>NW_024870941.1:6271666-6943750 GCF_019054845.1 Dipodomys spectabilis | reverse complement strand
CTAGCCTGTCCGGTACTCAAGTTGCCTTTAGAATATGAAGTCAAAGCCGGGCACTGGTGGCTCATGCCTGTAATCCTAGCTATTCAGGAGGCTGAGATCTGAGGATCAGTTCAAAGCCAGCCCGGGCAGTAAAGTCCGTGAGACTCTTATCTCCAATAAACCACCAGAAAACAGGAAGTGGAGCTGTGGCTCAAGCGGTAGAGTGCTCTCCTTGAGCTGAAGAGCGCAGGGATAGTGCCCAAGCCCAGGGTTCAAGCTCCACAAACAACAACAAAAAAAAACAACAAACTAGTAGAATATGAAGTCAGTTGTGCTGCTGATGGCGTTTATGCCAGTGCCTTTTGTGATGGAATTTCAGAAATGTACAGGTAAAGAGAAATATCTCATAATTGTATCAATAACAGTCAAACAGTTCCTGGCCTGAGAGGTCTTCAAGCATATTTCACCTTGTTGTCACATTGCTTTTCTGAAGATATTGTGGCCATGGTTACCAGCACTATTGGATTTTCCTGTCAGTGCTGCTGCCATTGTCATTGATTAAGAAATGAAACATGTTACACTTTAAAGAATCAGACTTCTAACTCTCCCAAACGTAGAAAGACCTAGCAGCATGGAGTCATTGTTTGCATATCGCGATGCTCAGCTGTAGGTTAGCTCTATGGTGGACACGGCGAGGTTTCTCTGCCAGTCTTTCTCTGAGCCACGTGGATGCCATGGTTATTTGTTGTACCGTTCCCAGTAGCATTTCCAAATGGTAGTTGTCTTAGTCTGTGTTTATGACAGAATGGTGGAGGCTGGGGCATTTACAAAGTCGAGAAAGTAGTGTCTCATAGTTCTGGGAACTGACAGTCCAGTGCCGGGTGCCATATCTGTGAAAGGTTTTCTCGATGAGGATGGCAGTAGAACCTGGAGGCAGCACAGTGCACCAGAGGGAGAGAGTGGGCCAAAGAGGCAGCGCACGGTCACAGCAGAACCTCCAAAGATAGCTACTCACCTGTGGACCCATTAATGCAGAAATGGATTAATTTGTTCAATAGGACAAAGTCTGCCCCCACTCCTCATATCCTAATCCCCTCTTAAAAGTCCCACCTGGCATCACCTCTTAATAGCTCACAATAAGGATTAAATTCAGATTATCACACTGTAGCAGTAGTGTACTCTTTCTGCATCTGTATTTCTATAAAAATGGAGAGCAGAAAGCTAGATTAAATAGAACCTAGAATTCCCTTAAAAGTTTTTGGTGTGTTAATTGCCTGGAGGCTGGTGTGGGCCCATATATATATATATATATATATATACCATTGTGATTTTCTTGTTTAGCAAGAAAAGCTGCTTTAATGTTTAAAATTATTTTGAGATCATTACAGATTTACAGGCAGGTTTAAAACTTAGCTCAAAGGCATCCTGTGTTGTGACCACAATGGTGACGTCTTGTGATTCTGGAGTTCAGTATTAGCACCAGTCACGGTGTAGACCACTTTAATCCCCGCCAGCATCCTGGTCTTGCTCTTTCATTCCACTCCCACCTTATCCCTTGCTTCCAGGAAACCACTCACCTGTACTCTGTATGCCCTATATTCATAATTTTTCTTGTATTGAGGATGCCATATTAATGTAATCACCCACCTGTTTGGAGTGGATTTCTTTAGCTCAACATGATCATCATGAAAGATCTTCAGGTTTTCAGATGCATAGAGTGCTCATACTTTATTGCTCAACGGTTATTAGTAAATAGTTATTGTTTAACTCGTTACTTATTGAAGGGAGGCTGGGTTCTTTCAGATAAAGCTGCTGCAGAACAATGTGGCAGTGGTACTCACTAGACACTACGTTAAAAATGAACTGTACAAGTGTGGGTGGAGACAGGAAGGAAAAACTGGGAGAAAGCAAGGGAAAAGGGTGATATTGTCCAGTAAGAAATGCACTCTTTTCCTGACTTACGAAACTGTAGCCTCTTTGTCCATCACCTTTTATAATACCAATAAAAGGTAAGTATCTTCTGCAAACCTTCATTTTGGAGATACAGAAACGAGTTCAGAAAAATTACATGATATATTCAAAGTCACAGAGCTCACAGTACCACCCAAACTATAGTCATAAATGGAGCTTCTAGCTCTATCCTTCCCTGGCTTTCATATACACATCCAAATAGATGTAGGGCCATCAGAGAAACATTCCTTGAGTATCCCCAGTGTCTCTGATTCAGTGACGGAGCATTTGCCATCTCCAGCTACGAGCTCAGTGAACCAGGGGACGTGAATGTGTTCATGGTCCATTTTCCTTCCTTTCGCTTCGTGTTAGTCACATTTCATTTTACAGTAGGTTTGAAATTATTGGAAAAGGAGAACAATTAGGATGCCAGAAGTGACCCCAAGTGTTTATATGCTAAAGGTCATTCATTCCAAGCACAATACTTCAAAGGATGCATTTGCACTTGTATCAAAAGAAAACCCAAAAGAGGCCTTGGAGAGCAGGGGAGGCTGTAGAGTGTGCTGAAATGCTGGAACCTTGAAAAAGGAGGGAATTACTCCAAGTAAGATAAGGAAATGGCAAGTGTTTCACATAGAACTTCAGGAAGGACAGCTTAGATTCTGCATGTCTTAAGGAAGTGTGGTTGTGTGTTTATGTGTGTGTATCACAAGATGAAAACAACTCAGCTTCCAGGCATTATTGTTTTCCACCCTTATTACACTCCATATTTTCCTGTGACATTGGATTTTCCAACCACTTCTCCATGTACAATCACGCTCCCGCCCGCTCCCACTTCATGTACAATCATGCTGTCCCACCCGCTCCCACTTCATGTACAATCACGCCTCCCGCCTGCTCCCACCTCATGTACAATCACGCCTCCTGCCTGCTCCCACTTCATGTACAATCATGCCTCCCGCCTGCTCCCACTTCATGTACAATCACGCTGTCCCGCCTGCTCCCACCTCATGTACAATCATGCCTCCTGCCTGCTCCCACTTCATGTACAATCACGCCTCCCACCTGCTCCCACTTCATGAACAATCACGCTGTCCCACCCGCTCCCACTTCATGTACAATCACGCCTCCCACCAGCTCCCACTTCATGTACAATCACGCCTCCCACCTGCTCCCATTTCATGTACAATCATGCCCTCCCGCCCGCTCCCACTTCTTGTACAATCACGCCTCCCACCAGCTCCCACTTCATGTACAATCACGCCTCCCACCTGCTCCCATTTCATGTACAATCACGCCTCCCGCCTGCTCCCACCTCATGTACAATCACGCCTCCTGCCTGCTCCCACTTCATGTACAATCACGCCTCCCACCCGCTCCCACTTCACGTACAATCACACTGTCCTGCCTGCTCCCACTTCATGTACAATCACACTGTCCCACCCGCTCCCACTTCATGTACAGTCACGCTGTCCCACCTGCTCCCACTTCATGTACAGTCACGCTGTCCCGCCCGCTCCCACTTCATGTACAATCACGCCTCCCACCTGCTCCCACTTCATGTACAGTCACGCTGTCCCGCCCGCTCCCACTTCATGTACAATCACGCCTCCCACCTGCTCCCACTTCATGTACAGTCACGCTGTCCCGCCCGCTCCCACTTCATGTACAATCACGCCTCCCACCCGCTCCCACTTCATGTACAATCACGCCTCCCACCAGCTCCCACTTCATGTACAATCACGCCTCCCACCTGCTCCCATTTCATGTACAATCATGCCCTCCCGCCCGCTCCCACTTCTTGTACAATCACGCCTCCCACCCGCTCCCACTTCATGTACAATCACGCCTCCCGCCTGCTCCCACCTCATGTACAATCACGCCTCCTGCCTGCTCCCACTTCATGTACAATCACGCCTCCCACCCGCTCCCACTTCACGTACAATCACACTGTCCTGCCTGCTCCCACTTCATGTACAATCACACTGTCCCACCCGCTCCCACTTCATGTACAGTCACGCTGTCCCACCTGCTCCCACTTCATGTACAGTCACGCTGTCCCGCCCGCTCCCACTTCATGTACAATCACGCCTCCCACCTGCTCCCACTTCATGTACAGTCACGCTGTCCCGCCCGCTCCCACTTCATGTACAATCACGCCTCCCACCTGCTCCCACTTCATGTACAATCACGCCTCTCACCCGCTCCCACTTCATGTACAATCACGCCTCCCGCCCGCTCCCACTTCATGTACAATCACGCCTCCTGCCTGCTCCCACCTCATGTACAATCACGCCGTCCCGCCCGCTCCCACTTCATGTACAATCATGCCTCCCACCTGCTCCCTTTCTTTATTTCCCTCACTCCCACCTTCACACTCATGTGATCCCAGGTGACCTCAAGTTCTTGCCTCCCACTTCTTCCTTCCCCTCCTCCATGCTGCTGATAAGACATACTTTCTCCTTGCCACCCAGGCTTTCTAGAATCTTCCTGTGTGCGTGTCTTTCCAGTTTGGGTATTCATAAGAGTCAAGATGGGGCATCAAGACCTTCAGCTGTTTATCCTTTGATCTCCTCTTAGGTATTACCAGATCCGAGTGACCTTGAAGGTGTCCTCCAGGATTCCCCACAGACTGAGTGCTTCCATTGCTGGGCAGACAGGTGAGTGGAAAGATGCCCCAGAGGCACGCCATTATTTGTCACCATGTGCCCAGCCAGAGGGGAGTGTAAACGGGTCATGGGAACCCCCCCCCCCATCACTGTCATCCAGGGAAATGGGGACGCACTGTTGGCAATGGCCATGTATGTACATTGTTGAAAGTGAGACCTGGCAGGAGAAAATCACATTCAGGAATGGTTGGTACCTAATTAGGGGAATGGGGGGGTGGGGGTAGAATTGGGAAGGTTTGGTTGCAGCCATGTCAGGGAAGAGCTGAGTGGGACACAGCACTGAGCAGCTTCTGGCAGCTCCTGGGATGGACAGAACTATGGTTACAGAGTACTGGTTATCAGCTGAGGAAGTGGACAGTCATCTCATTTTCTAGTTTCAGTATGGGATCCTAAAGCCAGCATCTCATGTGAGGAGGACTGCCATGAATACCAACGTCCCTGTCCAGGGGAACCCAGAGCGTTAAGTGGGGTTTAATGCTCTTGTTTATAATGAAACAGACTCACAAATACAGAAATGACTGTTTAAGAAAAATAGGTGTGAGCCAGGCACTGGTGGCTCACGCCTGTAATCCTAGCTACTCAGGAGGCTATCTGAGGGTTTTGGTTCAAAGCCAGCCCAGTCAGGAAAGTCCGTGAGACTCTTACTCCAATAAACCACTAGAAAACCGGAAGTGGCACTGTGACTCAAACGGTAGAGCGCTTGCCTTGAGCTGAAGAGCTGAGGGACAACGCCCAGGCCCAGAGTTCAAGCCCCATGAGTGACAAAAAAGAAAGAAAGAAAGGTAAGTGTAAGATTAGTAGACATGTCATGGGAAGAATGTGTGGACCAGAAATGCTTAAGAAGAATGAGAAGGTCTTAAAGATGGAGAAAAAGAAAACAGGAGCTGCAAAAAAATTTTATATAACATTAAAAGCAAAGATAACCAAGAATATTATAGAAACAAAATCCAGTAGAGGAAACTGTTCTGATCAGAGTTGTATTTCATAGAACTCACTTGGAATTGTCAATGAGATTGTGATGAATTAAATCATGAGTAATTAAACACTCAGAGAGGCCAGGAGTGTTCATGTGGTGGTGGACTGCTTGGTGGACTGCTTAGAGTCACTTTATAGGAGAGGTTGGGAGTAGCCAGCATTCCTCAAACCAACAAGAGGACAGCTTGGAAGAGCTGGCTAATGATGAATAAGTCAGTCTGCGATGTACAAGGAGGAAGATGCTGCTGACCTCCTGATTCTCCCCTCACTGAGCAGAGTCACTGCGAAGGATCATAGGCACCCTGTCTCCATATTTTCTCTCTGCTTGCTTGGTAATAATAGGCCAGGAATTGGAGACTTGGGAAAGGGCAGTCTCTTCTCCTAAGTAGTGTAGATGCAGGTGACTCAGGAATCCATTACCTCCCTCCTTTCTTGTCACCCTTTGCTTGGCCCCCTACATGGTGTCCACACTTTAGAGAGCAGAGAACTTGGGATTTGACAGTGTGTGGATGGACTGTGTGTGACGACTAGGCAGGGCATGCAGAGAAAATCCATTCTCCGTAGGGTTTGTCTTAGAGATTCTAAGTAAAAATGCATGTTATAGCAGTTATAAATATGAATGTTCCAGAAGAGGCTAAGTGCTTGACAGTTCTTCTTGTGCATGGCACAGGATCAAGGGTACAAAGCATGATCCTGTTCTTAGGATCAAGGCAAAAGCCCAGGGGAGGGAGCGACCTAGACAGCAGCAGGGAATAACACCAGTTGACTTGCTGAGCTCCACCTTTTTTAATCCTTTTTCCTCCCTGAGACTTTGGGCATCATGAGCTTGGTTCTTCTTTTTATTGTGGTGTGTTCTCTTGAAGCTGGCAGCCCCAGCTTTGAGGACTACAGAGTGCTGGGCATCCAAGTGCTGCTACCGGAGCCTGGGGCGGTTCCTTATAATGAGAAAGAGTTGAGATGGCACTGCAGAAAGATAAATACATTTTGAAAAATGAAATGCAATTTTAGGGCTAAACTATTTTCTTTCCTGGTCTATTCTGACAGAGGAATAATTGTGATAAGAATGCCATGCCCTTGAGTGTCCATATTAGCAGGCTATTTAGCAGAGAAGGTGAACACAAAGGCCAGCAGTAATTTATAGTAACATTGTTCTGTGGATAGCATTGGTGGTTTCTTCTTCAAGGTGAATTTTCCATTTAGAAATAGTGTTCAGGTAGATACTGCTATATTACAAAGCTCTCCAGAACCTGGTGCTTAAGATGATGGCTTATTCCTTTTGATGTTTCCAGTTGACTGGGCTTTGCAAGGATCATTCATGTACTCATGTTAGCTGAAATACCAGCTGAAGATGGGGTCAGTGTAAATTCACTCAAAGATCTGATCTCTCACATAAGGTGACTGCTCTGGCTAAAGGGAGTGTAGGCCCTGGATCCAGTTGTAGGATCAGCCCCCTTACATGGTAGCTAAGTTCAACAAAGAAAAGACAGGTCACTTGCAGAATAGGTGGGGCACAGTCACAAGGTCATCTGTATCCCATTGGTCAAGACTAGGGCCAAGGCCAGCCCATCTACAAGGGGAGAGGAAATGGACCCCACCCCTTCCTGTGAAGCACCGCCGGCATTTGGTGTGGGGAGGACACTAGCAGCCATCTCTGCAGGAACCATCCAAACATGCTCTCCATCCCATTACCTGCCAATGTTTCTGAAGGGGAAATCGGAAGACAGCACTTTTCTGGCAATGAAGGTTGTTATATTGGGCAAAGAACCAGGAAATAGCAGAATCTAATGATGCATTTAATATTCATTAGTTGAATTGTTTTGTTGGAAATGAATGATTAATTTTTTTCAATTGTAAGATTTTATTTTCATTGCCTTATAATTTATTTGTATCAAGTAGTTAGAGTAAGGGATTTCAATTCAGCACGTCAATTTATGAGTACAGTGAATCTTGACCAATGTCACGCCTTCTATTTGTTGCTGAAAGGGACACAGAGAAATTTTACTGAGTCTAGAGGAGCAGAGTTCAGGCGTAATAAGGGCCATGTATGAGCTGTCCAGGTTCAAATCCTTCTTCTACCTTGCTTGAGTTTTGTAGTTATTAATCAGTTTGTTTTGCAGGTCCTTCATACATAAAATGAGGGCTGTAGGTGCTATTTACCTCATGGGTGTGTGGTAAGGAGCAAGTTACTTATGCAAGCAAAATGACTGGAAAGGTGTTGGGCCTATAGCTGGCTCAAAATAACCATTCACTAGAGTAAGTGATGCTGCAGCATGGAGAAAATTCTGGGGCTGCACAGAATAGTGGTGTACTGAACAGCATTTTTCCTGTGCAGGTCTCAAAATACACCCCTGGGAACTTGGTGGGAAGCTACCTTCCTCCCCTGGAGGGACTCGGCTTCATCTCAGGAGGCGGAAGTGGTGGGAGGGATATGGTGTAATGACAGCGGGTGGATAAGTGCATCCATCCAGGATGGTCCAAACTAGGAGCTGGCAGCTTAACAGAAGCAGGAAGGGGTCCTGAATGTGACTTGGAAGGGCAAGAAGCTGGACGCAGGTACAAAGGGGGATTTAGGAAGAAGTAAACAGAAAGATTAATACCTCTGGAGCCTGAATGCAGTAAGATTATTTATGGTGCCAGTGAGCCAGCTGGTGTGCTGATGAGAATGGGGTCATCCCCAGAAGGGAAGCAGAGCTGTGGCTGGGTTTGGAGGCCACACAAAGGTGCAGATGAAAGAACAATTGCAAAGTAAAACCAGCACTGGCAATCCATGGGGTTTTCATAAACAAAGGGGCATTCTCTAATAACCATGTCTCTAATAACCACAGTATATGGAAGCATGTTTAAATCATACAATATGGACAGATTAGATAAAGATTCTTTAGCTGTGAAATAATGCCTGGGTGAATTTAGAAAATTTGATGTTTACGATTAGATCCTGTGACTAGAATATTATCAAAAAAATTCCGTGTTCTTAGCCTGAATATCATAGCATTTCCTTCTACAAATGCTTTTGGGGAAGACTTCTGTGGAACACTGAGGATTTGTTTCTTGCCTGAGTTAGCTGGATAGCTCCTTGAGTAGACTATAAAAACACTGGTTAGGAATAACCCTGCACTTGGCATTGCATTCTAGAAAGATCCCAGCACTCAGAACTGGACAGATATATAAACGGGTGACTGTAACCATCAGGTCTGCTGGGCTCAGGTGTAGAGCAAAAAGGGAAGTGCTTTTGGAGGGCCAGCCCTGGCATGCAGCGTACATCTAAAGGCCATGTGGTCTCCAGCAGCAGCGGAATAGAAATGTATTAACCCCAGAAGAGGTCTAATGAGTCACTCAGCCCAGGACATTCCTTGGCTTCTCCAAAACATGAAAGAGGAAAAAAGATCACTGTGATGTCTTCCTGTTACCTCATGATAGATATCCGGGGGAACTGGGAAAATGTCCAGTGGAGAGATGTGATTTTTCAGGAAGCAGGTCCTGCCGTGGTGAGACCCTGCACACAGTCACGTGAAAACCCCACCTGCTGACTTCAGAGTTACGTGCATCAGGGCCATCCCTTCAGCTTGGACCCGGAGTAGGGTAATGGAGAACTGAGTTTGAGAGATGTGAGGTTATGTTTCTGCAGTATCTGCTGCAAAATTCATGGTGGCCGTTATCAATATCAGTTAACAAAGCATCCTAACGTGGTGTAAGGACAGCTTAGGGGTGGAGGTGACAACAAACGTACTCCCAAATTTGAATATACCTGCATGCATGTTTGAATAGATAGCTGTCAAAAGGGGGAAGGAGAGGAGGATTAGGAGCATGGGGATGTGGTGGAAGGGATGAGATTTTGCTAAGTGAACTGCATCCATGCATGGAGATACCATAGTAACCGCCCCCTCCCCGTGTTGTTGGTGTAAGCTAATGAGAAGATACAGAGGGCATATTACTTTTTCTCTTCTTAGGAATAGTCAGACAAAGCATGTATGTACACATAACTGATTTTCAGCAGCATTTATGTACCTATAAATGGCTATAGCTAACATAGGAGCAGATAGTGATTGGAGTCAATCATAGAACATTTTGACCCAAATTAGTATTCATCTGTGATCAATAAAGTTTTAAGGTATTGCAGGTATGCTTGTGTGTATGTGTGTGTGTGTGTGTGTGTGTGTGTGTGTGTGTGTGTGTGTGCGCGTGCGCATGCACTGGGACTTGAAGTCAGGGACTGGAGTCGTGCTTGGCTCTTTTGCTCAAGCCTGGTATTCTCCCAATTTAGCCACATGTCTACTTTTGGCTTTTTGCTAGTTATCAGGAGATGAGCCTTACACACACTCCTGCCAAGGATGGCTTTACACCACCATCTTGTGATCTCAGCCTCCTGAGTAGCCAGGATTACAGGTGTGAACTACCAGTATTAGGCTTAAGGTGTCTCTTACAAGCTAGAAAATGTGCGGTGCCCTGAGAAATACAGAGATGATAATGGTGGCCAACTGAAATAGGAGAGTTCAGGTATTCCAGGAAGTGAACTGAACACCTGTGAAAGAGATCTGAAAATTGAATCCTGTTATTTCACACCTTTTTCCTCTTTTCTTCTGAGTTCAGGGTTGTAAGTAATCAGCAAACCCACGACCCTGGACAAAATGTGGAGTATACATAGCCTTGGCTATTTTGTTCCTCCCTAAAGGTGCTATTTAATAGATTCTGTCATCTCTTCCTGCCTTGAGAGATGATAAAGTCAAAAAGGAGCCATTTCCTTTGGTGTGTGTCGGGGCAGACTATGGGGAGGTGCTGCTCCAAGGCACTGGGGCACTCTCTGCTGAGTGGTTCAACTCAAAGCAGGCATCTGCTAGTCTAGTCTTCACTCATCAAAGCACAAGGAGAAGCTAGCACCGTAAATTGTGGAAATGTATAAAAATTGTCATGATTAGTTTTAGTAATGTTTTGAGAGGTAATTTCCATTTCCATTAAGTGGAAGCACTTAAGAGCTTCACCGTGCGGAGGGGCGGGGGTTGGGGGGAGACATTTATTCCTCAAATGAATCAGTCTAATTTCTTTGTAGGGTCCATTAAAGTGTACCTAAATATCCAAGCTGCGTTCGCATAGGGAATACTAAGCAGGGAACACACTCCACCTCCTAGGCTCTGAGGTCCGGTCTGGGGCTGGCGAAGAGATACATCCAGGCTGGAACCGTGGATGACCTGCAGAAAGCTGGCACTTCAAGGACATTCTTTCATCTCCTAGCTCCCGCTAGGTCCCAGCCAGCTGCTCAGAGACAGCCATGCTCCAGCTGCCTTAGCTGTGCCCTCTGCACACCACAGGCGTCTGTGGTGCCAGCTGCCCAGGGACCTGGCTCCCTGGGGGTCAAGCCAGGTTGCTCTCTCCTCCTTTGTCCTGGAGGCTGCATCTTCATGTTGCTTGAATTCAGAGCCCTTCTTCAGGAAGCTTCCTTCCCTCTCCTGTCCATTACATGCCTTTGCTCATGTCTGCTCTACCTCAGATGTCCCTTGTACTCTGAGTTCACACCTATTGGACTGGTGCAAAGATTGCACGTGATGTTCAGTGACCAGCCTGTCCATGAGCCATCTCCTACCTTATCAGAATAAATAATTTGTCATGTGTGTGGCCTCTGGAGCATGCCAGTGTTACCTTCCTCATTCTCTGTCTCCTTGTTTCCTGTCTCCCCCTGCCTTCCTGTGGTCCCACTGAGGGCACACCTATAATAAGTCACTTGCACACACATTCTGATTTGCTATGTGACTGCCTGAATCAAGAAACCTTCAGACATAGGGCAGCAGTTAGGAGATCAGGCTAGAAGCTTCTATCCCTGGGTCCAGCTGGGTCCCTTGTGTCTCATGACCTAGAACAGCTCTTTATACATAGCAATCATTAAAGCTGTTTTGAGGACTAGTCAAGGTGATGTCCTTAACAGATTTCCTGTGCCACCGAGAGCCTGTGTGCAGGCAGTGGGCACCCTAAGGTGTCAGAGCTGTGGATCACTTTCCTACCACAGCTGACAGGAATCACCTCTTTGTCTTCCCCATGTTGGATTTCAACCTTGTAAAATACTTAACTCAGCATCAAATCCCTGGCTCCTGAACGTCAGCTTTGAATGAGGAACTGCGGATACGTGCTTGCCGGCTAATGCTGCCCCGATGGGAAGGTGTGGGAAAGACAGGCGATGATTTCAGCGTGAGCAATGGGAGCTCAGGAGGAGAGGGCTGGGCATCCCGGGCTCAGAGAAAACCACTCGGTGAAGGCTGTGTCCCCGAACCATTCTTCTTGAGACAACCTGACTCCAGGTATCCAGGTTCATCCTGGAAAATGAGGAAAATGAGGAGGGTCCCCACAGAGGAAGACTTGTGAGGCCCTAGCCCAGAGCCTGTCCCTTATCCACCAGCACACTACCTTTCTACCATGGTGTTGACAGATTGCACTGACTATATCAGGTTTTAAGTACCAGGAACTTACAGAGAAAGTGAGGGAGAGTTCTGTGAGCTGAAACGTTAGTCCAGATGGGTTTGATTGTCAGTGTTTTGCCACGTGCAGACACTGGTGCTGCAACTTCCAGTCCCCGAGATGTGTCAGCTCAGAAGCTGAAGGAAAGGCCCCGCTGAGGGGATTCCAGTGTGCAATCAACTGTGGTTCACAGCGGTGGACACTGAAATCCTGTGCACACACTTAGAGCCATTTGGCACTGCATAGACAGCCATCTCTCTACTCAGTACCTGCAGAAGTTACCATATACTTCTTCCCAGGAACTAATGTCACTCGTGTGTGTGTGTGTGTGTGTGTGTGTGTTTTGCTATACTGTATCTTATGCTGTTAAGGAAAGAAAAGAAAAGCTTATTTAAGGCATCAAAATGACTGATCTCATACTTGCATGTCAATCAGAACCATCCCATCATTTTATTAATTTTCCTTAGCAAATAGTGGACATTTAAAATATAAGGTAAATTACATTTATGAAAACTTGTGCATGTGTTTTACAGTTTGAGCTTCTGTATAAGATTGATTTTTTGAGGGCAGAGGAGAAAAAGGGGTCCATTTCCTAAAAATAACAGAATCTAAGAAAGCACGTAGAGTCCAGCCCAGAGCCGGGGCCGTGGAATTGGTTCCTGAGGAGCTCTGAGTTGAGGTTCACACATGTGGAGTCTTTAGCAAAGAGGCTGAGGGCAGAGGTGAGTATAACATTGCACGTGGAGAGAGGTGAATTTTAGCAATGAAGTGAGCCAGCCTTCAGAGGCCATGTGAACCTCCTCCGGGGAGGGCAGATGAAAAGGGGCAGATGAGGAAGAACATCCAGAGAATGGCTTGAAACACAAAGGCAGGCAAGAATTTCAAAGGGAAATCTCAGCCCATACCCCCCAAAGTGACGGAGGGCTTTTGATATAAGACGGAAAGCATCTAATAGCAGAAAATATCTAAGCTGTTCATGCTAGGTCTTTGAAATAAAACTTTTCAAGTTATCCCTGACACATGACCTTCATTCCATCCAGACGACTTCCTGCTCACTCAGAACCACTTCCTGTTCACTGAGGAAGTGGTAGCCTTTGTTTGGTCTGTGGCAATTTCTTATGGTTTCTCCCCTTTTTCCCTTGGTTTTCTTCTGACCAGATCATCATCGTTCAGGTCAATTTCCCAATCCCACTTAAAAAAAAAAAAGTCTTTTATACTCCAGCACAAAAAATAACTCAGTTTTGAATTTTAATCAATCATGTCATAAATTTGAATCTGAGAATCCCTGAGAGTCTGGACTGCCTGGCAGTGTTGGTCAATGTATCCTGTGAGTCAACCTTCCCACCACCAAGACAGGAGGCCTGCGCTTGTCTCTTTGCCTCTTTGCTCCTGTTCCTCCCTTAGAACTATGTCCACAGCTCCCACCCCATGAAGGCTCCCTGGCCTGGCTTCATGGAATCACCTCAGATGTGATTGCTTGCATACGAAAATTGTCCTGTTCCTCTTGGTCTTTACAGACAGACTCAGGGAAGGCAGGGCCCATGTTTTGGTTCTCATCACAGTATTTAAAGCTGGTTATCTATGAAGGCTAATGTTCTAAAGAGTGACAGTATCTCTTTATGAAGGGATAGTTCACTATGCCAGAGCTACAGGGAGAATCTACATGCCATGCTCCTAGCCCTATGTCTCTTTTCCTTTACTTAGGAGTAGAGCTGGAAGAAGATGACCCTACTGAGTTGAGTCTAGCTCCTTCTTTGGCATTAAGGAACCTGGTCCAAGCAATTCCTAACCTTGCGAACTAGCAAGTGTGGACTTGTGGATGGAATCGGGAATGTGTGAGGAACTACCATTACCAACTCTCCATTGTGGTTAGTTTACTTTCATTGAGGATAGATTCAGAAGATCATTGCCTTGAAATCCTTGAGACGGGAGCCAGAAGAGAGTTTGTTTGTTTGTTTTTGGTCTGGTCGTGGGGCCTGAACTCTGGGCCTGGGCGCTGTCCCTCAGCTCTTCAGCTCAAGGCTAGCACTCTACCACTTGAGCCACAGTGCCACTTCTGGCTTTTTTTCTTTTTGCTTATGTGGTGCTAAAGAATTGAACCCAGGGCCTCATGCATGCAAGGCAAGTGCTCTACCACTGAGGCACCTTCCCAGCCCCTGCAGTAGTGTTTAAGGACAAAAAGGATCAAAAAATTGAGTGGAGAGTTTGTGTACTCAGAGTCAGGAAAGGAACTGACCAATCTCACTATTAAAGGGCAAAGCTGGCATTGTAATACAGCAATATGGGATCTAAAGGACATTTTCACCTCAGTGGGCTTGTTTTCTTTTTTTCATGACTCCTGAGATAAATCAGTAGCAAGTAATATTTTTTACTTTAAAAAGTTTTTTTAACTGGTCATTTTCATTGGTGGATAATAATGTTACAAATGGTAACACCAGATCCATGCACACATTCATCCCTTCATTGCTCTTTCTTATACCCGTAGCGTTCCTTTTACTTTCCTGACCTTGGAGTCTAGCTTTTGTGTTGTTTCTCCTCTATTTTCTACAAACAAGAGCAAGAATTTGATATTTGTCCATCTGGGACTGGATTATTTCATTTAACATGCTATCTCCAGTTTCCAATTGTTTTTCTAGAAAACAACATAATTTCATTCTTCTTCATGAGTGAGTAAAACTCTGTGATGTATTTGTACCAAGTTTTCTTCATGTATTCACCTATTGCTGGACACCAAGGCTAACTGTTGTGGTAAATACTGGTATACAAGTTCCTTAGTAGTAAGCTGACTTTGATTCTTTTGGGTATATATTCTGTTTTTGAGAAGCTTTCATATTGTAGCTAGGATTACAGGCATGAGCCACCAGTGCCTGGCTCTATTTTATTACATTTATTTATTTATAATTATTTATTTTTGACAGTCGTGGTGCCTGAACTCTGGGCCTGGGCGCTGTCCCTCAGCTCTTCAGCTCAAGGCTAGTGCTCTGCCACTTGAGCCATAGCGCCACTTCTGGCTTTTTCTGCTTATGTGGTGATGAGGAATTGAACCCAGGGCCTCATGCATGCAAGGCAAGCGCTCTACCACTGAGCCACCTTCCCAACCCCCTACTTTTATTTATTTAATAACTTTGCCACATGAATAGCACAACTTTGCTATTACAATAGTTCCATTACTTCATTCATTTGGCAACATAAATCCTCAATGGCTTAATTCTCCTTGAGGATATTATTTTAAAAGACGAGAGATATATCACATAGTAGCACTCAAATCTTCTCTCTAAAGAAGCCATTATTAAGTTACTGGTATCTCTGTACCTTTTTGTGATAGGTGATAGGTTACATGGATTTTCTTTCTTATTTTGGTTAAATGTATACACGTATGCTACCAAGGACATGACATATGCCATCAGTTTGTCCACTGATTTTCTTTGCAGTTAGTGACTTCACTTTGGTAACTTGCAAATGGCCAAAGGTGGGGCTGTTTGTACCCAGAGGCCTGCAAGCTTTACAAAGCAGGTGCACTTTTCTGGAAAGCCAATTCTTAAATGTGTACTACTAGGCCACTGCTTGGACAGAGTTACAAATAATGGTTGAGTAAGTATTTCTGCATTTACTGCCTTATGTCAGTGTATGAGTCGCTTCTCTAGGGAGGTAGCAAGAGTTAAATTTGTTTGAAAAAGACTGCCAAAACATACTTCAGAGTCTCATTTTGCACTTCCACTAGCAGTTTATGAGAATATTTATTTCCCCAAACCAGTAAAATATAGTGTCTTATTTTAATTTGCCTTTTTTTAATTACCAAGAAGATCGACTACTTTTTATGTTGTTAACTAATTTTATTTCCCTCTCATGAATTTTCCATTGATAGCTTTTATTTTTCATTACATAGCTTCCTTCTTAATTACATGATTTTGTTTTCTGTTTCCAAATGCATCTTTGATTACACCGCCCTTTTCTTTTCTTTTTTTCTTTCTTTTTTTTTCCTTTTTTGCTGTGTACTAAAGAAAAATAAATCCTCTAGTCTGCAGCTTCTTGTTTAATTTGGGTTTAGGTAATTTTTGCCACATACACATTTTAAATGCTTAACGTTTAACACAATGAAGCTTTTGCCTACTAGCTTGTTTAAGACAATCAATATTCTTTCCAACAACCTGGTCCTCTGGTTGACAGTCTTTGCTATTTAGAGGCTTAACAGGGTAAGAGGATGTGTCAGATTTGTTGTCAGATCTATTTGACTTCAATATCCTGGTCACCCCTGCAGCTCACTGCTGACTTGGTCTGCGTTTGGGAACTGGACTCTGCCTGCTGGACTCTTAGACATTAAACAGGACCAGGTCCATACTGTACTGTCCCACTGGCTCAGCACCTTGCAAGTATCTACGATTATTCCTCTAGATCTGTTCAGTTTTGCAGCTACCTTAGCTTTCATAGGGGTGATAGAGGCACTGTCCCCCTGGTCCTCACATTGTAAGTATCTACATGAAGGTGTCCAGCTAGGAGGTTGATATTTGGAATAAAGGAGGCAACATCTTTTCTCTCCTCTGCCCAGGGGCATAGAGACGGATTCCACAGCCACAGCTCTTTCTGAATGAGATGTTTTGTTGTGTCTAACGTCCTTTCCTCCCTCCTTACCTGACATGTCGCTCCTCAGACTTGACCAAGGCATCCAGGAGCCACCATGGCCAGGTAACCCATGCCCGTGTCTGCTTTGACTCTTTTCCACCATGTTTGTTTGGCACGTCTGTTCTAGCTTCAAATCAAGTCTCAATCTGCACAACCAGTCTAAAGTTTATCTTTGGACTGTAAATCACCAAACCACAAATCAATACGTTATATTTTGTTATCTTTAAGATTTATGGCATTATCTAGGTGATCGTTTTTTTTTGGGGGGGGGTTGATTTTGGTTTTCTATAGAGTAGAAATTGTGGTCAGAAATTGTCCTGTTCATGTTCATAACTCAAGGGTCAGGTATGCCATAGTCATTCAATATTTGTGTTTGGAGGCAGAGTTAATAGGTGATGGAAAGAGCAGGCAAATGTGAGGACTGGCTTAAGGCCCCTTTCCCTTTCACTGTACTATTGAAAGCTGCTTCCAACACACGTTCCAATATTGATGGGGTTGGTTTAGAGCAATTCAGGTTGATAGGGTGAAAGTTTTAGGCACAAAGTCATACTCCTGGAAATGAATGTTCTTGTTTATCTTTCTTGAAGTGAATGTACATTGTCTCAGCCTTCTGAACGATGCGCCAAGGTCTGACCCAGTGTTTCATGGATTGGTTGTAATAACACTCATGAATTTTTATCAGCCGAACAACTTCATATGCCGTGCACTCTATTAGGTATCTTGTAGGTCTTACTCTATATTCTCATAATAATCTTATAACAAAGTCTCTGCTCCCATTTTTTCAGAAGAGGAAATCTCAGAAGACTTAGAAATGAGTAGAGCTGATGCGTTTGGTGTTTCTGAATTTAGTTTTTGGGTTTTTTTTTTTTTTTGCCAGCTAAGTAGATTTTATTTCACCAAGTGAATAACTAGATTTCTCTGTATTTTTATGACATTTTAAAAGGTCAAGACAGAAAAAAAATCGTTTTTAAAAATTGACCTTGTTGCTGTTCTTTTTAATATACTGATAATGTACTATGTGATTATTTTTTGTTTCTTTGTATGTTCCTCCGCCACGGTACAACCCCGGTTTTCACTGTATTTGATTCTGGTGTCCTGCATCTTGTACATACATTTTTCTAATTTGGAGAGAGGAAGGGAAATAACAAAATGCTGAAATAAGGATACAGGATGACCCATTGTAACAATGAGATATACAAGACAGTATGTTGAAAATGAACTTTGCAACTTTGTTGGGGGGAGGAAAGGGAGTTGGGGAGGTGGGGAAGAAAGGGATGGTAGGGGAAAAACAATGCTCAATAGGAAATGTACTCATTACCTTGCTCATGTAACTGTAACCCCTCTGTACAGTATCTTTACAACAAAAATATACATTAAGAACAAAAAAATTGACCTGTTTTTCAAACAGGTCACATAGTAAATATATGTCACTGTGTGTTTATGCTCATGTGTGTGTGTGTATGTGTGTGTGTAAGTGTGTAATAACCATATGCTACACAATGTATTGGGTATGTCTGAGAAAAAAATGAACCTAGAATTCATACTGGACTTACTCTAATAAAGTAGGTAGCTATACAAATAGTCACAATCAATGTTACAAAGTGGAGGGAGAAGCTTGCATGTGTACGGGAGATGAACGAAGAGCTGGTGCAGGAGGAAATGCTGGCACTAAAAGTGAAGAATGAGCAGAAGTCGTACTGTTCGGCAGAGACGGAAAGAGCCATCCCAGGAAGAGGGAGCAGTAGAGTGCCCGTGACGTGGGCACTGGAAGTGGAGAAAGTGGGCGCATAGCGAGGAATGGCCTGAGGACTGGGGTAGGGAGGAAGGACAAATAGGCTTTGAAGACTCTATTTGCCTTTTCCCCCCTTTCCCCTGAGAAGAATGGTGGAGGTTGGAACACGCAGATGATTCTTCGGAGGGAAATCTGTGGGGGGACAGGTGGACCGTCTGCACGAGAGGCCACTGAGCAAACAAAGGCCGTCGACGGCCTCGATGGGCAGCCACGAGCATGCGGACGCGTTTGTTGGTGATTGAGTTGGAAGGGAGGAGGAGCGTTTGATGAGACAGCACACCCAGGAAGTGACAGAGAACATCTCCAAGGGACTCACATCCCTGCCTGCACCGACCATGACAGAACCTCTGCCAAAAGGAGCCAGCTTAAGAACGAATCGATGTCACTCATGAGAACGTGGAGTTTGTTTGATGCGTTGTTCAATAGTAACATTATTTTTAACATGAGTACTTGTAACATGCAGGTTTTAGGTTGCCTGCAAAATGGAGAGGTCGACACTGACATGGCTCCGGCGTGACCTTCTCTCTGTACACGGAAGCTTCCTCCGTTATCAGCCAGGTGCGTCAGAGCGGTCTCCATCTCACCGCCGCTGAACCGGCACCGGCCATCCTTAGCCGCCCCAACATCCCACGGCTGGAGTGTTTCAGCTGATTTTTTATTGTCCCCATAATTTTATTTTTTCTAGAATTCATAGAGTTAGAAACATCCAGTCAGTAATCTTTTCCCATTTTCTCCCCCCCTCCCCCCCAGCAATCTACACTTAAGTTCCCTTCATATCTTTTCGTGGCCCTGAAGAGCTTTTCTTTTCAATCTTCCATAATATTCCGCTGTCAGGATCCACTGATTTATTTATTGATAGGCCTTCTGAAGGATACTTTGACCATTTTTAAGTTTTGACAGTTATGGATAAAGTCTAGGTGTCGTTAAGCGTAGCTTTTTATGCAGACATAAATTTTCAACTCTGGAAAATACCAAGGAGCGTGATTTCTGGGTCACACAGTAAATATATGTTTACTTTGGGGAAAAAAAGCACCAAACTGTCTCTAAAAGTGGCTGTTGCACCTTGTGTACTCCTGACATTAATCAGCGAGAAAGTTCTTGTTTCTCCACAGACTCCCAGGTATGTTCTGGGGTTTAGGATTCTACTCATTTTTGTAGACATATAGTATTATTTAATTAACTTTATTTGCGTTTCTCGATGACTTACAATGTAGGACATCTACTCTTGTGCCTGTTCCTCATCTTCAGACCTTCTTTGGTGAAGTGTCTGTTCAACTCTTTGGCCTACTTTTTAAATCCCATTGTTTTCTTTTTTGTTGAGCTTTAAGAGAGTTTTGTATATTTAAGATGACAGTCTTTGTCATTTAGTCCTTTTGCAAATGATTTTTCCCAGTCTGTGGCTTATTTTTCTACTTTCTTGACCACATCTTTCTGGAAGAAAAAAAAACAATAATTTCAATGAAATTTTACTTATGAATTCTGTCATATGTGATATCTCTGTGTCATATTTTAAAAGTCAATTTACCATCCTCAAGGGAAGCTTCAATGTTCCTCTGGAGTTACTGTTTCTCCACAAAGGTAGTTCATGTTTAAGCATCCTCAATGTGTATTACCTCCAAACACCTAAGCAAAAACATTCCAAGTAGGTGATTTACCTTACAGGTCTTGAAGGTAGAGGAAAAGCCTGGGGTAGTGGCATAAATGTCAGCAATGACTGTGTATAGCTACCACTGTCTGTTTCAGCCTTGCAAGATGCCCCAAAGATTCACATTTCCTACTCTCACATAAGCGCTATTGTCCAAGTGGTATTTTGCTCTATGAAAATAAACACTACTAAAGGGAGAAGAGGAAGCCTGGGGCAAGCAAAAACTTGTTAACTTTGAGGGTGAGCAACGAGGAGTCAGTGGAGAGCTACTGGAGAGGGTAAAGAGGAAATCTGGGAAAGTTTTATTTTTAGCCTCTTTCCAAGAGAGACTCCTTGGCATTACAGAATGCTGCTGCACATCCAAGTTCATGTGGATTGAAAACTTCCTTGTACTTTTACCAACACATAGGGCACTAATCATCTGGTTTGAATTTTTTTTGTGGTGCTAGAGACAGAAACCAGGCTGTGGAGTGTTGAAGAATGATGAAACACCAAGGAACACCCAGAGGAGACATCCTTGAGGTGGTAGCCCCTGCTAACCAAGCACAGCAGCGAGGGTAGGCTTGAAAATACGGAAATTGGATTTAGTGTGCATTTAGTGCATTTTCTGTCTCCTGAAAGAATGCTGAATACATCAAGAAAGGAACTGATCTATGAGGAAAGGTTGAATTTGTAAAAATGAAGCAGCAGAAACAGTTGAACTGCACAAGTCATTAAGACTTCATTTGTTTTTTTTAAGTCCAGTACCATGTCTTACAGTCCTGGGATGAAAAAGCAGGCCTGAACTCTCAGAAGCTCACAGAGGTGCATGAGTAAGCAAGTCAGATCTGAGGATCAGGAGAAAGGTAAAAGAATGGCAGCTGGAAGCGCAGTGGAGAGTAGGATATTTAACCAATGTTGAGAAGTCCTCTGACCTTGTTTTCTAGCAGCTTCCAGAAGGCCAAGTGACAGCAGCCAAGGTATCTAAAGAGCAAGTTGGCATGCCTGAGTCTGTGCCAAGTTGAGGATGTGAATAAAATAATGGAGCCCTGGAGAGCACGCTGGCTGATCATTGATGTAGTGGTACACCAGTAGATGTTGCGGATAGTGACCTATAGATGGATGGACCTATGTATACATTTTGAAGCCAACCAGCTAAGTGTTGGCCAGCACCTGGACAGGTGCAATGGCACCTTTTAGACGAGAGTTGTAGCACTGAGAGAGCCGTGGGAATAGTCACTTAGTGGCCCAGTGAGCATCCGGGAGGTGTGAGACCTGAGGACGGTACTGGGCTCGAGGGTGCATTTAGGACTCTGCAGCTGGCCATTTGGACTGGGCTCTCCATAGATGTCAGTCCTATTTCCTATCTGTGAAATGAGTCTGTGGAACTTCCTCTTAACTTTCGGATGCCTTTTTAACTTGGCCCCCCATGGTGGGTGTCTGAATTCTCTACTGTCGGATAGTGGCTGAGTGATAGGAAATGAAAAGTTGCTTTCTGAAATGATCACTCAGCTCTCCTTTGGAGCTAATCAACATGGCCCACAAGCATTCAAGAAGACGCTGAGTGTCTTACAGAATGATGAACGGGAACAAACAGGTGGACTGGGAAGAGAGACTGAAGGGAGAAGCCAAGCACGGGGGGGGGGAGGGGGGGATGAAGGAGGGAGGGGGCTGACATGGAGCATAGGAGCACAAGGTCAGGGGAGATGAGGGAGGAGGGGTCCCTGTGTGTCCTTAGTAGTGATGGATTGCATCACTGTCTCGTCTAATCTCCAAAACAATCCTCTCAAAGCAGAGATTATTGCTGGGATTTTGCATATTAAGAGCATTTGACTCAAAACAAACGGCCTGCAAATGTCCACAGTGCCTTTGCGTTTGATTTTGATGCTGTAATGCCAGTAGCTGTGCTAAAGCTGCCTTCCAGCTGAGACAATCTTCAAGGGACAGGTGGCAAGTGAGAGATCATTAAGGAGCAGAGATTTGAGATGAGGCTGAGGATACCCATTAATTAAATAGTACGAATTGCATGCCTCCTGTGCTTGAAAGTTCCCCCATCGGCGGGCAAGAACAGGTTAAAGAGTAGTGTAAACCCCATTTTTGGAGAAGTCCATGGCTGACTGATAGAAAGACACACATAAGGCTGGAGCTGCCAGGCCGGGTATTACAATAATGTAGATACAGATCGCCCTGGACATAGAAGATGAGCCCATTGATCCATTTCCGAGGCTCAATATTTACTGGGCATATAAGCTAAGAATGCCGGTACCATCTCTTTCCTGAGTGAGAATGGGCCTTTACTTACTTGGCATTATTCTTTTACGATGAACACAGATTATAAATCTAGTGTGTCCCCTCAGAACCCTTCACTACACTTCCTAAGTGTATTCCTCTCACACTTCCCTTTGCCTGTGAGAGTAATAAAATATTTCCAGCCCATTCTTGGTCTCTCTTTCCCTGTCACTCCTGGTATTTAATCACCAGTAGTCCTAGGGATTCACAATCAAGACATGGTTCTGATTAATCCGCTGGACCTTCTTTTTAGATTCTCTTTCAATACTGAATCTTGTAAATCTCACTTATGTTGCACTTTAGGACAAAACCTGCATCCCTGAAAGGCCAGAATGAACACTGCTGGCAAGGCAGGGATTCAACACAGGCTTTTGCTTTGTGCATCATCTGAGCTGGGCAAATATTTATAGCATGCATGACCATCCGCAGCTCCAAGTGACCTGACCGCTGTGAAGTTGGCAACGGTGCTTAATAACATCGGCGGCAGTGAACTCATCTCACATGGAGGAGTTAGTTCTCTGGCGCTGCCTCTGTTTCCTGCTAAGTCCTCAGAATGATCCCGAATCCACCTCAAACTGTTCCCTTGCAAGCAGCAGGCATGAGGTAGGCCTGAAACACAGTGTGGACTTCCTGGGAGACGGGATAAGCCAGGCTCCATCCTCCAAGCCTGAAACCCATCTTCTCACTAAGTCATCAGGAGACTCAGCAAACGGGAGGCAGAGAGCCCTGTTTATGTGATTCAGGCTTTCCTGAGCCATCTGCCTCAGCCATATGTTTCCCAAGGAGAGCTAAGTTTAGCAGCAAATGCAGTTAATCAAATATTTGTAGGAGCTGCAGTGTCCCCACCCAATTATGTCCCCCCCCTCTGCCCCCAGCAGTTCCCAGGAGCACAGCGGCTGTTCTCTGGCCCACGGTGACCTTGGCCTGTTAGCTAGAAGCCACGGAGGAAGGCAGAGCATTGCCGTACACACATCACGCGTGGGGTGGGGGTATGGGGGGGGGTGGACTGTGTCACTGCTGAGCAGGTGAAAGCAGGCAGTCGCTCTGCCTCTGCCTTCCACAGAGGCGAGGGCTTCCGCTGTCAGGGGCTGAGCCGGGCCGGCTCTGGAACACGATGAGCAGCTCCCTGTAAGGGCTGAGCCCGCTGCTTCTTCCCCCACCCAAGCCTTCATTGAACTGTTCTGTCACCGGGTGTACCCTTGCTTGCTGCCTCTCTCCTCATGTGCCTCACATTCCCCTCCGATGTGTGAGGGTCCATATCTAGACCATGCTAGCATTCTAATGATGACAGAGCCCGTGGTACGGCCTGGGTATGAGCCTATCAGAGCACACGCCAGGCACAGTAGTGAGCCAGGGTCCTGTCCTGGCACGGATCCTTTACACGTGGGCTGCATTGAATGCAATGTGCTGGAGGGGGTCGGGATTTGGGCCATTGTGGTGTGCGACGGGGGATTTGGAAAGCTCAGAGTAGATGCTGACATAACCATTGCTGCTAGCTGCTGCTGTGGCTGTCCGTTGGTTCTGGATAAGTTAATGAGGTGTTCCCATGCCCCAGGGACAGCTCAGTCCCTCGGACTCCCGTCTCGGCAGCTAGAGATTTTGTCTCCTCAGTTTCACATGTTTTCCTCTCAATCTCCCTCCCTCTAAACTGCAGGGCGACCTGCTCCCAGATACTGGCAACAATTTCAGCAGACACGCCTCCTCTCTCCCACTGCTTGTGCTTCAGATCCAAGCACCATGGAGAGACAGAGAGACAGGGAGACGTGCCTGGACCTGGGACTCACTCCAGGGCTGGCTCTTCTCCGTCCTCCCTCCAGCTCACGCCTCCTTAGTCTGTGCTTCCTGGTGGTCTGTGTGTCTGAGAATTCCAGCACAGGCGGCAATCCGATTTCTGATGGGTCAGCCCGACTCAGGCCTGGCCTTGGCTGAGCCACCCCATTACCTTTCCATTCCATTCACAGCTGTTGCTCAATGGCAGAGTCTCTGCTGTATGTTCTGGGAAACCTCTTGGTCTGAAATTCTACACTTCTGGCCTTCACTCCACCCTGCCTTCACTCCACCCAGCCATCCCACAATCTGGGGAACTAGTGGGCCTGTGACAGCCATCATCTCACTGGTGCTGATCATTAAGGAATGATGCAGGGCTTAGTACATGCCTATTTTTCTTAAAATCTATTTCAAAGCTGTGTTTTTCAGCCAGGTTGCTCTAACTGTCCCAGCATAAAATGAAAAAGCATTCATTACTGACCATAGGCTTTTTCCCATCCAGCACCATTCATCATTCAGAGAAAAATACTAAACATGTAACCAGCACATCGCCAAAAGCACCTACTCCTCATCTATACTGCTGACAATGCCAGGTGTGCACAGAATCGGCAGACACCAGGCAGTCTATTCTCCCCGGGGTAGCCCGGCAGCACCCTGCTTCCTTGCATGAACGTGATGTCTTCCTCAGCAGTGACACCTGCTGAACCTCATGCTTGCAGCAATGTAGCGGATCTATGTGCACCTGGTCAATTATGCAGCTGTGGTAAGGTGAATTAAGGAAGGTTAGATCTCTGCTCTAAGGACAGAGAGATCAACAGACTCGGGTTAGCATCATCCTCATTTTCTTCAATAACAAGGACTTATTTTTTATAAATCTTTTTTTAATCATAAAAGGGAGTTAGACTCTAATTAATGGGTAGTCATAGGTACTGAGTCTGACACTATACATGAATACAACTTTTCCATGTTCTATATACATAGGCAAGGAGTAGGTATTGGCTCACAGTGACCTTTGCCATGATGAATACAAGGTTCTTTCTAGTTAGACCTGGTGTTACTCACAGTTTTCAGAAGTCTTACAGAATGCTGGCCCCAAGTGGGTAGGATAGAAATACTTTTGAATTTTCTGTTATTTTTAGAACTTTTTCCACTAAGCTCTCTTCTGATGCATTAAAGACTCATCTAATTTACCCTCTTCTAGAAGTTCTTTCCTCAGAGGTATAGAGCTTTTGAAGGAGAAAATGCATGTGACAATGACTTGAGGTGTACAGCACAGAGAGGTAGGAGGTGCAGAGGAAGGGGAAAAGGAACAGCAGTGAGGTGGGAGAGGCCCTGAACTTAGACGCCCTTCATTAGGGGAAAAGTAGGGCATGAGGGGACTATTATGCTGTCAAGAAGTGTCACACTGTTATTGCTATTTTGCAAGAGCTGAGGCTGGGAAATTGAAGTCTCCCTCGGGTCCTTAGACGTTAGTAAGGAGCCTCCGTGTCCCACCCAGGCACAGCACACGGCCCTGAAACCAGCGTCCTTCCTTCCCAATATCTCAGGAACTCAAGCTCTGTGACACCAACACACACGCAGTGTGTGTGTGTGTGTGTGTGTGTGTGTGCACGCGCGCGCGTGCACATGCACTCCCACTGGGAGTGCACTGTAGTCATGTTTAATTGTCACGCTCCCCTATCTAGATGCTCATCTGTCCATTTCCATTCTCTGATGGACCTTTATCCTTTACATCTTGTCTCAAGAGCATCATCTCAGTCACCTTCTGCAACCTGGGCTCTTGGAATTACTCTCCCATCCCCAGTTCCCCATGAGGAAAATGAGGCCTGTTCGCAAGTTCTTTAGTTGCAGGGATACAGTGCACAGGGGCCAGGCCAAATTCAATCACATATCTTTTCATTCAAATCCATTATTTTGTGCCATTAAAAAAGTGGTATAAGCACATACCCTGGACTCTGACTGAAATACAACTTAAGATACCTGAGACAGCCCAATGGGTAGGGACCAATCTCAAGCCTCCCCCCCCCCCAACCCCAACTGTTAGATGACTAGAGTGTGCCCTGGGAAACATGCTGTCCTTTTGCATCTGAGATTAGAGAGCAGCAGACATTATTAGCTAATAGAGCGTTATCAAGTGCTGGACTTACTGGGCTCCATTTAATAGGTGGATCACAATGGCTTATAATTAAGTAATTAAGCCCACTCAGTGTTGATAGGAGAATGCTTACAGCTAAATTACAGCAATAGCCTTGCTCTTTGTCAGCAGTTTAAATGGTGCTTTTAACTGGACTCTGATTCAGTTGCACTCCTGTAAATATAAATTTCTGCCGGTCATTGTATGCTTTGTAACCTGAGTTTCTTGCAGAGTAACTAAGATTCAGCAATTGTTATTGCTAATACTACCTAACTAGACCTCCCTGGAACCCCGGATGACCTGGGCAGGTCACCACCCCTCAGCCCTGCGTTCAATAATATTAATTGAGTAATTGATAAATAACTGAGTGGCTGAGCTATGGAAAGTTGACTTTCATTATTTTAGGAGTTGTTATTTTTCCATAAAATAGAAGGGTAAGAGTATGAAAGCCAAGTTAGGAGAGAAAAAAGTATTCCTCATTAGTGTTGGATTCTCACCAGCAACAGCATTATACTTAATGTATTTCCTAGGGGATTGTTTACTTAAATAGAAAACGACTGAATACCAAATGGAAGAAGTTTTTTAAGACCCCCAAGATGATGAGTCTTATATTTGACATTGAAGATGGTTATAAACTATGACTCTGAGTTTTCTTATAATTAAAACAAAATTTTGCCCATTTGTATAAGGTTTATAAAATATGTGGAGCTCAGACTAACCCCAGGCTACTTACAATGAATAAAATGATTTTGCATTGATATTGCAGAAAAGTAATAATTCTAATTCTTATGGTTAATAATACCTATACTTTAGCTAATTTTTGTACATAATTTATTGCCACAATTAAATCATTTAAATTAGTTCTTATGAGATGTTACTAATAATGCAATATCAAAGAGATAATATATTTATGAAGATAGGTACATGACTGTGGAGTTGAAGAAAAATCTTGCTCCATTTTTCCCAGCCAGCACTATGGGCAGTTAAATCTCCCCACAACAGTATAATTTTTGCTTATTCAAGCAGTGCTCTGCTTGAGACATGGAAAACATGAGGTGATCAGGAAGTATTTAGCAAATGTACAAATTATGTTTTATAGCAAAAACATAAATATATTTGATTATGGGCAAGTTTATATGAATTTATAAATTGATGTCTGTGTTCAGTAAAGCAAACTCACCCACATTCCATCTAACATGTGGCATTTTAGTTACAAAGCAAACATATTTGATATTCACCAGAATTGCCCAAACAATGGCTAGTCTTTATTGACCTGTTAACCAATGTGCTATGCTTCACAGATTGAAGGTATGAGTACAATTACTTTGCTTCCAAATCAAGTGCTTGCATATTGGAATGCTTTGGTGTCAGAAGTGACACCTTGCTCCATCTCATGTTATCCGAGAGGGTCTGGGCTTACCCATCAACAGGGGTGCTTTTCTGAATACCAGATGAGAGGTCCCTTGCTGCTGGGTCCTCTCTCTGGCACCCAGAAATCTCAGTTGCAGTGAGGAATGTTAGAACTCACGAAGAGGCTTACAACTGAATGGTTGTAGGATGCCAGCCCAGGCATCTGGAGCCCCCATCCTGACCTCCCAGCTTATGACTATTTTGGTAGGTATGGTGTTTGAACATTTGTCATACCCAAGATTCAGTATGAAATTTAGTTGTCATGGTAACAGTGTGGGGGGGTGGGACCTGTGCGAGACTCAATCTAGCCACAAGGACTTCATCCCTAAGGGCGTTACTGCTGTCATTACAGAAGGACTGGGAATCCCCCTTTGTCTCTTGGACCCTCTGCTTTTCATCAGGGGTGATGCAACAAGGGATACCTTGATGTTTCCAGTCTGCAGAACTGTTAGCCTCCAGTTTCCAGTTCATTTTAAATCATACAATCTATGGTGTTCTGTAACAGTAACACAAGGTGGACTGAGTCAGAACATCCACATATTCAGACATTGATCTTCAAAGAACAACTCTCCTTTATGCTTAGATATGTCTCTGGACATGTCAGTACATAATGGAGCCAAACCAGCTTTCTACCAAGGAGCCATTGTGCGTGTGGGAGGTTGTCACCCTGGACTTCACGTTTCTTCAAAATACCTTTATTTCTGGGAATGAATTGTCCTTGCTAGTTCCACATAGTATGCTAAAAAACAGTTCCCACATTTCGAATCATTACCAAATTTCAAAATAAAGGACCATGGCTCTGCTTCTCCCAGGAGTGCTCGGCTTCTTAACCAGGTCATTCCTGTAACATGGTAACCAGGACGGCCATCACCTACATGGAGGTACAGGCGACTGCACCCTGGATTCTGAGTAGAAAGTGTGTCCAGACTACAAGGAGTCAATCTGGCCATCCTTCCAAAATACAACGAACATCTTCTACAAAGTGATTTCTCTGCTGCCTCTTCCTCGAAATGGCTAGAAAAACATAATGAAGTGTAACTTGAGGGTGACATTCTGACTTTTCTGTTCCTGGAAACAGACAGAATATTACCTTCCTATGGAGTTGGCAGCATTATTACCTTCCTCCTATGGGGAAATCTGTTTGGATTTGGGGAATTTTACAGCTGAAGACATACTTCTTTATTTATCACCCCTTCTAAACTTCACCTTCATTATGCAGATGAGGCAAGCTGTGATTCTTGCCTCATTTGTGCTCAGATGTCCCGGTCTTTTCAAAACTACATAACAACGGGAAGTAGTAGATATAAGCCCACAGCTAGCTAAAGAAGCAGTTTGAGTGATACTGCCTATGAAATCCCAGGTCACGACCAGGATCCACTCCTGGTCCCATGGGGCCTTCTCACTTCTGTGGGCTCTAAGGTGGAGAGTGTCTCATACAAATGTGGATGGGGCTTGAAGAAATCTAGCGGTGAGTCTCTGTATTTTAGTTTTCCATCAACTCATCCCAGACCTCAGTGAGCCATCCTCGGGGCTGGAGAGCGGAGTGGATGTCTGCTTGGAAGTTCTGATTATTTAACAAAGCTCAGCGTTGGGGGGACACCTGTGAGTCACGTTCTCGGGATGGGTCGGCGGTCAGCCCATAGGAATGGGCCCTGGGTGCTGTTGTCTTGGATCTCGGTGCTTTGGGTCTGTGTCAGATGAACACACGTTGCAATCTAGGCTTACAGAACCTTCCAGAGCTAGAGGAGTGCCCAGCAGAGGAGGGTCACACACTTGGGGGTGCACAGCTGTGTTAAGTCATCATGTGCCTTATTTTGCAGTCTAGGAGAAGTAACAAGATAGAGCTGTTTCTACGCTTGCATTCTATGCTGAAAGTCCATATTAATCTGTTGGAACATTGGTACAACAGGAGACAGTGAAGAGCGCCTCTCTCCTCCTGTGCCTTTTGCTCTCACCTCTGTTTCCTCCTTTCCTGACTTCTTCTCCTCCTACCACACTTGCTTTCCACCTGTCTTTTAGTTCCCTTAAAGCTCTCACTGGACTCCTCCTTATTTATGGTTCCAACTTTGACACCCCTCCCGCATGACACACACACACACACACACACACACACACACACACACACACACACACACACACACACACACACACACATGGATTTGATTTCTAGTTGTCAAGTATTATGTAAAATGCCTCCAGAAAGTAGAGAATAGAAACAGCAAATAGCAGACAGTGGCTCATCCCTCAGTACCTAGTAGTGGGCAGCATCTCAAGGAATGGGTTTGGTCTTGAAGGACAGTGGTATGTACTTCCATCGTCTCTGTGTGTTTGAGGCCTGGGCTAGAAGGAGATCATGGATGATAGGCGTGGGCCCTTTATGGCTGAAAAGGAAGTCTGTACAAACCGAGCAACACATGCAGGACAATAGATTTCAGGAAGTGGCTTTGCTTAGGAGGATGAAGAAATAGCTTTTTCTTCAGGATTCTGGGAAGAGGGAGCAAAACATGGATGAATTGGCCCATGCCTGTAGGGAGGCAGAGATAGGAGGATTACAGTCCAGTGTCAGCCAACGTAAAATGTGTGAGACTATCTGAAACCAAAAAGGCTGGAGGCCTGGCTCACGTGGCAGGGGGCCTCCCTAGAAAGCAGAAGGCCCTGAGTTTGAATCCTACATCACCTCAACCCCCCAAAGAAGAGAGAATAAAGATGTTGGGGCAAGGTGTCCAAATGTGGATTCTTCTTTTAACTGAGGAAGAAAGGATGCCAATGGCACCATGCAGGAAGATTGCCTCTACCATGACCATGATCTGAGCATGCCTTGTGATGGGTGAGCCTTCCTTGCAAAGATACTTCTGCTTGTTGGTCTATCCTTAGAGATGAGCCTAAGAGAGATGCCTTACTCTGGGCTTAATGGAGCATTTTAGGATTTAATGATCTATAGTAAACCTCAGTAAGCATAGCTGGATCTCCAGCTGTGCAACATCAGAATCTGTACAACATCAGAAAATTTTCATTTCCTTAAAGATGTGACAGATAGACGTGTATTCTGAAGAAAGTACTGAGCACTTTAATCTCTACAGACACAATGAAAAATTTCATAACAGTGTACATGGCAGACTTGGTTTGTGCCAAGTTGTAAGGTCTTGATCTGTTTTATCCTATTTATGCCCGCTGTACTCCTAGGAGATGAGGGTGGACATGCCTATTTTTCACATAGAAAGCTGCTGTTCTAAGAGGTGACGTCACTTTCCCAAAAAGGCAAGTGATTGAACTGTTGTGCCTGCTGTCCCTCCTGGCAGCAGACGGCGCACGCCGCTCTGACCTCCAGAGAACTCACCCCATCCATCCTCTGCCACACTGTCAGTCTGGCTTATAGATCAACCAGGCCCTGACAAGGCTAGGCCAAGGGCTGGGGGTGGGGTAGCAAATGGAAACAGCATAGTATTTGTACACAGTCATTTCTATTTAAAATCTGTATCGATCTGAATCCAACAGGTCTCCAGAGGCCGCATCAGGCTGGTGATTTTATTTCCTTCCCGATGAAGGGCGGATTAGAGCAGGTGCATCTTAACAGCCTTGGGAACAACTTGGGATTTTATGTGATTCTGTTTCCTGTTCTAAAGTTACTCATGCATCCCCTTAGATGTCACCACACATTGGGTGGGCACAGAGACCATTAGATCTCTTACTATTTCCAGGGCACTCAAAGCCATCTGAGACAGGGGCGTCTGAGAAGTTTTTCTTTGCTCTTGTAATGGATTTTTGGTGACTTTTGTCTCCATGTGAATCATACAGTTTATGTATTTGTGTATGCATACACACACCTATATGTATGTGTGTGTATGTATTTATTTTTTGTTTGTACTATACTTTGAATTCAGGATCTTACGATTGCCAGATAAGCGAGTACTCCACTGTGTAAGCCACTACCCTCAATCCTCTTTTAATTTTTCTTTATTTTTTTTAAAATGAAGTTTGGTGCATTTTTTTCCTGTGACTTTCCTGGGTCATAGTATTCCTCATTATGACCCCACATAGCTGGGATATATCACTGTACCCTGTCCCATTATGGCAAGTTTTATTTGTTGAGTTTAAAGTCTTGGTACCTTTTTCCTTTTAACCTAAGCTGGCCTTGAGCCACCGCAGCTCCAGGTAGCTGGGGTTATGGGTCTATGCCAGCACGCCTGGCTCTCTCTTGTTTTTCCACTGTGCTTCATAGAGGACTGACACTTTGCTAGGAAATTATTCATTCTTTTTCCCCTCGACCCCAGGGATTGAACTCAGGACCTTATATTTATCAGGCTTATATTGTGCTTTTTGAGCCATACTTCAAGCTACACACATTCTAGTTTTCTTTATAGATATAGTTTCCAGTTTGTACCTGGCATGGCCCACGCCATGATCCTCTAATCCCCCCTTTGCACGGCTGGGATATGTATAATTCAAATGGAGACAAAAGTAGCAAACGAATCAATCACAATTACAAAGAAAAACTACTCAGCTGTATACCGCCACACCCATCTCAGTTCTGAGACAGAGCCTCATAGACTTTTGTCTGGGCTAGTCTGAACCACGCTCCTCTTGTCTCTGCCTCACAAGTAGCTGGGATCACTGGCATGTGCCACCATGCCTGGCCTGAAATTGGAGTGTTACATATTCATCCAAGGCTTTATTTTCTCACTTACTGAGTAGTCATGAGGATAAATCTACACTATACCTAGACATATAGCAGTGTCTTATCTCAGGCTGGTGGAACAAAATACCATAAACTAGTTAGGCATATGATAAACATAGAAATAGGTTGCTTCCACTTCTGAAGGCTAGACGTCTGAGATCAAGTGCCAACCTGGTCAGGTTCTGGTGAGGGCTCCCTCACAATAGCGAGGAAACAGACATGCTCTTCCCTCTTTTATTCCCCATTCTTGTTTCTAGGCGGGGGAATATGGAAGCACTCACGGACAAGGGAGCATTTCAACAAGGCATTGAACAAGGTTCTCAGCGACGCAGCCCACCTCTGTGAACACCGGTCTCGACATGGTGCTGTCTGATTCATCATCTGTGATCTTAAGTGTTAAGCTTTGGGAATGTTCATGGCATTTCAGGTCCTGGCTTTGGTGAGACCGGATAGACACCTGATGAGACTGCAGGTATAGGAGCTCATGGGCTTTTGCTCATTCGTGTTTTGCAGAGAGCAACAGCGTGAATTCAGCCTGTGTCTACGAGAGCACTGTGCACAGCCGCGTCTTCCAGATCTTGTACAGGAATGAAGAGGTGCCCATAAACGATGCTGTCCTCTTCCGAGCTCATTTGCTCTTAGACGGTGAAAGGGTAAGTCGTGAATCTACCATCGGGAACAAGTGTTTCTTCCCCTGACCGTTCCCTCTCATCCTTGGGTAAGTGGTGAGTGACAGAGAAGCTAAAGATGGACTCTGAATTCTGACGGACAGGGATTTGTGAGTTGGAACATTTGTACATTTACTTATGCATTCATTCATGTGTTTTTACTCATCCTTCCATTCACACACTTGCTCATTCTATGAAGTCCCAAGATAGCAAGACTAACTTGCCACCTCTCACACTCACTCCCCACTTGCCCATGTGTGCATCTGTTCAGGCGCTCTGTCCGTGAATCTGTCAGCAAATGCTTTTGAGCATCTCCATTGTGCAGTGCCTTGAGCTAGGCCCTGGCCTAGGAGACAGGATTGAAAAAGGCAGCAAGGCCTTACGTTCAAGGGATTAGTAGTTGAGCAAGAAAACAAATGGGTCAGCAGGTGCTAGGCACTAAACTAGATGCATGTAAGAAGAAGTCAAAAGACTCACAGTATGGGAAAATGAGCCTGAGATGACAAAGTTGGTATGTGCCAGCTGTTTCCCAAGGGAGCTGGCTTTCAGATCAGGAAAAAGGGAGGGATGTGCGGCAGAGGGGAGTGGACACAGATGACCCCTGGAGGCCTCCAGGGGAGTCCACACCACTGCTCCTTTCCCGGTCCCCCTCTCAGACCCCGCTGACACGCGTCAGCTGATGGTTTCCTGGTGGAAGACCATTCCTCGTGGGGAAGAGTGCTTCTATTCCAGGAAGCTTTCATTAGAGTCCCCCCCATTCATAGTCCCCAGGTGGCGTGTAGAATTCTAATTGAGTACTTGTTCTCTTTTGCCCATTTTGTTGAGTGGCTTTTTGTCTATATTTTCTATGAATTGGATAGTAGACAAGTTCTCCTTGGTGGACAAAAATAAACGGTATCACTTAATCTTAATCCATTTATCAAGCCACTCATATTTATTAAGGTTTATTAAATACCCATGATGTGCATATTATGTGCTGGAGATAACATAGTGAACAAGAGAATATTCCTGGTGCAGATCAATATGTCAGGTATCTTGCCCCACCGTTCCATTTTAATTCTATCCAAGTCTTGCTCTTGCCCTTCACAGTTTGACCTTGTGAGATCCAAACATGTTTGGAGGTCAAACAGGAAGTGTGTATCACAGGATCTATTATTTCCTTCTGCATGTCAAAGTATTCATTACTATAAGCTAGTAATTTATTGTTGTGTGAGCAGTGATTAATGGCAGTGAACAATGTCACAACTAATCGTTATATCCAAATCAGTGACAATTAAAATTAATTGGATATGTCTGTTAAAGAAACTGGAATTTTAAATAGTACCCTGGCTCATTTCCAATGCAGAGCTATCTGTTCATGGCAACCAAAGCACTGTTTATAACCCAGTGACCAGGAAGCATAGTCAAAGTGCATTTTGTTATCATCGTGAGTCACAAACACTTACAGAATGGACATTTATCCAAGAGCATATGGAGCTGAAGATCAGCCCATGCAGTTAGGCAGCAGGTGAACTGAAGAGTTGACCACGCAGAGAAGTCAATGGATAAAGACTACAAAGAGATGCTTGAATAAATAATACTGGCAAGCTGAGTTTGGAAGGAGAGTGGATATTTTATTTATGTATTCAATGTAATCCCACTGCAGATCTGAGAAGGCTTACAGAAAACATAGAATACTTCAAGGAAAAGAATAGTAATAGAATGAGCCAGAGAAGAGGACAGAGAAAGGCAAGGCTAGGCAAGGCTGGAGTAATGAGAGCAGAACAGAATGCAGAAACATCCTCTGGTGCTGGCTAAAAGTGACCCACACATAGCTTACCTCCTTGCAGACAAAGTGAAGAAGAAGATAAAATAACTAACCAGCAGATGTTTATTGCTCTCATGAAGAAGACCGGATTGCTTGGGGAAAAAGTGCTTTATTCTGTGAACAAGATTGCAAAAGGGGTAAAAATAAAATAAATGAAAGGCATGTCCTCCAAAGTGAGGGACCTTGATCCACCCACATCTTGCAACCGGCCTCTGTGCGGATGAAGATTCTTGACCTACTACATGCCCTAGTGATTCAGACAGAGGATGTGAGGCAGTGATCGGGCTAAGAGGTTGGTTCATTAGGCTTGTGTGGGGTTTCTACAGAAAGCAGGGAGTGCTTGTGAAATCGAGGATAGTCATGCACCGGAAAGCAGGAAAATAGCAGGAAGATCTGGGGAAGAAATCCTCACTGCGTGAGAAGTAATGCAGGTAGAGACCTAGAAAGCACTGCCAGAGACACAGCATAGGGGAACCAACCACAGGAACCTCACGGAAGGCTACGTGCTTGCTTTGTCCTGTAGAAGGCCTCCCAAACTCAGAGACCTGGGGTTAAAGGAAGGTCGTGTAGGCACTCACATGAGGAGGGAGGCTGAGGCCTGGAGAAGGCGTTTGCTACTGCTGTGCCCGAGAGTGTCGCATGTATCATGGCAGATACTGGCGGGTGGTCAGAAGCCAAGCGAGCAAAAGAGAGAGGTGCATGGGAGCAAGAATGGCTAAGGAACTGAGAATGTGGCTTAGTGACAGACCGTTTGCCTGGCATGCCCGAAACCCTGGGTTCCATTCCTCAGTACCACATACACAGAAAAAGCTGGAAGTGGTGCTGTGGCTCAAGTGGTAGGTATGCTAACCTTGAGCAAAAAGAAGCTCAGGGACAGTGCCCAGGCCCTGAGTTCAAGTCCTATGACTGGAGGAAAATTAAAAAAAAATAGAATGGCTCATACAACTGGGTTCACAATTAAGCCTAACGGAGGCTTCCACATGGAGATGTGTTGATGGAAGTTGACTGTAAGGCCTGGATTTGAGATGGCCCTGTAAGTGCCATGGTGAGCCCCGTGCAGGAGGGCTAAGGGAGGTTGGGCAGGAGCATGCTAGGGGTTCATCTTTAGCTGTAATAACCACAGCGGCAATCGTAACACTAACAGCATCTTCCACTGCTTAGGGGGGTGCTGTGTGGCAGGCACTGTGCTTGATAATTTCTTCTTGGTTCACGGCCATAGTATTGTGGGGTGGTATTTTTGTTTTTTACTTGATGTTATCATGAAAGTGATGTACAGAGGGATTGCCGTTACATAAGTCAGGTAATGAGCACGTTTCTTTTGGAACAGTGTCATCTCTTCCTTCATTTTCTCCGTTTCCCCCTCAACTCCCCCCCCCATAAATTGTATAGTTCATTTTTTAATTTTATTGTCAAGGTGATGTACAGAGAGGTTACAGTTACATAAGTAAGGCAGTGAGTAAATTTCTTGTTGAGCTTGTTACCCTCCCTCTTTCCTTCCCCATTCCCCCTCCCACTGTAAAGTTTGTTCTAGCATACTGTCTTGTGAATTTTGCAGTTGCCTTGGTTCCCGCTTTGTCCTTTGTCTCACCATCTTTTTTGTTCCACTTCCCTTCGCTAATTTAGATAAACATATACAATACCAGGGTACCAAAATACAGTGACAACAGAGGAGAGGAGAAACTGCAGCAGGGGGACACAAAAGAAATCACATAATACAAGGTGGCTCAGTGGTAGAGCGCTCGCCTTGCATGCCTGAGGCCCTGGGTTCGATTCCTCAGCACCACATAAGCAAAAAGAAAAAAGCCGGAAGTGGCGCCGTGGCTCAAGTGGTAGAGCGCTAGCCTTGAGCTGAAGAGCTGAGGGACAGCGCCCAGGCCCAGAGTTCAGGCACCATGACTGGCAAAAAAAAACCAACAAAAAGAAAAACCTCTTGTGTCCATGTCTTGGCGTTCATTTCGCTTAGTATCGTCCTCTATGGTCATATGCACATAGTGTCTAGTGAGTATCACTGCTACATGTGTTCACCCTTCGTCCCACCATTTCTGTGTTCCCCTTTTCCTTCCCCAAATCAGATGAACTTCCATACAAGGCAAAAGGTACAGAAATAAAAACAATAGCAAATGAGAGAGAAAAAAAACAAAAACCAAAGAGCAGAATATCATAAAACCTCCTAACACCCTTCCATTTCTTGGGCTTCATTTTGATAAACATCTATTAGTCTCATTTTATGGATGAGGATATGAAGAGTTAGAGTTATTGTTTCTCTCAAAGCCATACAACCAGGAAGTGGTAAAACCAGGGATCCAACTTAGGGCTCATGGGAGTTTCTGGGGCATGTGTAGTTAGGATGGCTGCCTGGTGTTGGAGAAAGGGAAGATCTATTACACATCCACCTTCAGAAGAAAAGCAGAAATATTGCAGCAATCATTCACATTATTTTTTTAGAATTGTAAGGTCTTCATGCATGCTTTCTTATTTAGTGCTCACACTTACAAAGCTATGGATTAAGGGTAATAATCTCACTTCCATTTTACATATGGGAAATGATGGAGATGTTGATTCAGGGTGGGAAGGAGGATTTTCACCTTTGCAGCCTGATGTCAGAAGATAGCAGTGTGAAGGATGGGAGACAAGGGGAGGAGGAGGAAGATAATGAGAGACACTGGGACATGCGGAGGAGTCTATGACCTGAGAAAGACTTGAGCATGGAACTGAGCCAGAGATGCACTGCCCATGAAGCGGAGTCTAGCACAGGGAAAGTGCTTCGTATTGGAGCTTGAGCTTGAGACTTTACTGCAGGGAGTCTCAGCCTCCTCATTTAAAAGAAGAGGAAAAATATTTCTTCATAAGTTTATCCATATCTAGTATGATAGCACACTACAATGCTAGCTTTTTTGTAGCAAATTGTAGTTCTTTCTTTAAAGTATGTTGTATCTTATTTGCTGTTGATATTTCAGTTACATGAGTAAGGTAATGAATACATTTCCTTTTGAGCATTGTTACTCCCTCCTTCGTTTTTCCCCTACTATCCCTTCCCTCCTCACCTCCCCAACTCCTCCCCCCCTGTGAAGTTGTATAGTTTTCAACATAGTGTCTTGTACATCTTGTACATAGTGTCTTGTTACAGTGGGTTAACCTGTATTGTTATTATAAAGGTGGTGTGCAGAGAGGTTCCAGTTATATGTAATGCTTTTATAAGTGTTAATTCTAGTTTAAAATTTTTCCCTTCCTGGTGAGGAGAATATCATCCATAGAAGGAGATGATATCTTTGCCTTTATTTTAAAATGAGACAGAATAAGTGAAAGGTGTGTTGTGTGCTTGTGTGTATGTGTATGTGTTTGGAAGGAAGGGCAGGTAATGAGCAACCACTTGTGAAATGAATGGTCAGAAAGGTCAGTGGCTTCATTCTAGATTGTCTTGCAATCCAGATTAATGAGGGGCCTCACAGCCAGGATCTGCATAGCCACAGTTCCTAGGAAGCTGCAGGAGGGTCAGCCTCAGTGAGTTCTCCTTCCCAGACTAATGCATTCTGGGAGGATGGCTGGGGGGACAGGCCTTTCTTTGCCAGTCTTATTTCCAAGGAACTTGTGGCAAGAGACTGTGTTGACTTTCCTTGTGTATACGAAGTGAAAGATGTGACTATGCAAAACAAAGCTAAGAGCAAGTTATTTATAGTACTTGGTTTCAGCCAAATGTTAGCTATTAAGGCTTTTAATTTAAAAAACAACAAATTTTAAACCCTAAAGATAAATTCCATCCGTATGTCTCTGCCTGAATTGTGATTAACTGGGAAGACATTTTCAAAGCAGCTTTTGGAGGAGAGATTTCCATTCCTGAAGGATGAGCACATTCTTGCAAAGCAACAGAAGCCAAGAAAAAAAATGAAGGGATTAGGAAGAGTTTTACTAATAAAAAAAAACGCATTGACATTTGTTCTGCAGTAGGACCTGGTCCTGAACTCAGGGTCCCCAGTGAGGAACCAGCAGCGCTTCCCTTAGTGATGCCCAGATTAAAAGTGAGTAAAACCCCATGGCCCTGCTAATGATGCCAGGTTAGTGGGGACATATGGAAAGAAAATAGTTTTTCAGCTGTAGACCAGGTGGATATTTTCAGTGACTGTCACAGATGCAAGAATTGCCTGAACGGAACACAGCTAACAAGCACTAGTCTTATGTTGCTAGAACCTGGTGTTTTTCACTCTGCAAGAAGGTATAGACTTGTAACATCAATATAAAATGACCTGAAAGTTTTTTAGCTTAAAAAAAAAGATTTTAAGAAGACAGGATGAAGACTACACAAAACATTGTTGCAGAGAACATTTGGCTCATGGGCTTTCAGCCTACAAATTTGAAAAGAGAAATCACTGGCATTGGAAGCATCCAATGGTAAGACAGGAAAGAAGCGTGGAGCTCTGTGAGTTACAGAGGCTGCTTGCACTGACTGGGCCAGCACGGAATAGAAGGAAAGGTGAAATCTGACCCTTGGCATGCGAATTTCCCTGAATATGAGAACAGAAGAAATACGACCATGCTCATCTTTGGGTGTATGTGAAAAGTACAGACCATTTTTGGGAGTGGTGGTGGTGGTGTTATTTTTAAAGCTCAAGGTGAAAGGATGGGAAATATTTAAGGGGAGGTTCTTGGATCACCAATGATTTCAAATGTAGTGAATTCCAAGGCAAAACTTAAAGAGGTTTGCTTTCTTACGAGCTTGGTCCAGCTTGGAAATGACTTCATTTTCTTGGGTACTTCTTCTTCAGCATGAGAGCACTGGTGTCTGCCAGTGATGGCACCGGAGAAGTCCCAGTTTGGGACTTCTGTCCCTTGCTGGCTAACTTGGGCTCTGTGGCTGCATCCTTCCCAGCGAGGGGCTATGGGCCCCTTGTTCCTGCCTAAAAGAATTCCAGGTCAAAGCTTTATTTGAGAAACAAAGCTTTCAAAAGTCCTCAAATAAGGACCCTGGTTGAATCCTTTTTGAAAATATGCTTCTCCCAGATGGGCTGCATAAATCCTTCCCTTCCACTTAGCACTAATATTCCCAGATGTCCCGTTCCTCCCGAAGTACGTGGGGCATGCATGTCGGACCTGCCTTAGGCACAAGTGGCATTGATTTTCACGCTGTGATTTCCGATTCTCTTCTTTGGGAAGTAGACGCTCAATGCTTCATGTAGACAGGTGTTGACCCCTAATGGCCCTTGGGCTTTATTTCTTTTGCAGGTGGAAGATGCCCTGAGTGAAGTCGAGTTTCAGCTCAAGGTGGACCTGCACTTCACAGACAGCGAGCAGCAGTGAGTGTTGTGTAAATCCTACAGTTGTGGTAGCTGGTGTCTTCCTCTAGCATGTCCCATGCCTGGGCTGTGAGCCTCAGAAGGGGCCACAGATGCCCGGTTCCTACATCCTACCACTGATACTGCTGGCCGGAGCTTGGGCTGAGGGGGTCAGCCTGGGATCCTGAAGCTGTGCATGTTAGGCAGAAGCTCTGGTTCTACACACAGATGTCTCCTACTTTCTGGCTTTTTGAACCAGTAACTATTCATGCAAGGTAGGTTACAACAATCAAAGCAACTTCCGAAGGAGCGGACGTTCTCCCGTGATTTCTTGTCGTTGTACTGAATGTCTGCTATTATATTTCAACTCTCTGAAAATTGAAAATCCTTTTATGTATAACCTGCTGATTGAATAAGCAGGAGGCAATTCCTTGCCCCTCCCCCCCTTTCTTTTCTGTTTACTGCTTCCTTCAGGTTTGTCCTGTGGCCTCTTCCTCCTTCCCTGGGGTGAATAACATTTTAGTTACTGTACATTCTTTCAGGAAATAGATAGAGCATCTTTTTCTTAGGTATTAAAAACCATACACAAGTATGATTCCCCAACTCTGAAGTCTCATCAATTTTATAATTTCTTTGTTCATGTCCATTCTCCATGCAACCCTCAGATCAGGCTTCCATGGGCCCCGAAACTTCTTTCTCGTGGAGAAAAGATGAAGCAGGGGGCATTGTATTGCTTCCCTAGCATTCTCCTGTGCTGTAGTTTTTGAGTCAGGTACAGTGAGGAGAGGAAGGGGAGAGGGTTGGAAAATCTTATAGGCTGCTTATCAGCAGAGAAGCGGGGCTCCCTAACTGGCAGGTGGTCAGTCACCCTTAGGGTATCTTTGTGAATTCCTTGGGGATGTATGCATCCTCACTCAGCCCCAGCCTTGTCATTCTCTGATGTGGCCTTTTATGGCCAGATCACTTGTGTCTTGGAGGAACCTTGAGACAGATGCTTTCCCAGAGACCCTGTAATGTGGCTGCAGAAGATGCAGTTATGCAAATCCTGTCCCACAGATATGGGGAATCCCTTCCTTCAAGTCCACTTCTGTTACAGTGGGATGGGGAATCCCTTCCTTTAAGTCCACCTCTGTTACAGTGGGATATTCAAGTTTTCCCTGGCCTTTCTCCTGAGGGCATGTTCATGACCACCGGGGGACAAGACCTGTCTTTCCACAGTTCGAAGCAGTAGAGGGCCAACTCCCAAGATGAAGAGATGCAAAAGGGTTCTTTTACCTCCATTTTGATACCAGAATCTCGATATCCATTGGCCACTGCTCTATAAAAATGAACCTTCATGCCAAGTCTCTAAAACCTCTTCCTCCTTCCCTTTGGAAAATAGCAAACCAGGAAGCTGAAGTGAAAATACTGGTGAATGAATTTTCTCTTATCTTCGAAGTTGAGACTCCTTCTTAGGGCTTTCTGCACTTCTCAGGAATTGCTGAGATTGTCTCATCTGTGTAGTCTTTCTAACTGTTGTGCCTCATGTGGGGGTTAGGAAGGATTGAAGCAGGAAGGGTTGGATCAGGAAGGATCTCCACTGAGGAGTCAGACACATGGTGGTGACTGGGCATTGAGGACGGACATGGGTTAAAAGCGTAGATGTGGTGCCTGCTCGCTCAGTGGGGAGAGGATCTGTCCAGGGTCCTGATCCAGAATCTGCACTCAGTGCCTTAGACTGCGCCCTCCTGTCTTTATCGGGACCTGACTGGATTCCTGCTTCTCTCATCACATCAGCTCCTCCCTTGGTGGGATGGTAGAGGCTAAGAAATCCCATCTATATGCTCAGAATCCACACACCATGCTTGTGCAGGGAATCTCTTTCATCATCTTTCCAGTAACCCACTCGTTTCCTATGTCCTTATGCCAAGCTCATTCGGAGAGTTTTATCCACAGCCCCCCTGGCAGACACTTCTGATCAGCCATCAAACCCTGCTGCTGCTTTCAAATGGAGCTTAGAAACTGTAAACAATTTAAAGAGCTTTAATGATAAGCTATAGTGGACACTGTTACTGAGACCTTCTTGCCAGCAAAAGTGGGACTTATTGGAAATCCTATGTATAGGAAATTGGTCCTATCAAAGTCTATAAAATGCAGCAAGTTAAGCTGTTCACTCATCCACTATTAAATATAGAGCAAATGCCTGCATTTTCCCAGATCTCACTAGCCTTGTTTATGAAATAAGGATAAGGGTCATTTAATAAGCCTTTAATGAAGATGAAGAGAGACGTGTGTGTGTGTGTGTGTGTGTGTGTGTGTGTGTGTGTACAGGCAAGTGCACATTCTGCTAGATAAATGGCTTCTTCATCCGTATGTCTTATTAGATGTGTTGTTTCCTCTGTGTAACACAAAACACTTAATAACAACCAGAGCGGGGCCTTTCATGCGGCCTAAGATTATCTGAGAGAAACAGGAAGCCAGAGGCTGGGAAAATTGGAAATGCTGTATTTTTTTTCATTTTCATAAATTGGGTTTGAGGATGATAAGGTATGTGGAGTACATCCTTGGGGGTAGACATTAGGCTTTGAAGCATTGCTCTGTCAGCTAGCTTCCTCAGTGCTGGGTAGAAAACAACCCCAAAGGCACAGAGTGCACAAGACTGGACATCAAATACCAAGGCTGAAAGGCTACCAGTGTCCATCTTGCCCAGCCCACCCTGGTGAGGGGGAAGACGCTGCTCCTTGGGGCTTTTGGACATGTTCAAAGATATGGGCGGTGGTCCTGGATTCTAGCAGATAGAGATCAACGATGCTTCGGACACTTTATATGCATAGGTCAGAGCCTCCCCTCACAGCAGATCATGATTGATCTCCAAAACCAGTATCAACCCCTGCTCATACAAGGGAAGACAAGTGCTCCTCCCCAGTGTATCCTTCTCTGTCCCTCAGAAGCTCAGGCACATGGGAAATTCTTTCTTACCTTCAGGGAAGGCCGTCCTTGTGTTTTCCCCTTGTTTGATCTCAGATGTATTCCTGGTGAATGTCTGGAAAATACTCTCATTCTGGATAGCTCTTCAGATAAGAAAAGTTCTTAAGTTACACTTTAGGTCAAACATGGGAGCTCTCTCCCTGTGAGCATGATTTTTCTTGTTTACTATTTATTTAGTTAGTTATTTATGTATTTATGTATGTATTATTTATTTATAGTTAGATTTGGCTCCTTTACAAGAATCTAGGCATTTCTTCTCAGTGCTATCAGCTTTAACTCTGTCTTCTGTCTTCTCTAAGCTTGCTCTCTCTCTCTTTCTCTCTCTCTCTCATATACACACAAACACTGAATCTGAACTGAAGAATTCCATGTAAGAGCTCTATCCATTTCCAAGCCCAGTAGACAATTTCTGGCCTCCTTCATTCTTTCCTCCTACCAATGTGGTTTAAACTCTAGTTAACATTTTTTTGTATCTTGTCTAATTGAGGTATGTTTAACATCCTGTTGGCCACGCCTTAAGGATATTTCTGTGACTGCCAGGAACTACTGTGTGAATAAACTACTAAACGCTAACTCAGAACAGACTATGGTCAAAAAGGCCTCATCTGACATCCCAGTTTTACCTCATGATGTTGAACACGTTCATGGGCTCACGTTAATTACTTCCTCTTCTGCAAGTGGAGTAGTATTAGTAAACATTGTACTTGAGAGTCTTATAGAGGAAGGGAAAAAGCAGTTTGCAGTGAGGTCACAATAAATTGTGATCTGGATTAAACACATAATGTCTTTATGTGTTTATGAGACTCACAGTGTGGATCTTCAGTTCTTCCTTCCTCACCTTCATCCTGATGGGAGAGAAACTGTTCTGTGTGGTGTCTTTATGAAGTGATGCTGGTCCCCAGAGGTTTTGTGGCTCGTGGCATTTGTATGCACATAAGCAACAATGCTTCCAGGGGGCTTGGGTCCCTCTTCTCCTCTCCCTGTCTCCTCTTTCCTTACAGGTGGAGGACAGAAAAACATCTTCTCTGCTCTACTCCTGAATTATATCCATGTAGGCTTCCCACTCACCTTGCAGGGCTTGCGTGACAAGTATTCAGAGATTGAGATTCCAGCTGGCCAACACCTCTGGCGGCGTTTATTTAGAGACTGGATTGCTTTTGATAACCAAATATGCCATGGGGCCTTTTCTGCCAGTTGGCTCTTACTTAGGGCGAGACCCATAGCCATTACAAATGTTAAAAGCATGAGGGGCTCTTCCTAAAACTTGCCAGACTGTCTCAGCATTGTGCATTGGGAGTCATTCATGACTGTGGCCAGTAAAACAGTCAGCTGATTATTTTAATAGGCACGCGTGTGACAAACTTCCCCAGTTATGCTAGGGATTACAGAGATGCCGGGCTTCACAAAGCCAGGGTCATAGAACTCTAAGAGAAGCACAGAACTCAGAACTCAGAACATCCTTGCAAGATTCAGTGTTGGAGCATGGGGGAGGAAGGGAGGGGACACGAGGAAGGCAGGAGGGAGAGGAGGGCTGCACTGGAAGGAGAGCTGGGTATCATCATGGTCATCACTGAGGTGTGGGCTTGGTGGCAGTGTCAGCAGAGCCGAGCTCAGAGCTGCCACGTAGCCTTGATCTTCGCTTGCCCGACATGAGGAAGTGGCAGAATGTTCCATGGATCGAGTAAGAAGATGCGTGTCTGGTATATGGAGAGGCACTCCTGCAGACCATCACTCACGATGGTGCCCTCTCTTGCCTTCCAGGCTGAGGGAAGTGGCCGGTGCCCCGATGATCAGCAGTCGCACACTGGGTCTGCACTTCCACCCGCGGCGGGGTCTGCACCACCAGGTCCCGGTTATGTTTGACTACTTCCACCTGTCGGTGATCTCGGTGACTGTCCACGCCGCCCTGGTAGCTCTTCAGCAGCCCCTGATCAGGTATGAGGTCGGAGGCAGCCTGCAGGCATGGGGAGACACTTCCTATCACAGCGGGGCTGGAGTAACCCTGGGGGTCAGCCCCGGGCAGGTTTGCACCTCGGAGGCTGCAGGTTTAGGCTTGGGCCTTGCTGGGAGAAGCAGAAAAGGCAGGGGAGAGGGCGGAGAGCACGTGTCCAGCACAGGACCTGGGCACCCGCCCTCCAGCTCACACTGGGAGAACCTGGGTTCATTCCCAGCCTCTCACTTGGCCTTATCTGAGAAGTTACCTAGTGTTCCAGAGTCTGACTCTAAAACCGGAACTCGCTTGCGTGGCATCTTCATAAAGTTCTAGTGAGTTCCAGATGGGGCCAGCAGGGCTGGGCGCAGGATTCCAGCCTGGCTCACCTTCATGGATGACACTTGCTAAGATGCAAGTGTAGCTTTAAGATCTACCACCTTCGTTTCAGTGCAGGGTTCAGGGTGTGGGCTGTCTGCTCTGGAAGCAGAGGCGGTGGCAGGGATTCTACCCTGAGATCAGGGAGCTGTCCCGTGGAATGCCAGGTGACAACCTGATAGGAAGGAGAGCTTCCTTCCAGGCAGTCTGTAGCCCAGTCAGTGGTCCCCGTAAAGCTGGCATCAAGACCATCTTCCTGCCTAGCTGCACTACTGATTTCCTGGGGAGCTTTGAATAAGTCACCTGTCTTCTCTAAAACATCCGCTTCAACACGTAAACACCACACGGACAAACAAAACCAAAAAAAAAGAATGCTTTTAAAAAATAGGTTGTGGGCTGGGCACTGGTGGTTCACTCCTATCATCCTAGCTACTCAGGAGGCTGAGATCTGAGGATGGCGGTTCAAAGCCAGCCCGGGCAGGCAAGTCCCTGAGTCTCTTATGTCCAATTAACCACCAGAAAACTGGAAGTGGCTCTGTGACTCAAGTGATAGAGTACTCACCTGGAGCTGAAGAGCTCAGGGATAGCTCCCAGGCCAGAGTTCAAGCCTCACGACCAACAACAACAAAAACAAGGATAAGTCCAGAGCCACCCCAGTGGCTAAAACCTGCTGAATTCCAGGCACTTCAGGGCCTGTAAGAGACACAGAGATGCTGTGAGCTCCAGTTCAGAGTGGTACCTGTCAAATGGAAGCGGGGGAGATGTAAAGAATTGGTAGGTCAGAGTTTAAAAACATGAGCTTTAGGACCAGATAGGCCTGGGTAGTGACACGGAGCCCTACCTACATACTCTGAAGCACGGAGGCTTCAGCGACCTCCAGGGTTAAATGAGATCGTGCATATGAAGTCAATGGCCATGCTTTAATAGACTAATTTTATTTAGCATCTGCCACATTTCAGTCACTGGTCTAGGGACCACCTGTGTAGCACTAGTGAACAGTTAACAAATGGCAAGTATACTTCATCCTAGAGAGAGGCAGTTCTACTTGAGGCCTGATGCAAGTCTCTCTAGAAGAAATCGCCTTTGTGTTCCACCCAGAGGAAAATTAAAAAAAAAGAATTTGGGCAGGGTGGGGGGAGAGCGCAGCAAGGTTTTAATTTAAGGCACCATTAATGATGCACTAAGGAATTGCAAATGAGTTTATTATGTGTGAAGGCAGTGGAGGATTGAGCAGGGGTGACCCTAGGACCACACCTTCGATCACAGGCTTCCAGTTCACTGTAATGTGATTGGAATCTTGGTGACATCCTCCCCAGGACTTGGGAAGCTGGGAAATGTCAGCAGGGAGTTTAACCTGGACCAGAGGGCTCCCTCGTGCAAGTTTTCCTGCAGCAACCTCCTAGAAGAGGATTTTAAAAGCTGCAGCATGAGTTGGAACTTCTCCACGGATGGAGTAAAAATAGACTTGCCTTCCGCTCTGGAATCTGCAGCAAGTTTCTGCTTTAGTTCTTAGTATCTGGAGCAAAGGGAATCCTTTAAGTTCACGGGAAGTGCCTGTCAAATAGGGCAAGTGCTAGCTTTTCTAGGAAAGGTTTACATAGCATCAGTCAGATCCGGCAAGTACGAAGCAGGGGTGAAGTGAAAATGTCACCTCCAAAGACCTCAGTCTTCACTGAAACAGATGGAAGAGAAGGATCCAACTTTGAACCTTACTTGGTTTTAACAGTTTTTCTGGAGAGATCTCCATCCCACCGGGAAGGCTAGCTGAAGGTCACACTTAGGTAAATGACCAGCGTCAGATATGCTGACAGATACACATATCTGTCCTGTCTGAACTCCAGGAATGTTCTTTCTACATTAGTCTTCCAGCTTCCTGGTAAACTCATTTGAACTCTTCATTCAAAGCAAACCCTAGCCAGGTATCTCAAGAGGTTGAATTCTGGAGGAACTTGGCCCAGGCAGAAAAATCTTGCACCATTCCAGCACCAGTGAACCAGTGAAAAGCAGGACTAGAGATACGTCTCAAGTGGTAGAGCACTAACCCAGCAAGCGCCAGGCCCTGAGTCCAAACCCACATGCACCAAAAACAAAAACAAAAACAAATTGGGAGAATGACAATACTGCATCACACAGTTCCTTGATGCTGACCCCCTGACAGACTCTAAAACCTGCGACTGCTCATGGCCACATGGTACAGTGCTGTGATGTCTGCCTACCACCCACCCACGCCCTCCAGCATACTTCCTGTCACCCGTTACTTGGAACCATACACGATGTATTGCAGAGATGTTCATTATACTTCAGAGTTTAGTTTCTTTCTTGTTTAAGTACAAGGAAACATCTCTACATGTTAGGTGTGTCGATATAATATTTTCCCAAATATTTTCAGTCTGTGGTTGGTGGAATCTCCAGAATTCAAGGATATTGTGGGCAAACTTATAATTGTTGTATTACAAACAACTATAAATATGTTATATATGTATTTATTTATGTATACGCATATACATATGAGTAATGTTTACATATATTCCTATGTGCATGGAACGCTTTTATGTTGATTAAATTATCTACCGTGGTTACTTCATTTATTGAATCATTGCTGTTTGGCACACTTGGTGTTTAAATCTCAGAGAATCCTTGTAATGACCCCATGGTTCAAGTACATTCTTGGCCCTGCCCCACGTGAGGGGCTTCTAGGTGATTGCCTCGTAATCACCCAGCCTGAAATGTGGCACAAGGCTAATAGTATTTGAATAAATTAAATAACAGAAATGTAACATTAACATTAGCCTGCTTGTGCTCAGGCACAAGCATAAATCCCTTGGATAAAATTCCCCCATGATTCTCTTGGGTAGCTATGGTAACGATGACATCATTTGGGTCTATTTGTTATTGAGACCCTCTTGTTGCTACTTACATAGCTAAGATCAAATGGATTCCATTCAGATCCCACCTGGGCAAATTTGAAAGACTCCTATGTCCAATTAACCAGCACAAACTAGAACTGAAGAATTTGCTCAAGTGGTAGAACACCAGTCTAGAGCCCATAAATGCTGAGGGAGAGAGTCAATGGGAGGCCCTGTCTTCAAGCCCCAGTTCCGGCACACACACAATAGTAACAACAACCATAACACTAATAATAACAATAACAATAATACATAATGAACCATTAGGTTTCTTTTTAGAAAATATCATTCACCGTAAACTCAAGACAAAAATGACCTTTCCTAACCTCCTTGGAGTCTCACATGGATTGCTGCCAGTACCCCATGTCAGCTGATCATGACTGTGTGAAGCACAGCGCCAGGAACTATTTGTATATTTGTCTGTGGACCAGATTACTATATTCCCAGCTAAGCCGGATCTCAGGAATGCTTTGTCAGTTATGGTTGTCTTGGCATTCTGCTTGACATGTGTGTGAATCATGGCAGTTGGTGTTGCTTAGGAAGAGATGGGGAGGAGGAGGTGCTGTGGCTCAAGTGGTAGAGCGCTAGCCTTGAGCTGAAGAGCTGAGGGACAGTGCCCAGGCCCAGAGTTCAGGCCCCACGACACACCAAAATAAAAAAAATGCTAGAAAGAGGGTGGAAGAGCTTGCTCCAGCTGACGCCTTTACAAGGAGCCAGAGACAGGAGTTCAGTGCAAGTGTGATCTGGTCCATTTGCCCTTCCACCTGCCCCTGTGGTTGATGTCACCTTGGAACTCAGCCTCAGTGTCTCTCAGTGCATGATCCTTGGCTCTCAACTTACCCGCCAGGTGCCAGGTGCCTGCCAGGTGCCGGTTGGGTGTCCTTGTCAGTCACATCCTATCCTCTGTGGGGAGAGAGTTCATTCATGCTGACCTCGCGGTCGCCCCCAGATCGCTCCTGGGGGAGGGGCTTAAGGGGGTGCCCCCCTGCTTTGCTGACATCACTTTCTCCCTTTTCCTCTCTCTCTTTTGCTCCCAGTTTCACTCGTCCTGGAAGAGGCTCGTGGCTCGGTAAAGGTGGCCCAGACGCGGGACCCGAGCCGTCCGTTATTTCTCTGGAAAACTTAGTGTTTGGAGCTGGATACTGCAAGCCCACTTCCTCAGAGGTACTGTCTGCACGGGCCACAGGCCCATCCCCTGCGAACCTTAGGAGTTGCAGGGAGTGTAGGGGGTGGGGGCTGGGCTCGCCTATTTTCCTTTGATTCTGCCAGCTCACCATGCTCTGTACCATGCAACGCAGAGCTGGACCACATCCGTGCATTGCATTTGTCTGTTGCATAGATTATAATGTCCCCAGTGAGTCGGGATACAGGGAGCACTCTGCCCAGCTCTTCCCACCTGGAGATGTGTCCAGTTGGTCCGGTTACTGCCTAACCGTCCTTGTCTTCGTCATGGCAACATCTCTCGAACACACTGCCAATGCCAAGCCCTGGGGTGGGCGCAGGGTGTGTGGCCCACCCGTGGTGCCCTTTGGAGACCTTGGCTCTCTGGAGGTGGGACTTCCCTCCGACTCTGGGGTGACACCCAAGGTTTGCTGGCGTCAGTCTGTTCCGCCTTCTAAATCTTGTGCCTTCTTTTATCTGCTTCCTCCCTGTGCATCAGTGCCCGCACCTGCAGTGGATTGCTAACAGTGAACAATCTCATGGGCAGTTATGTGTATCCAAAGTTGTAGTGACTGGAAAAAATGTTAAGCAAGTACCTGGCGCTCATTAGTTGATGAATAAATATGCCCATCCGGTCCTCTCTGCCCCTCCGTGGGTGGCCACCCTTCTGTGATGGGCGGGCTGCGCTCACACACAGCATGCCTGTCTGTGTCTCTCCTAAGCTGATCTGTGGTAGGTTTTGATTAGTGGCTTGCTCAGGAATAACCAGACTGTGTTACTCAGGACTAACCAGAGAATGGATGGGAGGTTTCCCTTCCTTCTCAGAAGGAATTGGTTCATACTGGTTACAGAGGCTGGGGAGTATCCGAATCTGCATTGGGCTATCTTGGAGGGAGCCTGTTAGCAGGGCATAGACCTATCTCTATCTCTACCTGTGCCCTACCCTGGTAACAGGGCCAGATGAGAAGCCTCTCCACTCTCATGGCTGGCAGCAGAGCCTTCATCTTGCAATGAGTGTGTGGTACACTCCTAGCATCCTTCCCAGTGTCTTTATGATGTCTTCTGGGCCCTGGAAGAAGCCTATGCTGGGAACTCCTCACAGTCAGGCTCTCCCGCTACCCAGATCTTTCTTTTAAAACCCACAACACAGTGGTCCCAAGATGCCTTCCTCTGAGCTGGAGTCTTCCTCTCAGACTGTTTTCTGGGTGACGGCCTGGGTGGTTAATGACTGTCTCAATTCAAGGAATTTTTAATACTGCCTCCCACAGGAAGGTCCTTAGCTGCCAAAGTATATGACAGAGTGATCATAAACTCTCTGCCCTGGAGGAGCTCGGGTGCCCAGCTCCGTGCAGAGCCGGCCAGGCCTGCTCCCGTGCAGCTGGAAGTCACACTGAGCTCCTGAGAAGCGAGACTTGCTTGCATGTGCTCTGGGGATCCCCGGCTCTTCTGCACCAGGCCTCCGTGCAGAGACCATCTCCTTCCGTCTTCTCCCCCAGGGCCCTGCACCTGCTGACTGCAAGGCATGCAAACGAATGTGAGCTGAATGAATGTTTGGTGCACGTATATGAATCATGCTTAGGTACGGAGCTCAATGACCAGAGAGTTAAACCACAAGGCTATCTGGTGGTTTCCTGTGGCAGCAGACAGAAATGAATGAGAGCCAGTGTAAAATGATGGATGTCTCCATATAAGGTTTTCCTGGGAGACTGCAGAGACCAGAGACCTGGACAGAATGGGACGGTGTGCATTGTAGATCATGTCAGCCATCACCCTGCGTTCCTGAGGATCTATGATGTACCTGGTCACGCCCTGCTGAACTCTGTCTTCATGTTGCTTGGGCGGGGGAGGGGGGGGGGAAGGCGGGGTTCCAATGCCTGCTCTGATGGATTCCGTGTGACTTTGGGGGAATGTAGCCCTGAGGAAAATCAGTTTCTACCGCTGTGAAACTTCATTTCTGTGTATGTGAAAACCATGACAGACATAGATTTGGCTGGCCCATGGTATTGTGTAGTGTCATTTTTTTCTGTCTTTTTTCTTCTGGGGACATGCCTGTCTTTCTTAAGAATAGAAAAAGATGGAGTGTTTGTGAGGGCTTGATTTAGACCTGCTCACAGCCCATAGCTGGACGGATTTGTCTCAGGATTCTGCTCTGTTCCTGTGCACTTTCCAAGGGAGTACTGTCAGAGTGTGTGGACTCTGCGCAGGCACCCACCCTGGGCCTTCCCAAGAGCCAGGGCTGCCAAGAAGAGAACACAACCCACTCCCCACCCCCGCGAGAGCCCCGCCCCCGCCCCCGCCGTCCCTAGAATTAGCACACAGCTCTGGAATCTGGGCAGCTGGAGAGATTAGAGGGCAGTGCTGCCCAATAAGCCATTCCTGGCAGAGGTGTCTGCAAACCCAGAGCTGGGTGACAAAAAATTCCCCGGGAAGCGGGGGATGACAGTGTGAACTGTGATCCGCCCCCCCTCCGCAGCTCCTCCCTCCCTCCCAGTGCTCCTTGGGCGGCTAGACTTGGGGGTTCAGAGTTGGTAAAGGGTCGTGTTCCTTCTTTTCTCAAGCAGTGGCTGTGCACTCTGGGAATTACGTGTGCCCTCTGACTCTCGGCTTATCTCGCCAAGGACACTAGCCCCACAGGGCTGCCAAGAGGATTAAATGAAATCATGTTCTATAGCCTGGCCCTAAAGCCCCAAGAGAACCTTCTGTGGATATTATTGTCCCTTTCATTTATCTGCATCCCAAGACCCCGTGTGGCCACAGCAGCCTGGGGTTTTCTTGTAAGTGGAGAAGTGAATGAAGAGCCTGAACTGCAGCTTTGTTCTTGGCTTCAACGTTCACCAGCTCTGTGACCCTGGCACAACCATTTGCCTTCTCTGGGCCTTGGTTTTCCAAGGTGTAGGAAGGTGATTGGCTGGGATCTTCCAGCCCTTTCTCTGCTGCTTTTACCTTGATCTCCCTGACACTGCTGCAGAAAGCAGGACAGTGAGCACAAAATGAGGTACCCACCTTACTATCCAGGGAAGCAGGCCCCCGGGTTTGTAGGCATCCCCCACTAGACCATATTCATGTGTGTCTATAAAATCGACAGTTAAAGCTGGAATTTTTAACTCTAGTCTAGAATTCCAAAATTTTCTGAGTAGACGGGAAGGCTGGGGTCCCAGGGAAGAGTTATATTGAGGTACAGGGGTTAGGGTGGTGGGGTGTGGGTAGGTCAGTCCTTTACCACCAAGAATTTTCAACTGATTTTTGAGGCTTGTCTTTACTATGGAAAGACATCTGCTTTCCTCCAAGGCCAAGTATTCCCATATTGAACTCTTCTGAAGAAAGCCTTCACTGCACCACTTAGAGTGTTTGACCCAGTAGCTAGAGGCGGTGGCGTGGCCACGTTGATTCCTAGAGTAACCATCGTCTCTGAAAAAACCCCAGGATCTGTGAGACTCCGCTGCAGATTGAGTCCAGTGACTCAGAAAATCCCATCTCTTCCCCAGGCTGTCCGTTTCCTTTCTTGTCGCTGATACTTGGGGGTGGTGAGGCCTCGGGGTTCAGGTGGGAGGTGTGCTCTCTGTGTCTCTCATGCCTGCCTCCTCTCCTGCCCTCCCTGCCCGACCCCTCCACAGCTTCAAGACATGAAGTGTTGGGATTGGCCTGTCCTCTACTGCGTGTTAGTACCTACGTCCTGCTTAGCCAATTGTCCTGAGCAAGTCCCGGTGAAACAAAGGAAGGATTAGAAAAATCACCATGAGCAGTGTGTGCCTGGGTGCTGGTCACTTCACATCACACCTGTAAACACCGCGTGCATATGATGCCTTCAGTCCAGGCAAGGCTCACCTGATACAGAGAGGTTAAGTGAGTTTCTGCAGTTGAGCAGCGAGGTCAGGGCCATGCCAGGATTGTCACACGCCCATGGGACTGAGGCAGCCTTCCCGCGCGCTGCTGCCGGCTGCCGCGTTCATGAGTAACTAGCTCCCACATCACTTCTACCACTCTGCCTTCCCCTGGCTCTAAGGTTTCTGCCTGCCTGATGCGCTCGGGGAGCCTCTGTTGAATGAGTGAGTGAAGAAGTCTGTGGACCTGGGGTACCTCGGGGCGGGGGAGCAGAGGCTGGTGAAGGTGGAGCACAGGCGTGGCATGCTGTGGAGATCCCAGGTGCATGCTGTGGAGACCACAGGTGCATGCTGTGGAGATCACAGGTACATGCTGTGGAGATCACAGGTGTGGCTTGCTGTGGAGACCACAGGTCCATGCTGTGGAGATCACAGGTGCATGCTGTGGAGATCACAGGCGAGGCTTGCTGTGGAGATCCCAGGTACATGCTGTGGAGATCACAGGTGCATGCTGTGGAGATCACAGGTGCATGCTGTGGAGATCACAGGTGCATGCTGTGGAGATCCCAGGTGCATGCTGTGGAGACCACAGGTGCATGCTGTGGAGACCACAGGTGCATGCTGTGGAGACCACAGGTGCATGCTGTGGAGATCACAGGTGCATGCTGTGGAGATCACAGGTGCATGCTGTGGAGATCCCAGGTGCATGCTGTGGAGACCACAGGTGCATGCTGTGGAGACCACAGGTGCATGCTGTGGAGATCACAGGTGCATGCTGTGGAGATCACAGGTGCATGCTGTGGAGATCACAGGTACATGCTGTGGAGATCACAGGTGTGGCATGCCGTGGAGATCACAGGTACATGCTGTGGAGACCACAGTTGCAAGCTGTGGAGATCACAGGTGTGGCATGCTGTGGAGATCTCAGGTATGACAAGCTGTGGAGATCACAAGTGCATGCTGTGGAGATCTCAGGTGCATGCTGTGGAGATCTCAGGTGCATGCTGTGGAGATCACAGACGGTCCATGCTGTAGAGATCACAGGTGCATGGCATGGAGACCACAGGCATTGTATGCTGTGGAGATCACAGGCATGGCATGCTGTGGAGATCTCAGGTGCATGCTGTGGAGATCACAGGCATGGCATGCTGTGGAGATCTCAGGTGCATGCTGTGGAGATCACAGGCATGGCATGCTGTGGAGATCTCAGGTGCATGCTGTGTAGATTGCAGGCATGGCATGCTATGGAGATCACAGGTGCATACTGTGGAGATTACAGGTGCATGCTGTGGAGACCGCAGGAGTGGCAGGAGAGGTACTCCTCTGAGATGGAGATCACAGGCGTGGCAGGCATGGCCCTCTCCTGAGATGCATGCGTGGCCATCAAACCCACCTCTTCCCTGCCCTCTCTTGTCTTAGAAGATCTTTGCTGCCCAGGCTGGCTTCAAACTATGATCCTCAGATCTCAGCCTCCTGAGTAGCTAGGATGACAGGCGTGAGCCAGGCATTTTCAGGTCATAGGTGTGGGAGATTGAAGAGTGATCATGGAAAGGTAGTGTCAAGAGCATGCCCACCACTAGGAGATTGTGCAGAGTGAGTGTAATGCATGGATGGCGTCGGCTTGGGCGTGCCCCAGGAAGGTTGGTATGGACCAGACTGTGACTGTGGCCTCTGATGAGAGCAGTGGCCAGGGCTGGCTTGAGCTCAGCACTGCGGATGCCTGCGTGGGCCTGTGTGTCTAGACAGCACGTGCTGGGGGTGTGGACATGAAACAGTCCTTTCCACAGAGCCCGTGTCCTGTTTTGAAGCCAGTCAACAGACTCGCACACGTGGTTGAGCCGTAGCAGAGGCTGCTGTGGAGTTGATGGAAAGAATCTGGGGAGGTCAAACCACATGCTGCCCTGTGAAGCACTTGGGCCGGGCTGCCAGCTTTCCCCTTCTGCCTCTTCTTGGGTCTTAGGTTGGCCTTATGGAACTCCTGAAGGCTGAAAACAAGGAAACATGCAACATGAAGGGGTGTACCATGGCTCCCCCGGGGAGGGTGGATTTGGAGTTCTGGTATTCACCACAGCCTACGGCACTTGCCTTGTTAAGCATCCGTTTCCACCGTGACAAGTGTCTACCAAGCGTTTACAGACTCTTGGTGGTTTATTTCATAAGCATAGACACAGGCAGAGTCTGACACATTCGCACTTCCTCAAAGTAGCTCATTATTGAGGAACACCTTTGAATGGGGGCCTCGGCTCCAGGCAGAGAGCACGTTTCCTTTGGGCTGCTCTTGCTGTGGAGGCGAAAACAATCCTTCACCTAACCAGCAGCGCCTGGCAGAAGTTTAAGCAGTCATTTTATTATGTTTATTTAGGAAGAGGGACTATCTTAGCCAGGCTGGCCTCAAATTCAGTCCTTCTGCCTCTGCTTTCCGAGTGCTGGGATTACACTCAGGCCTCACCGTGTCTGATTTGGGGTAGATGTGTAAAAATACAGTCTAGATCATCGGAGATTCTGATTCAGTCTGGCTATCGTGAAAGTTAAATAGAAGTGCGTATTAAAATCATAACAACAGCAAACTTCTCTGCTCCTGGTGTGGACCTCCCCTTGAAGGCTCCTGGAAGAATCTGAAAGGTACAGATATTGCAGTCCCTCTTATTGCTGACCTCATCACTGAACCCCTCTGAGCTAGAGTTGATGATCCGAGGTCGGAGGTCAGTGAAAGGCATGGCCCGACCCAGAATGTCTGTGAAGCAGCCGCAGAGGCGTTAATGCATTCATATATTAACTATCACAAGGCCGCGTGCATGGCTGCTCCCAGCACATGTGAGCTGTTGATGTGTCTCTTGAAGCCTGAATTTTGAGAAAGAAGGAGAACAAGTCCAAGGCTGTCAGAGAAACTCAGGACAGAACCAGATCCCTGCTGCCGATGCTAGCAGCAGAAGGTCAAGAGTGAAGGTCACTCAGAGGGAGAGCTAACAGGTCTCCATGAGGGAGAAACAAAGTGCAAGGATGACTGGATTTTTCTTTTCTTTTCTGCCAGCCCTAGGGCTTGAACTCAGAGCTTGGGTGCTATCCCTGAGCTTTTTGGCTCAAGACTGACACACTGACACTTGAGCCTCAGCTCCACTTCCAGTTTTTTCGTGGTTTTTTTTTGGTGATTAATTTAGAGATAAGAGTCTCATGAACTTTTCTGCCTGGGCTGGCTTTGAACCAAGAACTTCCGATCTCAGCCTCCTGAGTAGTGGGGATAAAAGACACCCGTGGCCAGCCTGGATTTCTGTTTTCATTGCTGGGATGGTGGCCTTGCTTTCCTGTTTGTCATCTTCAGCCGTGAGTCCTTGGTTTTCTCTCAGCCTCCATTCTCAGTATTTGCCCTGTGGCGTGATTCCCGAGGGCCCCCCGTCGATACCGCGTGCCTTTCTGGAAATACTTTAGTCACCTCTAAAGAAGCCTGCATGGGTCAGGTTCCACTCCCAGCAAGTCCAGCGATTTTAGAGGAACTGGAAGTTTTGATGCTTTACCTAAATGTGTAACTCTTCTCCTCATGAATGTCTTCTATTCTTCCTGAAAAACAAGCAGTGTCAAAGAAACAGTATAAGCCCATATCTCCCATAATGGAATACATTTGGTCGTTTCTATTGTTTTGAAAAATCAGTTCTCGAAGATTGAAATAATAACAGATCCATCTAGGCGTGATGGCGTGATACCACCTCTGTTCCCATGGAGACCAGATTGCTTGTGTTCAGCACGGGGTTGTTAATGCCAGTCGCCCCATACCACACACATTGACTTAGCCTGGTAAGAAGTACAGGATATTTATCACTGTTTGCAAATGAGTTTTTCTCGTGGTAACTTATGTTTACTCTTGCAGTTTTTTAATGGCTATTTTTTTCTCCCTGGGTTGGTTCAGTTTTATTTTCTCAGAGGGCATCCTACCAGGGCTAGGTAAGCAGTTCTCAGCGCAGTTGCCATTCTGATGGGACCATTGTGTATCGGTCATAGTTTGGAGGGAAGCAAGGCGTGGAACAGAGTCTCCACAGTGCCTTCTCCACGTGGTAGCAGACATCAGTAGTTCAGAAATCCTTTACCCAGGAAAAGAAGAAAGGAGAAGGGATGTCTATCAAGTGAGCTGGCAGGTGCTATTCCCACGAAGGTGTCTGTCTTTGCAAACAGCATCGGAATTGTGCAATGTTCTTGAGCCTTATGTATGAGGCCTTTTCTAGGTGACAAGATCAAACATCCACGAAGTGAGGCACACTTCTTATTCTATGAGAGAGCTAAGTGATCTCTGTGGAACCCTGAGATTACTTTGCAATTCTGAACGGGCCACCGGGCACTGCCCTGCGGGTCGCAGAGCTGGGTTCCGTCTGACACACAAGGGATAATGAGTACCTGCAAGTTCTGGTCTCCTGCTTCCTTCTCTTGTGTTCATTAGTTTCTCATTACTTTTATTACAGCTACAGTTAGATGCAGTAGGAACAGAACTGTGACTGTTTCTTTCTCATGTGCGTACATTTTTAGTTAACTCAAGAACTACCCTTACATAGATTTGGTTTTTATTTCCCCCAGAGTCTCATTGCTCGCGCATTTGGAAATAATCTGAGTTACCACGTTCCCATAAATACTACATTTCCCTCTATTAAAGTCTACCAAAGATACTTAGTATGGGAATTAAGTACGCCTCCCTACTACCTCCATTATTTCAGAGGGAGGTGGTTTTGGTATAGAAGGGAGGATTATTTACAGGGGAGGCATCCCCCATCTGCAGTCTTCCTCCCATGGGTATTTTGCTGCACCATCCGCATGGCTGTAGAAGCTGTGTGGTGGAAAAGACTGCGTTTCTTGGACTCTGATCTATTCCTGTGCCTCCAACATGGCGGGCGGGTGCACTAGAGATTCCCATAGATAGAAATGCACTGGGGAAAAGTGACCCCCAGGGAGCAGGCTGGATGCAGGGGTTTCTTCTATCACCTTACAGAGGGTAGTGTTGCGACTCCAGGCCACTTCTTCCAACTGTTAAGCAAAGACCTCTTTGAACTATATACTAAAGAAAGCTCATTTTCGATGTAGCCATTACTTAGGTAAGTGCATTGTAGCTGAAGTTGCCAGACTCTTGATCTAACAGTGTGTGTTTGTCAGATACTAGATGATGCTGTTGATGCTGGTGATAACGTTGGTGATGGTGATGATGACAGGTAACATATTTAACTTTCACCACACCTATGTGTTATAACTTTATAGTGTTATCCTATGCATCAGGAAACTGTGGCAAGAGTTTGCCACCCTTTCAGATCACACCAGTGGGAAGAGAAGGATCTGGTAGATGTTGCAGCTCAAGTTCCTAGGAAAACTTTGACATCCTCTAGCTATGCTATCCACTCTGTGCCTCCGGCTCTACTTTTATGAGATGTTTGGGATTGTAGCTCTGATCCAAGAGCATGAGTTAGAAGCAGCCACAGGGGGCTCACACTACCGTCTACTCAAGAGGCTGAGATCTGAGGACCATAGTGCAAAGCCAGCTCGAGCAGGAGACCTTTTGGGATTCTTATCTCCAATTCACCACCCAGAAGCTAGCGGTAGAGCTGTGACTCAATTTCCTTGAGCAAAAGAGCTTGTGCACCATGCCTAAGCCCTGGGTTTAAATCTCAAAACAAAAAGAAAGAAGAGAAAGAAAGAAGGAAAAGAAAAAAGAACATGGTTGATATTATGAATGTGTGCAGTGTAGTGCTTCCCTGGTCAGAGCCCCAGTGCCTGCAGCAGGATTTAGGGAGCTGACTCTCGTTTGGCATCCGCTCCCTTCCTCCCATTCATGGTGGCCGCTAGGTGGTGTGAATGCTTAAGAGCACGGAGGTGAGCTTGCTGGATCTTTCCTCATCTGTTTGCCTCTCAGGCCAGGGTCCTGTCTTCCTACCTTGTGCTACTTCTTGTGCTGAAATCCAGTGTTCTCTACCCTGACTCTCAAACCACAATTTGCACGGGAGACAAACGTCCTCTGCATTTGATCCTTAATAAGCTAAAATCTTGTCTCTAAAAGATGATCCTGCCAGCTCTGAGGACGAGGTCTTCAAGCAATAAAACACACTAAGTAAAAAAGCGAAGGAAGGAAATTGCACCGACTTGAGCAGAACGTACACACGCAAACCTTCCTTCCATCTCTCGCTCCTGCTCCTCCATCTGTCTGTAAGTCTCGAATGAGACCTCCCTGGGAGAAACATTAGATAACACGCTAAAAGCTGGACAACAGCCTTACAAAGAATCATGGAATGGATTCTAATGATGATACCTATTGTTATTCAACTCATTGTGGTTACTATTTGTTTAAAAAACAACAACTTTGTATACAGAGCAGACATGTAACTGATTCTGTGGATTGGCTGAATTCACAATCTGAGATCATAAGTGGCATTTCATCTCCAATCAGTTCATTCTTTATGGCAACCATGTTGTAGAGAACACAGACTGAGCAGAATCAGCAGCCAGCCTTCCGCATGAGGAGTGGTGCGGGAAGTGTCTGCCTCTCTTGTCTTTGATCTCATAGTCCACGTGTTCCAAAGCCCTTGTATGAATCTGCACAGGACTCACGCTCATTTCCCTTCAATATGCATGGTGCCTCTTGTCCAACACATCACCCAGAGCGACATTCTAGTGATGTTCAGGAAATGGAGGCATCCAATTTAAATGGGGAAATAGCATTTTCTCCCTTCAACCTTTCTTCAAGCCAGACTATAATAAAAGGGAAGGCATTCGTGGGATAGGCCACTGCTGTCCTCAGATGACCTGACCTCTAAACAGCCTGCTCGGCAGGAGTTGCGTAGCACGGCCCTCAAGTGGATGAAATAGTCAGAATCCCACTCGCCAACTGCTAGCTGCATTGTGGGAGGTTCCACACTGTCTGGGAACCACTGCTACCACAGAACAACTGGGGGGAAATAGTAGGAAGCAAAAGCGCGGTGCTGTCAGTGTTTCCGTCATGGATGGATTGGAAGTGTTCGCCCCCAGATGGATAAGTGTTCTCCACAGTGGAAGCACGTATTGACAGAGTCTACCGTCTCCAGAGTCATTACCATTCATAGTCCCCCTGGGAAAGCCATCTGAGGACTAGATGTATCATTTAGGGCTAGGCATATTATTTGGAACCTCAGTCTATCGCACTGCTAGGAGAAGGCAGCAGGCAGCTGTGTTTGGAAGCTGCAGGGGAGTACAGTGCTGCCTACCCCTTCCTGCCATCTCCAGGCAGGGGTGAAGGGTTCCATCTACAGAGCGTGACAGCTGGCATTGTCACTCCACCCATCTGGCCCTCTGACTTGTTCCCTCTTCATGCTCTCGGACGCAGCCCGAGGGTCATCTCCCTGGTAATACCCACAGGCTGTGTATTACCTCCTCTTCTATGTCCCTATTACAGACCTATTCTTTGTGGAGTATTCATCTTTTGTGACACTCTGTAGAACACTTGGCTTCCCCGCGTTCGTTGCTACTCAGCATATTGCTCTAGGCAATTGTCATGGTCATGGTTATTTTGTCCTGGAAGTAATAAATCATTCCAGATACAGGGCATATGTAGATACATGGGTCCCATGCCAGGCTTAAGCTTCTCACAGTAGTCGACAGAGAACTCACAAATACAAAGTGATCAATAATGATGACCAGCATTAAAGGCAAGGCAAAGGCCTTCACCTCGATTCTGAGCTGTCACCATGCACTGTGAATGTTGCTGCTTCAGTGGCCATACGTTTATTTTAACTTTAAATTCTTTTTCTTTGTGCTGGTCCTGGGAGCCTGAACTCAGGGAGGGCCTGGGCACTGTCCCTTGGTTTTATGGGTTCAGGTTGGTGAGCCATATTTCTATGTCTGACTTTATAATTCTGGTTAATTGGAGATAAGAGTTTCCTAGACTTTCCTGCCTGGGCTGGCTTTGAATTGGGATTCTTATAACTCAACCTCTTGAGTAGCTAGGATGATAGAGGTGAGCCACCAGTGCCCAGCCAGTGGCCATATGCTTAACAATTTGATCTTAAACACTATGCAGATACAGGCATTAAAACCCTATGACACTATTTGGATACAGCAAAATCCAAATTATATTTGAAATTTGTTTAGGTTATTTATGGCCTATTGATTTTTCCAAATGATTTTTGTAGAATGCCCTCATTCCTGACTATGATGTCTAAGAGATCTGTTCCATTGTCTCTTTGTGGTAAGCATGAGGCTAATAATGATACAAACCTGATAGAACTGACTTGAAGAACTAGATAAGCCATGATTTATTATACAGATATCCTTCGTTGTTATTTTGTTACCAGTGATCAACATAACTATTTGAATAAGAGCCAAGCATCGTTTTAGCTGTTTCTCTGCAAAGCTAAACCTACCACGATACACCCATGAAGTGCTCTGTGGTTTACTCATCTCTCAAGACCTCCTGGTCAGTTTTCTACAATAAAGTGTTCAATGTTATCACGAAGTCAGCAGTAGGCAGGCCTGTGGACTCTGGATGAGGTGTGCTTACTTTCCATGTATTGGGAGTCCTGACCTGTTGCTGGCCTAATCTGGAGAGAAGAACAGGTCTCTTCTCCTTCTCTACCTGCATTGGGATGTGTGTTCAGGTGCTCTGTGAGTCTTAGACAAGGAGCTTTATCAGAAGCAACATTCAGTATCAGAACACACATTCTGTTTTGAATTCCACTCTAACCTAGTCAACCTCCAGAAATTCCCTACAGAATGAGCCATATGTAAAAGGCCACTCCAGAAAGTACCCAGCTAGGGTCTCGGGCTATGGCTCAAGTGGTTAGAGCATCTACCTACTAAACTTAAGGGGCTGCGTTCAAGTTTCAGCACTTACAAGAAGGAGAAAAAGAGCACTAGAGGGAGAGACAAAGCAGAGTCATGTGAGAGACCTCAGCACTCATCATTGTACAGTAATGACAGATTCTATGTCCCCGCCCAGTATTAGTTGGAGAAATTTAATGCCTTTTATAATTAAAAACCACAAGGGCAGAAAGTGTCGAATCTTGGAAGCACAGTAATGAATCGCTACAGTTGCAGATTAGAGGCAGAACAATAGGCCCCTTGTCCCAAGGCCAGGCCACGGGATCCTCCTGTTCCAGACTTAAGTCTGAGTGTGTGACCTTGAAAGGAGCCACTTACATAAGGGTCTACTGATTCATCGCTTGACCCTTTACACGCTGCATGATGAATCCTGTGTATCTGAGCTCTGCTGTTTTCCGTATCTCTCGTTCTCGCTCTCTTGCTTCCGTGGGCGGGTTGCACATCCATCCACCCAGGCGTGCTGACCCCGCGTCCACTAGTGCACTCGGACCCTGGGCTGGTCCCTCTGTAAGATGCAGAATGCGGACTTTGAGTCAGGCTGTGCTGCTGTGGAATGCGAGACTCGCCTCACAGCATCACACTGGGACAGGGAGCTGTGCGGGAACTTCTCTGGGCCTAGTCCACTTCTGTGAACATGCTAGGTGATTCTAGCTTGGTAGGGGCCAGAGAGAAAGCGATGGTGAGCCTCAGCACCTGCCCTGCCCCCGCTGCTGCTCCCCGGGTAGAGCACAAGGCTCATGTGTCTCTGGAAGTTAGAGTCTTGGTTCATTGGAGATACCTGGCTCTCTATGAGCAACACTAGCCTGTCTGTCTGGTTTCATCTCTTGCTTCAGTGGTCTAGACTCTTCTACCTTGGTAACAGTAATGAGTCCTTTCCCTGAATCCCTTCTGTCCACTGAGCCTTTTTAATGCCTTCCTATCCTGTAAGCGATTCTCAATATATTGTATGACTGCTAATCAGTATCTACACAGATGATGTGTGTGGCATTGTCAGTAACTCTACAAAGGAAGCAAATAGGATTGAATGTCTGTCTCAAGTAATTTCTTAGTAAGTTCTATTGAAACGACACTTTTCCCTTCCAAATGAGGTATACTTACATATATCATTCTGAAATGATTTTGAAAACACCAGGAGAAACAAAATCAAGTAGCCTTTGTTACTGGGATCTCAGTTTTGTTACACAGTTACAGATCAGGAATGTGCATTGTTTCCTAACTTCTCTCTGGTACCCTTCATCCTTGCCCATCTACCAAACCTTTCAAGATGCTGCCACAGTGGAACTTGAAGAGTTGAACTTAAAGCTGGGAAGCTGGTTTTAAAGGGTCATGTGTGCCTGTTATGCATTCAACACCTCCAGGTGTCTTCTAGTAGGCCAGTTACTACGTTGCACAGCAGCAAACCCAATCTTGGTACTTAGTGTGAGACAATATTCCCTCAACTCAAACAACTTAGTAACGTTCTGTGTGTTCTCACAGAATGCATTGTGAGTATGCTGGTGGCAATAACAGAGATGCCATATGATTAATAATGATATGGTTATGAATGATATGGGTAGTATGTGATTACTAGCAGCTATTATTTCTGGAAGTTCTAAATAGATCTAAAGAAGAGGACATGACTTGAGTATGCTATGGGGAATTTATTCCAGTCGTGATTATAAGAAGTCTGGGGGGCGGGTGAGTGTTTGTTGAGCTTTGTGGATGGGACTATCTCTCTTTATTATCTTCATTCTTGCCTTCTGAGGACAGCTGAGGTTCAGTCTGGAGCACAAGTGTCAAGTACTTTTCCAAAGTTAGTGACAGATCACACATCTTATGCTCAACCCTGGGTCATCCTTATTAGCACTGACAGTTACCTTGTCTACAAAATGTAAAATTACCTCTTAGTGGTGTGAGAATAACTAAGACAGAAAGAGTCCTATCTGAGTATAGCAGCGCATGGATATTGTGAGTTCAAGGCCAGCCCAAGCGAAGTTAGGGAGACAATAAAGAAAATATAAAGAGCCAGGGACGTAGCTACTTGGAAGACAGGTTGAGAGGATCGGGGATAGAGGCTAGCCCGGGCAAACGTTGGTTCAGAGCCATTTTCAATCAATACCTAGGCATGATAGTGTGTACCTGTCTCTCTAGCTTGTTGGTAAGGTCAAGGGCAAAAATAAAACATATACCAGATGGCTCATGCCTTTATCCTATCTACTCAGGAGGTTGAGATCTGAGGATCATGGTTTGAAGACAGGTCAACCAGCAAAGTCTGTGAGACTCTTATCTCTAGTAAACTACCAAAAAGCTGGAAATGGAGCTGTGGTTCAAGTGGCACAGCACTAGCCTTGAGGGGGAAAAAAAAAAGCTTAAGCACAGTGCCCAGGCCTGAATTCAGGCCCCAGCATGGTAACATCCATACACAACCAAGTGAAAATGTGGGACTTTAGCTCAAAATGATTAAAATAATTGGTATTTAAAATGTACTGGGAAGCCAAGCACCAGTGGCTCATGCCTGTAATTCTAGAAAGCTGGGATTTAAGGATCACAGTTCAAAGCCAGCCCAGGCAGGAAAGTCTGAGAGACTCTTTTTTCCAATTAACTAGTAAAAACAGCCAGAAGTGGAGCTGTGGCTCAGGTAGTAGAGCACTAACCTTGAGCAAACAAAAGTCAGGGACAGTGCCCAAGTTTAAGCCCCAGAACAGCACACACACACACACACACACACACACACAAATGTCCTGAGGAATGAGTCAGCAAGCGTACTGCAAACATCAGAGCCTGGATTTAAGTGGCAAAATTGCAAAATAAAATAAAATAAAATAAAGATATATAGAGAGATGACTGCACTGTAGCTCATGCCCCAGAATCTATATTCTACACCAAATTCGGGCACAGACAGGCAGAAACAGCTCTTATTTTGTGCAGGTACTGGGGGCTGGGCCTTTAGAATGCAGGCCCTGTTCGGTTCCAACTTTATTATTTCAGGATTTCATTGCCGACAGTGAAAAGTGGGTTTCTAAAGTGTCCTTGGCTTTTTGCTAGGGAGATGGTGGAGCTCTGCCTTCCCAATTCTAATGGCGGTGGCCTGGCTTTTCTGCACAGATCTGGACTCTGACAGCCCACAGGGCTAGATAATCAGATTTTCCATGGTACATCACTCACTTTCAAAAGGCCACACTATGGAGTCACTTAGAGAGAACTGAGCTGTTTTGTGTAAGGATCCTCAGCCATCTACCTTTGGCGCTTTGTTTTGGAATAGCGTTTTGACTTCTTATTTCTCAGAGATCGTGTTGCGTCAGCCTTTGCAGATTCCCTGAAGTTGTCTTTATGTCTCTGTGGAGGAATGTGCTTGCATCTGTTTGCAAAAGTCAAGCTTAGTCACGGACACCGTACAACCCTGCATTCTCTACCATTCAGAGCAAGGCCGTGGAGGTCGGAAGGTGGGTTTTTGAACGGGGTGGATGAATGGCAGGACTGATCAGTGCAAGACAGACAGACAGACATGGGGCAGGGAGAGTGCTGGCCGTGAGGCCTGGGTAAGCCCTCACTGCTGCTTTTCAAGTCTGCTTCGTCACAGCTAATGGAGACACACCGCAGGACTTAAATGAATGCTTTTGTCAGAGCAAGCCCAGCTTTGTGGAGAGCATGTGTCTGCTGTCGGCACGGCCCGGGAGGGCACGTGCTGCCCGCTGAGGACGCACCGCCTTCTTCCCACACCGGAATTTGGATCCTCATCTCTGCTCCTGGCAAACAAGGGACTGTGCGTGACTCACTCACTTCTTTTGATCTGTGGAATGGAAATAGGGGTTCCTGTTACTCAGGTGTTTGTCTGATCAGAGGGGTTTGGTGATAAAACAATGGAGAGATAGCCCAGAACATTCTCCAATGTGTGAGTGCATCTCTGTATGCTTACAAACATACGAACAATATGTATATATATAGATATGTGATATATATCAAATATTTATATATTTATGTATGTAAATATGTAAGATATTTGTTAACATGCACATATATGTATGGAGTTCTAGGAGGTTCTACAGGAAAGCATGAACCTCTAGAGAATTGGAAACGGTGCTGTTGAGGTTTCGGATTTCCCTATCTATGCTCTATTTTGAAAAGCTAAATGGGACGCTCAATGCTGCTTATGGAAGGTCTGCCGAGCTCAAGCTCGAGCGACGATCCCATGATTCACAAGCGCTGATTTCCTTCTTGTTCTCCAAACCTGGGAGGGTGACACGCCTCCTGCAGTGCCCAAGCTTGGCTGGCTCCCCACAGCTCCGCGGGCTGCTCTGAGCCCCATCTTCACATAATGGCAGAGATCAGAGACAGAAAGAGACTCCGAGTGCTCAGGGGACACAGCCATTCTACTGGGCTGAAATTGCTGGTTATGAAAGGGGGGGAATCTTTTGCTTCTGAACACCGGTGAACGTCGTGTGTGCCTTTGAAGACCAGGCTCTCGCCGGAGTAAACCCACATGCACGGTCTATGCATGGGCACCCACGCTGGGCTCTTGCTCAGAGAACCGGGCATCTCTGTACACCCGGGCCCCACAGTGGGAGCTTACCCCGGTGGTGTCTTCGGGAGCCCCGCCCCCTCCAAGTTCTGCTCAGAGAGCGCAGCCATCCGAGGGGTTCGGGGGGTCTGATGGAGGTGCATGGCTCTGCCCAGACGGGTGTGGCCTCGCTCTCCGTGTGCACCTCCTCGGCCCAGCGGCCTGCCCGTGTTGACCCCGACCCCTGGGGTGGCTTTGTTTCTTCTCATTTCTAAGGAGCCAGGCTCATTGCCTTTCCCAGGGTCATGGTGTGTCATAAGGGAGTGAGAACCACTGTAACCAGCAGTGTGAGGTCCGTCCTGGGGGAAGCTGTCTGTCCTTCAGAGATGCTCTTCTTATCACAGCTGGCCGGGTGTGGGGCCGGGGAGCAGGGGGCTGTTGGAGGAGACGGGTGAAGTCAGTGGAAATGGCCACTCGAGCCGGGTGATGAGGAGGCATGCCTTTGACATGGCCGGCTTGTTACATCAGCACACATAGCTGACTGTTACAACCGAAGCCAAGAAGCAAGGAGTTCCAGGAAATATCAGTACAGAGTGGCAGCTGGGAATAAGCAGGGAGTGGGGGACATTTTGGTTTGACACAGAGAGGATTGCTGCTTCCCACAGCCTCTAAGTGTGTTCTGGACTTAGACTCTTGCCCTGGTGGACAGACTACTTTGTACAAACAAATCACGCTATGTCCATTCTAACACTCAGAGCTCTTGTGAGCTGCACTTCAACGTGAGAGACTCAGCTCACAAGACACTACTGTTGTGCAAGGCTTCTTCTCCCCCTATGGCATTATCTGCAACTACCTGTCAAATTGCCACAAGAGTCTTTCTCAACCTCTGTTTCCTGTGAACGGGAACATAATGGCTCGGCCTTTGCCTGCCCTGTCTGAGCTGGGGAGAGGGGATTGTAAGCGGGTTAGGCCGTCGACACGAAGTGTCCGGCTATCAGCAGCAGCATCTTAATCACCACCATCACTACAGCCATCTTTACCACCATCGCCAGCTCCACCATCACCACCGCCGCCATTGTCACCACTATCATTGTCGATGTCACCGCCATCACCACCACCACCATCGCCGCATCATCATCATCACCACCATCTTCGTCGTTTACTGATATTGTTACTAATATTATTTATATTACTATTTTAATGTAAATGCCATAGAATAGAGCTATCGCAGTTTTTCCTACCTGGAGGAAGAAAGAACTGATTGAAATTCACATTTCTCCCTGGAATCTCAGCCATCCCTCGGGCTTCCCATGGACCAGGCCTCCTTCCCCGAGCCTCCAAATGCTCTGGGGTTTGAACTCAGAGACTCACGTTTGTTCAACCGTTGCTCTACCACTTGGGTCAGACCCATGGCTCATCGTGGCATCAGTTGTTTGAGATAGGGTCTCATGTTTATTGCCCAGTACAAACCTAGATTGGGGGTGTAGCACTGACCCACCGAGTCGGGCCTTGTCGGTTGGGATGGAGGGCTCACTGGCTTCTTGTCCAGGCTGGCCTCACCCCACCATCCCGGCCGCTGGGATTACAGGAGTCTGCCACCACCTCAAGCTCCAACCTCCAGCGATTTTGTTCTGTGAACGTAGACCTGGGCAGGCAGAGGGTGGGAGAGCTGTGCCCCCCGGGACAGGCACAGGAACGCCCAGCTTTGCCTCCGCCTTGCCCCCGCAGGGAAGCTTCTACGTGCCCTCGGAGAACTGCATGCAGCATGCCCGCAAGTGGCACCGGGACCTGTGCTTCCTGCTCCTGCACGCCTACCGCGGGCTGCGCCTCTACTTCCACGTCATCATGCGGGACGTCCCGGAGCTGCCCCACGCGGAGCTGAGTAAGCGGTGGTACGGCCGGCGGCCGGCAGAGCGCAGGGAGGAGGCGCCCGGGCGGGGCTGGGACTCATCTCAGGGAGGACATTAGCACCCAGGCAGGTTTCTGTGCACGCGCTCCTCCTCCCTGCGGGGCAGGACCATGGAAGTGTGCAGGAAAGGCAGCGTGCCTCCAGTGTGCCTCATTCATTCATTCGTTCATTCGTTCATTCACCAACCACTCTTTTGAACATTTACTTCATGCCAGGCACACCTGGGGCATAATGTTAAATTGCTCTTTGGGGTGTGGGGAAATGCTGGTTAACAGTCTTTAAAGATTAGGGTGTCAGCTGGGTGCCGGTGGCTCACGCCTGTCATGCTAGCTACTGAGGAGGCTGAGATCTGAGGACCATGGTTCAAAGCCAGCCCGGGCAGAAAAGTCCATGAGACTCTAATCTCCAATATACCACCAGAAAACCAGAAGTGGTGCTGTGGCTCAAGTGGTAGAGTGCTAGCCTTGAGCTGAAGAGCTCAGGGACAGCACCCAGGCCCAGAGTTCAAGCTCCAGGACTGACATAAACAACAACAACAACAAAACGATTAGGATGTCAATCCCCAGAACCACAAAAGAAAAAAAAAATTAGGGAAGGCTGTAATTTAAAAAATTACAGTTTACAGAAGTGTAAAATAAACTTTTAAAAATCATGATCTTCAAGTAGTTGTCAAAGGGGATTTAATTTAACACATCAGTTTGTGAGTACCACACACCTGCCACCATTCTCCGCCACCTGTCCCAACCCCAACGACCTCCTAAAGCTACCTTGTTGCATGAAACGATGTTCACAAAGAGCCTCCCAGCTAGAATGCAGAGCTGTGCACACAGGGCTGTGCACACAGGGCTGTGCAGAGCTCACACTTGATCTGGGTGATTAAGGAAACCATGCAGTACCTGTCCTCCTTCACACTTACAGTGTTCTGAGGACAACAAATTCTTGCACATGAATTCTCCAGTGATCGAACATTGTGGAGTGCAAATGCTCTTGACTGACAGAACTGAAGGGCCAGGAATCCTCAGGGTCACCTGGCAAGGTGGAGCAGAGCTGAGGAACGGGCCCATGCCCACCTCTGGGCAGGGTTCTCTAATGTCACGCCACACTCCAGACATGTGCTGTGAGAGTGGACAAATGAGTTGGAAGGAAGGAAGGAAGGCAGGAAGGAAGGAAGGCAGGAAGGAAGGAAGGAGGGAAAGAAGGAAGAAAGGAAGGAAGGAAGGAAGGAAAGAAGGAAGGAAGGAAGGAAGGAAGGAAGGAAGGAAGGAGGGAAAGAGGGCAAGGAGGGAGTGTAAGGGAATTATAGATAGAGAAAAACGTATCAGAGCCAACTCCAAATGATGGAGCATTTACAAGGGATGAGTCTAGACACCATCACAGGCAGTGTCTGCTTGCACACCTCCAGAGGCCCCTGGTTCTCCTTCGTAGACAGCCTGTTTCCTGTGAGCGGCCTGGAAGGTTCTGGTGCTGACTGACCTCCTAGACTCGGAGCTGTGCAGCCGGCTCACACTGCACCTGCTTCTCTGGGCTGCTACCTTTTCATCTGCAAGGTGGATATTCAAGTCCATGACTGTATGAATCTGTGGCAAAATGGCACAAGTAAATGCGGGCTTAGCTTGGGTCCTGCAATGGGGTGTGTAAGCAGGCTACACTCACAGGAAGGTGTCCTCTAGGGCTGTGACAGGACATTCAACTTCAGTGCTCGCTGGAAAGGCAGGCTTCTCTCTTAGTCAGCAGTCCCATTCTGGCACACGTCTGTTGAACTGTGTGATCTTTCTTCTTCCTTCCCAGAGGCCCTGGCTGTGGAAGAAACGCTCTCTCGGCTGTGCTCTGAGCTACAGGTAATTCGGGCACTGACCTTGGGTGGAAGGAAGGGGAGCCTCCAGGCAGGAAGCAGAGGGCTGCCTGTGTTGAGCAGCCAGCCAGGCTCTGAGCGAGGGGAGGGGGGGACAAGGGACAGCCAGGGTTCAGGGAGGGGTCCCCGGCATGGGGCGGGGACTGTGCGCTGCTCAGGCCGGAATGCTTGGATCAATCTCCCAGGCCAGAGGAGCCATGAAGACGCCGGGTTCCTAAGAGGAAAAGATTGGTTTCTACCACAGAACACTTACGGCATCAGAGGTGTAGGGATTTTTCTCATGCTAACCATAGCTCAAGGTCAGACGATCAAGGTCATTTGGTCCCATAAGCAAAAGTCACAGTCCTTTAAGACTTACCAGGGGCTGGGCCGGGGCCTCTCCTGCCTCTTAAATCAGAGGCAGCCAGGCTTCCCCTTTCAGTTGGATAATTTGATCAAATGGCTCAGCAAACTTGGGAAACACGTTCTAACTTTTAGTGTGGTTGCGGAAAGGATACAACGAAGGATGTAGAGGAAGAGGTGCATAGGGCGGGATCTGAAGGGGTGAGGAGGGCAAGCTTCTGTCCCTGAAGCTGGGCATGGTCACCCTCTGGCAGATGGGATGCCACCAACCTTTTCTGACCAGGCCCTGCTGGTTAGGGTTCTCAGGGAGACTGCAGGGCAGAGCGCCGCTGGATTAAACCTGCCCACTGACAATCGACACGGTCCCCGAAGTGGGAAAATCACCAGGCATTCATCTTGAGTAGATCTTTCTGGTAACCAACCCCCAAAGTGAAGGTGTCCGAGGGTCCAAGGGTGTGAGCCACCCTATTAACATAAACTCAGTGGGTCCGAAAGGACCTTAGGAATAACAAAAGACACCCCTGAAACTGCTCCGCTGCAGACGCTCTGTGCCAGGACCTGGGGAGACGAAGGTACCTCACCGGGGATTAGTGGCAGTCACACCAGCACGGGTACCGGCATCACGGAGTGGAGGCACATCTGTTGTGTCATACTGAGGGAAGCGTTTCCATGTCCCCGTTCATTTTCTGAGGATGGGAGTATGGCTTTCTGAGTGTTAGCCGGCCCTAGGGGCTGGGTGCCGGACTCTGCCCGGGCTACCAGCGTCTACAGCAAGTCCGTCACCTCGGATCACTGCTGCCAAAGCGTTTACCCAACACATCTCACCAGAGGCCATGCCTTGCCTCCTCTCTACCCCCAGATTAGGGCAGGGGGAAGGAAGGTTGCTGGATCTTGACTTTGAGTGACTGTGTTGCTGCTGCAGCCTTTTTTGTCACTGCATTTTATTGTCACTGCTGCAGGAGGGGGCCAGGTGACCAGGAGGGAAGGGTGAGTGGGATCGGCATGAGTCTACTGCTGAAAGGTGGACCTGGCCGGCTGGGGGGAGATAACCCCTGCCCTCTCCCCAGCGCTGCTCCAAGCCAGGCTCACCCACACACCCTGCCATTTAGACGGAGAACATCGCCACCTGGTGGCCGTGTAGCAAATCTATGCGTCCATCTCAAGCACCTGCTCCTGCCGCAGGATGGAAGGCTGGACCCTGCTTTAGGTGATTTAAGACGATTTGAACACCAGAGCCCTGCAGCAGTGGTTTTCCACATACCTTTACTCTATGTGAGCCTTAGGATGGCTCCTGAGCATCTGCTAAGTGCTGGTCACTCAGAAAATTAGCGTTAGGGCATAACATACCCATGTGGAAGAGCAGCCAGGTCTGCAGCCTGAGCCTGGAGATAGGAGCAGGCTCTGTGGAGCAAGGAGAGGGGGGAGGGGGGCTGGTTCTGTCTCAGAGGGTTCTGGAAACACGCTAGCTTGCCAGACACAGGGAGGGCAGTGTCAGACATCCAGGCAGAGGGAGTGGGCAGCGTGAGGCCCAGCTCCCAGCCAGAGACACCGCGGGAATGGGGGCAGCGTGGCTCTGGCGTGGGGAGCACACAGCCCGGACCAGGGCCGGCTGGAGCTGGGGCTGCAAAGCCTGGGGAGGAGCAGCGGGGGGGGGGGGGCACACCCCGCCATGCAGGATGAGCAAGGAGAGGGCGGTGCTCCCCGCACAGAGCAGAAGGGTCCTCAGGAAACCCAGCCCAGCATTTAGAGACCTCAAATTGGTCAGGGACTAGCAGAGTACCTGCTGGAAAATATACTTTTTTTTGTCAGTCGTGGGGCTTGAACTCTGGGCCTAGGTGTTGTCTCTCAGCTCTTTAGCTCAAGGCGAGCACTCTACCACTTGAGCCACAGTGCCACTTTCTGTTTTCTGGTAGTTCACTGGAGATAAGAGTCTCATGGACTTTCCTGCCCAGGCTAGCTTTGAACCTTGATCCTTAGCTCTCAGCCTCCTGAGTAGCTAGGATTATAGGTGTGAGCCACTGATGCCGGCTTACTAGTTAAGATAGCAATATCTGGTTTTCTAGAATATAAAATATAGCTTACTGCTTGCTCCCCATAAGCCGAGCTGGGGGTGAAGGGTGGACAGGCAGCTGGAGGCAGTGGCCAGCAGCTGGGTGGAGCCGGCACCCAGCACTGGGCCGGGCCGCTTGCTTGCTAATGTGCAGCCCCTCCCTGGTCTGCAGAAAGCCCTCCTAGCCATGTGTCACAGGCATCTGTGAGCGCAGCGAAGACTTCCTGCTGCTTCATTAGAAGCCGCTTTAGCCTTATGTGAAGCCATTTGTCTAATTAGCTGGGGGCGGGGGGGAGCGGATAATGGTCCCCCAAACATGCATTATGGATAGCTTCCTGTCTTGTGCTCATTCCCCCTGGTGGCTGAGCTCTGAATTCCCACTTGTGTCAGAGGTGGAGGGGAGACGCAGGACCCAGAGCCAGAGGCCCAGGAAGCCCGGGCTGCAGCATGGCTGTGGAGGTCACCCACAGACACCAGGGCACCCGTGGATTTAATGTAGAGTTCACACTTTCAGCCAGGGTGCTAGACGCAAGAATATGGAGAAGGGTAGGCAAGGAGGGAACGCGGCAGAGACACCAGCCACAGGTGTCCGGAGAGGGCTGTGGCTGCCCTTCATGGACAAACTAAGGCAGAAGAGGTCAGTCTCAGAGTTATCAGAAGTAAGTCACTAGAACTGAGTTCTTGTCTTTCTTTTTCCAGTCCTGGGGCTTGAACTCGGCCTGAGCACTGTCCCTGAGCTTCTTTTGTTCAAGGCGAGCACTCTACCACTTGAGCCACAGCACTACTTGAGCTTTTTGTGTTTATGTGGTGCTGAGGAATCAAACCCAGGGCTTCGTACATGCAAGGCAAGCACTCTACCATAGAGCCACCTTCCCAGCCCTTATCTTTCTTTTTTGTTTTAAACCAAGGCTTAGACTCGAACTCGGTATCTGATGCTTTCACTCATTGGCTGGTGCTCTACCACCTGAGCCACACCTCCTGTCCTTAGAACTGAGTGTTCAGTGGTTTCTAGCTGTATGGTGAGGCAAGCAAAGATGCAAGGAGGAGGACTTCGGGGAGACAGTGAAGGAGGAGGATTTCGGGGAGACAGTGAAGGAGGAGGATTTCGGGGAGACAGTGAAGGAGGAGGATTTCGGGGAGACAGTGAAGGAGGAGGATTTCGGGGAGACAGTGAAGGAGGAGGATTTCGGGGAGACAGTGAAGGAGGAGGATTTCGGGGAGACAGTGGAGCCAGACTGAGGGCTTGGTGGTTCCCAGGGGCAACACGGAGCCGAGCGTTGGGACAGCAGGCTGCTGGTCACCAGCGAGGGGTTCAGGTTGGAGAATCCAGCTTGCCCTCCTCCCCTCCTCCTCTCCCCCGCGTGGAGGTTTCCCAGGGACCGTGCCTCTGTCCCAGGAGCACCCTCATCCCGCCCACGACCCTTCATTTCCTGACTGCACCTCCCTTCTGCACATTCAGATGCTGAACAATCCAGAGAAGATAGCCGAGCAGATCAGCAGGGACCTGGCCTGGCTGGCATCCCACCTGATGGCGCTGTGGACACAGTTCCTGGACGCCGTGACCCTCAACTCCCAGGTGGCCACTTACCTCACCCAGGAGCACCACACCCTGAGGGTAAATGGCCTACGGCTACACATACATGTGCCAGCTCCACCCAGCTGTTCTCCTGAGGACATTTTTACTAGAGTTAGTTCACGGAGTGGGATCAGAACGGGATGGTTCCAGACAAAAGAGCTGAGGAGAATCCACCGTGGACGTGCAGGGGGACACAGTCCACTTATGGCCCCCAGACCCAGGCCTTGCCATTCACACCACACCTGCTGCCCGGAGTCCCACCAGCACAGAGCTTGTCATAGGACATTAGAGGTACTGGTACCTTAGAAAGTATCTGGGAATTGTATGTTATTGTAGAGATGCTGTACAGAAGAGTTACAGTTACATGAGTAAGGTAATGAGCACATTTCCTATCGAGCATAGTTACCGCCTCCTTTATCCCTTCCCTCCCCCTCCTCCCCCATCCCTCCCCCTCCCCCCACAAGTTGTAAAGTTCATTTCTAACATAGTGTCCTGTGGGTATCCTTGTTGCAATGGGTCATCCTGTGTCCTTGTTTCAGTATTTTGTTATTCCTCTTCCCCTCCCCCAATTAGACAAATGTATATCCAAGATGCAGGGCACCAAAAGCAAGTACAGTGACAACAGGGGACATACCACAGAGGGAAGAACATACAAAAGAAACAAAAAAAATCACATAGTACATTAAAAAAACAACAACAAAGAAAAACCTCTTGTGTCCACATCTTGGGGTTCATTTCACTTACCATCATCTTGTATGGTAGAAAAGTACTTTTAAATATAAGGACTTGTCTTAGCCTCTCTCTCTCCTTCTCCCTCCCTTCCTTCCTTCCTCCCTTCCTCCCTTTCTCTCTCTCTCTCTCTCTCTCTCTCTCTCTCTCTCTCTCTCTCTCTCTCTGTCTTTGTCTGTCTGTTTCTTTCTCTGTCTCTGGCTTTCTCTCTTTCTCCCTCTTTCCTTCTCTCCTTCTCCCTCTGCTGTACTGGGGATTGAGCTCAGGGACTCATGTTTGCCAGGTAGGCACTTGACCACCTGAGTCACACCTCTAGCCCATTTCAAAAATGGTTATATTGAGGTAGGGTCCCCCTTAAGCCCTGGCCAGCCTGGGCTAGGGCTGACAGTGCATGCCCATCCCACACCCAGCCATTGTGTGGGGCTGGGCTATCCAGCCCTTTCCCCTCTGCTCTGCTCAGCCATTGGTGATGGAGTCTCGTAGACTTGTTGCTGTCTGGTCTGCTCTCACTCTGGGAATCCCCAGCTCCAGCAGCCCACGTGCTAGGATGAGCCCTGGGAGTCCTGTGGCCCAGCCTCCTTGGTGTGTTTCTTTACCACAAGTTTGGCACCTAAGAGTAGGTGGTATTGAACAAAGCCGATCTTCTTGTTTATAGCGAGAGGAGTGGAAATCTGAGGACACACCTGCAGGGCTGGCTCTGGAAAGCCTGCTTAGTCTCTCTCCATATTTTGGTTGTGGGGCTTGAACTCAGGGCCTAGGCGCTGTCCCTGAGCTCTTTCACTCAAGGCTAGAGCTCTACCACTTGAGCCACAGTGCCACTTCCGGTTTTCTGGTGGTTCATTGGAGACAAGAGTCTCACGGACTTTCCTGCCTGGGCTGGCTTTGAACCGTGATCCTCAGACCTCAGCCTGTTGTGTAGCTAGGATTACAGGTGTGAGCCTCCTGCACCTGGCAGTCTCCATTTTTATAAGAACTGTTTTCAGAGGTCCCATGCTCAGAGGGATTAACACACAAGCACAAAGCTGGTAGGAAGCCTTGCAGGAACAGATACATCAACACGCATGGAACTGATGAACTCGCTGTGAGCTGAGCGCTGGGCAGGGTGAGGGCAGCGGCAGACAGCACAGACCGACCACTTCACATCTTCAGGCATGTGCGAGCTTTCTTCCGACCACAACTGAATACGTACCTGTTCAACCTTTCAATTTAGAAAGTAGAGGTCTTCTCCACCCAAAGAATTACATTGTTGGTATTGTCTGGCTTCTCAGGTCCGGAGGTTTTCTGAAGCCTTCTTTTATATGGAGCACCAAAAGCTGGCAGTCCTGACCTTCCAGGAGAATCTGTAAGTGACCCCAGTGTCCACTCACGCCGTCCTCCTCCCTTCATCCCACCCAGGTCCTCTCTCCTCCATCCCTGGCTGTGATGGAGAGAAATCCGCTCCCTTCTGCCAGTCCCCTCTGCAGTTCCTGGGCTGCAGAGGCGGGAGCTTCAGGGGTCAGAGAGGGTCACCAGCCAAAAGTTCCTTTTGTTGAGTGTCATCCTGGCTCTAGGGACACCATCAAGACTTGCTCCATCCCTGCCGACATCCACGTCTACCTCTCTGAAAAATAAATCACACAAGCCATGTCAGAACAAACCACAGACCCAGGCTGCCCATAGCTGTGTCACAAGCACAGCTAGCATAATCATGAAGCCTGAGCAGCTCTCTATTGAAGAGGATTTATTGGTGGCTGTTTAAGTTTGCCTTCTACCAGAAAAGACTAAGAAAGATGGAAGAGGAGTCCGAGGATAGACAGCAGCTCATCCTCCCTCCTAGGTTCCTGGGTGAGGAGGGGCAGAGACTCTTCTGAGAACTTTGGTCTCGCGTTCCACAAGTCTCTTTTGGTTTTCTGAATGAATACAAGGGTGGGGATAGTATGCCCAGGGGAGGCCTCAAGTCCCCTAGTGGGAGGAGCAAGCTGTGGGATTCCCACCTGCATTCTGCCCTGCGCTTGCTCTATCTGCAGAGTCCGCTGGCATTTTCAGTTGGGTTCTGAAGGCAAGGGGGCACCAAGGAAAATGTGTCTGCTTGTTATGCTAGCGACTGCAGAGGTGGCTGGGGTCTGTCCTTTACCCATTCATTTCTTCCAACCGCCATGTTGCACCACCTGAATACACTTTGTACAAGTCTAACATCAGAAGAGCTAGACCCACCAATATTACTGTAACTTTAAGGGTTTTGAGCACTGTCTCACAAAGCCAGGACTGTGGTAAGGTACCAGTGGCCTCGGGTCACAGGATAGAAGGTACCCCTTGGGGGGGGGAGTTGGTTGGAGCTGTGGCATCAGTGGGGTGGGATGGGGGACCTTTCTGTGGTGGTTGTGAGGAGGGAAATCGAAGGAGCAGCAGGAAGGGGTGGGTAGCTAGCCAAGGCTGGGCTGGGAAGGTGGCTCGGTGGTAAGAGTGCTTGGCTAGCATGTGTGAAGCCCGGGGTTTGATTCCTCTGCACCACATACACAGGAAAAACTGGAAGAGGAAGCAAAGTCCTCACTCAATGGCAGGGAGAGATTGGCTCAGGTAGGGCCTTAGGGACCGGGGAAATAATGTAGACTTACAGTAATTATAGCTAATACTGTTTTAACCTTCAAAGAGAAATTTGGACCCTAACTTCAAATCTCATATACATGGATTGAAGTCTGGATGCTCCAACGTGTGACATCAAGTTGGTGACTGAGACCCTCCGAACTTGGTATACTAGATTGAAATGGAGGGAGAGTCCTTCCTTCAGTGATTATTTCCTTAGAGCTGCATTCGTTTTAGGTGTAGGCTATTCAGCAGTGAACCATGTAGACAACAGAGTTTCTGTTTTAGTGGTAGAAATGCTTAGGCATAAATAGAGATGAGTGACAAATTGTGATATATTATGGAGAAATGCACCCACGTGTGTGTGTGTGTGTGTGTGTGTGTGTGTGTGTGTGTGTGTGTTTGTACACACACATAAGAGGAACAGCTAGTACAATTTCATGGAGTTGTTTGAGTAGGGACCTTGCCAGGTACAAGATTGTGCCCTAGGAGATTATGTTTTCTTATAGAGTCACTTTAGAGATTGGAGAATGAGGGTAGAGGGCAGCGATGGGATTCAAACCTAGTCCACTCTGGCTTGGATTACTTCAACAATAGGTCACCACTGCTTAGTGGCCTGTGAACTCAGCTTCGTAGATTCGGGACAGGACTTGTTAAGTGGAGAGGGCCAGGACAGGACCGGACAGGACTGAGCAGGTGGGAATGAGGAGTATTTGCGGAGACTGTCATTCCGTGTCTGTGTCTCTGGGAGTGTGAGTGTCGGCCAGCTCGTCACGGAAGGCGGACAGCTTCTTGCCTCCCAGGTGTTGGGCGTGAGTCAGCGGCCGGCTGTGAGTGGTCATCCCTCCGCTCTGTCTCCCGGGGCATTTGTGTGGTGGTGCTTCTCTCGAAGTAACTGTGAAGGAATGTTTGTTGACTGGATGTGGAAATGAGGAAGCCCACGGAGATGAATACTGAAGCCTTCATTTCTGTGACCTGGGCATTGACCTGTTACTTTGACCCTCGTGTTTTCTGTGCCCAGATTGTAACATTAACTTTTTAAAACATGTATTGATTCTATAAGATGCTCTATACCTAGAGTTGGCTCATTTGATGGTCACATTTACCTTATGACACAGCTACCACTATAAAGAAGAATCAACAAATTATATATTAGGTGATGGACAGGGTAAAAAAATCAAAGCAACGTGAAGGGCCACAGGAGCGCTTTCATTAGGGATGGAAAGGGTATCTTCATGTCCTTGCCCTGGCTGCACAGAGTGCGCAGGACAGTCCTCTGCTACTGTCTTCCATTAATTATCACCTGATAATTGCTAATCTTCCGTCTTAGGGTTCTCCAGAGAGACAAGAACCATAGGGCAATGTGGAGGAGAAGGGGTTTATTCGGGAAATGGAGTCAGCGATGGAGGACAGGAGAGCCAGGGGCTGTGGAAGTGTGACGCAGCCTGTCTGAAGATTTCAGGATCAGGGAGCTGGTGATGGAATTCTCACTCCAAGGCCAAAGATCTGAGAGCCTAGGAGGGTGCTGATGTGAGCCCCAGGTTCCAAAATATCTCGAGAACTCAGGGTTCTGATAGCCAAGGAAAAAAGACAAATGAACATCCTGCCTCCAGAAAAAGAGAATTGGACTTCCATACTATGTGCGTGCGTGCGTGCATGCGTGCGTGTATGTGTGTGTGTGTGTGTGTGTGAGTGTGAGTGTGTGTGTGTGTGTGTGTACCTCTTGAGTTCTTGAACTCCTGGGACTTGAACTCCTAAGCTCTGTCCCAGACTTGCAAGGACTCCATGGGCCTCGAGCGTTTTAGCCACTGTTAGAACACATGCTAAGCAATTGTGTTAGTTATGGGCCCCGTGCCTGAGAATCTGCGTTTTAGAAGGACCCTGGGTCACACACAGCTCAGACCTGACCCTCCTGCGCTTGCTGCAAGCCCTGTTTGCCTAGCACCTTTCTTGTGACTCTCGGGTTGCAGACCCAGATTCAAGCTCAGTCCGAAGTGTCTCCATGCGTATTCAACACGTTACTCAGTGCACTGCAAATCATACTGGACGGTCCAGATTCCTTTCATAGTATGAAGTTCAGAGCTGATTGACACAAAATCCCACTTAAATACTCAGAAAACATGAAAGTCTCAAGTGTTCAAAGATGATGTAGCAGACCCATCCAATAGCAATGGAAGAAGGAAATAAAACATCCACATTTAATATAAATTGATGTGTATTTCATAGGCGTACTTAGTATGGGTTTTATTTGAAATGTTACACTAAGGATCATTTATGTGTCTAGACTCACTTCCTGGCATCTGTTGATGAGCAAACTGGTTAAAGAGGTTGCGGCAGACCTGTGTCGAGTTCCATGGCTGTGAACTTCCAGAGTTCAGGCTGTTCCACAGTGAGACACAGAGAGACAGACTGATGGACAGACAGACAGACATGCATGCTAAAATTCTCCCAGATCCACAACCTTATATTACGCTTTTCTTTCTTTGGGGGAAATGATTGAGTTGTTGTGGAGAAAAATTATGGAATGTTAATGTCTTTCACTTCCTAAGGTCAAAAAAAAATCTCTTTGGAAAGATTTAAGGGAAAGGGCCATTATTTATCCCATCTTTAAAGGAAAAACTTCATTTTATTTTTTATGATCTTTAGTTGTACAAGGAGGTTTCAGTTCGGCTTGTCGGTCTGTGAGCAATGCATCTTTATCTATGTCTCCCCTTCCGTTTGTTTCTCCCCTCCCCTCTCCCAACACCACCCATCCTCATCTCATCTGAGAATGAGAAATCGTGATTATTCCAATGCCTAGAACTGAATTCCTGTTGATGGAAAATTGTTCAGGTCATAGAGAATAAATAATGGATATTTCTTAAATCCTACACAGAGAAGCCAATTAAAAATATGCTTCCTGAATTACAGGAACTCTGGTTGAAGCTCCCACATTCCACAAAAAAGGCAATTAGAAAAAGAGGCTGTTTAGCAGGGTGCTGGTGGCTCACGCCTGTCATTCTAGCTACTCAGGAGGCTGAGATCTGTGGATCATGGTTCCAAGCCAGCCCAGGCAGAAGAGTCCACGAGACTCCAATTAACCACCAGAACACTTGAAGTGGAGCTGTGACTCAAAGTAGAGTGCTAGCCTTGAGCAGAAAGCTCACGGACAATGCCCGGGACCTGAGTTGAAGCCCCATGACGGAAGGGGGCGCTGTTTAGGTGGAGTTTCTTTTAGATTTTTATTAGCTTCTTTTCTGATATTTCTATGCATGCATTCAAAGCACTATGATCATACCAAAACGTGCCTCAGACCCTACGTGGAGGAGTAAGAGTGGACGAAAATCCGATTTAAAGTATTCCTTCAGTGTATTGTGTGTGAGATCCCTGGCTGTTTAGAAGGTCAGCTGGCATTCTTCCAGCACGGCGTACACTGCGTTCCACTAAATGGTACATGACAGACAACCTGCATCTCGCCTAATCTTAACCTCCAGAACTGCTGACGCCTGTGTCTGGACCAGTTCCCGCACAAAGCAGCCTGTCCTGGAGTTTGTTTGTGGCTGAGAGGTTGGTGTGGGTGGATGGACAGAGTCACTGCCAGACGCTGATGGGACTCTTCTGAACACACTCATGGGGTGAGAGGGTGGCTGGCGCGTGTAGAGTACTTCCTCCTGCTTAGACGCTCATCCTCTGGTGTTCTCCGCAGGATACAGACCCACAGCCAGCTTTCCCTGGACATCCGGAACTCGGAGTACCTCACCAGCATGCCCCCGCTGCCCGCAGAGTGCCTGGACATCGACGGAGACTGGAACACGCTGCCCGTCATCTTCGAGGACAGATACGTGGATTGCCCGGTGACAGGTTGGTCTCACTTTGCTGTTTTGCAAAGACTGAAGAAAGAGGCTATGCAGGTGGCTCCTGCCAGTGTTACGACCAACCACAGCGAGAATGAGGAAGGAAGGGCTCCGTCAGGCCCGTGCGGCCCCAAGAATTAAGGCTGACCCACTTTGTGAAAGATTTTTATTTCACTGGTACTGGTAACCCAACCATTTAACCAGAGACTGATTAATGACTTCTTCCTTGACATCTTCTAGGTGGTATCATGCCTAGTACCTGTTAGGATCACAATTCCTTGTCTCCTTGTGCGCGTGCGTGCGCGTGCACACACACACACACACACACACACACACACACACACACACCAGGACTGATTAAGCGTAGATGAAGATCTTGTCTCTATTGTGCATCTCAATTATGAAGTCATTTTGGAAATCTGGTGCAGTGGCTCATACCTGCAATTCCAGCTACTAAGAAGGGGATTTGGTGCCAACCTTTGCAAAAAAAAAAAAAAACTAGCAAGATCCCATTCCAACCAATCATCAGGCACCGGGTGTGATGGTCTGTGTCTGCCAGCCCATCTAGATGTGAGGCCATACTTTGGAGGGTCCTGGTATGAGGGTACATCCCAGGCAAAAAGACACAAGACCCGAAAAGTAACTGAAGCACATGAGGGCTGGAGGTGTGGCTCAAGTGGTAAAGCACCTATGCCGTAAGCCCGAAGTCCCCTGTTTAAATCACAGTATCACTAATAAAGGAAGAAGAAGTCATCACACTTTAACTGTAGCAGCATTGGGTTCAGCCCTCTGTGAAGTGCTTGTTTTGTGTCGTGAACCAGAAGAAAAGGCTCTCGGAAGCAGGGTGTGACTGGGCTCTGGATGGAAGGCTCCTTACCATGAGGAAAGAGCAAGGGTTTCTGTGCTTTGTTTGCATCCGTGTCTCCAGATGGTGTCACACTTCGCTCACCAACTCCTAGGTGGACAGGCAGGGATACCCCCTTCCATGTCTATTGCCGCTGCTTGACAAAGGAACCCAACCAAGACCAGAAAATTCCAGGTCCTTAAGTCACAGGCCCGTGTGCTTTATCTCTCCAATCCTGTAAACACCATCACAAGCCATTTCAGCTACACAGGCACAAAGAGAATGAATATTGATCAATACCATTTATGAGTGATGTGGTCATAAGCCAACAATCAAAACTGACTGCCCTATGAGGTCTTTTAAGCCACAGGCCTAGGTACCTATCCTTTTAGTGATGGACCAAAGTGAAATTCTACCATCTGAGACTTGTAGCTTGTTTCGGAAGCTAGGTGACTTTCCAAGGACAGTGCAAAAATGTGTCTGTGTACTTGATTTTCAGCTGCGCCCTGACATCTAGTGGTCATCCTGTGTATGACAGCCAGAGTGATTACCAGGCTACTACATTCAGTTTCCTACAGGATGGGTTCAGTTTCCTACAGGGCGGTGTGTGTGTGTGTGTGTGTGTGTGTGTGTGTGTGTACAGGGTGGGGTGTGTGCGTGCAGGTACTCACATACATGTAAACATATGTGGCGGTGTATCAGTGTGTATAATCTAGGTATACATATGCATACATATATGTATAGGTGTTAATCATTTATAGACTATGTGGAGCATTGGAGAAGAAAAGAGATAAAAACCCTTGGTTAGATTCTCTCATATTGCCAGTATCTTGCCTTCTTGTAGATTGTCTCCCATTTTTTTCCTTCCAAGCATTAGCAGACAGTCTATGAATATAAAATTCAGCCCTGCAACGCAGGAGTATGTGAACACTACATATCTTCATTGCTTATAAGTCAGCTTTGCTTTCCTTGTGAGACTCCTTCCTTTGGGCATCCCTGGTAAAGTCAACCCCCGCCTTCCTGGGGTTGCTCCCTTGCTTCCCTCTCCCTCTCCCTTGAAGGTCAGTGCCTTTGATGCTTCAACTCAGCAATACATGGCTAGCAGAGTTCTTCCTGTGGACATCTGCCTTTGCAGGTTTCTCTAAGCCATTTATTGTCCCTATGTATGGAATAGTTTAGGGCCAGCACCTCTTCTTTTGCAGCCTCTGCTCTGCCTGAGCCTGGGCCTCCAGCCTCAGGGTCAGGGCTGTGTGACTCTGAGGCCTGGCTGTCTCCCTGGGGCTTCTCCACACACACACCATCCTGATCTATTCCCATCCTCCAAATGACCTTTACAGCAAGGTCCGTATTGCCACTCAAATGTAATGCTTGGCTTTGATCTCCTCCTTCTGTCACAAATGACTTTGAGAGTACGTTAGTCCCAGATTCAAAAGTATAGCAATATACTTTTTTTTTCCCTCGTGAGTTTGGGGGCACTTATATAATACCTTGCCATGGCATTTTCGAAAATATTTGTCATCTATCCTTTACTCAGGGCATAAAGTGGGAAGTAAAAGAGTTCCACTTCCATATTGAAAACACAATGTGGGGCCGTGATCAGCCATTCACCATGACTTGTGCACTGGTTTGTACCATAAACCCGAGCTCCGTTCCAGGCTCCCAGTGAGCTTGGTTTGTGTCAGTTTGTGAGGTCTGGATGGATAGCACGATTGCGTTGTTTTCCCAATGGCCAGCATATGAAGTTGGACACAAGGGGTTGCAATTTCTACCTATCCGGGTCACAGTGAATAATGGACAAGTCTACCCTTGAAACATTAACTGCAGTGCCAAGCACAGTGTAAGGAGTTCAATCCCACTAACAGCACACACATACCTGGCTTTATCTCCTCCTTGCGTCTGACCCTCGCCCATCTCTCTGGTTCAGGGTTATAATTCTGAGCCTTACTCATGGCTGCTGCATTGCTTCTTTGTTGTCCTTGATTCAGCCTGTGTTAGTTGGCCAGGGTCAGGCTAATACAATGCTGCGTGTTCTAAGAATGTATAAGCTGTGCTTGTAACATGCTAACCATACCCCCTATTGATCTATGAATAGCTAATGTACTGTGGCCTCCCTCTGCCTGACCTCCTGCTCTTCCCTCCTCTCTTCACTCTTGCTCTATCTATGGCCCCACAGAATCCTCACCCTAGAATTCGGAGCACTGCCCACAATGTCTCCCTTCTAGTGTGACCCCCGGATGCTGACCATATTCATTTTAGGGCTATTTCTTTTCCACTGGTTGGATGACTGGTGTTTTCATTGTTACTTTCTCTTTATTTTCTTTTTTTTTAAAAAGTAGTTTGTACAAAGAAGTTGATGTTCAGCAAAGCGATTTATGACTAAAATGCATCTTGATCAGTGTTTAGGAATAGTGGCAATGATGTGTTGATTTGACTAAGGTAAGAAATGCTCTGGAAATCGGGTTCAAAAAACAATCTTGGCAGCAACTTATCAAACACAATATTTTCACAGGGATCTCCTGCCGAGGAACCTGATTATGAGAGTTTCGGCTTTCTAGAAGTAGTGGTGGCAATTCCTAAGCCTGGTCCACTGCCGAAGTCAGGGAATTTTACACACATGGAATGTCAGTGTACTATTCTGGGATTAAATGATACTGAGGGCTTTTGTTTGTTTTTGGAAACCAGTACAACTAAAGAGCATACTATCCTTTGTTTTGTTTCATCTCTGTTCTACTCTCAATTCATTTCATGAATACAACTTATCAAATATGCACTAGACTTGATCCTACCCCCCAGGGCAACAGCGAAAGAACATAAGCTTTTCTCTCTCAAGTGGAAAAGAGATGCACGAAGCGGATCATCCCCTGGGTGATGAGTGGCACCACGCGTGTATAGAAAACACGCTGGGATTTGTGGTGGACGTAGGCAAGGTCTCACGGAGGAGGGGAAATGTGCTCAGTGTTTTGGATGCTCAGACTGCGTCCATGTGATGGAGACGTCATTCCTCGACCTTGTCATGAATGACACTCAGAGTGAGTGATGATCCTGTCTGGAAACCCCATGTGGCTTCCAACTCATGTCATGGTGGTTTACTCCATAACAACACTCAGAAGAGATCATACTCATTTCACGTCTATGAAAACCATCTGGAAGACTTAAACCTTTCAGGGGAAATAGTCTCCCTTTTTGGTTTTGTGTAGATGGAAAATGAACAATGTATCACATTGTTCTCTGATCAGAACCGTGCTAACGACAGGCATGGAAGCATTTATGCTTGTCTGAGAGAGAGAGAGAGAGAGAGAGAGAGAGAGAGAGAGAGAGAGAGAGTGTGTGAGGAAGAGGAAAACAGAAGGAGGAAGAAGTAGAGAAGCAGGAAGAGGAAGGAGAAGGGAAAAGAGAAGAAAGAGATAAGGAAGAAAGAGAGCAGAGAGAGGAAGGGAGAAGACAAGGGAGAATATTTTGCCTTAAAATTTTCAATGCTTTGACTTCCTGCCATCTGCCTATGAAAAGAAATAATTCTAGAAGCTTCCTGGTGGCACATGGGATAATTAACCTGGTTAGAGCCATCATAGTTACGAGTGGTTTTCTGAAGAAAGCAGAAATCTCCTTCCCCATAGGAGACCTTTCCTACCGTGGCCGTGACTGTGAGTTATGACTGTTCTCAGCTGAGGATCTGCTGATTCCTTCCAGGGGCGGGGCTTGTTATTTCTGCCATTAAAGAACAACAGTAAGCTAGAGAGGTGTTTAAGGTAAACTGAGTAAGTTTCTTGAGGAAAGGTAGAATGGAGGAACTGGTGACCTTCTGGGCAGGAAACCATTCCCTATCATCAGGAGTGGGGGGTAGGGATGGGGTGGGGGAATCAGAAGCTTTTCTGTCTGGTTAGCTAGGTATTAAGTTCCTAGTCCCTTAGGAAAAAGGCTTTGCCTACTAGATGGAATGCCTGTTGGCTTGGGTTTTACCTATCCTGGAACAAAAGGACAAAAAAATCAGGGCTTGCCTTCTGATTTTGCCTCTGGTCTAGGCATGTATGCGCTGGAACTGGAGTTCCCTGAACCGTGGAGGGAACAAGAAAGGTGATTTATACTCTTTATTTCAAGAAAGGTGATTTATACTCTTTATTTCCCACCTTGTTGTCTATCCCTAACTGCCTGAACAAGGTCAAGTACCTGTCCCAGGAATGAAGAGAAAGTTTATTTGGCTATCATTCTGAGGCAGCATGTGTCTAATATTTTTATCAGCAGTAAGGTTTGTTGAACTTAATCACATGATTAAACACATATTCTGTTTGAGAGAGAGAGAGAGAGAGAGAGAGAGAGAGAGAGAGAGAGAGAGGGAGGGAGGGAGGGAGGGAGGGAGGGAGGGAGGGAGGGAGGGAGGGAGGGAGGAGAGGAAAAGTACATTTCCGTCCCACCATTCTGCCCATGTCCACAGTTTCAGAGTTGTGAAGTAGCAATGTCAAGCTAGGTTGCCAGTCAGGCCTTCCTGGCTGCGGAGAGATCTTTTTACTTGACAATACTGTGTGTGAAGAGATAGAGAAAGAGTATTTACAAGTGGTGGTTACTAAGCTACCTTTGGTAAGTATAAAGTAAGTAATAATGATAAGATCAGAGAGCTTTTCCTTAGCACGATGCAAATCAGACACTAACTGTGGTGATTTAGGTCAGACTTCACATTTAGGAGCACAGTTCCTCATAAGATTGGCTTCATTTTAGACACTAGATGCAATCTCGGAGGTTCTGAAGCCTTCCATGCGTCCAGCTGTTAGGTTTGAGAAGATGAGGTCTGTGAGGTTCTAGATCAGAAGTTGTATTCTCAGTGTGTCAGTCCTGGGACAGGGCTCATGCTGTCAGTTAGAGCAAGTCCGCTGAACTTGAGATTGAATTCAGTCTTTTCCCAGATGGTGGACAAATATGACTTTGTCTCCAGCTCTGTCCACCCCTGTCCAGTGTATCTCATCAGGATAAACTATTTAGGGTTTCGACATGAGTCACCTGGTTAGCATAAACAAGATAGAGCCCAGAGAACAACAACAAAAAGACACTTCTGTCAGTTGGGAAATCTGAAAACTCCGAAGAGAATTTCCTCACGAAGCAGGCACAGAGCACTCTCAGAATCTTCTGCGTTCAACACACGCAGACATTCGCGTACTGTGAGGACCCCAATTTGTGAACTATCCCACCGTTTTCTATCTTTTCTTTTTCTGCAGGGCATAATTTGAGTCTTTACCCTAATTTCGACGTCCCAGTGACAAGCCCGGCAATCATGGATCTGAAAGGAAAAGAAGAGAACCACATTGCCACCCCCAAGTCACCTTTCGCGCAAGACTTTGTCCTGTCCTCTGTGAAAGCGCCCCAGAGGAGCTCTGACAGGGAGAGCGTGGGAGGCCCGCGGCCGGGTGGGAGCGCGCCCACGGCGCACCACGTGGACGTGTGCTCCGAGTCTCAGGTGTACCTGACCATAGGCGAGTTCCAGAACAAAGCAGGCGTGGCCAAGGACGAGGGCTGGGCTGGCCAGAGGCCTGCGGTGAAGACCTACGCCCTGGCCGTGGTGGACTCGCCGCGGAGGAGCAGCACCGGCCCAGAGGACGGACGGGGCCCGGCCCTGACCTACATTGATGTGAAATCCAGCAATAAAACCCACCATCCAGGAGACCCCAAGCCGCTCCCTGGCGCCCCCTATGAAAGCCGGGGCTGCAGAGACCACTCCGGTCCCCACAGGACTGTGCTGGGCCAAGTGGGAGCCGGTGGAGGTCACCAAAGACTGGCCATCTCCGAAGCGGAGCCCGAGGCCCAGCAGGGGCTGCTGAGCCTGCCGCTCACCCCAGCCGATCCCCGCGGGGAGCCGGGGAAGAAGCCCAGCACGGAGGAGCTGTCGGGGCCATCCGGGGCCATCCAGCGGTCTTCGTCCCTCATCTCCGACTCGGGCATCGAGAGCGAGCCGAGCTCCGTGGCCTGGTCGGAGGCGCGCAGCCGGGCCTTGGAGCCGCCCGGGGACCGGGACGGCGCGCAGCCGGCGGCGCGCAGGCACGCACGGCACAGGAACTCGCTGGAAGGGGGCCACGCTGACAGCCACGCTGGCAGCCACGCAGGCAGCCACGCGGGCAGCCACGGCAGCCTGCCCAGCGGCACCCAGGCTTCGCTCACCTCCATCAGCTCCCTGCCCTTCGAGGACGAGGCGCGCGAGCCAGCGCACACCAGGCTCACCAAGTCGGCGTCCGCGCCCCACATCAGCAGCCCCGAGGACGCCCAGTGCCTTGGAGGCTTTGCTGGAGACGTGGAGACGCACGGCCACGGCCACAGCCCCGGTTCCCCGGGACACAGCTCTCCATCCTGCGTGGGCTTCGGAACCCACGACGGCGCAGCCGGCCACGAGCTCTCTGGCACAGTCACGGACGTGGACAGGCCGCCGGGCCCCGGATACCTGGACCTCCCTACGGGGGCCAGGGGTCCCCTCGATCGTGAAGGCCCCGATGGCAGGACTGAGAACATCGCCATGGGCGTGGAAACCAAAGGTCCCCACCTGAAGCCACCACCATCACCACCGCGCCAGCCTCCTGGGACCACGTCGCGCCCTGGAGCGCTCGTGGAAGGCCCGCAGGACAGGTCCACGGGGCACTCCCCGGACACGCCCCGCAGCTCCCCACGCTCCGCCCAGGACACGGAGGAGGAACCCGAGGCGCTCGCCCCGCGCCCCGCCGTGCCCCACGCCGCGCCCCCCCAGGGCTGGAGACACCAGGAGCTGAAGGCCGGCCCCGCCACACTGGGAGCCCACCTGAGCCCGGCCGAGACCTTCGCCCTGGACAGCCTGAAGACCGTGGAGGTGGTCAACCTGTCCGTGTCCTGCACGGCCACCTGCCTCCCCTTCTCTTCTGTGCCCAAGGAGACCCCAGCCAGGGCCGGCTTCGCCTCCAAACACACCCCGGCCCCCATCACCCACCAGCCTCTGGGCTCCTTTGGGGCCATGTCTACCCACTCCGGCCAGCTGGAGGAGGACGTCAGCGAGAGAATGTCCAGGTAAGCCGGCGGTGCGCGCCTCCCCCTCCGAAGATGCTCAGTTCCCCGCGTGCTAGTGAAGCAGGGAGGAGCTGTGAGTGCTCACCTAAGTGAGCCAAGTGCCGAAGTGTCAAAGTGCTAAATAGTGCTGAGGTGCTGAATAGTGCTGAGGTGCCGAATAGTGAGTCTAAGCGGTGATAATAAGGATCAAGAAGCCAAGCTCATGATAGCATACTTGGATGCTCTTCCACAATTTGCTGCCTAGAAATTTAATATATCAAGATTCTCCCATGTATGTGTTTGATGTTCACAAAAAACCAAACCAACCAGGATTATTCCCACAGCGCCTAAATAAGTTTACCCCACCCCCATCCCAAACTTATTAATATTTTAGAAATACCTTCCAAAGTTGATTGATCTGTTTTAATATTTGCATAGCCTTCCGCTGTGTGGCTGTACCAGAATTTATTATTTACATCAGGAAAAGATGGACATTTAAATTTTGCTCCATTTAAATTGTGACATACGTGAGCATTTTGAGTTGTTCTTTGCACATTTTGAGAAGGTTTTTTTTTTGTTTTTGTTTTTTAAAGAAGACTTTGTGGTAGGATTTGCTTCTCATTGGAATTGCTTCCTGAGCCCTCTTTAATATCGTTGATTTATCAAGTTCACTGGTCCTTCTGCTGCGTTTCTTCCCCATACTCCCCCCTTTGGATTTGTATTCACATTTCTCTCAAACTTACAAATGATACATTTGACTGAGTTTATAATAGCATCATTTCATCAGAATATCTTAAGCTCATATCCTACCATCCAAAATAATAACAGCTCGATACTTAGGACTTTTCCCTTACTGAAAGAGTCACCTGTGACTCTTGTCATCACTTGAACAAGTACAATTAGATGCTGTTCAATGCCTGGCTAAGTTTGTGCTGCCTGTTGAGGAGGTGACAGTCTGAGAGTCAGATTGTTGTAGGCAGGGAGCGAGGATGCTGACTGGGTACATGTGGCTGGTGGTTCTCATGCACTTTGTGGAGCTGAAAGGTAAAAGGAATGTAGGAGGAACCTGGCTAGATTAGCTTCTTAGAGAAGAGGACACTCTGAACGAGGAAAACATCAGTAGTGATGATGGTGGTGGTGGTGGTGGTGGTGGGTGGTTGTAGAGATGGTGATGATAGCAGTGATCATAATGATGGTCGTGATGACGATACAGCTAATAATAGTAATATCCTTAATGTAAAATTCCAAAATCTGACACACTCACATATCTAAACCTTACTAATTAATTAATGTGTGCTGGAGATCCACCCCAAGAAGACTTTACTCATGCTGCAAGAGCACAGTACCACCGACCTGTCCCAAAGCCTGTATTCTTGAAATCCACAACCCTTGGAGTTCCAAAATACCAGGCATGTAAAATTTTATACCATGAAAAATCAATATTTAAACTACTACATAAAACTACCTGTAGACTGTATGTAGCAGGCATATAGAAAACAAAAGCTTGATTTCATTTTTAGACTTGAGTCTTGCTCCCAGGATACTACCTCATTATATCTATGTACACACTTCAATCTGGAGGGAAAAAAAACAAAAACAAAAGAACGTGAAATCCAAAACTCTTCTATTCCTAAACACTTCTCATGTGAGGCATTCAACTCGTAGGAAATGGCAGGTGCCAGTGCCAGGATTCTGACCTGAGTCAGAGGAGATGTGGATTCCCGAGTCTGTGCGCATCGCCGCCATCTTCACAGTGACCAGGCCAGGTGCATTGTGGTCAGGTGGAGAAGAAATCAGTCATCCAGAACTGCATGTTCAAGCCCAGGCTATGAGACTAGGAGAGGCGATGCTGGGCAGCTGAAGTAGGCAGAGCCACAGCAGGCTCGTGGGTCAGGAGAAGGAAAGTCTCCTGTAGGAGATCACTTCAGGGACTCGCTTGGATCCCTGGGGCTGGGATTATTACCCAGCCCTGCCCTGCCCTATTCGATTTGCAGAACCAAATCCCTGTGCTTTTCTTGGGATGTTCACCTGCCTTCTTGCTCAGATTGAACCAGCATCTCACAGGGTCTCATGGTTGGCATTTGTCACCAAGCTTGTGGATATGCATCATTCCTGCACACCAGCCCAAGTCATTTCCTGCCCCACATGAACTGTGCCTCTTGGCTTGTGATTAATTAGTGTATTCTCCAGTTTCTATCAGGCCAAAGAAAAATTTAAAAAAGAACTGAAGATTGAAGGATTTCTCTACAGTGACTTAACTGTGCTAGCTTCTGACATCCCGTATTTCCCACCAGAGGAAGAGGAAGAAAACTTGGAGGATGGCATTCATCTAGTTGTCTGTGTCCACGGCTTAGATGGTGAGTCCCAATTAGTTCCCTCTTGGAATTTTCATACCATCTACAAGTCATACTGTTTATGAATTAATTTTATTTTAAATTAATTTTACTTCTTAATTTTTTTAAGTTTTATGGCTCATGCCTGTAACCTTAGCTACTCAGGAGGCTGAGATCTGAGGCTCACAGTTCAAAGCTGGGGCAGAAAAGTCCATGAGACTCTTATCTTCAATAAACCTAGAAAACTGGAAGTGGTAGAGCCCTCACCTTGAGCTGAAGAGCTGAGGGACAGCGCCCAAGCCTAGAGTTCAAGCCCCACGACCAAAAAAAATTTTATTTATTTAAAAATATGGTTAGATAGCCAATATAGAATACATTGCTATGGAAACCTAGGAAGATGGCATAGTTTTGTCCCAAGTGAAGAAAAACAAATTCTCTGTAACACAAAATATCTCTTGGGTAGTTGAGATACATGAATGAATATAATGTAATGTGGAAATTCAATGAATCAGTAGAATGAGGAAGTGGAATAACTAATTGAATGTTCAGAATAAAAGAAGGAATGGAGTGAATGAATGAAGTGTATATATAGCTAGGATGAAATGTATGAGTTATTAGAATCATAGAGTCCATGGGTCAATAGAATGGTGTGAATAAAGCTAGAGTAGAGAGCACATGGACTTGTTTTAAGGTGCTCGGGTTAGCGGAAGACACCGCTTTGCTACCTGCTTTAGTCTTCTCTCATTTGGAGCACCTTTTATATCCCAGATGCTGCTAGTTCCCAGGCTTGCAGGGACAAAGACCTCAACCTTGTTGTCAAAGGGAGAAATCTGATCAGGAAAATCAAATAGGCATTTACCTTTCTTCACGATGCACGTGAAGGCTGACAGTTACAATGAGAGGGGCAGCTTACAGGTCTGGTTTTATACCAGAGAGATGAGCTGCCCACTGGTTTGTGATAGGCCCCCTGGGCAGGTGGCATGTGATCACAGGGGTTATCCCTAACGATCAGGGACACTCCCAGATTCCTGGTGGCTCCTCCACAGTGTTTTGAATCATTGGCTCATGTTGCCAGACACCTTGTGCTCATATACTGTTTTGTAGAATGGGAACTTCTTCCTATAACTACTTAAAGATATAATAATAAAAAATGTAAAAAAAAAATGAACTGTCACTTCACTTCGACTGTAAGAACTCTTTGGCCCCTGTGGGTTTCACTCACACAGTAAAGTAGGTGACTTTAAACATCTTAACAAATAGCTTCTAACTTTCAGCTCCACCAGGATTCAGTTGAAAAAATAGGCCAAAAAATTCACGTAGGTACAACTAGACCCCAAGACCTGTCTGCATTTTAAGCTCAAAAAGCTATTGGCAGGGCACCAGTGGCTGCACTTCTAATCTTAACTGCTCAGGAGGCTGAGATCTGAAGATGGTTTGAAGCCAGCTTTGGCAGGAAAGTCCACAAGACTCTTATCTCCAATTAAACACCAAACTTCTAGAAGTGGATCTGTGGCTCATGTGGTTGAGCACTAACCTTGAGTAAAACAGTTCAGAGACAGCATGCAGGCCCTGAGTTCAAGCCCCAGGAACGGCACACACACAGAAAGAAGAATGATTTTGTTGTACCAAATCTATTTTCCCCATTATCATCATTGTCATCATCAGCAGCAGCAGCAGCAACAGCAGCAGCAGTAGCAGCAGCTCAGGAATCTATTCATTGTCTTATTCATACTTATGGTATTAGAAGCAGCCTGGAAGGAATAACTTTTCATTCCTCTGCTCCGATTCGTCAGGAGCTTTATTTTTTTAATTTATTTTTTATTGTTTTTTTGGAGTTCTGGGATTTGAAGCTCAGGACCTTAGGCTTGCTAGGTGGGCACTCTGCCACTTCAGGCTTTAGTTGGTTTTCAGATAGGGCTCACATGCCCCTCTTTCCCCCACCTCCCGAACCCCAGGGCAGGCCTTGGGCTAGAATTCTTACCTGTACTTTCCCCCTAGCCAGAATTACAGGTATGTGCCACCAACACCCGTCAAGGTGGTTTTCCATGACCCCCTGCTGGGTGGAGATCCTTTATCTAGATAGGTTCTCACTGCACCGATACTCTGTGATGGGTTCATCCAGAGCTCTGGCTAATTACCTGAAAGTGGCACCACTGCCTAGTCCCTGTGTGAAACAAGCAACTTAAGAGGAGGCTTGTTGGTGTCACATGCCATATCAGACAGAATGTCCTGGGAAAACAGGAGGGTGGAGGCCGGCCTGCCGCCAGCGGTTCACCAGCCACGGGTAAGTGGACCGGGCCAGGCTTCTGCGTGGAATGCTAGGCAGGACCGGCCTCTGAGCATCTGAGCAACCGCAGGGCAGCGGAGGCTCGACTTGTTTTATTTGCTTAAAAGCATTGGGAGCCATACGGTTGGGGAGAGGGGAAGGCGGGGAGGAGAAAGTGGCTGGGGTCACCTCTTCTCTGATTCAGGATGGGGTGGGGCTTCTCTTTGGTTTTCAGGAAACAGTGCAGATCTCCGGCTGGTGAAGACCTTCATAGAGCTGGGGCTTCCTGGGGGGAAGCTGGACTTCCTGATGTCGGAAAAGAATCAGGTATGACTGAAGGGGCCCTGGCGCACGCAGACGGGGCCACACGTGGGCCTTGTTTCCTTCCGGAGGTGACTGCTGACTGTAATGATAACATAGGTGTTGATGTCGGTGTGTGCGTCGGCTCCTTTCGGAGGGCTGTGTTAGGGAGAGCGGCCGCGGGGTGCAGCAACTGTTTGGGCATCTGGGGACAGGATACAGCCTCATCTGTGTAACAGAAAGAGCCAGGTTAGGGCTGCTGAGCAGGTAGAAGTGGAAGACGGAACCACAGGGCTCCTAAGGAGGTGTCGACATCAAAGACACCGAGGTGAATCCAGAAGCAAGACTGAGGCTGGCAGGATGCAGCCCAGCAAACTGACACTTGAGGTGGAAGAAACCCGAGTATGCACTGAGGAATAGAATTGCTTTTTAAGTCAACAATCCTAGGACCATCGAAAGTGGTAGTTGCACAGAGAGCCATCTGCCAGCAAGCACAGGGAAAGTTCTGTCACATTTGTGACCTGTTGGTGCTTAGTTCTGTTAGCTTGTCTCTGGTACCTCCTGTGTTCAAGGCCACATAACATCCGTAGCAAAGAGGAGTAGTAGAGGCAGAATGGGGAGATCGTTATCTGAGAACAGCGATGTGCAGGGTGCTCTGATTGATCTCTCATTCTGACTTCGTAACCATTGACACGGCCAACTCTTACAGAGGAGGGAGCGGAGGCTCTGGGGTGAACCCGGTTGCACCTAATCTGGCCTGGATGTGGGCATTCCATGTGAGATTGCAGAGATACTGTGCTCTAGATTTTGATATGTGGCCAAGAATGATGAGAACTGTTTCCCAGAGCTCTGGAGGGAAGGAGCAGGGATGTGAGCGATTAATCCTCCCTGTGTCTTTGACTTGATCTGGTTGAAGTTTTCTTTTCAGGAACCTGAGCATGGCTATCAAATAAGGTCTGGCAGAGATCCTGTCTTCTCTGCACCTCTTCCCATTCACTTTTTGATGCAGCCTGTTCTATGATTCAACCTGGATTCCACGGGAGCCTTGCCTCTGGGTCTCTGGGAGTCACTTTACCGCAGTGTTTATTCACTCCGTGCTAATGACATTCCACAATAGCTTGCCACGATTTCTTTAACTGTGAAAAGCCCATAAGGAGATCCAATGGCAAGAAATCTCTTTAAAAAAAAGTACTCTGCTTGGTGAGGTCCCAACTCTGATTTGAAATCAAGCCTCGTCCTTCTGACTGTTTTGCAGACGAGTGTGTTCAATCAGTCATTTACAGATGAAGTGACAGGCTCTGAAAGACTGCATGGCCATGATAATACCAACAACAGTCTTGGGGATATTATCCATATCTTAATCAATCCTTCACCTGATGGGGAGGGATGGGCCACACTCTCTACCTTTAAGAGCTCAGGGGATGATGTAGGTTTCCCTTAGGGAAGCCTTAGATCCTAGGCACAGATGCATTAAGAGGGAACCGTGGCCCATCTCATGATATCTAGAAGATTCACAGAGCTAGCGGAATGCCGTGTCTGCACACTGTGAAAGCTGGCTCAGGCAGAACACGAGGAAATGAGAGTCTGTTTCCAAGTCTGTGAAGTGGGAAGAGCTGCCTGAAGACTTCCTCCTGGGATCTGTAGTCAGATCCCAACTGTGTGACCCCAAGCCTGGGCATGCTCCCAGAATGCACCACGCGATTTAATGGAAGATGGCTTCTGCTCAGAGCCTGACCTTGGCTCCTTCCCTTTCTTTTTTTCCAGATGGACACATTTGCAGACTTTGATACCATGACGGATCGATTGTTAGATGAAATCATCCAACACATTCAGTTGTACAATCTCTCCATATCCCGAATTAGGTAAAAGGAAACCACAGGTAGTTAATGATGTGGGGAACACGGGTGGTTTTCTCTTGAGTGTTTGCAGTGCCAGTTTGTTATGATGCCTCTGTGAACCATGTTGGTAATCTGTGATTTTAATGAAGTCCATTGCTTTTAGGCAGGAGTATCAGGCGTGTTTAACATGTCTGTCATACTTGGGTGTGAATAACCATTTTGTACTAAACTTATAAATATCACTAGGTTTGAATTCCTACTCTAAGACTCATGAATTTACTTTTGCAAACTTTTAAAATCTATCAAACTGCTTTCTAGTCTGTTAAATAGACTAGCACTGAGAAGATGCAACTGTGAGTTGAGTGAACTTCCTACCCAAGGAGAGGGCTTCCATTAGAGCTAATTTTGTTTTTGTCCAGTAATAAGTAACTTGTGCTAAAATGACTAACATGAAGGGAAGTAGCTTCTATTTTTATTAAACATACAAATGTGATGTTGACATAGAGTTAAGTTCTCAATGAAGTCATCCTGTGTAGACCTCAGAGACAGCATATAACTGCTTTTTTCCACAAATGAGGTCTACGGGAGTAAGGCAATGCAGTTTTGTAGCATTTCCGTTCTGGGTGGGTGTGATGTGTATCATGAGAGAGCAGTACACGGCTCGTGCTATAGGGTTTCGGTAAGTATTTACTTGCAAAGTAAGCTATATTGGATCCATGGATAAGTGAGTAGCAGGACAGCTGGGCAGACCACGGAGGACGAACAGAGAAGAGGCCGCTCAGTCGAGGAGGGAGGGTGGTGAGGAAAGGAGCAAACGTGGAGTGGGATTCCAAGGTCAGGTTCTGAGTGCCCTCGTGGACCAAACTTACAGGATTCCAATTTTATCCTGTCCAAGAATGGGGGGGGGTGGAGGGAGGGGCAGCTCAGGGGTGGGTGTCAGAAATGTCACCCTCCTTCTCCCAGGTAGAGTGAGAGAGGAGGTGGCACGGTGGCCATACGTCTCCCCGACCACATGGCACAGAGCTGCTGTTCACAACAGAGTCTAGAAAACTCTGGGAAGGGGGAGCTGGCAGGATCCTGTGCCCCTGCGGTCCAGGGAGATGCAGGGCGCGGAGGCCCTGGGAGCTGAGGGCACGGCTGTGGGCCCTCCCGGCAGCGGCTGACCCACACTGGTCCACTCACGGGCATCCTCTCTGTCCTTGACCAGCTTCATCGGCCATTCTCTGGGCAACATCATCATCCGCTCGGTCCTCACCCGGCCCCGGTTCCGGTATTACCTCAACAAGCTCCACACCTTCCTTTCGCTGTCTGGGCCCCACCTGGGGACGCTGTACAACAACAGCACCCTGGTCAGCACAGGTAAGATGTCTCCAGGTGCAGCAGCCCTCTGCCGGGACCTAGGGCACCAAGAATTTGAGACTGGAGGCCAAGGCTCCGGATGGAAGCCTGCAGCTTTGGAGCCTCTTCTCAGCTGGGATTAGAGATGCGGCCCTGTCGTTGGGTAAACTCTTCAAAGAAGAAGCCCCCAAAGTCATCACAAGAATTGGCCTATGTATTAGGTGTTTGTGTCTACATGTGGGCATGTTTATGGAACACTATATGTTTTACCACGCAGACCACCCCCCTCCCAGTCTCTTTGGAGCATAGGTTGGTTTCAGAACCCCCTTCTGAGACCTCAAGCTGAGGATTCATCTGTCTGTTAAACAAAAGGGCACCGTGCTTGTATATAACCTACAAATGCAATCGGTACGCTTCAAATCATCTTTTAGACTGCTTATAATATCTAATACGATGCAAACACCATGAGAATAATTGCTATCATCTGTTGTTTAGAAAATAATGTGAAGAAATAACAACTGTATATGTTCTTCACAGACACAGTGATTTGAAAATGTGTTTGATTCTTGGTTGATTAAGTCTTCAGAGAGGGGACCCACAGATACAGAGGGTTGATTTATTCTCCCTCTCTCTCTCTCTCTCTCTCACACACACACACACACCTGCCTAGCTATATATAACGATGCTGCACATATATAATGTGTGCATATTATGTGTGCATATGAGTGTGTATATAGGAGGGAGTCTTTCCATCATAGAATCAGTGACAATTAAGTGGGCAAAGGAAAAAGGAAATCAGTCAATCTGAAAAGTTAAATAGAGTTGATTCTGCGCTGCTTTCTGGCTGGAAGAGTTGGACTGTTCTGGGGAGGGAGGAGGCTGGAGGTGGGGTGGGGTGGGGTGGGGACAGTAGCAAGGCCAGGTCCAGTGCACCTGGGAAGAGCAGCAGCGCTTCCAAGGCCGGCTGCTGGCAGTGGGAAGGGTTTTCTGAGCAGAGTAAGTGGCATGTGAGTGCAGAGAAGAGCGTGCGGGCACCAAGCGGCAGGTGATGTGTGAGGAACATTCCTCTGAATTTTTCACCTTGGAGACTCTTCCTGCAGCCTACTTTGCAGACGCGGATGGCGTTCGTTCGGAGAATATTGACAGATTCCCCTTCTGCTGCCTGCTGCCTTGCCATCACAGCCATCACAGTGTTATCACCAGGGAGAAATTAACCTCTGACTTTCCAGAGAGTTGCCAGAATGCCGCCCTCTCTCTTATTTGGAAGTTTAGAGCAGTGCTCTCACATTGCTCTGCTTTGTCTCAGTTCTCTCTCTCTCTCTCTGAGTCTCTCTTTCTTTCTTTCATTGGTTATGGGGCTTAAGCTCTGGGCTGGGTGCTGTCTATCAGCTCTTCAGCTCAAGGCGAGTGGTCTACCACTTGTGCCACAGCATCACTTCCGGTTTTCTGAATGGTTTATCAGAGATAAGAGTCTCACGGGGTTTCCTGCTCAGGCTGGCTTTGAACTGAGATCCTCGGATTTCAGCCTCCTAAGTAGCTAGGATTATAGGCGTGAGCCACCTGTGCCCGACTTATTTATCTTTGTCTTGCTAGGCTTGTGGCTCATGCAGAAACTGAAGAAGTCCGGGTCCCTTCTGCAGCTGACCTTCAGGGATCATGCCGACTTGCGCAAGTGTTTCCTCTACCAGCTAAGCCAGAAAACAGGTGGGTGCAGCCTTCTGCGGCCATGCTTATGAGATCTGACTCCTGGGACGCAGATTAGCTTTGTTACCATGTCAGTCCTCTCAGAGGGCCTTCAGCAAGCTGAGCTGCTTCTACTGGAGCCCGCACGCGTCTCCAGTGTGTCCTGAGAGCAATGAGAGCCAAGGTAAGTTGGCATCATCAGGATACTCAGGAGTGGCAGCTCCTACTTCCCGTCAGCCTTTGAGTGTTCTACCCATGCACCCTCACCCAGGTGGAAGGTGAGCTACCCAAAGAATACATGAGACATGTCACAGAGGCCCACTGGGCTGTGGGGAGGAAGGAAGAATGGCCTTGGGCATGGGGGTGGGGGTGGGGGGGCCTGCCTGTATTCTGGATGTGGCTGCAGAGATAGCAGTGACCGTTGCTCAGTGCTCTCTGTGTCCAGGGAGGGAGCAGAGCCACTGGCTGATGACCGATTCAGCGCTGCTGGCCTTTCCCTGGTCTGTGGGTACACAAAGTCCCATTCTTCTGTGAGCACTGCCTGATACCCTTGCTCCCACAAGAATGTGAACCTGGCAGAGCACCTCTGGCTGTTCCTTTCCTATTCTGTGCCTTTGGATATAAAGGTGGACACTTGGAGAAGAAGAAGATGGCAGGGTTGGGCAGAAGGGGGAAGTTGGACTGTGGTGTGTTTACCGCAGAGGTCCTAGCTGCCTCCAGTCATAGGGAGCTCAGAAGCTGGGCCGGTCTTATAAGGTTGTCACCTTATTCCACTTTCCCCCAGAGCGGACAGACGGCGATGCAGACAGACTTAGTCTTGGATGTCTGAGAGCTGTAGGTTGCTCTTGTGCCCAGCAGTGCTGGGGAAGGGGGAGGAGGAGGAGGGTGGTCCCTAGGTTGATGGAGCTTTCCCTCTGTTTCCCTGGAGCTACATGATGATGAGCTCTGAGGCGGCACTACCGTGTCCAGTGTGGAAGATCCCTCGGTCTCTGTGTTGGGAGCAGATGCAGGAAGATGAGGCTGGATGCAGGGAGGGGACATCCAGGCTGATGCAGTGGGGCTGGAAGTAAAGGAATGGTGGGGAAGAGGAAGAAGGAAGCCTAGAAATCTCTAATTTCCGTCCTCACAGACATCTTAATTTTCCCAGCCCACCAAAGTGATCTTGAACTTGTATTATTAGTTGCATACATTCCCCACCCCACACACACTGTTCTGAGTAGCTTGTTGTGGGTCTCCTTGGTGCCCATGGCTGACAAGAACAGAGTTCTCTTTCCCAGCAAAGTACTCAAGGCCCACGCTTCTGCATGCTTCTTCCCTCAGTTTCCCAAATGCCCCGCTCCTGAGCTCGGTCAGCAGCCTGACACACTGGCTGCGTGGCTGCTGTCTCCTCCCCTCGGAACTTCCCGAGGGTGTGTTCCACAAACTGTGTGCAAACCCAGGGGGGAGGGGGGGAGCATGTCCACCGACTGGATTACCCAGGTCAAAAGCATACTCTCCCGGCTTCTCACAGGCCTGCAGTATTTTAAAAACGTCGTTCTGGTGGCTTCTCCTCAAGATCGTTACGTGCCCTTCCACTCAGCCCGGATCGAAATGTGCAAGACCGCCCTGAAGGACAGACACACAGGTAAGCTGCCCTGGACTTCAGAAAGGGGTCTTTGGATTTCAGAAGCGAGTTGAGATTCATGGAGGTGACTGTGCTTATTGCGGGCAGCCGGGCAGCCGAGCGCTGCCTTTAATCTCAGCGTGAGATGCGGCTTGCCCATCCGTGTGTGGTTGTCAGATCCTCCCTTTGTGGAACAGTTGTGGGCACCCTCATCTCTATGCTGACCGCGAGGGAAGAAGTGCTTTAGATGAGCCAAGGCGAGAGCCCCTGTGTGCTGTGCGCCAGGCGCCGCTAACTCACTGTGCTGAGCCCATTCCTACGACACAGTGGCCCCGGCGGAAGGTGACATTCCCCCTGTCTCTTGGAGGAAGTGCGCAAAGCCATCCCGAGGCACCAGTTCTGGAGCTGGACCTTTGCCCCGGAACAGGAAATCCTCCTCCTCCAGAGCCTGGGCTTTGCTCTTTAGACGCTGCCCAAGGTGACCCGTAGCTGAGAGGAAGGAGGGCCTACTGTGTGTCACAGAACTTGTTCTTCTTCAAAGGATGCTAATGTTTGATGAATCTCATCAGTTGCCGTGAGGACAGTGGTACCGTCTCTCCCCAAGTTAGTGTTTTCTGTCATGCTTTCAAACGGGCCTCAAAAATGGTGACTTAGTTGATCAATTAAGACAAATGGAATGATTTGACATGGTGTTTAATTCATATTGGGGTGTGTGTGTGTGTTGTTTTATAAGTACCCATAGTCCTGTTTTCCAAAACGTTCTTGTTTTAGAAATAATTATCTCTAAGTAGTTGTACAAAGAGGTTTCAGGTGAATACACCAATCTATTAGTGCAGTGCATCTTGAGTCTTGGTTTGTTTCACCTCTTCCAACCATACCCCATCAATTCCAGTACCACCTAGGCTGAGATAAAATACCTCCCGGTCTTCTCTGTATTCTCCTTCTAATTCAGCGACTAACGTGTCATGTAGTCTCAAGAGTTCATCAAGATGGAAACAGTGCTTTAGGTAAGAAAAATAATGAGGGCTATGCAATGTATGTTTAAAACATTGTTGAGAATTGCCTTGAGGTGGAAAATGATTTGATTCACTCAGTGAATTTTGAATGATTTTGTCTGTTTTATTTTATTCTTTAATGGCCTGTTGGCCTTCATTGCGCACATAATTTAAACACATTCTGACAGTGGCACAACCATTAGATGCTTCTGCTCCCGTTGCTTGGCAACATTCCTGTAGTATTCTTGTAATCCTGTGGTTTCCACAACATCCTTTTCAAAGGGCACAGCCGGCAGACTAGCCTGTGAAGAAAGGTTTATGTGGCTCACTCCTTTCATGTCAACTTTTGACTGGTTTTCCCTTCTTTTCTGAAACAAGCATTCTGCATGTAAATTGTTTTATAGCTGATAACCATCCAGCCTCTCCCTAGTGATGGTAATAGGTAATAACCACTATTCTCATATAGCAATAGACACTTTAAGAAAGGATTTTTACCTCTTAACTAATTTCTTTAAAAAAAATCAAATTCCTAATTATTTCAATTTATATCTCTACCTTCTCTGCCTCAAAGGTTTTGGTCAAAACTTTGAGGAAGGGGTTAGAAGACTGAAGTGGCCCAGGCCCTGTGTGAAGGTCTCTGCCCTTCCTGGTCCAGGAGAGCAGATCCAAAAATGGCTGGATAACTCTGGGGGAAAGGGCAGCAGAGGGCTTGGAGGAATGTCTGGAGTAGGCTGACCAGCTGCCAGACTCAGCGAAGAGCCGTTCTCTGTATAAATGCAGGCCATCATGCCGACATTATGAAACAGATCCTATTATTTGGAGTATTGCCCCAGTGAGTCAATGTTAAGCACTCTAGCCCTCTGGTTCATGCTAGAACAGGTCCCTACACGATTCAGCAGTTATCATGATCGGGAAGAGCACAGGCCTTCCAGGTCCGAACTTCAGCCTCAGTGCGCATACTGGTCCATTAGTAATGACTAGAAGAGCGTGGCTAGAAGAGCGCCCCCTACCTACCATGCCTGATGCAAAATCACGGTCCCGTTAATTCTTAGGTAGAAAGGATAATCAGTTCTGACGTACAATTATAAAAGATAAGGCACAACCACCACCCTATACCCTACAATCTCTTCTTTCTTCTCCTTGGTGCTCAGGAGCCAACTTGACTTGTAGGAGACATGGCGTCAGTAGGTATTAGCTTCCACGGATCTCTTGAGATGTGTCTCGATATGTGATCTCCTGCAGTGGGACTTGTTTGGTTTCTGAGTGACTGTCCTGGCTGGTGTCTCCCTTCTCTTCCTCCTGGCCCTCCATGGAGAGAACAGCCCTCCTCTGAGTTCCTCGTCCCCCACTACCACGCCTCTTCTGGCACAGACCACAAAGCCGTCATGTGGAAACCCTCGAGTGCCCCTAGCTTTTAATCTAACCAGAGGAAGAGAACTTTGACTTCATTTCTTTTATATCCTATACAAGTAGGAAACTGATCTTCACACTCTGCCCCTTGGTGAACACGCAGAGTCTTGCTCTCTAAATGTTTCTAGTAGCTTCTACCTAGGCCTTCATATCCTCTTCCCTCCTTCCAGGGCCAGTGTACGCGGAAATGATCAACAACCTCCTGGGCCCTCTGGTGGAAGCCAAGGACTGCTCTCTGATCCGACACAACGTGTTCCACGCTCTGCCCAACACTGCCAACACCCTGATCGGCCGTGCTGCTCACATTGCCGTGCTGGACTCAGAACTCTTCCTGGAGAAGTTTTTCTTGGTGGCGGGACTCAACTATTTCAAGTAGCGGCTGTGAGGAAGCCAGCCTGGGGTAACTCTCCGGACGTGTTTCACATCCATCAAGCTCTTTAGCTACGACGCCCTTTCACAGACTTGTGCGGTCCAGGGTAGAGCTGCAGGAGGTCAGCTGGATGGATGGCTGGGAGGGCTGGAAGGCTGGGGTGGGACTTCGCATTGAGGTGCTTTTGTTTCAGACATTTGGGAGAGGTGAACAAATAGTGTCAAACACAACAAATTTTGCTTGAATTTGCCTCGCCTCCTGGAGTCTCATTCAAGAAGCTTTCTAAGAAAAACAAGGAAGATAAAAAAAACCAGAATCCTTGGAATTGGTGAGCCCATCTTTGAAAAACACTGGGTCAGAGAGAGATGGCTCCAATTGAAGTAGCTTTGTCTAATCTGTGACTAGCTCATAGCTTTACCATTTTGGTTTAAGTGCAGACAAGCATTTCAGAACTCAGGTTGCCCATTGTGCAGAAATGGAACATATTTGTGTAAATAGAATCCTCCATACACTCAGATGTGCCACTCCTTCAAAAGATGTGATATCCACATTGTCATTCTCACTCCACGTTTTCTAAACAAGGAAAGGGATGAAGGAACGTGCGGCCACGCCCCGTTTTATTCTGTAACAGCAGTGGATGGGGTGAGAGGCAGGGGGGAATGGGGAGGAGCAGAGAGGGAAGGGTGTTCGTGGTATATACAAACAAAATGTATGCTTGTTACAAACCAAACCAGCAATAGGGAATGTACTGAACTGTACTGAATGTTGCCTACTCTCTCACACCTTTTCTATGCATCGTCTGGTTCACAAATTGTTTTTGCTTAGATCTCTGTCTGCAGTAGGGAAAACAGCAAGACTGCACACTCACAGAAGGGGACACGGGGATTCGTGCACTAATGTGTGCACTTTCCAATGGCACGCTTCCAAGGAAAGGCTGTGTTAGTGTGGAATGCAATCACAAAAAAACCAGGACCATGGCCAGCTGCTCCTATCCATGGAAAGAGAAAGATATCTAAATGGAAGAGTGCCGGATGAAATACTCAGAGGGGGCTCCAGGCAGGTGCTGGTTATCTACCAACAGAAATGTCTTCTTGCCTTAGGAAAACAAAGGGCTAGGAAAGGTCACCATCCATTAAAGCCAAGTGAGTAATAGGGATGAGAATGAGATCAGATTACAGAACAGAAGGCAGACTGAAGATGCATCACAAATTCTTCTGGGTAAGTGAATTCCAGCGGAAGTTCTGAAAGTTCCCAAGATGTTTAACACAGTCCCAAACACAGGAGACAGACGAACGACTCATTTAGTTGTGCTGAGGAATAGCAATGGGAGCCTGTGGTTTTTCTATAGAAAGTCCCTTCTGAGTGCACAAACTCACCAGTCCCAGGCACAGAGCAGCCTGGCTCCAGGTCACAGATAGCAGGGCAATGATACCATGTGAATCTGGGCTCCTCTGAAAGTTACCAACCCCTCTCATTTGAATTTAAATCCAGAACACAAGAACTAAGTCTTCATAGACAACTTTGCAGAAGAGCAAGCTTGTGGGTTTTCCAAACCTATGTCATGGTGCTGGTGTGGGCTTGGAGTGTCATTCCAAGGGAGACACTCCTACAGTGGATTTCGAGTTTTTCTTGGGTCTTTTCTGAAAGTTCCTTATGTACTTAGCTGAACACTTGGGTTTGCCACTGGATATTCTTCGTGAGTTCCTGAGTTGGTGCTTGGTTCAGTCTCTGACTGCTCCTAAGCGGGGATGCTTGGCTTTGTTACTTGGGAAACATTTGTTTCCTGGTTGGGCAATTCTTGATGCTGGTTTCCCTGATCTAGACAAGTGTTTGTGCACTCTGCAGAGCCGTAGGCTTGTAGCAACATCTCCCTTCTGGCCGTGAGGGAACACGTCCTCTCTGATGGGTACATTTCATATTGTGTTTCTAGTTCCCTTCATCACCATTCTGTCATTCTTCAGCCACTTGGCAGATCCTGTCACTGGGGGTGATGGCACAGGATCAGTCCAATGACCATCATCTTTTCCAATACCCAGATGCCACCTTAACCTTCCATGTGCAGTCTGGACATAGTAAGAACTAATGGCAATAAATGTCCAGCTGCATAGTGTCCCCCTTTTTTGATAGGGGTGTCCCACTGTCTTTGTAAACCATCTCTCACTTCTGAGCATCTACTATAATCATGTGGAAAGTACACCTCTGTATTGTAAATAAGTGTCAAGTATTATGTGTCATGACTCATTTAAAAAGGCTTTTTTATGTCTCTTTCTATTAAAGTACAGATATATATATATATCTATATCTATATAACTATAAATATACACATTATATGTATATGTATAAAATAACAGGGGACATTCTATTATCAGTTATAAAAATTATAAAAAAATATTGCCTGCCAAGATAATGGCCTAGTATGTCTTTATTCTCAGCATCATTTTTTTTCTTTTTTGGTTTGTACACTTTGTGGAGTTTCTTAAAACCAGTTAGAAATAAAAGGTACTAACATTGCAATTATTTGGAATTTGTTGTTCGTGAACCAAAATAAACACGGAGAAGCAGGGAGGAGTCGGAAGAAGCTGGAGTCACGTGAGCAGTTCAGTACAGGCTGAAAGGGACAGTTCTGCAAGGCTGAGGAAAGGGGCAACACAAAAAGCTAGATTCCCGTCTTCATGGGATTAGCCATCACTTCAGTCTGTGCTAGATAGCAGCTCAAAAGTAGGACACACAGTGGAAATGCACCTCCTGTTGCTTCCAGAAGGGCGAGGGGGCAGCCTTAGAGAGAGGCCAGGGGAGAGCATTTGCCCTGCACAGCCAGCTGCCATCAGCTGCACTTCCATTGTGTCATTCATTCATTCATACATTTAATAAATTTTCACTGAGGGTCCAATCTAGACCAGAGATATATTTGTAAATTTAGAACAGAACATAATTGGCCAAGTGTGGAACTAACTAAATAGAAGTTGTAGGCTTTCATGAGTGCTCAGAGGAAAGAAGCTATCCCACACCAGAGGTGAGGTAGCAGGTGCTTAGGGAAGCCCTCACAGAAGTGGTCACAAAGCCAGGCATGAAGACTGCATGGGTGAAAGTTGGTCTGGTGAAAGTGAGCTGTGGGGAATCCATTATGCCATTACAAATTTTGAACAGGAGACAGAAGAGAGACAGAGGGGAGAAAGGGAGAGATAGATAGATAGATGATAGATAGATAGATAGAAAGATAGATAGAGAGAGAGATAATCTATGGTACACTAGAAGGGAAGGTGGGTGGAAAATATGCAGGGGCAGAGAGTGAAAAAAGAGGTGTATGAAGTTAGATGCTATGCAGTGTTTTCTTATATCAAGTAGAGATTTCCACTGTTAGCACTAATAGAGAACTTTCCTCTTGGAAATGAGGGACAGGGGATAAGCCCACCACCTGCCCTCACTCCCGAGCTGACTCTGCAGGGACCTCACCCCTGCGTTGAGAGAAGCCATGAGCACTCCCTCCCATGTCTCGTTTCTGAGCCTACCCTCGGAGAAGCACATGGACTTGTCTTGACATGGAGAAGCTGGGAAAAAATGGCATTGGATAAGAAGGCTAAGATGAAGGAATATTGGCTGCTCAAAATCCTAATAGGCTCTTGTGTTGCATAGGAAAGCAAGGAAGTGATCTTTTTGTATCAGATTTGAATTAACTACTATTGAACCAAGCTGTTTGATATGCAAGGAAAATAGTCTTCAGTTTACAGTTGATCTATCTGCAGCTCCCCAAACTGGAAGAAATGGAGTCAAAATCACAAGTTTTTCCTAGGCCACAAATACTTCTTAACCATCTGCCCTGAGGCAGGTGTTGAACATAAAATACATCAAAATGTTCTATTCGGATGGAAGATAGCTGTATGTGCAAGGGGAAGGTAGGTGGTGGGCAGAGTTGCTGCCATAGACAAGACACATAGACTGGAGTCAGAAGGAGCTCCCTGAAGAGCACGGATGGGGAATAATCCATGCAGCACACAGAGCAATCATAACACAAGGCCCAGGTACTTCTGTAAAGAAGAAAAATGTTTCCAAGCAGGAGCACCTGAAGGTAGGGAGCAGCTGGCCCACCTTCGCCTGTGTGAGACAGTAGCAAATCTCCCTCCCTGGTGATCCTAAAGTCGATAGCCTTCTGCCACTTATTTTTATCACTGTGGTTGGTGGTCTCTGACAGTGTGCATTTTCCAGAATACACAGTCATCAGTGCCTCTTGCGGGTGTTTTTGCAGATAGCGTGAAAGAAACGAGAAGCCAGGGCAAACAAGAGGCAGAAATAGAGTCACGCTTCCCATGTCATCCTGGCAACCAACCATCCCTGTATCCTTAGGAAGGATGCTCCTGTCTAATTGGCAAAGCTAGGCAACATATGCTAACATCTGGATCAATTGCCTTGTGTCTGCTCACTTCATCTTTACACATTTTAATGAGTACCTACTCTTAACGTAAGTCCTATCATCCTTCACAGTAGAAGGGTCTAAGAGGATGGAACATTTCGCTGGTTTATTTTTTAGCTATCTGTATTTAATTTTAAAAATCACAAGATCTCTAGAATGGGAAGAGAGCAAATGGATTGCGTGATTCCAATGCGTCTCCTGCTTAGCATTCTGAACTCTGCTTTTCAAATGCCATTTGACTTCTTGGTCTCATCCTATCTGTGATGAATGTACTGTATTCAGGTGGTAGAGCTTGCACATGACCATGATTGTGCATATCTGTGAAGAGCTACTGCCACAAACAGTTAGAATCATCCCTAGTCTCCTGGAGTCCGTTCTTGCTCATTTTAGAGTGTTTAAAAGGACTATCTCCCTTCCCCGCCCTAAATCACTTGAATCTAATTTTTCCATGACACTGTGTCATTACGCATAATGCTAGTGTGTCTCAAGGCAAATGGTCTAGACAATCAGAAAAGAAAAGCTAGGCTCTTGCAAAGTCTTCAGAGCACCAGACTCTGTACATACATTTAGCTTTTGGAAATGTAACCCAGTAATTTCTGTCATAAAATGGAATGCCTTGGATATAGAGAATTAGCAACCTCCAGACACAGATACATCCATCAGCAAATAGGCAATTCTTGGCTCACCATTACACTAGCTTATTTTCCTTTTTACTGTCATTATCTTTAAGCAGTTCTACCAAGGAGTTGCCAGTAAACAAAGCAGTGAATGAAAACTGCCTCTTGATCAGTGCCACTCATTTCAATACTCTCCCCCACCCACCCTTCCCTTCGCTTTTCTTAATTTTGTCGGGTCCACATCGAATTCTTGGCTGCCTTCTCCCACCCTTCTTCATGGCCAGTTACAAAGAGCGTTTCCTTGTTTCATGCATGGGGTTGTGGTTACGTGATTGCAAAACAGTTACTCAAACTTCGAGACTCAGCACAGAACCAAAAACAGCTAGAGGTAAAACAAACTTGTTCATTCTATCTTTTTATAAACAAAGAACAAGAGAATGGAACTAACTTTTAATGCTCAACTTTTTTCTGCTAAGTTGGTTGAATTCTTCCCTTAAAACATGACACCAGACAAATACTAGAGGGGTCATTGGGTGACTCGGCCGTTTGGTTGTACAACTTAGCTGTGATAGAGCCAAAGTTTAAACTCACAGCCTTCTATATATTCTTTTTCCTATGACTCCATCAATCAAAAGATATTACATAATTGTAAATGTCACCCATCTTGCAAAAATCAAAGACAGGGTTCAACACCCAAATTATGCTCCCAATGAGTTTCTAAATCTATATAAGACATTTATTTAACCAATAACATATATGACCTAGGAAATGTTATTCCGTTTCAAATGTGGTTTCATAAGTCTCATCAGTGAGTATAATTGCATGACTGGCTGAATGTCCTGTTCTTGGCTGGTCACCTGTTGCTTGTGCTTCTGTCTTTCCAGTCTAAGGTCTCCTTTGCTAACCCTCGATGCCTTTTTATTCATCGCTTCCACCCACACTTCCTGTCTCTGCTCTCCCTCCATCGGGACGACTGATCATATCACCCAGGAATCAACCATGATGAATCTGAGCCCAGTGCCTTGCTCTCAGAGCTGTGTTCTCATGGTTCCACAAGGCCGTTTCTCATTACTTAGCATGTCTTCATTCTGTCCTTGTAGCTCTCCCACCATCTCTCATTCATTCTCACAAACCTGGTGCTCCATACATTACCCGGCCTGGACGTGAATGTATCCGCTGGAAAGGGTTGGTGCCTCTCTCATCCTTCCTCTCAGTCACAGCAATGGATTCTAATGCAGAAGTAGTTTGACCTTGGCTTGTGATGAAGCTGTTAGCTTCCGAATTTGCAAGAAGAGAGAGTCGTTCTGTGAGATATGTGTGTTGCATTGTGGGAAAGAACCTGTTTCCCAATCTGTACAATAAATTTGGAAAGGTGTGCTTAAAAGTAGCTAGGGAACATGGGTAAGAGCGGCAAGTAGAGACGCGGAGCTGTACCTGGCATAGATCAGGCAGTTCAGATTCTAAGCTTAGGCATGCTGCCTCAAATTCCCTACTGGGAATTTTCTTTGAAATAAATTAAGAAATCTTCCTGGCTTCAAAGTGATTCAGTCACATTGGCTTGAAGGGGAGGCCTCGTCTGAAACTTTAGATGTGACCGCAGCGGGCAGAGCCTTCCAGCGTGACTACAGGAGTGACCATACTGGACATGCTCAGGTTTAATGGGACTGTCGGGATAATACAAATTAATTTCCTTCTCAGGTATGCTGTAAGCCATTGTTGATTGAGAGTGGAGGAAAGGCTGTCAATTGTCCCACAGGTAGGAGTTGTGTGGCATCTAACATAACGTGTTAGAAGCTGAGTTCTGTGACTGCTACATATTCCTTTCTATTGCACTAAACAGCACAGACACAATGAAATACTCTTTAACTTATGTCTAGATTTATTGCATATAACAAAATACCTTGCTTCGTCCTTCATTCCCCAGGAAGAAGTATCCGAAGCAAGGTGCATCTAATACTGTATGCCTATATATTTATATATATGTATATATATACACTCACATACATGTATATACACACATATAGGTATATATGTATACATGTAAGTGTGTGTATATGTGTGTGTATCTTTCCTTTTTCTTCCCAGTACCTGAATTTGAACTCAGGGCCTCGGACTCACTAAGCTTGCTTGCTCAGCAGGTACTCTACCACTTGAGACATGCTTTAATTCTGGCATTTTGTTGGTTATTCTGGAACTGGAGCCTCACAGGATTTTCTGCCCAGGCTGGCTTTGAACCATGTTTCTCTGGATGTCAGCATCCTGAATAGCTAGGATTATAAGTGTGAGCCACTGACAACTGGCTATCTTTCCTTCTAAAGGAAGTGTGTCTCATTTGGTCCCACATACTAATTTCTTGGTGTGTTCCTAAAGAGTCTGTGATTTTAGTTTCATTCATGATTTCCTTTAGAATATATTTCTTTTGTACACAATGTTTGTTTGTTCTCTGATTGGTTCTGGGCTAAGCTGTGAGGGCTACAGAGAATCATTTGATGTGACCTTACCACTTCACCCAGAGTGAGGAAGAGATGTCTGAATGAATAGTCCGGGACAGAATGAAATACGGGAGCAGGTGGGGAACATTGTGAATAATATCATCTAGTGCCTCTAAAACCAAACCACAGTGCCAGTTCTGGGCTTTTGGTGCCCAGAATTGGGTCTCGATCTGGGTCTGCATACAGAAAACCAATGTGAGATGCTCCAGAAATGTCAATCAAACCACTCAGGATTCCAACACTCTCTCCAGCCATTTCTCCCACAGCATATTATCAAAGTCAATTTCTCAAAGGAGATGGATGGTTGCTGTACTGTCGCATCTAGCAAGAAGCGTTCCTCTGAGTACCGCATCCTGTGATGCAAAAGCTTCAGATATTCTGCTACTGAGCTTTCCACTTCTTTTAATATTAATAGATGAAATAACAATCAGATAATGAAAAGACACACTGCTAGTGTCTTCAAGAGCTATCGTGCTTAGATTTGGCCAAGGGACCCACGAGTGGCTCCCATTTATTGAGAGCATAGGGAAAGGCTGGGGAATTTATTATTTATTTTACATCTGTTTTTAAATATGGCATCCAACATTACAGAGGGTGAAGCGAGGTGGGTCTTCTGTTACGATCCCATGGAGAAAGAGTCTGAATGTCTAGCTTGATGCCACTGTGAATCCTAATGCATATTTATTCTGGTGAAAATATCTGTACACAATAATTACAATGTCCTGCATACCCTTGAAAACTGTCTGTGAAACAGTCCCCTTAGTCATACCTGAATCATTAGTGCCAATATAATTCCACTATTTTTCTACATTTGCTTCTTGGTTGGCTTTTTTGTGTTAACTTGTGATGTGTATAAAATGATAAAAGAACAAATTAATAAAAGAGAAAATGATCCTTTCACTTTTCCTTTTACTGGAACTTTGTGTCTACGGAATTCACAGCAACCTGTCTTTAGGGCAGTCAGGGCTTGTGTTAGCCATCCTGACATTGCTCTGACAAAAGAATTGAGAAAAACCATTTACAAAAAGGAGAGGTTCATTTTGGCTTGTGGTTCCAGAGGACTCAACCCATGATGCTTAGCTCTGTCACTTCGGACCTCTGATAAAGCAGAATCTCATGGTTGGAACGTGGTAAAGCAAAGCTGCTTACCCACTGTTGTCTAGGATGTGTGTGTGTGTGTGTGTGTGTGTGTGTGTGTGTGTGTGTGTGTGTGTGTGTGCATGTGTGTGTGTATGTATGTATGAGAGAGAGTGGGGAGAGAGAGCACACAAGAGAGAGAGAGAAAAAAAAACTGGGATCCCAATATTCCTTTCAAGAAAATGCTCCCAAGGAAATGCTCCCAGTAACTTAACTTGCTTCCCTTAGGCCACGCCTCCTACAAGTTTTGTCAGCTTCCAATCATGTAACAGGCTCATGAGTAAGCCTTCATCAGATGGCTTTTGGAGTACATTTAAGATCCAGAAAAGATAACAGAGCTGAATGACTTATTTTGCCTTTGGTTAGAGGACACATTATTTGACTGTTATTTCTTGGGTATGTAGTATGAGAAGGACTGAGGATTTTCTTCCCAGTGTGGCCATTGGGAAAGTAGGAATCTCTTAACTGTACCACAGAACAATCTAGGGTCAAAAATGTGCCATTCCTTGTCCTGAAGGGCCAAGTCTTCAATTCTTATTCACTTACTGAATGTGTATGTATGCATGTATGCATGCATGCATGCATGTATTTGTTTAATTGGCAAACCACAGGCTTTCATCTTTTTGCCTGCTGCATATCTGGGGTTATAGGAGTAAGCCATCTTGTCTGACGGATGTATTCACTATTTCTACCACTCAGGGATGCTCATGGGACATGCTCTGTGTAGTAGTGACAGTGTACCCATTGTTCTTTCCTTGCAAAAAGGCCAGGCAATGTGAGGATCATGACATTGTCCATCTCCAGGAGAAATCACTTGTGACCAGAGCTGTGGCTCTATGCCCACCTGTGTTAACCCGAGATTGGCTGCTCTGCTGCAGGAGTGCAGGTGGACCAATGACCTGCAGACAGAGAGTCTACATGGAAGCCAGTGACCTGGCATAGTCAGACATGTGCAGACAGGAATAAAGAAAAAGGTTGAATTACACAAGTAATCCCTAGATCTGAATTGAAGAATGCACATTAAACAACTTGCTTGGGTGCCCGCTAGAGATTTTAGGCTCTTCATGTCCTTGTATGAGAACCCGACCAAACCGTGTTTCTCCTTATGCTTAACATAAGGGGTTTCATTGTAACATTTCCATATATGCATGTAGGTCTTTTGGCCAAATTCATTTATTCAATTACCCTCTTATCCTCCTGTTTTTAAACACTCTTTTGTGGGAGGGAGGGGTCTTGTTATCTTATTTTCATAGGACTTTGATCATATTCACCTTTCTTTCCCTCTCTCCTTCTCCCCTACTGTAGTTCTCACTCCCAAACAACTCTCAAAAGAGAAGTACAAACGACTAGTAAATAAGTGAATAAAGGTGAAACATGTATTGATTTCCATAAAGGAAATGCAAGATAAAATTACATTGAGGCTATTTCTGTTAGTCAAAAGTGGCTATCACCAAGAACACTAACTCTTCAGGCCATTGGGTGACATGTCCTCTTCCCCGTGCTCTTCCTCCAGGAAGATGAGGCTTGCTCTCTTCTTTTTGGCCTTTACTTCAAGATCTCCCTCTCACCAGGCTTCCCTTGGATGCTTGATCTCAAATTACATTGCTTGTCTCTTGTGCCCTGGAAAGTTCACAACCCACATAGGCTTCATCTTTCTCCTTCAGCTTACTAGCTGTTTTACTTTATTGATCTACTTTTCTCGTGAGTAGAAAGGCAGGGATTATTTGTAATGTTTGTTTGTGGACCGTTGTCGACTTTCTTTGCATTTCTGTACCAGAGTATGCAGTATGTTCTTCATAAAAATGGGAGGAGTTGGGCTGGAGGGGTGGCTCAAGTGGTAGAGTACCCTACTTAGCAAATGCAAGGTTCTGAGTTCCGATTCCACTACAGTAAAAAGAAATGTGATTAGTGACTGAACGAGTGTGGATCTGACACACACTCAGGGCTTAATGGGTTGTGCAGAATCATGGTCTATGCCTGAAGTCTTTCTTCCCCATCACGCTGCCTTCCTGATCTCCCGTTATCCCGTGTTGTTCATGCTCACAGTCTTCTCTAGTGCTCTCTCATCAGAGATCTCCTCCACTCCAGAGACACACCCCATGCCCCTCTGTGTGAGGGAGTGAGCAGGGAGCTCTCTGGGCTGATAGAAATGATGCCCACACTTCTCACTGACCCTTAAACTCCAGCTCCTCGTCAGGAGTAATGCTTTAGTCAATGCCTGTGTTTCCTGTTCAAGTTTCCCTTTTGAACAAAACAGAAACTCAAAGCCCAGTGGAATATGACTACATCTAATTTTCACTTTATGGATGCAGAAAACTCCGAAGCTAGCTTTCAAACAGCACACCGTTGGTGGAGAGGTAAGCCCAGGAACCTGGTATTGGACTGCAGGAATTTGGGTCCCTCCTTCTCTGCTCCCAGAAATATTCACAGACACCTTACTGCTGGCGAGTTCTTGTCTTTTATGTTTTGTTGGTCTTCTTTATTTGCTTTTGTTGTTACAGGAGTTAACTTACTCCAAACAGAATACTCAAGGCCCCCCCCACCCCCCCACTGAAGGAGCATCCTCTGATACAGGCTGAAGATGGTAATTCAGGCCTAGAAATGGTCAGTAAACATGAGCATTGACATACAAGAAATGGGTGGCAGTGAACCCAGCACTCAGATGGAGTGGAAAGGGACTTGTGAACAGACCACGAGGCCAATTGTCTGATCCTTCACATTTCCAAAAATGCACAGAGTTTGGAGAAGGCTCTCCCAGGTCAGCTGGTGTCATTCCCTCCCTTTCTTTCTTCTTTCTGTTTTGTCAGTTGTGGGGCTTGAACTTCTGGGCCTGGGCGCTGTCCCTGCGCTCCTCAGCTCAAGGTGAGTGCTCTATCGCTTGAGCCACAGCGCCATTTATGGTTTTCAGGTGGTTTATTGGAGATAAGAATCTCATGGAGTTTCCTGCCTGGGCTGGCTTTGAACCGCAGCCCTCAGATCTCAGCCCCGTGAGTAGCTAGGATGACAGGCGTGAGCCACTAGCACCTGGCTTCCTCCTTTTCTTGTCACACAGGTGCCTTGGGATTTTCATAGCTGCAAGTTTCCATTAAATTCTTGTTTAATTACCTTAGACCAAGACTTCAATGTCTTCTGGACGCAGTCCACCAAGACCTGACCTGCAGGGAATGGAAGGCCTGACCTGGCGCTGGGTTCTCTGCCACCCATTTCTCTCTGTGTATGTCAATGTTCATGTTTACTGACCATTTCTAGGCCTGAATTACCATCTTCAGCCTGTATCAGAAGATGCTCCTTCAGGGGGGAGTGCTGGGTTGCTTTTGTAAAACTTTTGTTCTAAATTTTCTTTCCTCTATCCCTTAAAAAAATGACAACAGTGCAGTGTTCATATTCAATGTATATATGGGAAATGGATGAGCGCATAGGAGGGGGTGGATGGGGCTGGGAATATGGGAAGACTGATGAGTGACATTGATCAGGATGCCCACTGTGCCCACACAGTGACATGTTGAATAAGACCCTGCTGTACAACGACTTAACGACTAAAATAATGTGGGAAGGAAAAAGGACAACGAGAAAACAAAACAGAACATATTACGTCTCGCGAAGGAGCAGAGTGACTTTCCCTGATGCTTCCTCCATCCCAGCTCCCCCCAAGGCCTTTTGGCAGGAGACTAGTTGTTGGACTCATGAAGTCCTGCGTGTGTAGGTTGAAGGTTAATGTTTGCATTTTCAGTTTGGGATCATCTTCAATCCTTCTATATTTTCCAATAAGTGAAACAGAAAAGGATTTTTGGGAGGCCATGTTTTCCCTTTCATGTCCTTTCCAGCCTCACCTTCATACTCCTTGGACAGGGCCCCAGGGTGATAATTAGAGAGGAATCTGAGGAACTGAAAAGAGATGTGAGGCTCTGGTCTTTATAAAAGGGAAAAGGAAATCAACACTCGCATTTATTTAAAAAAATCCCTTTGCCGACCTACTGTTTCAAGACATGAATGCGATACATCATCACTTAAAAATGCTTTCAATTCCCTTTGCATTTTTTTCATAGCGGGGCTGCCATACCCGCCTGTGAGCCCCAGTTCCTTGCTCTGGCTCACCTAGCCTCAACTGGCCTTGGAACACTCAAACCATGCACACCTCCCAGCTTTTTGCTGGTTATTTTGGGTATGGAGTCTTGTGAACTCTTCTACCAGAGCTGTCCTCCAATGACAATCCTCTGGCCCTCAGAAGTGAGGATGAAAGGCCTGAACCAGTGGTCCTCAAACCCGGTGTATATTTTTGAAGCAAAGCCACTCTCACAGTAACTCATTGATTTGTTAATTCATGACTGACTCAGCTCACTCAAGAGTGAAGAGCTCTGTGATCTGAGCCTTTCCCAAAGGTCCCATCTGTTAACCACTCACATCGGTGGTTAAACTTCAACTTACATTTTGGTGGAACACTGAGATCACAGCTGGCCTACCACGGTTTTAGATGCCATGTGGTATGCGGAAACGATTCGTATGTTGGATTTTACTCTCCATTATGAGGTACTAAGTAAGGGTAGAAACGGGTACTGGCACAGTGGTCAAGTGGTAGAGCATCTGTAGTACAAGTGCAAGGTCCTGAGTTCAAGCCCCAATAGTGCCAATAAAATGGGCATGGAAGGTTAATCTAACTATGTTGTTTAGAAGATGAGATAAGATCATGAGGGTAGATCCCCTCTCATTCCATCTTGTGGATTTTAAGAAGAGAGAGAACCAGGCGTGGGTGGCTCATGCTTGTAATCTTGGTTACTTAGAAGGCTGAGATCTGAGGATCGTGGTTCAAAGCTGGCCCAGGTATAAGAAAGTCCACAAGAGTCTTACCTCCAATTAATCATCTATAAAGCCAGAAGTTGTGGCTCAAGTGATAGAATCTAGCCTTGGGCAAAAACAAAGCTCAGAGATAGTGCCCAGTCCCTGAGGTCAAGTCCCAGGACTGGCACACATGTACACACACACACACACACACACATACACACATTCACAGAAAGAGAGAGAGAGAGAAAGAGAGAGACCAGAAGAGACACAGTCATTGGCATACCTGTGGATTACTTGTTTGTTTGCTTGTTTGTTAACCACAGATACCCCACCCCACTCGGGAATCTACCAGTAACAAAATCATCACCTTGGCCTTGGGCCTCTAGAACTGTGGATCAAAATAAACTTCTTAATAAATAGTCGTACCCAGGCTTGGGTGTTTTGTTATAAAATCACCCATTAAAATCACCTTTACTTCTGACCAAACACTGACTGAGAAATAAGCTGTTACAACAGAGCGCTACTCTTTCAAAGAAAGGCTGTGAGAACTGCATGATCAGCCCCTCTGGGTGTGGACAGAGATACATATATATTCAGGACTACACTCTCCCAGGAGAAATCAGAGAGGACTTCTAACATACCAGGCCCAATTAAAAATGGAGCAATAAAGTCCTGTGATGTCAACCTCTAAGTTACTTGAGCAGCAAGCAATTACAAAGAGTAAAAGGTAAGTAGGGGAAGTGTGTGCATTTGTGAGTGTGTGTGTGTGTGTGTGTGAAACATGGCCAATACATGTGTTATCTGTTGACCAAATTAGGGGTATTTCCTAAGTAGCCAGATTGTGATTACAAAGGTCTTGGACGGCGCTGGGCATCCTGCACTGGCCCCTGAGCCCAGCCGCTGTGAGATGCGTGCGAGGTGGAGCCCCGGGCGAGTGGTGGGGTACGGTGCGTGCAGCACGGGAGTCCGGAGTGCAGGGTGGACGCGTGGGGCTCCGTTCTGCACTGTGCCCCTCTGCACTCACGCACACCGGCGCGTCCGGAGCTGTGAGGCCGGCTGGCCAGGGTTTGGGTGGTAACAGGGTAGGGGTGGCTTCTGCTCATTGCGCGGTCCTTACCACGGTCCCTCAGCCCTGCCCGCTCGCTGGTAGCATGAGATTTGGGTACACTGTCAAATAACACTCTTGGAGATCCATCTACAACACACGCTCTTCTCAAAATGCAGCATCAAACCCCCGGGAGAGAGACTTCACGTCCGTTTTGGATGAGAAGGTAATTTCATTTCTTCTTCTGAAACATAAAAAATAAAACACCTTCATCTCTTGCATGAGTGTACTAATCTCTCCTTGGTTGGCACTAAAAAGAAGCTAAAGAAGAAAAAGAGGTAATAGGGGGAAAAACAAAACTCCCCATAATAAGGAACTCTTTGTAAGGCTTTTAGAGTTGGTGTGGCCTGCGGCGCAGGCAGGAGCTATGGGGAGCTCTGTGCTTCTTGGCAGAGCATTGGGTGGAAAGAATGTAAATTCTGGGACAGATCTTGCTCCTGATGCAGGACCTGTGTCTCCAGAGACTGAGTTGATGGAGGTAAGAGAGAGGTGGGGGGAGCACCGAGCAGCTGGCCTCCCAACACTCAGCGAGAAGAAAGATTCGCCACCATGCCACACAGACGCTTGGTTAGCAACACTGCAAATGCTTTGCTAGCACCGTGCTTAGCAGAAGGCAAATTCCTTGCCACTATTGATCTTTGCTTCATGGATGTGTTCCTGTCTGCTTATCCAGTCAGATCGTTTCATTCTTCCTCAGGGTGGTTCTCACCGCCCTGCCGACCATTCTAGCAAACAGGCCATCACTCATCAGATGCAGCACACACCAGAGGGCGCTGGGCCTTGACGTAAGATGGGCCACCGCGAGGCGTCCTCTGACCCCTGGTGATTATTCTGTGACTTACACTGATGACATATTGATCGTTTCATTTTGTAATAACTCCAGTGTACGTTTCATGAAGGCCAAGATCTTGTGATCTTTGTTCATCCTCCAGCTGTTTATAAAACCACAGTGTGTACAAAACACCCATTTATAGAATGTCCTGTTCGTGTCCTGCAAAGTGAAATCAAACTTCTGAGTCCTCCTAAAGTACTGGGCGGGGGAAGCTACCTCCCTTCTCTGATTGGGCATGCCCACTCTGAGCAAGCCAAGATCCCAGAGCTCAGGTGTGGCGCTGCAATTGAACATTTACCCACAAGAGGGCAGAGCTACTGCTTTTTAAAAATTTAATTTTATCGTAAAGATGATGTAAACGAGGGGTTACAGTTACTGCGGTTTAAAGAATCATTTGCACTTTAAAGTGCCTAGCACAATCCTCCCGGTGTGCATTAGCAGGGTTTTGGACTGTGATGTGTAATCCATAAGGGTGCCTCAACACCCTAGAATAAACTGACCCAATGCCGACAAAACTTCTCCAGGCAGAAAGGTAACAGCTAACAACAGTATGTCTAATCATCTGTGTAAAAGATGCTGTTACATGAATAAAACATTCCAAGACATTATGAGAGTGCCCATTTTGCTTTGATCGGAAATCAGTGACTCCTGGTCTCTGCTAAATAAGTGTTCAACATGTGTTTAAAGACAGTCAATTTCCAGGGCATCCAATTTCTGGACCCTTTGGGGCACTTCCTCTATCCAGCAATTTCCACAAAGTCACCTGAGATGTGTGTAGTTGAGAAGGCTGGCTGGGCCGGGCCGAGTGCTGAGATCTATTGATCTATTGATCTATTGCCTATTGACAATAGACCATAAGTCTTTTACCTCTCCTGACCCACACAAAGACCAAAAAACCTTCAATGCAGCAAGAGATACTCAACCTGCACCTCACCTTTAGTAGGGTGGTTCTCAAACTTGCTGGAAGGTAATAATCACCTGCCAGGAACTTCCAAAATATAAATTCTGGTCTCTCTGAGTATCCAGCCTGATTGTGTAGCGTTAGCTCCTTCATTAATTCTAGATCCAATTATAAACATACTTTCACCTAACTTAGTAATTCATAAACCTGACTGTATACTAAATAGATTAAAAGAAGAAAAATGCCCTGATGGCTCTCGTTCACCTCAACCCAGTTCTATCAGATACTTTCACATAGCAAAGGTTTGCCTGTCTTCACATAATTGGATGCTGAGCAGTGGAATGTTTTCACTAATTAGCTGAAGCAAGACACCCACATTCTCACATCACATCTCACCATGCCGCTCATGCAGTTAGCACTTGATTCATCCATCCACCCATCCTTCCATCCATCCATTACCCATCCATCCATCTATTGATCAATCCACAATTTATCCATTCACCCATCCATCCATCCATCCATCTATCCATCCATCCATTCATTTTTTCTGGGATGGATTTCTCTACAAAAGAAAATATGTTAACGTGTGCCTCTGACAAGTGCTGGTGATGCTAATTGGGCTGAGACCTGCCGTTAAGAAACTTGATTTCACAGAGAGAAGAAGGACATGGGGGTAGATAAACTAGAGCAGTGTGCAAAACTAAAATGGAAGGATGTAAAAGGGAAAAGTTGCCCTCATATGAAGGGCCACACATCTTACAGAGGCAGAGCTCCAGTACTGAATGATGGATAGTAAGGGTTTGTAAGGCTCCCAGGAGAGAACAACACATTCTCAGAAGAAGCAACCTGTGAAGCAGGGAAGTTAGTATCAATTCATTCAACAGTGTTCTCCTCAGCCATGAACAAACCAAAAAAGCTTTTCCACCCTCATGAACTTTACATTCCATAATGTCTTGGATGCTATAGATAGAAGAAGATGACCAAAAATAACCACCAAAAAGCTAGTAGATTAAATGGAAAAGCCCAAGCATGGAAAGGTGTGAGTGACAAGGTTTGGGAACGTTGGTACCATTTGCTGTGACTAAGGTCATCAGCCTTGGCAAAATGGATGGATTGGGTGGGATAATTCTTGATTGCAGAAGCTGGCTTGGGCACTGCAGGTCACTAGCTCAATCCATGGCCTTTACCACAAACGCACATAGCCACCTATTCTTTATTTGTGATGATAAAAAAAGTCTCCAGATATTACCAAATGTCCCTCGGGGACAAAACTATCTCCAAAGAGAAATGCAGTTGTGCAGTGGGTAAGAGACAGGAGGTATGAGTGGAAGTAACATGAGCTTGCTCCCATCTATACACCGTCTACTACATTCATTTTCTCCAAATAAAGGTGATGTTCATATATACCAATGAAGAAAGATGATGTCCATTTGGTATTTTTACAGTTCTGGTAACAAAAAGCCAGGCTAGTGTCTTCAGATTCAACATTTCCTCCTCCTTTGTAAATATTATTTGCGGATCTCTTTCTGTTTTATTTGGGGGATTGGGAGGGAAGCGGTGTCCGGAGCAGAGAATGTAGGAGCATAGCCTGCATCCTCTACCCTAAGTCAGGGTAAAAGATGTACATTCTAGGCTTCCTGTTAGAAAGCCTTGCTCCTCATCCATTGCCTTTTGGATGAGATTTCACAGGGGAAGCAGAAGATACAGGGAAAAGGAAAGAAAAGTAGAAGTACCCTGTGCACACATTCATGGGACATTGAAAGCCAAACTTCCATCACGACCTTTTCAAAGGAGAACAAAGCTGGAGCAATCACTCATCACTGTGGCTTTGTCCCCACAAAAGGGAAAGAAAAAATGGTGTTAGTCAGAAGGGCTAAAAGGTAAAATATAAAGTAGCACAAAATTAATGATGGCTTTTCAGGTTACCTTAATAGTGTAGTTAGTGATGGATGAGAATTTACTCCATTCCCCCCCTTGTCTTTTTGATATCTGCCAAAATCAATCAGCTTAATTGTTCTGCACATTGTGAGTTTGCCTGGGAACCTGCGTTACGATCCTCCTTAACTCAGATGGGTCTACTTGGAAACCAGATGACTCCAGGGTATCCAAGCCTGTTACTACCTCCAAAACTTCAGTGAAAATTAGGTCTGGAGCATAGAAAGGTGTATCAGGGCAGAGCTGGAAAGAGGGTCATGGTGCTTCTAAACAGATGGACTTATCTCTGCCTCCTGTCGCCCTCTGCGGAGGGCCTGAATGCCAACATCTCTGTGGCCGGAGGAAGTCCAAGAGGTTAACGCCTGCCACTGCCTGTGCATCAAAGCCCGTTTGTCCAAATTACCATGCTCCCAGCAGCCTCAGGGGGAATCCCTTGGTCCTGCTGTCTCTTCATCTCCAGACCAACGTCAGCTTGAGGCTATGGTCTCTCCAGGGTGGACTCCTGAGCTGTTTAACTTCAGGCTCTAGGATATGCTGGAAAGAGCAGATTCCAATCCATTCACATTCAGAGACTCTCCGTGCACAGAGCACTGTCCTAGGTTCTGATGTTGGCATCGTGAGGAATAAGTAGACCAATGCAGGGTGCCATCTGTAAAACTTACTCTGCATGAGTGAGAAAGTTGCCCAGGACGGGACTCCTGCAACAGAGAGCCACAGAGACCTCTGGTGGTGGTGTCCCAGGTGACATTTCTACAGCATAATTTCTTATCCTCAGCACTGCTTAAAAATTTGAGCTAGAGAACTCTGCTGCGGAAGGCCACCCTGCACACGATAGGATTTTTGGAAGCATCGCTGGCCTCTGTCCAGAAATGACTCATCCAGCTGTGACAGACAAGAAAGACTCCAGAGAAAGTAGAGTCTCCCGGGGGCTGGAGGTGGGAGGGAACAGAAGAAACCACTGGCCTCAGATGGAGTTAATTCTCATTGAGATAAAATCCTATATTTGGGTTTGACCTAGAAAGTGGTGTTTCATTCTTCCAGGCCTCAGAGGGAGGAAGAAGAGCTCCTGGGAAGGGTGCTTTGTGTAGCATGGGCTGGGAATACAGAGGTAGGAAGACTTGTTCAGGGAGATGTCCAGGAGTTTAGTATGGCTAGGTGGAAATCTTTGGGTCTAAAGATAGAAATGGAAAGTCTATAATTGAATTTAATTTAGACCTCATCACTAACAAGACAGTTATCACTTTATTTTCCCATTTCTCAAAAATTGGAACCAAGGCAAATGGAGATTCAGTGGCTGCAGATGTGGATGTCTTCAGTGTCACCTTGTCCAGGAAGGAAGTGATTGCATTTGACTAGACTAGTCATGAGAGAGAGAGAGAGTCAGAGAAAAACCAGGCAAATAGGAGAAGACAGTGGCCCCTGTGGAGAAAACACTACTCCTTCTTCCCGAAGGCCCTGGAAGGCAGAGATAACAACCCTGACAGACATCAGGCACTCTCTTCTTTCTGAAGACCCTGGAGTAGACCTCAGCCAGTGGATGCTTTCTTGGTTGGTGGCTGATGGTCCAATCAGATGCCAGGACAGCTGACTTGATGGGAGACTCATCAAGAACAGACATAAAAGGTGGACCCAGCAGTGGATGACCTATTTCCATGTCTGCTTCTCACTTTCTGTGTTCTCTCCATCATACCTAGGAAGCAGGTGGACAGCACCTCATGAGACAAAGCTGGTCTGTGAGCCAGGAGTCCAAGCTGGGGGCCTATTCCAACCTGCCAGCAGTCAAAAGACTGTTTGCATCCTCTTTTCCAGCCTTACTTTCACCTTCAAATAAAGTTCTACACCACCTCCACTTTTCCTGCCAAAGAATCTTTATTTGTTCTAAAAAACAACCTCAGTCCCCTAGATGGTATCAGCCAGAATACGGAAAGCAACGGGGCCCCAGGAAAGCAAAATGATTTGTGATGTAATCACATAGCAAATGCCGCACACATGGATAGGGAAAAGGAGTTTTGTGGACAGACATTGAGTCCTAAGGTACACTGGTGTTCCCCTGGATCTTCAGAACAGAAACTTAGAGATAGGAAAGGTTGGGAGGGAAACAGGCATCCTCTTTACAAAGCTTCTTTGTCCAAATGTCTCCACAGGATTGGAAGCTCCAAGTCTCTAATGAAGTGCAGATGGAGAATGGCTGAGGACTCTCTTAGCAAAAGCCTGCTGACAGTGCCTGAGGCATTGCGAGGAAATCCCTCTAATTGCAATTGTTAGTAATTATCAACATGGTCTCCATACTTCAGGGCTCACTGCCAGGAAGCTGTTTTTACTTTCCTCTCTATTCCTGGTCTTTGAGAAAACCAGGAAATTCCTGACTTGTGGACCCAGCAACAAGCTTGTGTATCTGCAGAATTCTTTTATCAGCTTTTAAGATTGATGGTGATCAATATGTGCTTGGCACTGGGTTAACAGATATCTTCTTTAGTTTTGTGACTGATATTAATATAATAAGAGCTATTAACATTGATTTCTTATCACACACTAGATACCATCCTAACAGTATTCATTAGGTAATATTTAAGATGTTGGTGTCTACCTAATGACATACATTGTGTGAAATGCTATGTAATGTGAGTTTATGTATGTATATATACTTTTTATTTTGGGAGTCTGTTGTGGGGATTGAACTCCGGGCCTGGGCGCTGTCCTTGAGTCCTTCAGCTCAAGGTAAGTACTCTACCGCTTGAGCTACCACGCCACTTCTGGGTTTCTGATGTTTCATTGGAGATAAGAGTCTCATGGACTTTCCTGCCTGGGCTGGCTTTGAACTGAGATCCTCAGATCTCAGCCTCCTGAGTAGCTAGGATGACAGGCATGGACCACAGGCACCTGGTTGCTGTATATCTTAATTAAACCATTTAATGATTGTATGATCCAACTCTTATTATTGTCAAATTCCATCTGCAGATGAGAAACAGGGTGGATGATATTCATTGACTCACCCAGACTCATACCTATGGAGAGAAAACTTTAAAAATAAATTGTGTCTAATATTTTAAATTTCAAACCTTGTGCTACTAACTCTTGGATTTTAATTGAGGATCATGGAATAGTCTAAAGCAGGATTGTGCAATACATAACATATGTGTGTGTATCTCTATCTATCTATCTATCTATCTATCTATCTATCTATCTATATCTGGCTATCAAATATTTGCACTCAGGAATTTGTCTTGCTAGGTTGGCACCAATCCCTGAGCCATACTTTTAGTCTTGTTTTATTACTGATTAGTTTGGAGATGGATTCCAGCTCTGCCCCAGCTTGCCTTCAGCAGTGAGCATCTAGATATTAACCTCCTTAGTTGTTGGGTTTACAGCTGTGAGCCAACCTCTATTATTATCATCATTGTTTTTTGTTGGTCATGGGGCTTGAACTCTGGGCTTGGGCGCTATCCCTCAGTTCTTCAGCTCAAGGCAAACGCTCTACCACTTGAACCACAGCGCCACTTTCAGTTTTCTGGTTTATTGGAAATAAGAATTTCATGGGGACTGGGAAGATGGCTCAGTGGTAGAGCGCTTGCCTTGCATGCTTGAGGCCCTGGGTTCAATTCCTCAGCACCACATAAGCAAAAAGAAAAAAGCCAGAAGTGGCGCTGTGGCTCAAGTGGTAGAGCACTAGCCTTGAGCTGAAGAGCTGAGGGACAGCGCCCAGGCCCAGAGTTCAGGCCCCACCATTGGACTCAAAAAAAAAAAAATCTCACTAACTTTCCTGCCTGGGCTGCCTTTGAACTACGATCCTCAGACCTCAGTCTCCTGCCTAGATCATCAATTTTTTTTTATCAGCAGGCAAAAAATAGAAGAAGATCCTGACATTTGGAAGCACACTAGCACAACAAGAGGAGTTTATGCCAGGTGGAGTAAGGCAAACATAGAAAAGCCAATACGAACTCACTCATATGTGAGTTCTACAAATTAAAGATTGAAAGAAATTCTTTTGTCCTTTTGTTCAGCTTCTTTTCCTTCTCTTGTGTCTCAATTCCATGTGCTTCTCGAGCTCTAACCCTGAGCACTAACTGTGACCATGTGCATGAAATGAGACAGAATAGAACCATTGCAAGACCTTATTTCCAGGCAACTTTACTCAAGGTAAAAATAGCATTATGATCAGAAATATTTCCTAAGAAGAAAGGAATTGTCCCAGGCCTAAACAGGGCCATTTAAAAGAAGCAAAAGCAAAAGAAAATAAAAATACATGACAGATAAAGCCAAGCTGAGACTGTGGTTACAATAAATGAAGTAGAACATTGATTCCTATACAAGGTATCTTGTACAAGGTATTCTGATCAACAGAATATATTTTGTGAATCTTATAATATTTTTGCAATAATAATTTTAGAAGAATTTACAAATCTGTAAAAACATTTCCAGACAATTCTATATTAGTTCAGACTAATTTTAGCAACTTTTGAGGATATCTACGAAACACCTACATGTTTTTCTATACCTGAACTATGTAATGATTAAACATAAACCCATGCTCATTCTGGTTGGGAAGATCTCATAATAATCAGATAGTGAATCAACAGAAAATAAATTAGGTAAGGTTATGATGATTTCCAAAAGAAAATAGGAAGCAGGGAAGGAGCAGAGGGAATAAGGCCAGATTCAATTCTTGACAGAGTAGAAGGAAGGCTGATATGAGGAAAAGAACAGGACAAGGACAGGGAAAGGACACGTAGGCAGGCACTAATTATAGTAAGTACACACCCCCAGTACAAGCAGCCCTGGGCACATTTGACCAAGGGAAGGGAGAGAGTTGGTGAACATATGGAAAGAAATTCAATGGGAGAAGAAACTGGGGATATGCTATTGGTCTTTGAAATCCATTGTAAGGACTTTGAAATTTAGTGCAAACACAGAAGGAAGTCGGTGCGGGGTTTCTGTGGGGGAATGAAGGGACTGAGTGGACTTACATGTTCAAAGGACTCACGCTGAGCCCGGGGATAGGACATAGAGAATGTAATCAAGACTAAAGTAAAGACAGGATGACTATGTAGAAGTCATTTTGATACAGGCCACAATAATGGTACTTTGAAAGAGTAAACCTGAAAGAAGTAGAAGGAAAACAATTATATTAAAAGAGAAGTGAGTAAAAAATAAACTATTTTGGTCTGAGTACCTGGGAAATGATTTTGTCCAGGGAAGACCAAGGACCAGAGAAGAGTCAAAATGTGTGAGCATTATGCTTAAGGTGCATATTTACTATTCAATAAAGATATCTATTTAAAAACAAATTCATGAATTTAGGGAAAATATCACATCTATGCGCATGTAGCTTAGTTAAAGCTCTGTTCAGAAAACCAGATTTTATTATTATCTAGCCTAGAACTTTCTTCATCAATTTCACTGAGAACTTTTAATTTCTTATAGCATGTACACACACATATATGTATGTATATATGTGGATATGTATGTCCATCTATGTCCATCTGTATAGTTCTGTATGTATGTATGTATATATATATATATATATATATATGTTTGTATGTATGAATCAAGGAACTAATGCCTATAAAACATAGCAATATTGTCAGATAAAAGAGAGAAAGGAGACATAATTATAAGTATTAAAAAGTCACTGTTTAATTTTTTTTGCCAGCCCTGAGGCCTGATCTCTGGGCCTGGTCATTGTCCTGAGCCTCTTTGTGCTCAAGACTAGTGCTCTACCACTTGAGCCATAGCACCACTTTTTGCTTTTTCTGAGTAGTTTATTGGAGATAAGAATCTCATGGACTTTCCTACTTGGGCTGGCTTTGAACTGACATCTTTAGATCTAAGCCTCTGGAGTAGCTATTATCACAGGCTGGCTCCCAGCTTGCTTATTTTTTTAGAAGGAAACCAACTGTCCATTTCATGCACAGAGATAGCTCTACAGAGTCAATATTTGTTCAATATTTCTCTTAATTCTGTTCATTGTGTTAAAATTGGCGAATAATGGTTTGCAGAGGGAAATACACCATATTCAATAGGGGCTCGGCGACACTCAGGATTTTTCCTGTCATCCTATAAATATGTCAACACTCCCAGGGGCTGAAGCAATTTTTGTGAAAGTGGGAGTGGAGCAGCGTGCCTGTACTTGACAGGTTGTTTTCAATTTCTCATGCTGATGTAGAGGCAAAGCAAATCTGCAAGGTGTTCAGCAGGATTATTCAAATCATGAGTGAAAAGACCTGAGTGCTTTGTGTGCTAGCTAGTAGTTCCAAAACACTATTTTCAATGCCATAACGTAGGACGTAATCTATTGCCCTGAGAATAAACAACATCGAAGCATAACGCAGTTATAGAGGTTAAATATTGTTTCCTCTGTTTTGGTATTTTAAGTGCGTGTGTGCACACACGCATGTCAAAGCTCAAATGCTTTGTAATGGATAATTGTATATATTATAGTGGCTTTCTTTAGGCAGATTTTATGTTGCTGTGACAAATACGTGGAGGGAGATAAACAACAAGGGAGAACGGGTTCATTTTGGCTCATGATTTCAGAGGTACAAGCACAAGGCTGCTGGGTCAGTTGCTTCAGCCTGGAGGAAGGAGGGTATCAGGGTGGAAGGAAACAGGGCTGGGTGAACCGGAGTCCCTCATGGCAGCCAGGAAACAGAAAGACAGTTAGGGCCTGGGACAAGGCAGCCACCAAGTCCAGACTCAAGTGACCCGCCTCTTCCCAGGAGGGTCCATCTCCTGTCTCACCACGAGTTGATAGCACCACCCAGTCATGATGCCCTCAATGGAGCAATCCACCGAAGAACTCAAAGCCTGCAGGAGAGAAGCACTTACACAAAGGTCTGGTCTCCTCCAAGCCAAGCTTCCGACACACAACATTTAGGGACACATTTCAGAGCCAAGCGTTAACGTAAGTATTGTTCAATATGTTTGAAAAATAGGATAGATGACTGCTTATATTTTACAATTTAAAAGATCAAGTAAGAGTAAATGTATCCATCTCAGATTAAAAGTGTCTATCACTGATATCATTCCAATTCAAGCCCCTTGTCTGAGGGGATTGCATCCTGGCTTAGAATCTGTCCCAGATTAGCTATGGCCTCTCTCCTCTGAATGGTCTTTGGGTAGATCTCACTCTCTGTGAAGCTACCACTGTCCCCCAACCCGGTCATCTGCTATTCCTAGGTCATATGTATATATATATGTATATATATACATATATATATTACCTTTTTATTTCTGTTTTTTGTATATATTTTTTATTGTAAAAATACTGTAGAGAAGGGTTACAGTTACATGAGTAAGGTAATGAATACATTTCCTATCGAGTATTGTTATCTCCTCCTTTGTTTTTCCCCTACCATCCCTTCCTCCCCACCTCTCCAACTCCTCCCCTCACAAGTTGTAAAGTTAGTTTTTAACATAGTGTCTTGTACATCTCATTGTTACAATGGGTCAACCTGTATCCTTATTTCAGCATTTTGTTATTTCCCTTTCCCTCCCCAAATTAGAAAAGAGTATATACAAGATGCAGGGCACCGGAATCAAATACAGTGACAACAGGGGTTATACTGTGGGGAAAGAACATACAAAAGAAAAAAAAAATCACATAGTACATTATAAGTACACTAAAAACAATAGCAAGAAAGATAAAACCACTTGTGTCGCTATCTTGGGGTTCATTTTGCTTAGCATCATCTTATATAGTCATATGTACGTAGCTTTTGACCTTTTCTGCTTGTCCTAGACAAAGGCCTTATATTTTTTAATTTTTAATTTTTAAAGGATTTTTTGGCATACATTTGTTGTACAAGGGCAGATTCGTTGTGACATTCCTATACATGATACAATATAATTCATCAACCTACCCCATCTGTCAGTCTCCTTTATACTCTCTCCTCTTCTTAAAACAATATTGGTTAATTTTGTATCTTTTAATTAATAAGTATTACTATAGTCACCTAGTTGATCTCTTTAGTTTTGGATCCTCCTATCCATTCTACTATTACCTTCAAAAATAAGTCTTATAAAAGTCTCTCTCTCTCTCTCTCTCTCTCTCTCTCTCACACACACACACACACACACACACACACACTTTTTTAAATCAACTCTAGGACAAATTTCAGAACACATAGTCTAATACCAAAGATCCTGATTGCTCCTCAGTGTGGGCTCATTTAACCTCAAAGCCTTCCTTTTATTTTAATAATACAAGACATCTTCCCATTCAGACATGTCTCTGTTTTCTCTTGCTTCTAGATCTTTTTACTGTTGTAATAGCTTTGATATGTTTCCATCAAGTAATTACAACACAACGGTATATAGGTGGGACTTGAGGTTTCTGTACTAATATTTTTTGTTTGTTTCATCTTTTTTTTCTGCCTTTTATAGGACAACTATATACTTAGTAGAATTCTACCTTGATTTATTTAGAGTATCTTTACCAACATCACTTAGTATTGTTTTCTTAGTGTTTCTTCTTAGTTATTATAGTACACTGCATCACAAGTTACTGACATGGTAACATTTCAACAGTTTGAGTGAAAACCAGTGACTTTCATTTCCATAGCATCATTTTATAAGGTCATATGCACATAGTTATTGAACCCTTGGTTTCCCTGTGTGAATCTTTAGAGTGCTGTTTAATCATTTGTAGCTGTGATTATTTGTCTTTTACTATCCATTGGGCTTACTTGTAGATATTTTAGTTAGTCTTACAAATGAGGAAAACCATGCAACCTATAAAAGGATGCTTACTCCAAGCAATGGAACTAAGATTTTTTTATTGCATGCTTTTAGTCATATTTTTTCCTTTGGCTTATTCCTTTCTGTAACTGCTTTGGATTTCTGTACCCTTTGGTTTGTATATAAGTGTATCTGATTTAGGAAGGGAAGGGGAAGTAAAGAAACAGTGAAACAAAGGGTGAAGCAATCAGCAGTGATATTCACTGGACACTGTCTTGGAAATGAGCTATACAACTTTGGGGGAAGGGGACTTGGGGTGGGGGGTACTAGGAGAGAATGTGGGATGGGGTGGCACTGTTTCAAAGGAAATGTACTTGACTCATGTAACTATAACTCCTCTGTACATCCCCTTTATAGTAACATTTTTTAAATGACTTTCACAGTGGTAAGGCGTTGCTCTAGAGATATTAAATATCATATCAGATGATGGTGAGAGTCTTGTTTTTCTTTCAGAATTTCCAAACTATTTTCTCCTTTTCTTTTCTGTTTAAAGATCATCCATTATTCTCTAGGAGTCTATATGCTAGCAAAATATTCTCTTCGTTTGTCTTTGTCTGAGAATGACTTTATTTGCTATTTATTCCTGAGTGGTAGAATTCACAACTGACAATTAGTATTAGCATTTTAATATTAGTTCTTTAATATCCTCTCAGTGTTGCTTCCTTCTGGTCCTTGGTTTCATGAAAGAAATCTATTCTATAATTAAATTGGTATTTTCTTATGAATGAATCATTTTGCTCTGGCTGCTTTCAGCATTGTTTGTCTTTGTTTGAGTTTAATTATGATGTACTTTGGCATGAATCTTATGTTTATCCTATTGGTGTCTCAAAGTTTCAGAATCTGTAGGTTTGTATCTTTTGTCAAGTATGGGAAGTGTGAAGCTTTGCTTACAAAACATAGCTTTTCAGTTCTAATCTCTCTCTCCTCCTATAAAACACTGAAATCACCCAAGTGTTATCTCCTTTCTGTTTATGCCTTGGTCTTTGTAACATTGATGTGTTGTTTTCCGGTCTACCGTCTCTCTATTGTTCAAACTATATGCCACCGACAGACCTCCCCTCAACTTCACTGATTGTATCCTTGTATCCTCATATCCATCCTATTAGAAGGCCCTTTCTACAAATTTTGAGTGTCTATTATTCTATTCTATTCCTCCTACCATTTTCTTAGTACTAAAGGTTTTCTGTATCTTTGTAGAGATTGTGTATTTTTCATCCATTGCAAGAGATTTTTGTAACTGTGTGTTGAAATACTCTTTTCTAGTATCTGTGTTAAAACCCTTGCTAGATCTTTCCAGTGTTAGATTCATCTTAGTATTTGCTTCTGTTTAGGATCTTTGCTAATTATAGTTTTAATTTCCCTCCTTCTTGGTAAAAAGCTTGCTTGATTGTGTCGTTGACTTCTTGGAATAACTAGACTTTTTTTTTTTGCCAGTCTTGGGGCTTGAACTCAGGGCCTGGGCATTGTCCCTGAGCTTCTTTTGCTTAAGGCTAACACTCTGCCACTTCAGCCACAGCACCACTTCCAGACTTTTCTGTGTATGTGGTACTGAGGAATTGAACTCAGGGCTTCATGCATGCTAAGCAAGCACTCGACTGCTAGGCCACCTTCCCAGCCTCAGACTTGGGTTTTTATACTAGTCGTTTTTCCCATTGACAGGTACAGAGTGGGCAGGGGTCTGTGAACACTCAACCTCCAGATGTCCTTGTTACACTAGAATTATTTTGTCCTCAACTGACCCTCATACCTGTGATAAACTTGGCTCAAAGCTGCCTCTAGATGCAGTGGACTAAAGCCTAGCCTGATGTGTAAGCGAATCCCCTTGTTTCCAAATCACTGAGCATAGCCATCAACTCTGCCTCCTCCCACCAGCCCTGACTTGGCCATGTCTCTGGAGACTGGTGCTGATTGCCTATCTCCTCTTCTTCCTTTTTTCATCCCTCCGATGACTATAGTCAGAGTGCATGGGGGAAGTGGGGACATTTGAAACGATGGTGGCTCTGGAATCTTGCCTTGTTGCAGAATCTTTTGTTTCCTGCCCAAGTAAACTCGGTTAAATATTAAGTTGCCCTAGTTTTCTCTCAGTAGGTTCCACGGATCCCAACACCAGTCTGCCAGTGGGGTCATTTACCCTTGTTGATGACCGGGTAGACATTTAGCTCTTCCCTCTCTCCTTGCACACAATCTGGAATTCATAACCAACAGGGCCTCTTTGCTTGTGAGTGAGGACTGAGGTCAGGCTGCCAACAGGCGAAGGAAAGCTTTATCGAAGGCCGGGGCAGTGGCTGGCTCAGCTCCCCTGTGGGCCCAGAGAGCACCCAGGAAGGGAAAGATGCTGAGGGACGGGCCTCTCACCGCCTCGGCCGGCTCGTGGGGATGGGTAGGAGCGGCTTACCGCGCCCCGTTCAGGCTTGCGGGCTCCAATGGGAGGAGTCGCGCCATCGTTGACCACGCGCTGGACAAATAACACCTGGCGGGGACGCAGGACCTGGGCCATCGCCGCTGGTGACAGAATGAAAAATCAGAGCCTCTACGCTCCAGGAATCGCTTCCTGCCTGTGGTAGGTGGAGGAGATAGGCCATGCTGGAGGCTCACTGCCACCAGCAGAAGAGACAGGCTGGTACCCGCTTCCACCAGCGGAGATGGAAGAGCCCTTCCCAGAACGACTACTCAGTGCCGCGCGCCGGATGCTGGGAGTGCTGCCCTGCTGACCCTCACTGTGTGTGTGTGTGTGTGTGTGTGTGTGTGTGTGTGGATTTTACTGTGTGTGTGTGTGTGTGTGTGTGGATTTTACTGTGTGTGTGTGTGTGTGTGTGTGTGTCGATTTTACTGTGTGTGTGTGTGTCGATTTTACTGTGTGTGTGTTGATTTTACTGTGTGTGTGTGTGTTGATTTTACTGTGTGTGTGTTGATTTTGCTGTGTGTGTGTGTGTGTTGATTTTACTATCTCTGTGTGTGTTTGTTGATTTTATTGAGATCTGGATGGAGTAAGGAGAATACCGTATTTTTTTGTGTGTTGTTGGTCTATCCTTTTTTGAGCTTTTGATGTGTGTGTCAGGGGAAGGAGTGGGCAAGATTTTAATAGTCTGTGACTATGTTATATTCTAAGAGTCTTCTACTCTTCCCAATCTAGGATTCTAGGGTACACACACACACACACACACACACACACACACACACACACACACACACTTTACATATATGTATGTATGTATACAGAGAAAAAATCCCACTGTGTTGTTCCTGAAATCCAAGGGTCATATGATATTTTCACAATAAAAAAAAAAGAAAAAAAAGAAAAAGCTAAACAGCAAAAAAAAACCACACGAAAAAAAGAATTCCACTTCCTTCTTTTCACTTCTTGATCTTTCTTGATTTATGTTACATCTAGAGTTGCTGTTGTTGTTGTTGTTGTTTTTGTCAGTCCTGGGGCTTGAACTCAGAGCTTGAGCTCTGTCCCTGAGCATTTCTGTGCTCAAGACTAGTGTTTTACCTCCATTTCTTGCTTTTTCTGAGCAGTTTATCGGAGATAAGCGTTTCACCAACTTTCCTGCCCAGGCTGGCTTCGAACTGCAATCTTCAGATCTCAGCGTCCTGAGTAACTAACTAGGATGACAAGCACTCAGCATGCATCTAGAGATTTTAGTCCTAAGGGCAATATTCTCTACTAGCCTAAACTTGATATTTGAGGTATATACAGTTTAAGATAATGAATAAATGGTCATTTGCTGGTAGGGATTATATTTAGTAGCAGATATTTTTGGTCTAATATTGGCGACGCAGTCTTGTTTTCAGATATTCGGATGGTTTGCTTTTTTTTTTTTTTTGGTCGGTTGTGGGGTCTGAACTCGGCCTGGGCCCTCAGCTTTTCAAGTGTGAGCCACCAGTGCCCGACCTTACTTCTTTGTAATCCCATCTTTAGTGTATTTCACAAATCATTCAGTCACCAACTTTGCCTGCACAACCTAACACATTTCAGTGCATATGTCACATATATAAACATGCTCATACTGTCATTTGAGAGTAAAAGTAAGTAATAATAGAAAAATAATCTAGAAACATGGAGACCATTTCTCTAAATTTCCCTCACACTAACACCAGCCTTAGGCAACAAAAGTTTGACCAGTTTATACCTTTGCTAATTTTTTGAGCATTTAATATAAATGAAATAAAACAGTATGGAGTCTTTTATTACCACCTTCATTTATTTAAGATGATGTTTCTAAGATTTGTCCAAGATGCAGCCTGGTTCAGTTGTTATACAGAAAAGCCTGTTTTGTCAGTGCACTAGTCGATGGATATTTGACTTTCACCCCTTCTTCACAGAGGGTACCAGGACAGTAGTGCAGAGCTGTAGCCATGGCCAGCCTGGCTGGGGAAGCCTCACAGTCCCTGAAAACCTCTTGCCCTCTCCCTGCCCAGTTAGTTGGGTGCAACTTCCCTTCCTACATGGGAGCCGTGGGGCTCAAAGACAGACGACCTACAGGCCTACTTACATTTTTCATTTCCTCTTCCAGCAGCTTCAGATTTTTTCTCGTGTTCTTGAAGTTCACCTGTTCAGAATTCTTAGTCTCTGTGGTGTCTTCCCTATAGTTTCCATGCAGTGTGCTTAGTGTGTTTGGTAAACTTCTGCACTTTCAAGCATTCTTTATCTGATAATACTGTATTTATAGATTTTTAGATCAGTATTTATATAAAATCTATTTCCCCTCTTTTAACTGCTATCTTTTCATGTGTTTTTGAAGTATCATAACTAAAGTGTGCCTTTGTAATTCTACACATCAACTCCCTCTACCTACAGCTGGTTTCTTTGAGTATTCTATGTCATGTGAACTCTGAGGCATTCAGACTTAAGGTATCTTTTTGTCATTTTTATTTCTTTTTAAGTGTTTCTGCAAAACAACTTTTATTAGTATATTCAAACTGTGCAAAATAGTGGATTTTATTTTCATAGTTGCATATAATGTACTTGGATCATATTCGTCTACCACAGAGCCCTCTTTTCTTCTTCCTCCCTCTTGGTACCCCTCCTCTTCCCAAATTTTACCCTTCCATCTGGAATGTGGTGGCTTTCACTATATGACCATCATGTTCTTACAGGTATTAAATTGGTGAATACACATAATGTCAGTACTCTTGTTTTTGGTTTTTAGATCTTTGCACTTAGTGGAGAGGTAGTTTGTTGAATTTTCTAGTATGAATGATGAAAGAAAGGAAAGAGAAAGAAAGAAATAAAAGAAAAAGAAAGAAAGAAAAGAAAGAAAAAATAGAGGGAAAAAGGAAGGAAGAAAGGAAGGAAGGCACTGTGACTTACTATTACAGATACCTTATACATGTTTGTCACAGCACTATTCACACAAGCCAAGCTACCAGATCAGCCTAAGTACTCATCAATAAAAGAACAGACAGGGAACATATTTTGCAATACATATTGGAGGTTTACTCATGTTACACGGAAGCAAACAGTACTACAAAGACAAGTGTTGCATGTTTTCTTTCATGGGGAGGGGGTGGGTGTGATGGGGGGGGGGATGAAAAACCAAACAAAGCAAACGGAAAACCTAAAATTGTGCAAGTAGTAGGGCAACTTCTGTGGGGGGTAGAAAGGGGGAGGAAACAGGGGAAGGGGAAGGGGAAACAATAGAGGTGGTGAATGTGATCAAGGTGAATCACACACACGTGAAGAAAGGTCAATGAGAACCTCCTGGCTATGGACAATTCAAGGTATGCCCAAGGACAGAAGCGACCAAGCCCGAATATGGCCACAAGATGGTGCTGTGGGCTCACAAGCGCAATGAACAGGAGGAAAAGAAGCGGAGCCCTGTGGGAGCCAGGTCTGGAAGTGGCTGTTAGGAGAGGCAGGGCGAGGAAGCCGCAGTCCTCACCTCTAATCCCTATGAAACCCTTCTCTTGAGGACTACAGCCTCGGCTCCTGGCAAGGTATATGCCTTAGTCGTTTGCAATACAATGCTTTGTGTGTGTGTGTGTGTTTTTAATGAACTGTTCTTTTCAGATATTAGGAAGAAAAGAATCCAGAGAAAGCTGGGTGAGAATGAGAAACATTTTTTTTAAATGCAGACATTGCAGGCATTTATATGCAATTTCATCTGACTGATACAAATTCTTCACAGCCATGCCGTCCGGGAAGCATGCACTCTTACCTTTATTTAATAATGAGCAAATCGACCATCTAGGCAACAGAGCCCGTAACCAGAACTTACATATAGCATCCTCTCACCACCAAGTCCAGATTCAAATGCTGCTCTTTCCAAAATCAGAGCCTGTGTCGAGTTCTAATTCTACACGACGTGAGCTGAGTTTCAGGGCCTTTCTCTCTCTTGAGTTCACAGCACAACCTTGACTGGATTGTCCACCCTTCGTGGTCACATTGTCGCTGGTGGAGAGTGACATTAGAATCATAAATCACAGTAGGATCGTGAATCATGATAGGATCGTAAATCACAGTAGGATTGTGAATCATGATAGGATCGTAAATCACAGTAGGATCGTGAATCATGGCAGAATCATGCACCAGGGTAGGATCATGCATCTCGGATTGACCGCCCATGGATTGGTCTAAAACTTCATTGTTATATCATCATGACAGTGTCGTTCCTACTTAGAAATTCCCACTGTGTGCTCTAATGCTCTCTTGCACTGTGTAGCAAAGTGGGTCTCATCTTGACCAAGTCTGTGAGTTTTGCTGTAGACTGGCTACGGCGGGAGTGGTATATCAGGACTCAGAGGACAAGGTTTGGTCACTATTTCTCTCTAGAGGAGCTTGAACAAAGTACTTTCCTTCCCAAAGTCTCAGTTTGTTGACTTCTGAGATGAGTCAGGCTGGTGGAAACATTTCTGTTTAGTAGAAACTACCATGCTTTGACTTTTATTGAACATAAGATCAAAAGACTTTTCTATACATCTCATGGCAAAGATTCACCCCAGAACCTTCTGTTCTCTTCTTAGTGTGTCACAGACGTGACTGCAGAGATGAGCTCATTTCAGATATGTTCATCAGTGCTCATTCCGGCCTTGTGAAGACATCATACTCAGACACATAAATATGCTCAATTAATGCAGGATGGAAGGAATAAAATAACCCTGTAGATTAAAAACACACACACATGCATACATGCACACTTATCTAGCTGCTCTTTATGTCAGAAATCTGATATAGTCTCATACATCTAAATCATGATGCAAATGAAAATGTACTCTTTCTGGAGTCTCTAGAAAAAAAATACATTGTTTTCCCCCTTTCCTGCTTCTTAAAGTCACCTATAACCTTTGTTTCATGACACCTGGCTTGTCTTAAAGTCACCTGTAACCTTTGTTTAATGATCCCTGGCTTGTCTTAAAACCTAGTAACATTGCATCTCTCTGACTATTATGTCTTCTTGTGTCTCCTTCTGACCGACTACATATGTGAACATTTCCAGCATTGAAGAACTCCTGTAACTGCATGGGCTCTACCTAGATCCTCAGGTAATTCTCCATCTCGAATTCCTAGACCTAAATCACACACCCAAATACTCATTTCTGTGTCAGGCAGCGCGTTCCTGGGTTACAGGATTTGACATTGACACCTTTAGACAGCCATAATTCTACCTGCCCCAGGGTGGTATTTATAGATTCATGAAAAATTCATGTTCTATTTCCTGTTGCTTGATTTGGAACCAAAAGAACAAATTTATCTCCACTTTCTATAAAAATTCGTAATTCAAACAAATAGACTTACTGAAGAATAAGAGCAATGCTGATTTCCCTTTGTTCCGATATACAGACCTTTGAAGAGAAAGGTCATTGTGTTGCTATTAACCGTGATCTCAATCTATTAATCCACTTTTTTATAGAAGGAGAAGAAAAAAACCCCACATGACAGGAACCAGGGCCTTCGGCATATTTCAAGAAAAGTTACCAAAGTGGACAGACATTTTCTCAGTAGGCTTCTGACTTTTCAAACAATGTTGCTTTTTTTTCTCTTTTTTCCTATTCCTCAGGCAAACTGTAAATAGTCAATGGTAACAATGGTGCTGGTTGTATTTATACACAAGGTTTGAACTGGTGATATTTGGGGCAGATCTTGGCATGCCACAGGAGTCCACACATTTAGAGTGGATTGTGACTCGTGTGTGTGTATGTGTGTGTGTGTGTGTGTGTGTGTGTGAGAGAGAGAGAAAGAGAGAGAGAGAGAAAGAGAGAGAGAGAAAGAGAGAGAGAGAGAGAGAGAGAGAGAGAGAGAGAGAGAGAGAGAGAGAGAGAATATGTTTTTTATTATTTTTCTCTCCATATAGTAAGCAGTTCCTGGAGATCCACTTGAAATAGCGAATATGCTGGGGGCTGTGGATATAAAGATTAGATATGCCTTCCATTCTTAAGAGGTTGCAGCATATCATGGTGGAAAGAGAGATGAAGAAGTACACAAGCCACAAGAGCAAGCCTGGCAGGCTATTGTGAGGGGATGTGCAGGGGGCCGTGGAGCGACGTGCTTATCTGCAAGTCCTGTGTCAGTGGTAACAGCAGAGATCAGCTGAGTATATTCATTCACTGTGTATTCATTTGCATTCCTTTTGGGGGCACTGCCTATCTTCACTAGGGGTTTATACAAGGTGCATTTTCTTTATTGGCTCATTCTCAAGGTCAAGTAAGTAGTTACAAACCTAAAATCTGAATGCAGGTACAACTTACCTTAAGTTGGGCTATTTTTTAAGTTCTCACATTTGACCTTATAGAACAAACTTTCTCAGCCTTTGCATTATTGACATTTTACCCAAGATAATTATTTGCTGTGTATTAGAGGATTTGCAGAGTATTTGAACTCTACTATCCTCCTACCAGGTAGCAATTGCATCTTGACCTGGTAAAACACTGGCAGAAATTACCAAGTGTCCTGAGAGGGGAAAAGTTGTTCCTGGTTGAGCTTGGAGAAAAACTTTGCTCTCAAAGAGTTTCAGAGAACTTTATCTCTGTTTCTTCCTCTCCCTTTCCCTCTCCCTCTCCCTCTCCTTCTCTCTCCCTCTACTGATCCTTCTCCTTCTCCCTCTCTCTCTCTCTCTACACACACACACACACACACACACACACACACACACACACACACACGAGTCCCCTGAAGAGTCAGATATTTCAACCTGATAGTTCCCCTGACACTCATTATCTTTTCCCCTAAATCTTGTCGTCTTGAATAAATAGCTTCCGTTCAGTTCAGCAGTATTATCCATCCATCACCCAAAACAGAAACTCGGGAATTGGCTTCCATTCCGTCCTCCTCTTCTCTGTTTGTGATGGGTACACCTTGTGTTTCGGAACATCTCTGGGATCACTTGGATCTGGTCACGGATCCTATTGTGGTCACTTCAGTTTTTCCGAGGAGGCGTGAGGAAGCAGTGTGCGGTGCACACATGGCTCTCTCCCACCCCACAACCACAGGCTCCATGTCACCCTGCCAACACCTCCTTACCTTTCAAACCAGAAGAATTCCAGATGCTACTCCACCATGCTCAGCATGCTTCCAATTTCTCTCCACAATCCCCACCTATGCTTTCCTTTGCTACTTTGATGGTTCTTTATTTCTTTATTTCTTTATTTATTTTGGGGTCCGGTCGTGGGGTCTGAACTCTGGGCCTGGGCGCTGTCCCTCAGCTCTTCAGCTCAAGGCTAGCGCTCTACCACATGAGCCACAGCTCCACTTCCGGCTTTTTTCTTTTTGCTTATGTGATGCTGAGGAATTGAACCCAGGGCCTCAGGCATGCAAGGCAAGCGCTCTACCACTGAGCCACCTTCCCAGCCCTACTTTGATGGTTCTTAAACATGATTACAGAGACAAGAGTGGGTGCTCTTTGGCCCCCAGTGAATTTACAAAATCAACCCAGGAAAGGAGACACCTATTCTTTGGAGAATGATCTCCTGGAGTAGCATTGAGCTGATCCTACCTATCCTTATTTATTTGGGCCTTGGAAAGAAGGAAAGCCACACCTTTTCTTAAAAAGGCTTGTATCCACGAACAATATTGTTTCCACTTTTTAAAGCATCCTCAAAGGATTAGATTAAATGCAAGAAATAAAGCCAATTGGATGCTGTTATTGCTAGCTCTGTGCATTGCATGGGTTTATCCTGTGCATCATTCTTTTTGGGTTTTCTGTGAAATTTTCTTAAGGAAAGGAGTTGAGGACAAATGTTGGATGTGAGCGGTGATCGAGGTAATCCTGTCATGAGATACAGGGAACAATGTGGGCATGGAGGAGAGCCCAAGGCATTGTGGGAGGGGATGAAGCTCCCCTAAAAGGAGTCTGGGACCCAGCCACAGAACCCTAAAATCTAGTCAGGGTACTTGCCAGAGGTAGGTAGAGTGGGTTCCTTCACTGTAACCCACGGGGCGTTTAACCAAGCCTTTAACACCCGTGCCGCTCAACAATGTAAGAGACAGAGACATCACCTTCTTCATGCTTCATCCGCAGGGTCTCCAGAGAATCTTCCATTTAGCCAAGGGTAACCAAGTGAGTACATGGACATAGCGCATAAGAGGAAAGGGAAGGATGCGTCCCTTTAATTGCTTATTTAATAGCAGAGTGTGGATGTGTCGGAACCTCTTGGTGAGGTCTCAGGGCAGGCCTGTGCTCTGGTCACCTGCTGTAGGTAAATGGACCCAGTAAAGTAGTTCTGAGGCCGAGTATGGCTTTGCAATGCCGAATAAAATGGACCAGGATGCCTGTCTGACATGCTTATACCACAGAACAGCCCGGAGACAGGGCGCACCGGTGACCACCATGAGGAAAGCTGACTCCATGGTTGAGAAAGAAGAGTACAGAACTGACTGGCTCAAGGTGGTATTCAGTAGCACTGGGATGCTATTTACATTCAAATTAATTACAATTTAGATGTTATCAACTCCCTAGCTGGCAAAGACCTTCAACTGAGCATAGGCGATATGAGCATTTCCATCAGCACAGCAAACTTCATTGGATAGTGCTGATGTGGTGTGTGTGTGTGTGTGTGTGTGTGTGTGTGTGTGTGTGTGTGTGTGTGTGTGTGCAGGTGTACATGTGTGTGCCTCCAGGGCTCCATAAGCAGTAGGGATCAGAACAGGAGATGAAATCTGGGGAATGGGGGACTTTTTTTGTTCCACCCTTTCTTGTTTATCTTTTGTCCATCCATCCCCTTAGGAACAACTTTCCTTAGCCTGCTCTAGGTATGAATTTTTATTTCTATTCTAAGATGACATTGCTTTGACACATGTGTGTATATGTGCATACGGGTATAGATTTATGTAATTATTGTCTATAGCTTTTGGATAGATATATGTCCAATGATGTTATAATATACTCCTGACTTTTCTTAATCTTTCACATGCTTTTTTTCTAGACTATTTATGTGATAATTGTTTGCTGAATAATTTAATGGTACATCAAGCAATGGTAAAAAAGAATATTGTGGTAGGAAATTCATTAAATTTATTTTCTACTTTCATGAAATGGTGAGTGAAATTAGCAAGCTCACTTTAGAGATGAGAAGCCTGAAGTTATAAAAATGCTCAAAGGCTTAACTCTATATGTGATAGCAAAATTAGAGGAAAATTGGCCTAGGAATCTGAAACATGTTCTGTCGGAAGGGACTAGGGCTCAAGGGGAAATGAAGCATGTTTCATCAGACCAGCGTGGCTCAAGGGGCGGGGGCAGATGAATGGAGAGAGGAAGAGTGGACAAATACACTCATACTACTCCACGTGCATACGTGAAAATGAAGCCAGTCTGAGAGGATTGGTGGGGTTGGAACAGACGTGGGGGATACAATGGTAGGGGTGAGGAGTGAGGGAGGTTGGAGAGTGAGGTATGAGAACAGTTTACAGCAAATGTCAGTCAACAGTGAATCTATGTAGTGCAAGGGAGATGAATGTAGGCTTGGAGGACAGATGATAGACTTGAGTCTATCAAGCACGCGTAGAAAGACAAATTTGTAATCTATCCACATGGAGAGGAGCCCATCCTGAACTGTATCCATGCACATCCAAGCGCAGTTCCCATCGACCGCAGATGCGTGGCCTGACTCACGGAGCTGGGTGTGCAGATGGTTGATCTTCCTGTTTCCAGTTTTCATTTGCACTGCACGAGTAAAACTGTTCAATTGCTGAATTCACAGGGGATACAATCCATTGTTCTCAGCCCAGTGCCAGAGTCCCTGGAAATACGCCCCCAAGTGCACCAAGTAGACACTGCTTTTAATTCTGACATCATTCACCAAGGGACGATGTCCTTCAATTTAATTCAACTCAATCAATATTTACCAAAGGTTATTCAGGTTAATGCATTTAATATAGTGAGGTCTAAAGAGAAGAATATTGAAAATGAAAGGTTGGGCCTTCTGGCTTTCAAAAGTTTGCAATCTAATTGGAACTAAAAAAAGGCAGAGGCAATGCAAAGAATGTATCTTTCAGTGACTACGTTGTCTGCATATGAAAGACCTTTTCTAAAGTCACAAGTTTTAGTTTATAGATTTAAAAGACGTTAGTAAATTTATATAAGGGGATAGGATTTTATGGTGCATTTGATGATACCGTGATGGACCTGCACCACCGACTAGGCTTCCAGGAAGACGGGCATGTAAGCACGTTGGTAGCTTGTCTTTCTGGATCCATCAGTCTTCTGGAAAAAATTCCAGACCCTTGGGAATTTAGTCATGGAGAATATTCTAGTGTGGGCTCTGAAAATTTGCAATAGAGTCACAGGAAGCAGAAGAACAAGGAAGAACTCTGAAGATTAATCCTGTTGTTTTCTGTGTCCCCACCCCTATGTATATAGAACAAAGCTACCCTTCATTTTATTTCTTGCTTGAGCTGACTTTGCACCCTGGCCCTCAGACCTCAGCCTCCTGAATAGCTAGGATGACAGGCATGACCCACCCACTGAAACCCAGTTTCTCCGTTGTGTTAGAGAGCCAAGCTTTGTAAGTCAAAGCCAATTGATTTCCACATCTAAGGTCCTATGAAGTTTTGTTTGCTGGTCCATATTCTGTCTGGGAAGGAAAAAGCTATGACAGTTCCTTCTGAGCTTTGACTACCAGAACACCAGAAGTCAAGATTGAATGCTGAGTCCAGAGGTAGGCAGGCTCTGGCTCAAGTTTCCAGTGCTGGAAAGGGGGGGACTCACCTGGACTTGGGGGTCATGACCAAAGAAGATCTTGTGTCCCAGTCAGATTTACATCTCCCTGCACTGGGATAATAATGTGAGTCATGGTGTGACCTTGGCATTTCTGTCGTACACACATTTCTAAGGAGTACAGCAAGGAAGAGATGAATAGAGATAAGGAAGGAAGGAGTCCTGGAAGAGCACACATTGGGAGTTTGGGGCGGACGGCCTTTGCATTAAAGGTCTGAGGGATGTGGTTCTAGAGAAGACAGAGGTTAGATAGCACCCATGGGATGATGGAGACGGAGTCATGGCTCAGTGTCACCCTCTCTCTTAGGGCTGGTGCTCGTTCTTGGTCTTTGCTTTTGTTCAGTCAGTTGGTTTGGAGCATCTGGGACTCTGTCTGGAGTTATCTATGGAGCAGAGGCAGCCTGTGTGTGTGTGTGTGTGTGTGTGTGTGTGTGTGTGTGTGTGTGTGTGTGAGGTCCTCCTCCTTTGAAGTCATCTGACAGTCATCAGGACCAAAAATGAAAATGATCTTCTCATGTGGCCCAGTTGTTGGTACTCAGTAGAAGGATAACCAAAAAGGGTATATGCCCCATGATCACAAGCCTGAAAAGATGTTCTTTTCTTCACACACATCAGTCATACAGTCAGAATCCGAATTCAGCATGATGCCATTTGAAAGGCCAGCTAATGCAGACATGGCTTCTTCTGCTCAGTTCTAGGCAGGAATCCGCAGGCTGCTGACACCGAGTGCTGAGCGGCAGAGAGGCTTCTCCATGGGAACACAGTGCGTGGACCGGCAGTGGTATAACTGCAGGTGCTGGTTTCATTGATACCAGGTATCACTGCAGCCTGGATGGCGCCGAGCCTTCGCTTGGGGTCACTCACCATGGCACAGTGGAGATTTGGGACATCCGTAGCCTCACCGTAATTCAAAAAGTGGTCGTCAATACTTCTTCAAAGAATTTTGACATTCTTTGCTTCCACTTTGGACTCCAATTCCATGTCTAACAGGACCTTCCACATTCGTTGTTTCGACTAACTATTTTTGGGGAAGGGATGAGCTAGCCTTATCTCTTCTCACAGATGTTGGATCTGTGATCTATTGTGTAGGTCTGAGAATGTAAATATGGGCCCAATGGACAGTTGGACAGTCGTGTCTGTCTCTTTTGAAAAGTTCTCAAATGCCACAGCATGGTTGTGAGTGCTGTTACTGAGCAAGAGCAACAGACAACATCTAATTATATCCGGTTCTGTCGCAGAACGAGGAATTATTTCAATTAACTAGATTATGCAACAGACTCTGAAGGAGGTTAATTAACTTGTCCATGCTACATTACTGGTAGGGGTTGTTCCCAGATATTTCACATCCTAATTACAATTGCTCATATGTACAGCGTTGTATTAATGGTTTGCATCTTCCTCACTGGGAGCAAGTTTCTTGCTGATAGAACTTATATTCACTTTGGTGTCTATTGTAATAGTTTCATACTTAAGAGAAAGTAAGTGGTTGGATGAAAGAAATTGATATTTTTTTGCCATGATAACACGGGTAAGGGTCACTCTTCAAGGAGCATCGAGAGTAACTTACTACATATGCCACATTGAAGTGGCCCTGTACATATAAATGCACTTACCAATAAGGTTGTGTTGGCGTTTGGCAAGTAATGGAACAAAACTGGGGCGATCTGAGCGCCACCACCCCCTCAGGAGCTAACACAGGTGAGAGAAGACAGACTTGCACTGGCTTCACATCACAGACAGGAACAGCACAGGGAGTAGCAGGTACCTAAGCCAGAGCTGTGCCAGCCTTCCAATACAGGAAAGGTAAAATCTAAGCAGGTTCACTACAAGCAAAAATAACCTCACGAATCATTTTTTTTTAATTTTCATTTTATTGTCAAGGTGATGTACAGAGGGGTTTCAGTTATATAAGTAAGGTAATAAGTACATTTCTTGTTAAACTTGTTACCCTGTCCCTTATTTTTCTCCCACTTTTCCTCTCCCTAACCCTCCCCCAAGTTGTACAGATCATTTCCAACATATTGTCTTGTGAGCATCACTGTTGCGTTGTTTTCCCCTTGGTCCTTTGTCTCATCATTTTTTGTTCCCCTTCCCTTCCTTATTTCAGATAAATGTATATACAATACCCAGGGTACCAAAATCAAATACAGTGACAACAGGGAGTAAACCATAGAGGGGAAGTAAGACACAAAAGAGAAAAGAAAACACACAGTAAATTAAAAACAATGATGACAAAGAAAAAAAGGACATGGAAAAAAATCATATTAAGTGAAGTAAGCCAGATCCAAAGAAACATAGGTCTCATGGTTTCCCTTCTTTGTAATAATTAGTATACATCTAGGATAAGCTTAGCAGATGAGCAGAATAGCTCAATAGCTAGGCACATACGACCATATAGGATGATGCCAAGCTCACAGTTCTTACAAGAAGCCTGGGAGGAAGCATGCATCCTTATCTTCAGGCTCCACGTGGGTGGTCACAGTGGGTTTGGAAGATAACTCAACGAAACCCAGAATGCTTGCCTCCCTGTGACACCTTGACTATGAAACCATATGAACAAAACATCCGCATTCCCCAAATGTCTTCCAGACTGGATGAGGGGGGCGGCGAAGAGATTACATTCCTGTAGATGATGGAGTCTGAGGGAATGCTCCAGCTTGCTCTCCACCTTCTCTCTCCTCCACTGCCAGAGGCCACAGCGTGGGGGAGGCCCAGTGCCAATGTGCTGAAGGCTCATCTATTAGACGGCGTTTGTCAGACATGTCTCCCTATCTGACAATTTAATTGGGGCAAAATTTGGAACTTGCAGGAAGATTATTGAAGAGGTTTTAAATGTCTCACAGAAGAGCTTTTGGAATAGCTTTCCAAATGGCAGAGAAATGAGCAAGCGAGGTGGTCTTTCTGCACATGACATTCAGAGTTCCTCCTCCTGCTTCACTCCTTGTATTTTAACACCACTGACAGGCTTCAGCTTCTGAGTTACACCCTGAGAAATGGGCTCTTCTGGAGACCAGGAGGCCCCAATTCACATGCAGAAGCTGTTCATCCTGTTTGCTCACACAGGTTCATGTCTGTGTTTTACAGTTAGCTTCACTGTTGAAAAAGACCATAGGACATTTTGCCATGAAAATGGACAGAGTCTTTCTTTTGCATCAGAGAGCTGAGAGGACAACGTATGAGTTATGAAATCTCTTCCTTCCAATGGAATTGTCCTCAAAGAAGGGGGGGAAGGTAAATATATCTTCATTCATCACAGGAAAAAAATGGAGCTAAAGAGAACAAGGCAATCATTTTTAGGACTCTATAAATCAAGACTGCCACCCTTCTTAAAAGATTGGCCATGCTCCAGTTCATTGGATTGGAATGAGATAGACATTTCAGACCCTTCAGAGAACGCCGTACCTTTTCTCTCTGGCAACACACCTGCAGCAAACAGCTCTAGGCCAAAAGGTGACCTCCTCACTGCCACGAGACAGTCTTGGGCTCTGCAGACCCACTCCTGGAAGTGGGCCGATGAACGAGAGAGATTTGTGCCTACTGGCGCAGAAGATGAGTTCCTGTACTTCCGGTGGGTCCTCTCTGGTGTGAATTTCAGAAGGCAGAGGTGGTTGTGAGCATTCTTATGACTCTCAGGGGTGAGAAATAATGGCCTGGGCTGACATCCTCTTCAGAGTTACGAAGCACTCCTCTCCCAGAAGACCGAATATGCATGATGGGACCAAGCACAAAGTCCAATATGTTTCTTTGCAAAAGAGAAATCATCTTTATTTGGTGAGACCTGTGTGAAGTTCTGAATTTCCCAAGAATGCACATAATCAGAAGGGTTTGTTTGTTTCGATAAAGATTCCTCTCCCATGGTTTAATGAGTTTGTACCTTTCCTATGAGATGGATAAAGTATCGACCTTTCGATACACTCTCTTCTCCCTCATTTGTGCCAAACTTTTCTGGGTGTCGTTATTTCTGTTCTGTGCATTGTTATTTTAGACTCCATTTTGTTCATTTCTTCCCTAGTCTTTATTATTTCTTTCTAGAAACTGATTTTATTTTTATTTCCTTCAAAGATTTTTTTTTTAAATTCCTCCATTTTCAGTTCCAAGATCCACTGGTCATTCAAAAATGAATTTTTCAATCTTCATGTGTTTATCCTAATATTCTCTTGTTACTTGATTTCTCGTTTTATTCTATCTTGGTATAATAAAAGACACCAGTTATTTTATGTCTCTTGCATTTTTAAAGCTTATTTTCCATACAGACAAGGAAAGTTAAAGTATCATTAAGATCACTGTCACCTCAGTCAGAATAGTACCATTAAAAATAGTAAATGCCAGTGAGGATTCAGGAGCAAAGGGACATTATACACTTTTGGTGGGAAGGAACATTAGTGAAGCCACTATGGAAATCAGTATAGATCTTCCTTAAGAAGTTGTAGGTAGAGCTGCCACATGATTCTGGTAAGCCATGGTGGTTGTGTAGCCAAAAGAGTGCAGCTCAATCTGTAGTTGACATACTTGCACATCCATGTTATACCAACACTATGAATAATAGCCAAAATATTGAACTAACCCAAGGCTACCCACAAATAAATGACAAAGAAGATAAGGGAGTATTTATATATGTGTGTGTGTATGTGTACACATGTGTACACATATGTACATATATGTGTATAAATATTATTTATTTACAAGTCAAGAAAGAAGAATGAAATTACATTTTTCGCATGAAAATGGAATGGGAGATCCTGCTAAGTAAAATAAGCCAGGCTGCAAAAGACAAATATCACTTGTCCTCTTTCATAGGAAGAATCTAGAGTTTAAAAATAAATGCACAACAGATTCTGTTTGGGGGTAAATACCATCAGCAGAGGTGGGTTGAAGAAGGTGAAGAGGGATGAATATGTTCAAAGCACTCTACAAACATGTTTGAAAACAGAACCCAGGAATCTGTTGAAATTATTTTGAGAAGGGCTGGAGGAGGACGAGGGAGAAAGATAGAAGGTGAATTTGCCTGGAATACTTTGTATGCAGCTATAAACACATCATACTGAAACCTTTGTAAACTAATGTACAGTTAAAAATATTTTTAAAGGTGAACAGGAGGAGAGCCTGACCTGTCATAAATGATCAGACTGTCAAGGGCAGGTGGTTGTCATATTGAGGTTTAGCTCCTGATTCTCATTTTCTCAGGGGAGAATTTGCAGCTCTGTGAGTTAGCCAGTTTCTGACGGCAGCTGGATAGTTCAGGACTAAAAGAGTGACAGGTTTCAAATGCCCAGCAGTTTATGGCCACTATAGACAAGAAAGTAAGCAGAAAGGTTATTTTTTCCAAGAGATCTGTTCATAAGGTCTAATGACACTCTGATTTTTCTTTTTCTGGAATCTACTTTTCATGGTAAAGATAGAGTTGAGAAAAAAATTTTAATTAACCTGATTGCAAACTTGTGCAAAGAGGAGTCACATAGAAATTTCATACCTTCCATTGCTGTTAAGTCAGTAAATGGCAGCTTCATGTGAGTGCCTTCCTTTATCCAGGGAAGTACACCTGAAGTATTTGTTATAGTTATGAATGCATATTAATTATACAAAGTAATAATATTCTATTTGGCACTACCAGGGTTTGAACTAGGGGCCTTCAGCTTAAAGCAAGTGCTCCACAGGTGAGCCAAATCTGAGCACAGTAATTGCTTCAATGCGGTCCTTTTATGCATGCATTTATTGCGCTTTGATCAAATCCACTCTCTCTTCTTTCATAATACTGGTTCTGTTCCAGTAGTCCTCATTTGCATGCTTTGTGGCTTGTTTTCAGAGATTTTTGTCTTTTGAACTGGGAAGGAAGAGATGGTGTCCATATTTAGAACCATTATATCCTCAGTGAATCAGAATCATATCTGCTCAGCACCTGTGTGCAAATGTACATCACCATCTCCTCTGTACTGATGAAGAAACTGATACCTAAAACTGTCAAGCATCATGACCCAAATTATGCAGCCAATAAATAAGCGAGTCAGGATAAAAATCTTTCCATACCTAAGTTGGTGCTTTGCCCTGTGATGCTGCTGCGGAGCTGACGGTGGTACATTTACAACAGAGATCACTCAGTTTGACAAGGTGTATGTCTGTTGGAGAGGCTACTGCATCTGTGCCCAGATAAATACAATCAAGTGTGTATGCAGTAGGGGTCAGCAATGTGGCTTCCCAGTCATTACCTTGTCTTGTGCAAGAGTGCATTTGCTCCAAAAGTGGCAGAGAGTCTTCAGAGAGTCTCAAAAACTACACACTTTCTTTCTTCAGAGAGGTATTATAGAGCATTTGAACTCTCAATTGTATAGTCTTTTTCTCCCCTTAACATGAGATAGCTTTATGCATATTACAAAAGGGAAGGAAGAAATACAAGGTACAAATGAGTATGTTTTGCCTAGAGACTGTGTTACAGCCATGATGATTCGCAACTGGAGCTTAGTCACCAGCTTGCTCTTTCAACTTGGTGAAGTTTGGGGAAAGCAATTTAATCATTCTTGCCTAGGTGTTAGACACGTCTAGATGGAGATAATTCAAGTGGGTACTAATATTGAAAGCTGATGTTTGTAACTTTATATTCTTCAAAGATAGCAGAGTTTTGTGGTCCATCTTAGAGTAGAACCTGATTGTATCACTGATCCCTGTCTATAGGAATCCATGAGAAACTGTTAAATAGATGGCCTCAAAAATAACTGGCTCATGAGTGTAATCCTACTCACTTATAAGGCTGAGACCTGAAGATCATGATTTGAGGCCAGCCTAGATAAGAAAGTCTATGAGACTCTTATTGCCAATTAACTAGTAAAAAGCCAGAAATGGTCAAGTGGTAGAGCACTAGCTTGGAGTAGAAAATCGCAGGGCTAGTGCCCAGGTCCTGGGGCTTGATCACCATGGCTGGCATAAAACAGAAACAAAACAAAACAAAACATGCCCACTCATTTACTATGCCTGCTCATTTACTATGCAGGAAGGAAAATTCTCAGTCAATTTTTAATGGTCAATTTTTATGTGAGTTATTATCCGTTATGAGCAGATGTTATGTCTATTCAGACATCGAATTCACCTATGTCCTGAAGAATAAAAAGGCTTCTGTTTGTGGGAGAGGCTGTCATGTGCCAGGATGTGACCGACTCTGAACATGGTCAGGGTCTGCCTGGGAGTGGCCCCGGACTTTCCATGGATGAGGTCACCCCACATGCTTAAACATGTAGACTGAAGTGAGGGGCCACACTGTAGTTGCTAAACCCCATGGCCCTTTGCCAAGTGTCTTTACCGTACTGAGGGAACTGGTCGACAGCCACACTCAAAGAACCGCTCATATCCCTGTCGTGGTGAGCCATGCAGGTTCTCAGGGACATTCTGCATTCACCATGTTTTACTCATTTTTTTTCAGGAGGTTTCGGGGCTTGAGCTGAAGCTCTTTTGATTTTAATTGGGCTAATTTACTTATTCTCTGATGGCTGAATATGCATCAGCCAAACTGCCCTTAGCAGTGGTAAATGGCTTGAATGGACTCCACTGCAGTTACTCCTCCTCCTTCTACATGTGCTTATGGCTAAGAGGGTGACCTCCAGATGAGCAAAACTGTCTTCTTCAAGGTTGTGACTTTGCATCAGGTCTACGAATATCCCATGACTAAAGATGGTCTCAGGGCCAAACCCAGGAGTCAGGAATTTTACCCTACCAGGTCCTACCATGGGAGAGAGTCTCTAGATACCACCAGACATGCTTCTATGAGGGTTTATTTCAAGGCAGTTAGGGAAAGGGAATGCAGGCTAGCATCAGGAGTCAGAGAGACCACCCAAAGACAATCTGGAGACTTTCATTCTCAAAGTCCCAAGTTAGGACAATGGTGCTGATTCAAACAGTTGAAATGAGCTTCATGGTACCTGACGTATGGCTGGGATAAAAATGTCTGTTCCCAAAGGTGCATGAGGTACATGAGTAGAACCCAAATGAGGGCAGCAGTAATTAATTGAAATATATAGTGTCTGATTGCTGTTGAGATGATGGTGTTCTTTCCACATTTGGAGACTCAGTCTCCTTTAACCCCAAGATAAGGATTCAAATGGTTTTTCTTTCTTGCAATTGCTTCTAACATATTTATAAGATGATTTCTTTGTTGCTTTGAAAGTCCCTCCCCCACGGTATAACCCCTGTTTTCACTGTATTTGATGTTGGTATAATTTGTGAAGGGGAAGGGGAAAAACAAATTGTGTAAATAGGGATACAGGTGGACCCATTGCAACAATGAGACATACGAGTCATTATGTCGAAAACGAACTTTACAACTTTGGTGGGGCGGGGGTGGTGGTAGTGAGGGGAAGGGGGTGCGGGGTAGGGTGGGGGAGATGGCAAGGGATGGAAAGGAGAAACAAAAGAGGAGGCAACAATGCTTGATAATAAATGTACTCATTACCTTGCCCATGTAATTGTAACCCCTCTATATGGTATTTTCACAATAAAAAAAAAGAAAAAAGAAAAAAAAGGAAATTTATAAAACCTCTCAAATTCTTTCCACCATAAAATGTGTGTATTCAAATAAATACCAAATTCCACATGCAATTTAAATGTTTGCTGCTGTCTTGAGGCCCATTTATCAACTCCCTGTGGGGCTCTGCACCTCAGATTAAGGCCGGGCAATAAGGAGGGCAGTTGTGAAAACTGAGAGATGAGAATAACTTTGACCCAAGTAGGCATACCGGAGGAAGTCTCATCTGGTTTATGGTCAAGACAAGTCGTTTCCGCTCTTTCAGAGGCTGGAAGACAGTGGAAAAATCACACCTAACAATTCCTCTGATTAGAACCACAGGCTTATTTATCTTGTTCCTAGCCAAGCATTAGAATCCTCTTGTTCATGCACACATTTGCCCCTGCTGTTCCCACCTTCAGCATCGCTCACAAGTGAAAGAATGGGTTTGCTTTGCACTCTCCTGATTTGTGAGGGAAAATGATGCATTTCTTTTCTCACCTCACACTGTGAGCTCCAAATAAGTTATGATTACCAGCCTATCCCTTGTGCTGAATTACACAACACCCATTGTGCCAGCCCGGCTCCCCTGGGCTGGGCATGTCATAGGCAAACCTCTCATTTCTCTTCTATTCCTCCCACGCCCGCACTGCCCCGCAGTGTGCCCCATCCTTACGGGTCGGCCACAGGCCACGGAAATAGAACAACACCCTGGGTGTCTGGCTAAGACACAAAGGCTTTCTGTGGCTCTCCGTCGTGATCAATACCCTCGCACTCATGTTCAGTATGAAGGAAAACTGTCAAAATTAAATATGAGGTTCAGGAATTAGACTGGTGATAACAGAAATGTGGCTTTATAGGATCTGGTGGAAAAACCACCATCTTTATTAATAAACTTTCTCAATCGTCTTTGTTGACCACGTTCCTCCCTACCCCAGTGCCAAGAAAAGTCTTGCCTTCCAACGTGTCTGACCCAGGACCTGTCCATTTTCATCTACTGAGGCAGTAGGAACTGATATCACGCACATACCGAGAAGTGATGTGTGCATGACGTCTGTCCCACAAGTTCCCGCTCCTCTTCTCCACACACCTGCTCCTGGCCCCCTCTTCTCCTCTCCACACATCTGCTCCTTGCTCCTTCTCCTCTTATCCACCCATCTGTGCTTCTTGATTGTTTAGGCTTCTTATCTCACTAACGGCACTCCTCAAGCTTGTAGGCCTTACCCCTTGCGTGCTTCGTATCTCCATGTGAACACCGAGGTCCTCCCTGAGGAAACGCATAAAGCTCACTCTATTCATCTCAGGAGAACATGGGAAAAGTCAGAGTGCACTAAATTTTGTTGCTCTTCCAAAGAGAATGAACAAGGGAATCAAACCTAATTGGGCTGAATCTCGCCCTGATCATCTGCTTATTGTTTTCACCTGGAGAATTCACACAACCTCTCAGAGTTTTCTCAAGTCTGCAATTCCATCTACTACTAACTTTTACCTGGACTAAATTTCAGGTCTGTGAGCCTCAACTTCTTTACAGGTACAACGGGGTTGCTGACAGTGTCCATTTATGGATTTGGCATGATGGATATATGGATTAATACACAAAACCCATCACATAGCATTATGCCTAGGATAGCTACTGTTCAGCACATGTTAGCTACAATGATGCTGGAAGACATGGCGTTCTTTCATTTTTGTTTCAAGAATCAGGAGATCAGGTAACAGAAATGACAGACAGTTTTAATTTATTTATTAATGTTAATTTTATTTTATTGTACAGGTGATGTACAGAGGGGTTACAATTACACAAGTAAGGTAATAAGTACACTTCTTGTTGAACATTGCTATCCCCTCCCTCCTTTTCTCCCACTTTCCTTCTCCTTAGCTCCCCTCCCCAAGTTGTGAAGTTCATTTCCAACTAGTGTCTTGTGAGAATTGCTGTTGCATTGGTTCAACCTTTGTCCTTGGACAGAGATTTTTTTTTTTAAAGAAGGAAGAAATGAATGTGAGTGCCAGAACATAGAGAATTGAGCCTATTGAGAGTAATTTAGTCTGTGTTCGGATATGTAAGGATCTGAAAAGCAAAGACTCATTTACATTCTGCATTATCTTAGGGTCACACTGGCAGGCATAACCAAATCTTAGGCCTATAGATTCTCCAGAAAGCTAAATAGGCTAAGAGAAGACAATTTCCTCGTTATCTGCTAATAATTTTAAGAATGCATTAGATTCTGGAGACAGGCAGTCTGTAGTGCCTTCAAGAGGATCTGTAGGATTTTGATGTGAGCTGCTTGGAGTTCTGGTGACTGTGTAGACCCCAGACAAGTAGAATTAATAGAGGCCTAGCACTTGGACCCAGAGGCACAGCTGCTCAGGCAGCGGGCAGGAGAAGGAAGACACCCTTTCCATCTCAGAGATGAGAGAAAGGAATAAAAAGTTAGATTCAAGCTTGTCTGAATGGCCTGAGGTCAAGCCCATTGGTCTGATGTATTGGGGTTCAGGGGTGGCCTCCAGTGAGTTACTTGTTATACTCTTCATTCCCATGAAGAATGTGTGTACAAGAAGGGAATGGGGTGGAGGAAGATGAGAAAATATTGGAGACAAGAAAAGTTATTCTGACAAATTTGGAGGCAAAGATGGTAGTTTGATCAAGGGAGTAACTGATTCTTGTCAAGCCCAAGAGTCAGTAAGCTCAAGCTCTAAGAAGGCAGGGCTCCACCTGGATGCTGAAGCTCTCTGAGACCAATGTGGCAGTCAAACCTAGGAACCCACAGGAAGCTGCCTCTGCTGGACAGGGGCAGGGTTTAGACTGCTGCTCCCCCTTCTCCTCACCCCCAGGGCTCGCCACCCATCTTAAGGAGGAAGTATCCTTTGGTCAGTACTAGTCCACACCATACCACCTTTCTCAACAGAGGCTTTTCATGCTTTTCACACATCCGAGGCTCCTAGCCTAGCTTTGATGCCTGGCTTGAAGTGTCACGAAATCGTGTCCTTGTAGTCTTCATTCTCACCTCCTTGCTGCATGTTGCTCTACTTAAATCAGCCCTTTCAAAAGGAGGTGGAATGCAGCTTCAGAGGAGTGCCTTTGCCGGCTCTGAGGTTCCAGAAATCAAAGAGAGGGGCTGGTAACGTGAGGTATCTAATGAGCCTACAGGAGAGTGTGGGTCAGAGGTGGTGCCCCTGGCTATAAAGAGAGATTTGCCCCCCAGAAGGAGGGAAGTACTCTGAAGTCAGCCTCGGGGGGGGGGGGGGGGGAGGAGATCAGGGCTCTGATCCCCACCCTCCTGTTTCATGTCTGGGTGACCTCAGGATGAAACAAATGTGTTTCATAGCTCTACGCTTCAGCTCCTCACAGGAAGTGGCATTGCTTCTGAGGTCCCTCCAGTTTAAAGTTCCTTCTTTGGAGACATGTGTCATAGTGAAGAGAACTTTGCTTTGACAGTCTGGTTCAAATGCCTATGCTCACATTTCAGTAGGACCAAGAACATCGACGAGCCTTTCAGCAAGTCTCTAAACATAATGGCTGTGTGATAGTTTGCCTTTCCCTGATATGCTGACAGCTAAGGGAGTTAACACAGAGAACAGATCACTGAGGTCAGAGGGCTGTGGAAAGCCCTTGCTTCGTGAGTCACTGTGTGTGTGAAGACACACACACGTATGTATGCCTGTACATGCATATATGGCATAAGCATAGGAATTGAAGAAGAAAGAACTCCAGGTTAGGCAAAAATTAAATACAAACACAAGTTGAATAATTCTGGGTAAAAACAATGAATAAAATAGGAAATAGACAGGAGAGCTATAGACTTCCAAAGAACAGCTGTGGAGAAAAGCTGTGGATTGTTACATAACTGTGAAAGCCTTTCACAGATAGAGTATAAATGTAAAATTCCAGTTCAATTACATGAAAAATGGCTTTACAGGCAGATAATGGCTGTATTTCAATCAAAGTTCTTCAGTCAAAGTTCTAGATTGTCAAGCTTTGAAAACCTATTGGAGAAAAGTTAAAAAAAAATCCAACAAAGAATTGGAGTACACTACATAAGAAGTGTTGACCAGATTTATAGAAAAACAGTAATTCAGTAATGCATTGCATATATAGGTATGTGCAGAAAAATGAGACATAGCCTTGGAACGCAATAAAAGTTTAACATTATAAAAATACGCTAATACATTTCATTTCAAAGTCAATATATCAAATTTATAATCACATAGTGTCTCAGAAGCTATAGAAAAATGATTTGGGAGAATTAAATTTTCATTCATGATTTAAATAATAGTGTTGAAAGTTGGAATTCTATTTGTAGTAAGACAGGTGTGCACTGTCAGCAATTTCTATGAGAAAGTCCAAGCCAAAGTAATAAAAGAAAAATACCACCCAACATATTTACTTATAAGTAAATACACAAATGTATACAAGTGCATTAACCGAAACACTGCAGATTCAAGGGAGAACTGAGGTAGTATGATTCCTTAGAAAGGAAAAATCTAGGTTCAGCAAAATACAACACCAGGAAGCAGCTACTCAAAGGGGTGGGAGGTGGCCAGGGGAAAGGCGTAGACATATGAAGAGGAGAAGAGTGGGGGGAATGCAGTCAAGAATTCAATGTCTAGACTACAAAATTAAGAAGAGTGAAGGAACAGGGAGGTAATGGGAGGGATGGGTGAGGATGGAAAGAGGTGACATTGGTCAAGATGCACTATATTCATAAACTGCTATGCTAAATGGCAACTCCTTTGTGCAACTGCTTAAAGACAATAATAAAAATAATACAAGAGTAGAAGACATCTGTCTTTATGAATTGCAGTGTTATGGTGTGAATATGAAATGCCCTATTCAGGCTTGCCCCCAGCTGGTGGTGGTGATGAGTGGTGAATGGGCCATGAAGGTATGGACTTTATCAATGGACTAGCTCTCTCAGTTTCTGTGTCTTGGCTTCCATGAAGCAACCAGCTTTCCTATCTTAGGCTTTTCTGCTGAATTGCATAGCTTGGTCTTCAACTCATGACTCAAGTGATCTTCCTGCCTCAGCCTCCCAGATAGCTGGACTGCATACATGTCTCCAAGAGTTTACATCCTAACTGGAAAAAAAAAACTTAACGGAAAATGAAAGCATGGTAGTATGTTTCTTTCTATATTGAATGGAAAACAGATATTCAAACAAGCCTGACTATTCATGAATATTTATGGAAGTACTCTTAATATCTTCGAAAGTAGAAACTTTCCTAATGTCCCTCCATAAATGGATGAGTAAATACTCTATATTTTGTACCTGACATGAAACAATATTCCTCCATAGACAAATGAAATATTGATATATGAATGGAGATAAACAGCATTGTGTTACGTGGAAGAAGCTGACACAAAATTTCCTATGATTTCATATTTTGTGTTCAGTGGAGGAAGTCAGACACATTACATTTTTCTGAAACAGGCAGGACAAATCCAGAAACAAAACAGATGGGAGTTGGTTCTGGAAGGGGAACATGGGGAGAAACAGTTTAATTGGAAAATGGATTACTTTCACAGCAATGAAAGTGTTTTACAAGTTGATGAAGATTATGTGCTCAAATATTGTAAATTTACTAAATGGTTCTGTGCTATACACTATAAAGTGTCTTATGCAATGCAAATTTTGCCTCAATTATTAACCTAAAAATCTTGCTGTAATGGAGATTAAGCTAGTGGTTAATCATAGGAAGGTTGTCTTAGGAGGTGGAATTGAAATAAAAATAAAAAGGATTGGTGGAAATTTTCTGCATGTGGATATCTAGTTTTGAGAGGTTAAATCACTTGCATGCTAGTCACTGACTTCAACTCCTGTCTAGGAGGTTTCAGTCACTGCGTCTCTTCTTTGCACACAATGAAGAAGAATGGAGGAAGATAATTTGTATGTGGCTCTGTGACATTGGCCCAGAAGCTATTAATTAGGTTGCTGAACTCTAGATTTCTGGCAGTGTCACCACAAATCCTTATTTCCACTCTTTATTTTCTAATTTTGTTTTCTAAAACAAAATGCTCACGAACATTTTTTGGGTAGTATATTGTCAACTAAATTTCTGAGGGTCTTTTTTATTTCCTCAATTTATATCCAATACTGCATGGAAATAGCTTAATTAGAGAAAACTCTTCTGCAGAATGGAAATGATAAACAAATATTAAGAGTTATATATGAGTCACTCTAACACAATAGTCAAGGGTTCTTAGGTATTAATGAATGAACAGGCCTATCAATATTTATAAATATGTATGGCCTGTTAGAATGTTATATGTTAAAAATAATTACAGAGAGTATATTCAAGATTTATTCTTACTCTGCTACTAAAAAAGCACGTTTACATAAGTTTATTGACTCCTATTTGCATTCCTAGTATTTTATATGATGCCTGACACATACTTCACAACTTATAATGTCAGTAATGTCTGCTTTGAATGTTTTTTCAATCTGTACGATGGAAATTGTAAGAGCTGTTGAGTTTTGAAGAGCTTGAAATAAGACGACACATATGAAATGCAAACTATTTCAACTGTATGGTATATTAGGTCCTTCCTTAAAGTAGGTTATGTGATTAAAATGTAAAATATTAAAGAGAAGGAAGTAAAAATCCTATTGAAACAAACAAAAGCAAGGTTTTCTCTGTCCAGCATTGGATTAGGAAGCAAAGCCCAACTTGTACCACGTGATAACTAAAATCCACTTTCAGGGAAAGCTCAATTACAGAACATGTCTATTTTTGCTAGTTGGTTTTTGAAATATGTTTTATTAACATACACTCATTGTACAGAGGGGTTTCATTATGATTTTCCATATACATGTATCAAGCACTACCATCAAATGTACCCTATCAATGTCTGATTGTCTTTTCCTTCTTAAAACAATTTCAAGGGGCTGGGAAGGTGGCTCAGTGGTAGAGTGCTCGCCTTGCATGCGTGAGGTCCTGGGTTCGATTCCTTAACACCACATAAAGCAGAAAAAGACAGAAGTGGAGTTGTGGCTCAAGTGGTAGAATGCTAGTCTTGAGCTGAAGAGCTGAGGGACAGTGCCCAGACCCGGAGTTCAGGCCCAATGACTGACAAAAAATTTTCAGTATGTTTTCTTGTTTTCATAGAAAATACTTAGGTCATATTCACCCACATCCACCCTCTCTGCTGTCCTCTGCTACCCATCCCCCAAGCAGAGCCTGTTTTTCATTACTGGCATTTATTTTATTTCAGCGTATAGTAATTATGCAAAGATTTTCACGGTGGTAAATCATATGTGCACATGTTATTTAGGCAAGTTGATCACAGCTACAGGCATAGTTTGATTAACCATTCACAAACCGGACACAGATACCCATGCTTGCAAAGATCCTCAGTCGCCTTTTGTGACTTGATGTTAGTAGGTAAGTTAAGATGAGCCACTGGGGACAAACTCATATATTATTGCACATTCAAGCTGTCCTTTGCTTTCGCTTCAGCCACAACTTTCTTTTGAAACTATTAGATAAATATTTTGTTTATAAAACATGGTGAGGGATTTCATCTTATCTCTACACAAGCATATAAATAGGCTTTGATCACTTTCAATCCATTGCTTTCTTTTTCCTTCTGTATGACCTTTAAACAGTTGTAAAAGGGGTTTCAATTCAATAAATCAGTTCGTAACTGAATACAGTATGTCTTGGTCAATGTTATCCCTTCCATCGTTCTCTCCCGTCTTTCTCGAACCCACACCATACCCTCACGCTGTGAGGTTCCATTTTCAGATATGTGTCTTGAACATAATGACTAGCTTCTCCCCCCTTTCTCTCCCCTTGACCTTTCACATGGTTCAGCTTCTTGGTATTCATTTTGTGCAACTGTTCTTTAGTTGTTCAGAAGAACTACATCACTGGAATTCTCCCCCAAGTAAACATGCTTTAGGGACTTCATTTGTATGTATACATATGACCCTGTAGATGTTTTCATATATGATTGTAATATAGATCTAATTTCTATATATGAGACAAAACATGTACTGTTTTTCTCTTTGGGCCTGACTTACTTTACTTAATATCATTTTGCCAGATCCATCCATTTTTCTGGAAATGACATAATATTGTTTTTAGATAACTTGTCTATAGTCAGTTGTACAGCAATGAACATGGATGTGCAAATGTCTTTCCTGTTTACTGACTTGTAATACTCTGGATAGATGCTAAGCATGGCATTGTGGGATCATAGGACAATTCTGTGTTTAATTATTGAGGTATCTCCACACTGCCTTCCAAAGTGGTTATCCTAGCTTAAAACATCACAGAGTCATAGGGTTTCTTTTCCCCACATCCCCACCAGATTTTGTTGTTATTTGTATTCTTGATGATGGCCTTTGTTACTGAGTTGAGGTGGAATCTCACTATATTGATATGTATTTCCTTTATGGCAAGAGATACTGAGCATTTCCTCATGTATTTATTGTCATTTTTAAATTTCTGACCATGTATATTTAGCTGCTTAGCTCATTTATTAATTTGGATAGTGATTCTTTGGGAGTTTGGTTTCTTGAGCTCCTTGTATATTCTGGTTATTAGATGCTCATCAGATATGTAGCTTTTTTCTTGCCTTATTGTTTCGGTTAGGAATTCCAGGACTACATTGAAAGGAATGGAGAGAATCCACATTCCTATCTTGGTTCTTATTTTAGAGAAATGGTTTTAGTTTTTCACCATTCTTTATAATGTTGGCTAGAGGTTTGTCATAGATTGCCTTTATTCTGTTGAGGTATGTTTCTTCTATTCCTAGTTTCTCCAGAGCTTTTAACATAAAAAGATTTTGGAATTTTTAAGGCACTCTATTTAAGTGATAATATGATTCTTGTCATTTTCTCTGCTAATGTGTTGTATACCATATATTGATTTAGGTATATTGAACCAGCCTTGCATCTCTTGGATGAAACCAAATTGAATGTAGTGAATGCCTTTTCTGACCATTTATTGAATTCTGTCAGCAAGTATTTTACTAAGAATATTTGCATCTATTATCATCAAATGTATTGGAATAGAGTTTTCTTTTTTGTTTTGGGTACTTGTCCAGTTTGGGGATAAATATAATACTGGCTTTATAGAAGGAGTTTGGTAGTGAGCCTTCTATTATACTCTTATCTCCCTCCTTTCTCTTCTTTATTATTTAAAATATTTTTGACAAAAGAAACAGGCTATATTATGAAACTTTCTTGTCTGTTTGTAATGAGGTGTGATTGTGTCCATAAATCTTCTCATCTGCCCTTTAACCTTTGGAACATGAGCTCCATGACCTTGAGCTAGCCACGCCCAGGAATGTGTCCTCCATCTGTCCTTCTTTAACTCTCAGTGTAAACTGAGTGTCCTCAGTAATGCACCTACTCCCAAAGTGCATACACATGCACGCACACACGCACGCATACACACACACACACACACACACACACACACACACACACACACACACACGAAAATGAAATCCCTGCACCTAATTCTTTCCTTGGGATTCCTACTTTTGTGGCAACTCTCAAGCTGTTACCTACTACAGGTAACACATTTCCTCCATTTTGTTTTCTTTTATTGTCTGGCTCTAACACTGGCTTTGCACTATTGGCAGGGGGCAGTCTATTATGCTTGGTTATAGTAGGGATTGTTTTCTGGGTTAGCTGTTGGGAAAGTAGATTGATGGGCTGGTTGAGGTCAGGCAGTATATGCCTTCAATCATCACACTGAAATGCTTGGACTGGTATTGAAGTTAAATGGGAAAAAGTAGAAGGTTTTAAATAGTATGATACACTGTTTTGATAGCTAATGGATATTGATAGCTAATGTGCATATAATGTGTAATTTTTTTAAAAAAAAGAAGTTCAGATGGTGTGAGAAGGAAGAAGTAGAATTTCAAGTACATGGTTGGAACAGGAAGAACGGGCAGACGGAAGCTGGGGAAGGGTTTGGGAGTGGATTGCAGAGATGGGGCCCTGGAAAGGAGATGGCACACGCTAACCCCTGCACCTCCTGCATCTAGGGCTCTCCTGACCTTCTTAGAGATCACCAGGACAGGTCTGGTTCTGGGCTTTGCAGGGCAATTTAGAGATTACATAGGGAATGATAACAAGACTGCAAAGAACTATTTAGACATCGCCAAGAGGCATTTCTTGTTGAAAGCTATTTGTACATTCGTTTTCTGAGTCACGGGGGAGGTGGCGTGTTTGTCATTTGGTAGCCTGCTGCTTCAAGGTCGCCTTCCAGGTCCGTCTGTTCCGCAAGATCTCAGGTGGTGCTGGTGGCGGGATCAGTACACCCAGCAGAGCAGAGCTGTGGGAGACAAGGCAGGCGCTGGGCCGTGCGGGAGGGCGCTGGCCAGATGGGTAGCTGGACCGGCTCTGGGGACCAGTGCACCGCGAGGATGCAGATGGAGCAGGTGCTTCTGGATGGGTAAGACAATGCCTTTGAATCACGAATGGATCCCCAAACCAAAGGAATCCTGTCCTCTTGACAGAAATGAGTTTATCCTTCCATAGGCGAGCATCAGGCGATCCTTTATTACAGATAGTTGACTGGATTAACATAAAAGTTTACAACATGGACGTTCATTTATAGAATGGGGAAAAATGAACATTTATGGTCTCATTATTGGTATAAAGAAACTGAACACTATCTCTTTGAAGATAAATCAACTCTACAACTGTCAGTGCCAAACTCATCAGAGTTCCAAACATAAGGCTACTCTGCAGCCTTCTACATTATGAGTTATGTGTTCCCTACCTCAATGTATCACTTTCAGTGTTTTAAAGGTGGTATTTTTATTCATATGTGTTCCTTAAAATACTTTGGTCATATAAAACTCCATCTTGTTAAATAATTAAGATTTCTTCCACCAGGAGACATTCTTGTTTTTCAACTAAATGACATTGAATTAATTAATTGAATCAATTAAGGTCAATTAATTCTCCTGTTCTCCAAGACAAGTCTTTTTAAGCCTCATTAGTGTGCCAGAAACTTACAAAACCCCTCCACTTCCTCCCTACCCTTTAAATACCCAATTCTCTAGTTTTACATGGGAAAATATCTTAGGTGCCTAGCATTGAACCTAGGCACCCTGTCCCCCTAATTCTGTCCTAAAATTATTCTTCTGATGCAGGTGGTGAATCTGTTCACAGTACCCCGTGTGGCTGTATGGAGATACCACAACACAAACTTCTTGTATTATAAATATATGCTAATTAACTAGACTAACATGAAAGCTAAACTGCATTGAGCTATAATTGGCATATAAGGCATGAATATTTAAGATGTAAACTTAGATATATTTGGCATGCAAATGTCATGCAAAATCATCATCCTGAGGAAGAAGAGACCAGAAGAACCTCTAAAATGACTCTTGTTTGCTCCTTTGTAACTTACTTTCTCATGTCCTCTGTGCAGCTTTGCTCACCACACACAATCCATCTGCTTTCTCCTACTCTACGATAGTTGACCTTCCTGAAATTTTGTAGAAATGAACTGCATAGAACACTTTTGTTTTTAACTTGGAGATTTTTTTTGCTTCATCGATGGACAATCAATTTATTTCTTCAGGTTGATAGAGTTCTATTTATATTCCTACTGTGATTTGATTAACCCTGAAGCTGGTGATAGACCTTCACATTGTTCCCGTTTAGTATAGGTAGTGTTAACTATGAACATGCACATGTATCCTTGAGGGAACATATGCTCAGAATAAGCCTGGGGAAAATGGGCCACCTAATGTTTGGATAACAGAGTTAAGTTTAGCTTCAAATCAAACAACAAGTTGCCAGCTGTTTTCAACAGGATTGTAGGATATTAAATTTCTCCTCCAAGTATATGAAAATGTCAGTGTCTCCTCAAATACATGAGATGGAGAGTTATTACAAAGTCAGCTCTTCATGTAGGTAAGAATTCCATCTTACGTTTATTTTCATTTTCTTAAAGATTAATGATGTTGAGTATCTTAGTTTGCTTATTCTCTCTCTGTCTCTCTCTCCCTCCTTCTCCTCTTCTCTCCCTCCTTTCTTTCTGCCAGTCCTGGAACTTGAACTTAGAACCTGGAGGCAGTCCTGAACTTTTTGCTCAAAGCTAGCAGTCTACCACTTGGGATACAGCTCCACTTCCAGCTTTTTGGTGATGCATATCTCATGGACTTTCTGTCTGCGCTGGCTTTGAGCAGCGATCCTCAGATCTGTCTTCACAGTAGCTAGGATTACAGGCATGAGCCATTCTCAGATCTGTCTTCACAGTAGCTAGGATTACAGGCATGAGCCATTCTCAGGTCTGTCTCCACAGTAGCTAGCATTACAGGCATGAGCCATTCTCAGGTCTGTCTCCACAGCAGCTAGCATTACAGGCATGAGCCATTCTCAGGTCTGTCTCCACAGCAGCTAGCATTACAGGCATGAGCCATTCTCAGGTCTGTCTCCACAGTAGCTAGGATTACAGGCATGAGCCATTCTCAGATCTGTCTCCACAGTAGCTAGGATTACAGGCATGAGCCATTCTCAGGTCTGTCTTCACAGTAGCTAGGATTACAGGCATGAGCCATTGGTATTGGCCTCTCTCTCTCTCTCTCTCTCTCTCTCTCTCTCTCTTTCTCTCTTTCTCTTTTTCTCTTACTCTCTCTTTCCTTCTCTTTCTTTTTTCTCTCAATAAAGAATCTATCATTCATTCATTTCAAAGAAATTTTCTTGCTTATTTTGAGAGTTTATTAGATATTCTAAATAAAATAAAGGCTTTCCATTTATCAGAGTTATCATTTCTAACTATTTTTTCTCAGTTCATGGCTTATTTTATTTTTCAGTCTGCTATTATTAAATTGCCAGGAAAAGTTTTTAAAAATTTACACTGAAACCCAACTTACATTTTTTTAAAAAAATGGGCCTTGGATTTTGTGTCATTACTAAGATTTTTCGCTAATTCAAGGTCAGAAAGATTTTTGGCATTGTTTTATGGTACATTATATTTCCTTATCAATGATCCACTTCAACTTAAAATTTTAACTAATTTGAGATTTTTTGCATATAAATATCAAATTGAACACTGCATATTGAAAAAATTGACTATAATCTGCCTTGAATCTTCCTTGAAAATTGGTCTGCATAAATTTCATTCTCTTCTTGGATTACTGGTCTGTGTCTGTGTTCTATATGTCATTTTACACTGCCTTGAGTATTGTTCTTCATGGTAATCCTTATCAGACTGGTTCTTACACATTATTCCTACCTTTAATAGTGTTTGTTTTTTAACCATCTTGTACATTTTAGCTTTTTTTATAAAATTTTATTTTATTTTATTTGAGAACATACTGTACAGAAGGGTTACAATTACATGGGCAGGATAATGCATACGTTTCTTACCAAGCACTGCAGCCTCCTCCTTTGTTTACCCTTTACCTCCCTTCCCAGCCTCCCCCCTCCCCCCCACCCAATCCTTCAGCCCCCTCCCCCCCTCCCACCACACCGACACTGTAAAGCTCGTTTTTGACATGACATTTTGTACTTCTCATTGTTGCAACAGGTCCACCTGAATCCTTAAACGACTTGTTTGTCCCCATCTCCTCCACAAGTTATACTGACATCAAATATAGTGAAAGCGGGGGGGAGGGACATACAAAGCAACAAAGAAATAATCTTATAAATGCATTAGAAACACATGCATGAAAGAAAAAAAAATTAAAATACATATTTAAGGGTTCGTTTTCCTAACATCACATTATCTGACCTTTTCCGCTTGACTCATACATATACTAGATATTGCAAATAAGGGAAACCATGGGACCTATGTTTCTTTGGGCCTGGCTTACTTCACTTAATATAATTTTTTCCAAGCCTTTCCATTTCCTAACAAATGGGGAAATGTCATTCTTTCTGATGGAGGCATAGAATTCCATTGTGTATATATACCACATTTTCTTGATCCATTCATCTACTGAGGGGCATCTGGGTTGGTTCCATATCTTAGCTATGGTAAATAATGCTGCAATAAACATAGTTGTGCTGGTAGCTTTAGTGTGGTCTTGTTTGTAAACATTTGGGTAAATGCCCAAAAGTGGGATTGCTGGGTCATAGGGGAGTTCTATGTGAAGTCTTTTGAGGAACCTCTATACTGCTTTCCAAAGTGGTTGAACAAGTTTACATTCCCACCAACAATGAAGTAAGGTTCCTTTCTGTCCACATACCCTCCAGCATCTGTTGTTGTTAGAGTTCTTGATTTTTGCCGTTCTAACTGGAGTGAGGTGTTATCTCAATGTTGTTTTGATTTGCATTTCTTTTATGGCTAGGGATGTTGGACATTTCTTCATGTGTCTATTGGCCATCCTTCTTTCTTCTTCAGAGAAGTTTCTCTTTAAGTCTTTCGCCCACTTATTTATTGGGCAGTTGTTTCTTTGAGGATTTGTTGTTGGGGGGTTTAATTTTTTGAGTTCCAAGTATATTTTAGATATGAGACCCTTGTCCGTTGTATAGCTAGTAAAGATCTTCTCCCAATACGTGGGTTTTCTATTGATCTTGCTAGCTATGTCATTTGCCCTGCAGAAGCTCTGCAACTTTATGCAATCCCATTTGTCCAACCTTTCTTTGATTTGTTGTGTTTCCGGGTCTCTATTCAGAAAATTTCGGCTGAGCCAAGGAGACCTAGGGTTTCTCCTATTCCATCCTGTAATGTTTTCAGAGTGTCTGCTTTGACTCCAAAGTCTTTGATCCATTTGGAGTTGATTCTGGTGCAGGGTGATATATAAGGATCTAGCTTTAGTTTTCTACATGTAGTTAACCAATTTTGCCAGCACCATTTACTGAAGAGGCTGTCTTTCTTCCATTGTATTGTTTTAGCTCCCTTATCAAAGATTAGATGGCTATAGGGCTGTAGGTTCATTTCTGGGTTTTCAATTCTATTCCATTGGTCCTGAGGTCTGTTCTTATGCCAATACCAGGCTGTTTTGATTACTATGGCTTTATAGTAGAGTTTGAAATTTGGTATTGATATTCCTCCAGCAGTGTTCTTTCCGTTGAGGAGCGTTTTTGCTATTCGGGGTCTTTTATTGTTCCATATGAATTTTTGGATTGCCTCTTCTATTTCCTTGAAGAATGAGGTTGGAATTTTGATAGGTATTGCATTGAATTTGTAGATAGCCTTGGGAAGTATTGCCATTTTCACGATGTTAATCTTTCCAATCCAGGAGCATGGGAGGTTTTGCCATTTTTTAAGTTCTGTGTTGATTTCCTTTTTCAAGATTTTAAAGTTTTCATCATAGAGGTCCTTCACTTCTTTGGTTAAGTTAATTCCTAGGTATTTTATTTTTTGTGGGGCTATTACAAATGGAGTTGCTTTCCTAATTTCAGCCACACTTTTCTCATTGTTGGCATACAGAAAAGCCATTGATTTTGGGGGGTTAATTTTATAACCTGCTACTTTGCCAAAGTTTTGAATCAGCTTGAGTAATTTGGGAGTGGAGTCTATGGGATTCTTTAAATACAAGATCATGTCATCTGCAAAGAGGGAGAGTTTTATTTCTTCTTTCCCTATTTGGATCCCCTTTATGTCTGCATCTTGTCTTATTGCTGTAGCTAGGCATTCTAATACTAGATTGAAGAGAAGTGGAGAGAGTGGGCATCCTTGTCTTGTTCCTGAGTTAAGAGGAAATGGCTTTAGTTTTTCACCATTGAGTATAATGCTGGCTGTAGGTTTGTCATGTATAGCCTTTATTGTATTGAGGAATGTTCCATGGATTCCTAATTTTTCCAGAACCTTCATCATAAAGGGGTGTTGGATCTTGTCGAATGCTTTTTCTGTGTCTATTGAGATAACCATGTGGTTCTTATTCTTGCTCCTGTTGATGTGATGAATAATATTAATTGATTTGCGTATATTGAACCAGCTTTGCATCCCTGAAATGAATCCTGTTTGATCGTGGTGTATGATTTTTTTGGATGAATTGTTGAAGTCGATTGGCCAAAATTTTGTTGAGAAGTTTTGCATCAATGTTCATAAAAGAAATGGGTCTATAGTTCTCTTTCTTTGATGAGTCCCTGCCTGGTTTTGGGATGAGGGTTATGATGGCTTCATAGAATGTGTTCGGTAGTGAGCTTTCTCTTTCAATTTCATTTAAGAGTTGGAGGAGAATTGGTGTGAGCTCTGCTTTGAAGGCCTTGTAAAATTCCGCTGTAAAACCATCTGGTCCTGAACTTTTCTTAGCTGGGAGGTCTCTTATTGCTGTTTCTATTTCAATGCTTGATATGGGCCTGTTAAGATAGTTTACCTCATCTTGGTTTAGTTTGGCATGTCAATATTTGCTAGGAAGAGGTCCATTTCTGTCAAGTTCTCAAACTTATTAGCATAAAGTTTTGAGAAGTATTCCCTTATAATGTTCTGAATCTTGGTTGTTTCCGTGGTGATGTTTCCATTCTCATCTCTGAGTTTATTAATTTCGGTGTGTTCTCTTCTTTTTCTGATAAGATTTGCTAAGGGTCTGTCAATTTTGTTAAGTTTTTCGAAGAACCAACTCTTTGTTTTGTTGATTCTTTCTATAGTTTTTTTGGATTCTAATTCATTTAATTCTGATTTAATTTTGATTATTTCTTTCCGTCTACTGGATTGGGGTTTATCTTGCTGCTCTTTTTCAAGGAGGTTTAGATGTGTCATTAAATTGTTAGTTTCAGATCTCTCCAATTTGTTGATGTAGGAGCTCAGAGCTATAAACTTGCCTCTGAGTACTGCCTTTGCTGTGTCCCAAAGGAGCTGGTAATTTGTGTTTTCATTTTTGTTGAATAGCATGAACATTTGAATTTCCTTTCTAATCTCTTCCATGACCCACTCATGATTCAGCAGTGTGTTGTTCAGCCTCCATGTGATACCGGACTTTCTTTGGTGGGTTTTGGTGTTGAGTCCTAATTTTATTCCCTTGTGGTCAGAGAGAATGCAAGGTATAACTTCAATGTTTCTGAATTTAGACAAGTTTGCTTTGTGGCCTAAAATGTGGTCTATTTTAGAAAACGTTCCATGTGCTGCTGAGAAAAACGTGTATTCTGATGCTGCTGGGTGAAATGTTCGCTAGATGTCTGTTAAGTCTAGTTGATCTATGCAGCTGTTTAGAGCTGCGGTTTCTCTGTTGAGTTTTTGCCGCGTTGATCTATCTAGTGGGGAGAGTGGTGTGTTAAAATCCCCAACAATTAATGTCTTTGGATCTATATGGGATTTGAGGGAAAGTAGTGTTTCTTTGATAAATTTGGGTGCTCCATTGTTTGGTGAATAGATATTTAGAATTGTAATATCCTCCTGAAGGAGATATCCTTTAATTAGTATGTAGCGACCTTCTTTATCTCTTCTCACGAATTTTAATTTGAAGTCTATTTTATCTGATATTAGGATTGCAACTCCCGCCTATTTATGGGGGCCGTTTGCTTGGTAGATTTTGTTCCAGCCTTTAACATTGAAAATGTGTTTGTTTTTATGGGCAAGATGTGACTCCTGCAGGCAGCAGATAGAAGGGTCTTGTTTTTTAATCCAACTAGACAGTCTATGTCGCTTAATTGGAGAGTTCAGTCCGTTAACGTTAAGAGATAGGACTGAGAGGTATTTTGGAGTTCCTGCCATGTTATCCACCTTCTTGGGGGCTGTGAAAACTGGGTTCTTCCTATGGTTCTTGGATTCTCAGTTTGGGTGCAGTTTCTTGGCCTTTATTGCGGTCTTGTTGGTTTTCTATGTGTAGGACATCTTTAAGAATCTTTTGTAGGGCTGGTTTGGTTTGGTGGAGATGTATTGTTTCAATTTTTCTTTGCTATGGAAGGTTTTTATTTGGCCTTCAGTTATGAAGGAGAGTTTAGCTGGGTACAGTATTCTTGGTTGATAGTTGTTTGTTTTTAGGGCATGGCATACATCATTCCAGGCTCTTCTTGCTTTGATTGTTTCTGCTGAGAAATCTGAGGTGATTCTAATTGTTTTCCCTTTATAGGTGATTAACCTTTTCTCCTTGACAGCTTTAAGGATCTTTTCCTTGGTCTGAGTTGATCCTGTGTGGATTATAATGTGACGGTGGGATGTCCTATTCTGGTCTGGTCTATTTGGGGTTCTAAAGGCTTCTTGTATCTGAATAGGCCTATCTTTTTGCATGTTTGGGAAGTTCTCTGCTAGGATCCTGTTAAACAAATTTCCTAGACCATTAACTTCTGTTTCTAGGTGCTCCTCTACACCCATTGTCCTTAGATTAGGCCTTCTGATGGTGTCTTCCAGATGTTGGATAGATGTATCATATTTCTTGGACTTGTCTTGGATGGTTGTATGTTCTTTCTCTATAATATCTAGGCTGTCTTCAATCCCTGAGATTCGATCTTCTGCATGGTCTAACCTGCTGTCAAGACTCTCTACTTTGTTTTTTATCTCTTTTCCTTCTAATTGGTCAGCTTTGATGGCTTCAAGTTCTTTGTTAAAGCTCTGTTTTAGGCCTTGTATGAATTTCTTTACTTCCTTAATTTGGTGTTCAGTGTTTGTTCTCAAATCACTTAGTTGATTGGTTATGGATTCTTTGGACTCCCATTCCTTCTGTTGGGTTCCATTCAGCATTCCCTTTGTGGTCTCCCTGACTTCCTTCAGCTCTTTGTTAATGGATTCCATGAATGCCTTTAGTGATCTTTGTGTGTTCTCTATCTGGTCTCTCAATTCCTGTATTACTCTTTGATTAGCTTCCTCCCTTTCGTGGGATTCCTGCATTTCTCTTTCCTCCCATTCGTGGGATTCCTGCAGATCTCTTTGAGTGTTCTCAGCCTGCTCACACCATTCCTCCCTTTCTCTTTGAGTAATCTCAAGTTGTTCACGCAAATCCTGTATCAGTTTTTGAGTAGCTTCCTCACGCTTATGATATTCCTGTATAAACTTCTGGGATGTCTCCTCTCTCTCCCTATCACGCTCATACAGAGTCCTTTGTCAAACTTCTCATTTATCATGTTTGCCAATAGTGTTTGTAGAGCTATTTGGGAACTCTCCTCTGGATTATTCATTATCTGTTCTGACCCCTGATTATCAAGATTGGGAATTGAGATACCCGAATTTGCCATTTTTCTTGTGTTTTTCCGGCTTACTCTGCCCATTTGAGATGAAGATAGCACCAGTTTTGTGCTAGAACACTATCTTAAGGCAACCATCAACCAAGGTTTGCATTTGTACAGTCAATAGTCTACAGATACAATCTAGTTCAACAGATACATCTATTCAACATCAAACAACTATATGTTAATGGACTTCAAACTGCAGAGAAGAATTTGGAAAACCAGAAATTATTAGGGTTAGGGAGAGATGTGGGTAAAAAATAGGGATAGATTGGTGTGGGGAGGCACAGGGAGAGTTAACTATGTCCTAATCACAATGCAGGAAATAGGTTGGGTAGGATGCAAGTAGAGAGAGAGAGGAAAAGAAGAAAAGGAAAGGGGAATGAAAAAGAGACCAGAAAAAAATAGAAACGTAAAAATTAATGTTATTATAGAGATTAAAAGACCATCTATTTAGAGAGGAATGTGAATATATTGAGAGAAGGGGAGGGACATAGAGGAAATGTGAAAAACTTAAAAAAAATGCTTAAAATATTATATAGGTATAAAGAGGTAGTACTGCTGTTAAGGAATTTAAGTCTCAGAGGTTTTGAATTGAGTAATAAATCTGTGGATTAAGTGTGTACACAATGGGGGATAGGGTCTACTAGTTAACTACGGGTTTATCTGAGGATGTGCAGGACAAGAGTTAAGTCACATAAAGAAGAACAAAAGAGAGGAAAAGGTGAAACGGATAGGAAAGGGAGAAGAAAAGATCAGAAGTTCAGTAGAGCTAGACAAAAAATAAAAAGATAATTAAGAAAGAAAGAAAAAGAGAAAGAAGACAAGAAAAGAAAGGAAAACGCACATTCACATATTCCTAAAATAAAAATTATAAGAGAAAAAAAAAGTTACTGGAAAACAATTATTTTTTCAAAAGAGGCAAAAATTAAAGATTAATAAAATTTTTAGAAAAGGAAAAAATTTTTTTTATTTATATGAGGTACCAAAAAAAAAAAGAGAAAAAAAGACAAAAAAGAAGAAGAAGAAGAAGAAAAAAAAAAGTTGATTTTTTTTTTTTTTTTGGGAGGGGTGGGAAGAATCCTGTATCTCCCTTTTGTCTGTAACCAGCCTCTTGTTGGAGTCTCTGGTCAGCTTGAGGTCCTGTGGCTTGACTGGTTTCTTAAGTCAGTTTGTTCGAACAGGCAGAAAAATGCTCTGCTTTACACAAGATTTTGAGATCCCCCTCCCAGGTTAATTTAATGGGAGGGTGATCTGTTTTGAGAATCACAAAAGCGGGGGATGCAGTGATGAGGCTAGGTTCTGGGTAGAGTTGAGGCCTTTCAACAAACAGTAACTTTTCCCTGGGGCTATTTTGTGAAAAAACTCACAGAGCCCAGCCTGGAGCCATTCTCAGGGTTTCTGTTTTTCAATTGATTGTGGAGGCTGCTAGAGGGAGGGGCAGCCTCTGGCTCTGGTTACCCAGTGAGGAGAGCCACTCCAATGGCTGGCGCCTGAGCTGGGTGACTTTTCCCTGGATGGAACTGAGTCTGTGAGGTCACTTCGCCGTTAAGTTCTTGTGACCTGCTAAATGACTCGTTTTATTCCAAGGCCTGAGCTGGAGCTAGCAGCTCCTCCGAGCTTTGTCGGTATCCAAGATGGAGATCACCGGTGCTGGGGGGGAGGGGTGGCCTTCTCTCCTCTGCTCCCTGAGAAGGAGTGAGGACGTCGGGCTTCTACTCATGCCGAGTCTTGGTTCCTGGGTCGTCTCTGGTCTGCAAACTGCAGGATGAAGATGTCCGCTCCTTGTCGGTTCTTTCTAGTGTTGAGTAGAATCCGCTCATCCGCTGCGTCTGGCTCCTTCTTCCCGGACTCTCTGTGTCTCAGGTATGACCGTGGAGGCAGTCGCCGCTGCGACCCTGCAGCCGCCGCGGCGGTTGCTGGCAAGCGCTCAGATGTGTCTCCTTGTCTTGGCTTCCCCTCTCTTGACTAACTCTCTGTCCTGTGATGGCACACTTGGTGTGATTCTCTGGCTTAGGACTGTTCACTGGAACTCTAAAACTGCTTTCTATGCGAGAGCTTGTTCAGATTCCAGCTTCTCCTCCGCCATCTTCCCGGAACTCCTCCATTTTAGCTTTTTCAAATGATTTTGGGATAAGTTGGCTTGATAATGATTTTATTTTGCCTATAGATCATTTTGGAATATATGGTCATCATAATAATGTCGAGTTTTCAGATTCATTTCATAGTGTACTTTTTTTTATAGCCTCAGGACTTCTTTACTTGTAGAAGTTATAGCTACATCTTTCACATAGGGTCCAAATGTCTTACTTTTGTACTTAAAAGGACAACTAAAGGTTTATTGATTATATTTGATAGGGTCAAAGTAATAACATTTTAGTGATTTTTTTTTGACAGTCACGGGGCTTAAACTCAGGACCTGGTGCTGTTCCTGAATTCTTTTGGTGAAGCCTAGTGCTCTACCACAGTGAAACTTCCAGTTTTCTGGTGGTTAATTGGAGATAAGAGTCTCATGGATTTTCCTTCCCAAGCTGGCTTTGAACCACCATCCTCAGATCTCAGCCTTCTAAGTAGCTAGAATTACAGGCTTAAGCCACAGTGCCTTGCTGTTTTGTTTGTTTTTGAGATATGTTCAATTTCTTTTTTTGAGCTAACTGTTCTTTAAACATTTACTATGTACCTGCAAATGTTTAAGAAATCATATTACAGTCATCTGTCTTAATGGATTTTAATTTTCAGTGTTTTTTAGGAATTATTTATGTGAACTATATTAAGAATAACACATTGAATATGGTATACCTTGAGAAATATGTATATTTAAAATGAATATATTTTTAATAATTTTGTGTGTAGGCTAAGTATCAAATTAACCAAATCTTCAATTTTCATTTTTTAAAACTTTTCTTCTAATTGCTCTACTAATTACTGAAGATCTCAGTATAATTGTGGGTTTGTTTGGGCATGAAGACATATGAACTTTTTAATGTACTTTTAAATTCCCTTTTAGTTCTATAAATAGTTAAGCATTTTGCCTTCTCTTTATAAGTTATTATAAAATGACTGTTTATTTGTAGCAGTTTTATAAGAAATTTGTTATTTAACATTTCAACAGAAACTGCAGCTTTCTTTTAATTAGTGTTATTACTATAAACCTTGTCAATCATTTTACTTGTTACTTTTGTGTCTGTTTATTTAGTGTGTTCCCATCAACATATAATTGTGTTTTAATTGTACCTGATAAGACTTGCATTTTAATTGCTCAATTTAGACTTTTATATTCATTGTGGATATAAACACTGCTAAATTTAAATCTATTATTTTACTGTTTGTTTTCTATTTGTCTCAGCTAATCTTTGTCTTATATTTAATGTTTCTTTTAGATTTTTTGATTCAGTGTTCAGTAGTTTTAGTTTGTGTCATTGAACTATTGAATTATTAGTCACCCTACGTCTTATTATTATTTTGTTAAATGCTTGTTTTAGGGATTATAATATGTATCATTAACTTGTCATGCCTGTAAGTTATATCACTCTTGTAGAGCTAACTGTTCGGTTTCCCCTTTAAAAAATGGTTATTATTTGTTTAAGTGGCAGATTACCTCTTAGTGGTATTTCTAGAGTTTTCTCTGGAATGTTTTTCCTTCTATCTGAATAGCATAGAATGAGTCCTTTCTTTTTCCTTTGTATGTGTTTCCTTTTATATTTATGATTCTGGCAAGAATATTTTTGGGGCAGACACTTTAGGTAGGTATAGGTAAGCATTTCTTTCTTTCTTTAGTTAGGGCTATAGAAATATACTCTTCTATTACTTCCCTCTTGGTAAGGTAATAAGCTTGTACCCACTTCTTTGCTTTTCTGTATATAATGCATATCTTTCCCTAGATGAGTTTACAGTTTCGATTTCAATACTGGCTTTGGAGGAGCTTAAGTCAATAAATGGATGCGCCTTTTCTCATGCTTATTTTGTTTAGTTTTCTGAGCATCTTTAATCAGTGGGTTTCTAGTTGTCATGATAAATAGATAAATTCAGTCAGATAAATATTTGTTTCTTTATTTCTCTTATTTGTTTACTTCTTTATTGTTAATGTAGAGTTGATACACAGAGGGTTACAGTTACACGGATCAGGTATGAGTAATGAATACAATTCTTTTTAAATCATCTCTCCCTCTCCCTCACTCTCTCCTACTTTATCTCTCCCACCTCCACCCACAAGATGTTCATTTTCCATATAGTGTCTGGTGAGTACTACTGTTCTATTTGTTCACCTTTATTCCACCATTTCTGTGCCCTCCTTACCTTCCCAAATACAAACAAACAAGACAAAAGGAAAAGAAAACAACAACTAAAAATGTCTCTCATTTCCTTTTCTTGGAGTTCATTACATAAAATATTATTTTATATGGTCATATACACATAGCTATTGAGCCTTTGTCAATCACGTCTATTTTTTTGTTTTTTGTTTTGTTTTTGGTCATTTGCAGGGCTTGAACTCTGGGCATGGATGCTGTCCCTGTGCTCTTTAGCTCAAGGCGAGTACTGCTTGAGCCACAGCACCACTTCCGGTTTTCTGAGTGGTTTATTGGAGATAAGAGTTTCATGGACTTTCCTGTCTGGGCTGGCTTTGAACCGTGATCCTCAGATCTCAGCCTCCTAGTAGCTAGGATTACATTCGTGAGCCACCAGCCTGGCTTTGTCAATCATTTCTATGCAGAAATAATTCTCTTTTCATCTTCTCTTCTTTGAAGTCTTTACTTATACACATGGCCATATGAAGAAACTCACAGCTCATTTCTGTGCCTGTTGATTATTATTATTATTATTGATATTGTTTCTATTTGAACTTCATGTGAACATATCTCATAGCTATGAGCCCAAGTACACTAATGTTTTTTTCTTGTACTTCATCAAATATTTAGTTAATTCTACCCAGTGTCTTTTAACCTCTATGAATTGGATTTTTATCTCAAATGCTTCTACCTTAACTCAAACACTGTCACATCTCTCTTTTATCTAGGAGTTTGATTTTTATCTAAACTTTTGGACAATGTGATAACTACTTTCATTTGCTTATCTACTGGCTGTGACATCAACCCAGGATGAATCAGTGTTGCCTTATGAATTTTGAGTCCTATTTTCCAATTCTTCTCGTGATTGGTAAATCATAGGTTGGAGATCTGACTCCTTGTTAAATGTTTTCATTTGCCTACAAATGATCTCCCCTTTGATCTAAAATACAGGTATTTGGGGAAATGAAAGATCTTTCTGGGAGCTGCCATTGGAGATTTGTTGCTTCTGATGAGACAGAACAGAGCTGCAGAAGTAAGGTGTTCCCCACCCAAAGACCCTGAAGTTCTCCAACGTCACAATTTGAAGCAGGAAGTCTTTTTGCTCTTTGTGAACACCATGCACTAGTCCTTTTATTCTGTTCGGATGGTTTTTTCCCTGTTTCTTCGCATAGTTTCTTCACATGCGTTTTCTGATTGTTACTCATCGGAACCCTGGATGAGGCCATCACCTGCACATCCGCGGGGCTCTCTCCACTTTCAGGTCTCTCCTCTTCGTTTCTCTAGCCATTAGCTCCCTAAAAACATGCCCCTTGCCTCTCTTCTCTTCTCAATGATCAAAGCCCAACTCATTTAGCATCATCTACTCTGTCTCAACTTCAACCAGGGAAATCTTTTAAGGAAGTAGTACAGGGAAATCTTTAAAAAGGTCCCTATGTGACACTATCAGGGATTAATTCTTTCCTTGTCTGATAATAGGGAAGTACCCTTCTGTATTAATATGATTCAGCTTCACCCCTCTCTCTGGTGGGATTTCTACTTCTGACATGACTGAGTCCTCTACTTTGGCACTTAAATGTGCTCACACCTTCAATGCAGCCGGAGCAGTGGGGGTTGGACACTCCAAGCTCCTCAAACTCCAGCCATCTCCATCGTTCAGAAAGAGCTCTCTCTCTCCCCATAATAGAAAACTTTTTCTCATTAAATGCAAAGAACACCCTCTAATTCTCTTCTTTATTAATGCATGTCAGTGGATTACTCTTTCTTCCATGGAACTGTTTTTCCCTTGGTGTTCTGAACACAGAGAGATCATGTTTTTCTTCTAACCAGAACTTTGTCTTGAGCTGTTTTACCTATCTTAACTTAGAGGATTTAATGATATCTTCAGATTATTGTATGGAACTTGGAGCATCAGGTTTCTAGTTCTAGTTCAGGACTTTCTTGTATGGTCAGCAATACATATGCTACTTTCGATTGCATACTTGACAGCAAAACATTTATTTATGGTCTGGAGTTATGGCTCAAGTGGTCAATGTTTGCCCTTCAAGTGTGAGACTTTGGATTCAAACCCCAGTATCACCAAAAAACCCCATAAACAAAACCTCAAAGCGTATTAAGCAGTGCTTGACCAACATTCATTATATATCTTTATACAAGATACCACAAAGTTGTTTGGTTATAGATGTATGAGTTGTGCAAGTTGAATAACCCTTTTATTTATAATATTTCTGTTTGTGTTTATGTTTGTGTTTGTGTGTGTGTGCACACACCAGTCCTGGGGTTTGAACTAGTGCCTGGAAACTGTTCTTGAGCAATTTTGCTCAAGAATATCACTTTACCACTTGATCTACAGCTCCACTTCTTGATTTTTGTTGGTTGATTGGAGATAAGAGTCTCACAAATTTTCATGCCTAGGCTGGATTTGAACTGTGATCCTCAGATCCTCAGATCTCAACCTCTTGAGTAGCTTGAGCTACTAGTGCCCATCTTATAATACAGTTTAAAGTTGGGTAAGAACAAAGAGCCCATGTCATACATAGAGGAATCTAGAGACTGATGAAAGCACCCAGGCCCAACCACACACACCATCAGACAACTACACTAAATGTGCAGTTTCTGTTATCACGTACAAGCTAAAGGACTCCTTTCTCTTATGGCATAGCAGCTGGTGCATAGTATGGACATTAGAGAATTGTTAGCTTTCTTCATTATCTGCATTTCACTTTCTTACAAAGTATAGAAAAGGAAATACACACATGAAGTTGATTTAAAACAAGAAGTTTAACATGTATGTACTTACAAAGACATGACAATTATGCCTTTCATCATGGACTTGAATAGTCAAAACTGTAACTTGATGTTTAAAAATGATGAAAGGACCATGAAAATTTTATCCCAGGTTTTTTTGTATATTTGTTTTTGAAAATCATTTTATTGATAACAAGTTGAAAAGGCACACATATGTTCACGAATGTAAGTACTCTAAATATGGCTCACATTATACATCCTCTTACTTCTCTTTGGCTGTTATGCAAATGACCATTAGTGTAGTGGCTTCACAAACAGACTTATTGTCATGCTGCATATAGTCCATAAATCTGATATCAGATGACTGAGGTAATGTCAAGTCATGGGAAACCTGTGTTCCACTGGCTCTTGGTGAGAGTCCATTCAGAGTTTGACAGCTGCGGGCATTTGTTGTTTTGTGACTGTACCACTCCAGTCTCTACCTCTGCTGTAACATGGCTGGCTATTTTTCTCTGTGTGTCCAGTGTTTTCTCCCTCAATCTACAAAGACAGCTGTATTTAGATGTTGATCTCCAAATCTGAAGAGTCCTTATTCATTTGTACATGCCAAGTCTTTATTTCTCTACTGATTTATTTTGATAAATGTAAATTCAGTATGCAATTATTGGATGCCTTTGTGGCAATTTTATAAATGCATATAATGTATGTACTATGATCATATGCACCCCTTTACTGCACCATTTATTCTCTACCCTGTCCTCTTGACCTCTTCTTTTTCCTAAATAATCCCCTTGTACTTTTATGCATTAAAAAGAAATGCCCCTTAATGAATGAATGGATCAAGAAAATGTGGTACCTATACACCATGGAATTAGACTCTCCATTAGAAAGAATGATACTGTACTATTTGTAAGGAAATGGAAAGACTTGGAAAAAATTATATTAAGTGAAGTAAGCCAGAGCCAGAGAAACAAAGTTTGCATGTTTTCCCTCATTGTGGTAGCTAGAATGTGCTTAGAAATCTATAAGTAATCACATTGGGTGGTATGGAAGTGTAATAGACTCTACAGAGAGCTCAAATAGTATAATTCTTTAGAGAAGCTAGACCAAAGACCAAATAAGTACTATGAAATGGATACTTACAAGAGGTGGTGAGTGGGGCCCAGGGTGATAAGTAGATTAATGAAGGGGAAAGAGGGGAATGCAGTCAAGAATACATTGTATATAGTACAAAACTAATAAAGTAAGAGAAGGGATGGATCAAGGGGTGTGTGTGAGAATGTTGAAGAGATGACACAGATCAAGAGAGATCATATACACAAACTGCTTTATTAAATGGCAAAAATTTCAATTACATATCCTAAAAAAATTAAGAAAAGAAAAGGCTGGATGGGTTGGGAGGGGTGAAAGAATGTTGAAAGAGGTGCTGCTGATTAAGATGAGCTGTATTCACAAATCTCTTTGTTGAATGGAAACTTGTTTGTACAACTACCTAAAGACAATAAAAATATGCAAAAATAAAAAAGCTATCTTCTGTAATTGTTAATACTCGCCATACTTTGTGTTTCTGAGGCTGGTTTATATTTTGCTTAACATGTTATTTAGTTTCATCCATTTTCCTGCCAGTGAGAAGTCAGCAGAACAATCTTGCCATGTATTAAAATACACTTATGAAATTGTTTCTTACTTGAAATAAGTTCTCATGTATTCTTTAAGAATACATCATAAAAATAATAAATTTTCTATATGTCACAACATGTATATATATAACCCATCATTAAATATCACAAAATCATAAATGTTAATTTGATTATACAATAGGCTAGTACACATATTTTCTGTAAACTAAAATGTTCCAGATGAATTATAAAATAATTGCGAGTATAGTTATCAAACAGCCAACCATTTATCATCTTAAGTTTCCATTTTTTAAAGATTATTTTTACAAGTGCTACAAAAACTAGTTATGGAAAGCTTTACAGATATTTTCAAGTGCTATTAGTCCAATTAAAAATTCTACAAAATGAAGAAATAAGTGAAACATAGAAATGTTTAGAAAATTGGTGGATTTGGATTATTATTCTAGTCCTCTCTTCTAATACTTTACATTTCAGAGACTGATGATGGCCAAGAGTCCTGCATGAACATTCAATTCCTGCATGGAATCTCTCACCAAGCCCTATGTACATTACCTTATAAAAATCTCTCTTATAGTCTTCTATTTTTCTTAGCATGCAGTGTCTTATGTGAATTTTAACCTTGATTATTTAGAATATCTACTACCTGATGTCTGTCGATCTATTTCTACCTTGCAGGGAGAAGGGGGAAGGGCACTGGGCAGGAGGCATTTAAAAATGTAACTCTTCAGATCAGATAACTTCATCTCCTTTAATAAATTTTCTCTGTTTTCTCAGTGGTATGAAGGTAAGATGAGAAATGCTATGAACTCACAGAGCCTTCCACGGCCAGGACTTTGTGAGACTCTCCTTGATCTCTGAAATCCTTAGTGATGAGCACTGTTCTATTCTACTTAGATGACTCCTGAATGCCTGTCATACATTACCTCACAAATTGCAGAAGAAGAAGAAAAGAAATCTCCCTTAGTAGCTAAATGAAAGGTTAAAAATAATAGGTCACACTTTCAACTTCCCTTTTATAGAAATATTTCTGAGGATGACTTTTCTGCTAATATTATTTTGATCACATTCCCAAGGTTACAACATAAAAAGCTCACATTGCCATTTTCTTCTAATGATTTCTGATCTATTGGAGTTTCTTCTATAAACTGATATATATAAGTGGGTTTAAAAATCACCGTGGATAAATATGTGCTTTGTTAATTTCTAATAAACTACATTAACTACTTTCTAAAAGATTTTTTCAACTAAAACTACCATAAATCAAATTGATAAAATCAATACATCAATAAAATTACCATAAATATTATGGCAGAGAAGACATTTTCCTCCATTTTCTGATAGGTAGAATGGTTTTATTTGTATGATGGATATATCTGTAATTGTACTTTTAATTTACCACCAATACTCCAAAATATTGTTTTAATTACATTAAATATATGGAGGGAGTCCAATATTTGGTGCATTAGAAGCAAACCACTCTCTAGTTTCTTTGTAACTTAGAAACAAAGCAACCAGAAGACAACTCAGTGGCAAACTTTTGTAGTTGTAAATCAGAGCCACACCTCTACCTGTAGAGAAGCCACTGGTATGTGTGATGGAATGAACTAAGGATCACACCAACAAGTCCCACAGGGAAATCTCTCAAGTCAAAATCCAGAGTCCTGATGTTGGGTTTGATGGGTCACTAGACTCGAGTGTGTGCTGACTTGGTAAGTTGAGTGGGAAGCTAGTGGTGAATCTCAGGAGAGATCTAAACAGTATGGAAATCATTTAAGTCAAAACCCAGAGTCTCAACATGGGGAATGGTGCTGTAAGAGTCAGTAGTGTGGCAATTCCGTGGATCACATTGAGAGCAGTCTGAGTTGTCAGAGGCTAGGAGATGAGGAAGGCCCCCAGGGAGTAGTAGAGAGTGGGATAGAGTCAATAACAGTGGGGAATGAGCCCACATGGAATTTAGGATAAGGGGTCTCTAGACTCTGGGGCAGGATTAGGAACTTGCTGTCTAAATATTATGCTATGATTCTTGCTACTGCTTAGAGGTACTAAAATAAATCTCGTAATTATATACATAACTTCCTCTGACCTAGTTTGTTCAGAATTCAAAATTTAAAAACAGATTTGTAGAGGAAGAAAGCCTCTTTCCTCCCTAATGAAGAAGAAATATTGTCTGCTTGGTATATTTTGTTTTTTTCTTTGCAAATGTTATTGTTATGTTCTTATCTCTTTTCTTATTTGGTCTTTGTGTATATTCTACTCTGTTCACTCTCAGAATTAGTTTCAATATCTCCCCTAAGTTTTGCCATTATTTATATGTACCCAATCTCCCCTTTTTACCACTGAATCACATTTTATTTAATTTTTATTTCTTATTTTATTAGATAATTATTAATGCATGTACATTTAACTTTTGAACTCCTAGTTTATTTTATAAGTATTGTAATTCTTCCATTTATAATTGTATTAGTAATTCAATTTTTTTATAATTTTTTCAATCACATTTAAGTGCCAGATTTATCTATAAATTGTTGATTTTGTTAGTGTTGACTGCTTCCTCACCTCTGAGTTAAATTAAAAGAGATATCCAATATTATATACATAAGAATGGCATTGTAGAAGCTCTTTCCATATGAGAAACAAGGTAATATGATTCAAAGGTCATCAATTCCATAGTAACACACACTAATGGATGAAATCCCAGACACATAATTAACCACAAAATTAATTTGACATGAACAAATGCCTGAATAAATTCCAGAAGAATACAAATAAACTGTTAAATGAAGCAAGGTAGACAGTGCATGATATAAAAGAAGGATTTAATAAAAATGTAAAAATATTAACAATTTTTGAATTGATGTTCTGGAATGAAAAAGTTCAATTAGTCAAAATAGTTAAAGGCCTTGATCAAGATGCACTACATTCATATACTACTGTGTTAAATAACAAATACTTGTACAAATATTTATAGATAATTGTTTTGAAAACAGTGTTGTCAGTAGACTGGATTAAATTAATGACAGAATGTCAGTGCTTGAACAAGGTAGATGAATTTAAGCGATAGGGTAAAATGAAAGAAAAATAGGAAAGTGCAGAAGCTTTAATACATCAGTGAAAGAACAAGCTCATGAATGATGAGCATAGATTCAGGAGAAGAAGTTCAAGCTAAATGCAAAGAAAAAAATGTTCAAATGAAATAGTAGGAGGAACATTTCTAACTCTTTTTTGGGGGGCCTGGGCACTGTCCCTCAGCTCTTCAGCTCAAGGCTAGCACTCTGCCACTTGAGCCACAGCACCACTTCCAGCTTTTTTCTTTTTGCTTATGTGGTGCTGAGGAATCAAACCCAGGGTCTCGTGCATGCAAGGCAAGCGCTCTACCACTGAGCTACCTTCCCAGCCCCATTCTAATTCTTGACAGCGAAAGAGTCAAAGTTAAATTAAGGAGACCAAACAGAAAGCCAGAAAGAAACTCTTATGACACATTACAATTAAAACATTAAATATAAAGAATAAGAAAGGATTGTTAAAAACTGTAAGAGAGGGGCTGGGAAGTTGGCTCAGTGGTAGAGTGCTTGCTTCACATGCATGAGACCCTGGGTTTGATTCCTCAGCCCCACATAAGCAGAAAAAAAGCTAGAAGTGTCACTGTGGCTCAAGTGGTAGGGCACTAGCCTTGAGCTGAAGAGCTGAGGAACAGTGCCCAGGCCCAGAGTTCAGCCCCCACAACCAACAAAAACAAACAAACAAAAACTGTAAGAGAAAAGTGCCCCTTCACATACAAATGCAAGCCCATTAGAATGTAAGCTTACTTGATGTAAACTCTAAAAGGAAGGTGAGATGAATCACATTCAAAGATGTCAGGATCAAGATTTGAAAGACCATGGTTCAAGGCCAGCCAGGGCAAAATTTTCAGGAGACCGTTCTTAACAGAAAAAAATAAATTAATTGGGTATGGTGGTATGTGTGCCTGTTAACACAGCTTTGGTAGAAGCATAAAATTAAGAAGGATCACCGTGCAGACTAGCCTGGGAAAAGCTATGATTTTATCTAAAATATAACTAGATCAAAAAGATATGGAGCAAAAGCTCAAGTAGTAGAGCGCCTACCTAGCAAGTATGAAGCTCTCAGTTTAAGCCCTACTACTGCCATACAAAAACATAAAATAAAACAAACCTTTCAAAAAAAATAATATGACAGAGACAGAGACAGAGAAACAGAGCGAAATACAGGGAGATGTAATACACTAGTATATAATCCCAATATACTACTCAGGGGATGTGTTTGAAGGAATGTGCATCACAATCCTATAACTTATAGACTCATGTTTGTAACCGCACTACTCACAATAGCCAAGCTACAGAATCAGTTTAGCCAGGCAAAAACAATCAGATGCCTTGGAACACACTTAGGAGAATTGGTTCTCTGCAGAGTTATAGAAGGATGTGCACATCTGTGCCATAGAAATATCTGACAACCAGATCTGTTGCTTGGTTTTAACTTAGATGAAATGCAATAGGGATAAAAGCTCATAATACAACTTTGCTGGTGACAGATAACATGTAAGAACAAAAGCAACTTTAGTGCCAGATCTTAAAGGCTGTGTAAGGAGATTTAAAATACAATTAAGAAAGTCTTTTCACCAACAAGTGCAAAAGTATAGAGCAGAATGGGCGCAGCATGTTATATAGCATGTTGAAACGTCTTCTGGTTATAGTCCAATGAACACAGATCATGGCACAAGCTAAGAACTGAGAGTTGCCCCTCTAAGGTGTAGGAAATCAGCAATAACTGTGATAAAATTATATATATATATTTATATACATAATTTTTAGTGATTCTGAAATTTGAACTCATGATTTCATGTTGGCTAGATTAGCACTCAACCACTTAAGCTCTACCTCTAGTAGTATCTTTGGCTAGTTATTTGTGAGACAGGGTTTTGTTTCCCCTTGTGCACTGGCCCCAATTGTGATCACCTTACTGTAAGTTCCCCATTGTTTCAGGATAAGGCATGCACTGCTATTTCCTGATTTTTCTCTATGAAGGTGGAAGCTCATCGCCTTTGCTGCACAGGCTGTCCTGGAACCTTGAGCCTCCAAATCTCAACCTCCAACTTAGCTTGAGACAACAGGCACTTGTCACTTCATTCAGCAATGGTTTTGACAAAGCACATCCATGGACTTTTCTGTCTAGGTTGGCCTTGAACAGCAATTCTTTCAGTCTTAGCTTTTTAAGTAGCTAAGATCACATCCATCCATTAGTGCCTGAAAAAAATAGTATTTTTACTGTTACTCTGTGCCAAGATGTTTTTAGGTAATTTAACATAAACAAAGCTATTTAATCTTTACAATAATCACATGAACTATATGATTATATTACTATATATATGACTATATATCATATATAAATATATAACCTTTTATTTGTACTTGTATTGGGGTTTGAACTCAGGGCCAGGGTGCTCTCCCTTACCATTTTTCACTCAAGACTGGCACTGTACCACTTGAGCCACACCTCCACTTCCAGTTTTTTGCTAGTTCATTGGAGATGAGAGTCTTTTAGATTTGTCTGCACAGGCTGGCTTTAAAAGGGGATCCTCAGATCTGAACCTCCTGAGTAGCTAGGATTACAGGCATGAGCCCTCTATGGCTGAAGAAAGTAGTACAAAGTCATCAAATAATCTGCCCTGTCCAGAGTTTTTTTAGTTTAAGTGGTAGAAGAAGGCTTTGGACCCTAGCATCTCCGCCAGTGCCCATCTATACTAAACAGTTTTGGCCTTCTCCTGTGTAGTGCCTATGTCCTCTGCTTTGCCTGACTGTAGGAACAGAAACATGGAGATGAGGGTCTGTGTTGGCTTCTGGGAGGGTAGTGCTGGAGATTGTGGATTCTGTGAGTGTAAATTTCAGAGCACATTATTCAGGGAACAGAAGAGAAGTGTAATTTGACCAAAGATAATTTATCCAGGTCATTTTTTGTTTTTCTTCTCGTTCTTCCTCTAAATGTTCCTGGTGTTGGTTGGAAAACCATTCACACAATGTCAAATTGTATTTTGTCTGTGGGAGCAGAGCCTTTTCCTTACATCAGCTCAGATTTCAGTCATATCCAGTGTTACCTTTATCCATTAAAACAGATCAGATCCTCACACATTCAGTTTCAGAAAATGATCTTTTCCAACCTGTTGCTTTTGCTTGGTTTTGAAAACTAGCCAGACAAGGAACATGTCTAATGCCAAGACAGCTTCAGTAAGTGCAGTGAGGGGTAACATGAAGTTCTGCTTGTGAAAGAACACTTGTGCTTGAGACCAAGAGCCAGGAAGGTATCTGCATGTAGGTCAGCAAATTCTGCATGTAGGTCAGTTACATTTCTCATATTCTCCTTCTTCCTGAACTTGCAGATTACCTTTGGTATATTCCTCTAAAATCATATGCATATCTCCTACCACTAATCTTGTATTTGTGTCTTGTTATCTGTGAGCTCATGTGCTTTGAAGGTGGAGCCTTCCAAGATTGACAATAAGGTAAACTTCATGATTAATTTTTCTTGAGCTTAAACTTCATGGCTAATTATGATTAGTCATGTTTCTGTTTTTCTGACCTGTAACTGAAAATATTTATTTACCTTTTTAAATGGCTCAACCCAAAGCAAAAGAAAAGCATCAAAAGCTACCTTATAGCTCATAATAATATTCATGTAAATTTCAAATTTCAGTATGAATAATAAAGTTTTAGAATGTAGTCCAATTTGTTTATACATGGTCCATCATTGCTTTAGTTGCAATGATAAAGTTGAGTGAGTCTTGATGGTGAGTGAGAACATGTGGCTAATAAATATTTAAAGTATTTATTATGTGATGTGTTGCATTAAAAAATCACAAATCCTTTGCCTTTCACAGGACCTTGTGCTATATTGTTCCTAGATGCTTGGGGATGGATACATTATGTTGAACCTGTCATCTCCGATGTCATGTATGGACCTCCTAAACTCTCAACCCCATCAGGGCTTTCCTTGATAGCTGCTGGCTCTGTCTTGGTTCTTAGTGAATTTCTTATTCGTGGTAGCTTTTGTCTCTCTGTCATTTCTCTGTCTCTCCTGCAAAGGTCAAGTATTTGGCATCACTGCAAGTGTCCATCCTTCTGCAAGAGGGAGGCTGGAGGCATAGAGAGGCAATGGGGATGCCATCCTTTCTACTTGTTTTCATTTCCTGCTTTGACTTCCTGTTCCTGACAACATGGTTGTAGCCATGTTTGCTCATAGGTGAGAAGACATTTTTGTTCATAGTAATGTTGGCTAGGGAACAGAGAAACCATGCAAACAGATCAGGTAGCCACTGTCATGTATTTGGAAGTCTGAGACCCAGCCACACATCTTCTCTGGGCTTTAAAGACATAGCACCATCTCAGCAAGGCCTCTTCTGGGAATGAATGGAGCTCAGGGTCAGGGCTCCCTTTTGCAGACATCTGGAATTAGAACTTCTTTTCTTTTTCCTCTGTTCCTCAGCGCCTGGAGTGACAGCAGCTTCCTCACTCTCCATGTCACCTTGGTGCTTTCCCAGTTCTCCTTTCTGTTCTCGATCAATGACCCTTTGCATCTATTTTTTTCTCAGTCTGTAAGAATTTCTATCTTTTTGCTGAATAAGAATTAGCCTCGGTTTTGTGTCTCTAAGGCCTGGCAAGCTTATGGCCAGGTTGCCATCTTAGTTCTCATCTGTGAACTGTCTTTCCTCCCCAATCAAGAAGCCCTGGCTTGTCTCAGAAAATATCGCAGTTGCTGTCCTTTACTTATACTTCTTCCCTTGGTAGCTTAATGTAATGTCATGACCTTAAATTCCAACCATGCCTGGTAAATTCAAAGTTACTCTCCTAGTAAGAATAGTACTCCTCAGTTTCAGACATGCAGATGCACTTGTGTAGTTTGGCTCCTTTTGTCTAACAGTATAAGGAATGTGGGGTAAAGTTGGGGTTTATTCAAGGTACACAGTGTATATGTATAAAAATTCAAAGCTAAGATACTGCAAAACTAAGATAAAATATTTCTGGCCCCAAACATCAAACATGTCCAACCAAACCACTGAGGTGCTCCTATAACAAATCTATCCTTCTTGCACATGTGTATCGATAAATGGCCACCAAATTCTATTGATGTCCTAGTGTGACATACTCTACTACATAGAGTTGGCGAGTGTCCATGTCAGGGACAGGTTAAATGAGATTTGTGTCCTTCTATTACTTCTCTAATTCTATGCTTTAGTTTACAATGTGAAGATCCAGCATTAGATGGTTGATATTAGAGAGATATGAGGGTTCTGATGCCATGAAGTGTGCTCTATCTAATCAAGAGACCTAAGAGGGTCCTGAGTAGTGCTTAGTTTAGAAGGCTTATTAACTAAATAAACCAACTTTCACTGGGTTCTAGTTCTCAACAGGGTAGGAAGCTCTGAAGTCCTTCCTATTGCATCATTTCTGTGCAACTCTTTTTACCTTTATTACCACACTCACTGTATAATAATATTTTACAGTAATTGCTAGCGTAGTTCCTGCTTGTTGGTCTGACTCTGATTGCTTCAGTTGGAGACGGGATCCTAATCTCCTTGGTCTCACTTTTGTGCTTTCCCTAATTGTTGAGAAGCACCTTCAATTTGTATGTTTTCTCCACCTGCTATAATTTCCCTTAAGGCCTACACAGAATTTACACTTCTCTTTGCTCAAATCTCACAGTGTTACTCAACTATAATTTGATTGCTTTACTTAATAGAAAAATAACACTGCTTAAAAAATTAATCACGTCAATTAATGGCTCTGAGTGGCAAGGCTTTCTATGTATACATGTGTGTCTATGAGTGCATGGGTACATAAAGGTGTGTCTGTAGATGTGTTTCTGGCTTGTGTGTGAGGATGCATTTTGTTTGGGCTGTGTGTGACTGTGCCTGTATTGGGAATTATAAATGGAGGGTAGGAAACCTCTTTAATTTGACGCTCCCAGATTTCTATTTTAATAATTCACTTGTGCTATTCCAGATTCACAGTAAGATTTTTGCCGAAAGGGGGAGAAGGGTTGAAAATACTATTTCCAAATATATATATATTATACTCAATTATATATACATATATATATATATGTATATATAATTGAAGTGAAGCATATTCCATACCAAGACTAATGGCAGATGAAGCTGATGCAAAATGGGTTACAGTTGCGATGTGTGCACAGGGAGGGAAGGATTGTGAGCATAAAATGTGGGAGAGAGGGGGTGGGTGGCAGGTGCAACCAGTGTGTGTGAATAATGAAACAATAGACCATATAATTGGATGATGCACCCTCTTTGCATACTGCTGTGCATGATCGCTGCAGGCCCAACATCGCACAAGCTGATGCTGCCTGCTGTGCTGGGAGAAGAGGCAGCCGCTGTAATGCGTGAAATGTAGAAATTCTAGAAAGGCCTTTTGCTTTCCTCCTAAGCATCTCTTTCAGCCACTTCCTTCTATTGATTGAAATGCTTTTCTTATAATCTTTCGTTTTACATTAAAAAAAGATTAGGAATGGAGACCTACTCCTGATTTGAAGTAAGTCTAGGTGGTAACAGCATATTCATTAAGTTTCTTCCTTTCTTTTCTTCTTTTTTATTAAAGCCTGAGACAGAATACCACAAAAGGAATCTTAACCCAAAAGGAGAGCCATTTGAAAAGTATTTAGGCTTTTCATAAGATCTCAGAAAGGGAAAACAGATGCATTTCAGAAACCAGCTGAAATCAGGGATCTGAGCCTGTCAAACACTTCTGCTGCTTTTGATTTTCTTTTTGTATAACATTTGTTGTCTCTGTGAGAGATAATTTCAAATCAATTCTAGATATTCATGCCTTTAAATGACATTGAATTGCACATGTGACAGTTTCAGCTACTCATGAACTCAATTTTGGTTCCAAATATAGAGAAAAAATAGAGGTCTTCACTACATCCTATTCCTGTTCCTGGAGATCAAGAATAGCCAGGTTAGGACATGTTTCTGTACCCTATAAGACAGTCACTTTTGCAGTAACTATGTGGCTCTTGGTGGGGAAATGGGGGAAGGCAATTCAAGAAAATGGAAGGTCCCCAGAAGATAAATTATTAGGTAGCCATTGAAATGATTGTCTCAGTGCACATTTGTATGTTTTCCTATGAATAGTTATTTGGATCATGTGTCAATAGATTGTTGTATCATGTGAACTGATAGTTGATCATTTATTCATTCCTTCAGAGGTCATTGATGTGGTGAAGCATTGGCTACAGATATATGAAGAAAGGTTATACTTTCTCTCCTTCCTTCCCCTCTCCTTCATTCCCCTCCCTCCTCCCTTTCTTCTTCCTTCCTTCCCTCCCTCCCTCCCTCCTTCCTTTTCTTCCTTCCTGCCTTTCCTTCCTTCCTTCCTTCCTTCCTTCCTTCCTTCCTTCCTTCCTTCCTTCCTTTCTTCCTTCCTCCCTACCCTCCTTCCCTCCCTCCCTGCTTTCCTGCCTTCCTGCCTTCCTGCCTGCCTTCTCTTATTTTAGCTACAGAATTTTCACTCTATTTTCCTTCTCTACAGATCCATGTTTTATTTATTTTGCTGGTCTAGGGCTTGAACTAAGGGCCTGGGCATTGTCCCTGAGCCTCTTTGTGCTCAAGGCTAATGCTCTATGCTCTACTACTTGAACCACAGTGCCACGTCTGGCTTTTCCTTTCTTTTTCTTTTCATTGTTTTTCTTCATTGTTTCCTTCTTTTTGAAAAAAATATTGTAAAGGTAATGTAAGGGGGGGGGCTACAGTTACATAAGTAAGGTAATGAGTACATTTCTTTGTAAACACTCTGGCTTTTTCTGAGTAGTTTACTGGAGATAAGCGTCTCACAGACTTTCTTGTCTGGGCTGGCTTCTAACCATGATCCTCAGATCTCAGCCTCCTGAGTACCTCAGATTACAGTTGTGAGCCACTGGCTCCTGGCCTTTTTGATCTTTTTAAAAAAAATTATTAATGTAGTATTTCCTTGTTCGCCACTGAAAATAAATATAAGATCATTGTTACTATAATGAATACTGACTGATATTTGTCTGTTGACTTTGTATTCTGCTATATGGCCAATGATGTTTATCTGCTCTAAATGCTTTGAGACAAAGTCTTTATGTTCCTGGAAATATAGGAAAACATCAGCAAACAGAGATAGTTTGACTTTTTCCTTTCCTGTTTAGATTGTTATGTCTTTCTTTTGCCTCATTTCTCTGGATAGGAAATTCAGTAAGAGATAGAATAAGAGTAGAGTGGACATTCTTGTCTTATTCCTGACTTTACAGGAAATGGTTTAATATAATGCCAACTGTAGGTTTGTCATATGCAGTCTTGCTATGTTTAGATATGATTTTTCACTCATAGCTTCTCCACTGCCTTCATGATAAAGAAATGTTGGATTTTGTAAAACACTTTTTAAAAAAGCTTTTTAGCTTCTGTTGAGGTGATCATGTGATTCTAGTCCTTGATTCTGTTTATGTGCTGTATTACATTTATTGACTTACATATATTGAATCAGGCTCTTTCATCCTTTGGATGAAACAACTTGATCTTGATGCATGATTTTATTTTATTTATTTACAATTTTTAGTTGTTGAATTCAGTTACCAGATCTTTTATTGAAGAGCTTTAGATTGCTCTGTCTGCCTGTCTGTCTGTCTATCTGTCTCTCTCTATTGTACCATGTTGGCTTCATAATATTAGTTTGGTAGTGTTCCGTGCCTTTCAATTTCATAGAAAACTATGATGAATATTGATATTAGTTCTTTTAAAAATATTTTATTGAATTTAATTGTGAATCTGATGGGTGCTTTTTTTAAAGTTTCAAAGTTATTAAAATTAATTTTATTACAATTTTATTACTTGCTATCAATTTGTTTAAATAGCTGGTATCCTCTTGGCTTAGTATGGCAGGTTGAAGTGTTCTAGGAATGCACTCATTTTTAGATTTCTCAGTTCACTTGAGTGAAGGTTTACAAAGACTCTGGATTTCACTTTTGTTTGCTGTGATATTCTCTTTTTAATCCTGAAGTGTATTGAGTTAGTGATTTCTTTTCTACTTTTGGTCAGCCTCTCTCTTCTGCAGAGTAGACTGAATTGAAGACAGACTTTCAGGATAGATTAGTTGCAATAGAAAGCAGAGGAGAAAATATAGAAAAGAAATCAAAGAAATAAGAAGGAAATTCACAAGAACTTCAGTACTCCATTTAGATAACTAATTCCAGAATCATGAAGGTACTGGCAGGACCTGAGATGTTAACTGAAGGCATGGGAAACATATTCAACAAAACAATAGAAAGAAAACACCACAAATCTTGAAGAGAAGCATATGGAGATAGATACAAGTATTGTTCAAAATATCCAGAAAAACAGTTCAGAATAAAACCTCCTGATGATATATAATACTTAATATAATTAGTATATAAACCAACTAAACAATACTGAAGGCTGAAAAGGTCAAAACAAAACAAAACAAACAAAAACATTAAAAAGAAAGTCTATCAGAATAACATCAGATCTCTCAACAAACTCTCAAACAAAACCTTAAAAGCAAGAAAGGCGTGGGACGATGTTTTTCAAGCCCTGAACATCACAATTACCAACCCAGAATACTCTATTCAATAAAGCTATCACTCATAACAGAAGGACAATTACAAATCAAAACATTCACTGATAAACAATAGCTAAACAATTTATCACCGCTGGGACAACACTATGGAATCTACTCAAAGATATCCTGAATATAGAATAAGATAAACATAAAAATAGAGACAGTGGGGAAAAACCCACTTATTCCACCCAAAGAATGGTTAAACTTAGGAAGAACAGGAAGAAATACAACACTAAAATTGGGATGAGTGGGTTGGCAGGAAATATAACATCTTTCAATTCTAACATTTAAAATGAACTTAATTTTCCAACAGAAGGACATAGAATGACAAGTTGGATCAAAAGGCAAGGCCCAATCATCTGTCGGCCACAAGAAACATATCTATCTGACAAAACTATCTTTGTGTTACATGTTGGAAGAAAAATTTTCTGCACAAATGGAACCTGAATGTAGCTTTAATCCTATGTGATAGATTTCCAACCACAATTAGAGGCAAAGAGGTCACATTGATGACACTCAAAAGAGATTATAATTTTTATCATCTATATACCAATTGCAAGGCCCCTCAACTTTGTTAAATAATCATCACTCTTGAACTTAAAAACATATAGATTTCAACACAATAATGGTCAAAGACTTTAATACACCAGTCTCACCAATATACAGGTCACTTAGGCAAACACTTAAGAAATTTTAGAACCAAATGACAAAAGAGATCAAGTGGACTTAACAGATATTTATAGAATATTTTATCTTGCAGCCTCATAATACACATTATTCTTAGCAGCTTTTGGAATATACTGCAAAACAGGCCATATTCAAGGTCATAAAGCAATTCTCAGTAAGTTTAAGGAAACTGCAATAACCCTCTGTCAAATTCTGTTGAATCATAGCCAAATAAAATTAGAGGTTAACAGTATAAGACATCAAAAATATTCGAATTTTAGGTGACTGAATAATACATTGCTGGATGATGTGTGAACCACTGAAAGGGAGAAATCCAAAATTCTCAGAGTGAAAACAAAAATAAGACCTACCAGAACTTTTGGGATTCAGCAAATACAGCTCCAAGAAGAAAGTTTACAGCTATGAATATCTAAATCAGCATAATATAGAGTGCTCAAACAAATAATACCCTGATAATACACTCTTAGAAGAAGAACACTCCTAGCCCCAAACTAATAGATAGAGAAAAAGAGACTGAAACATGATCAAAATTTATAAACCCATAGCCAAGCAGTGAGAAATCACCCAAATAAATATATATGCAAATATATATTTGTTTTACATATATATATATATATATATATATATTTGTTATATTTGTTACTTTAGGAAAGTTTAAAAAATTAACTTTAAAAAGTTAAATTAAAACAGTTACCAAAATGGTTTCTAATTCAACAGATTACCATAAAAATTTAGTAATAACAAGGCAAGTAAAATAGAGACCATAAGTCAATGGGTAACGTGTATTGCTACCTACTTCTTTTCTTACTGTCATTTCTCTGTGTATTCAATGAACAATTTGGTTCAGGCAAAGATAATATTGTTTAATTAGGGATACAGGTGGACCCATTGCAACAATGAGATGTACAAGATGTTATGTTGAAAAATGAACTTTACAACTTTTGCGCAGCGTGGGGGGGATGGGAGGGGGGAGAATGGGAAGGGATGGGAAGGGGAAACAAAGGAGGAGGCAACAATGCTTGATAAGAAATGTACTCGTTATCTTGCCCATGTAATTGTAACCCCTCTGTACGGTATTTTCACTATTAAAAAAAGAATTAAAGAATGTTCTTAGCCGGAAGGAATTCACAGGTTAGGGACTAGTTTAAGTTTATGGGTAGTTCATTTATTGTGATTTTATAATTACACTTGTATAAACAATGCAGAAAGTGTAAATTTAATATATGAGAGTGAGATCTAACATAGCCATGGAGGATCAGATTTTTTTAAATTATAAGCTACTCTAACTTTGTGAAGTAGAACAAAATATCATTTGTTTGTTGTTCATCTTGGGAGGACAATAGGGAATTGATTCTGTAAATAAAGACTTCCAATCATGCATATAAATAAGCTGAGGATTCTGAGGAGGAAAATGCACAGGCAAAGGCATTTAGATATGGAAGGGTCTTGAGTACAAGAACAGATAATCAGATCAGTGCTGTCTGAATATACAGGTTGAGGTAGAATCTCATGACAGACAGGAAGTGAGAAATGATAGTGGACCTTCCTGTATGAAGGTGTGTGCTTGCACTTTCCTTTATAACTTATCATGGCACTCCAGGCTTTGAATTCATATACACTGGGCAGAGTTATCAGAAGGCAAACTCTTGTTCCTAGTGGTCTTTTTTTTTTTTTTTTTTTTTTGGGTCCGGTCGTGGGGCCTGAACTCTGAGCCTGGGCATTGCTGTCCCTCAGCTCTTCAGCTCAAGGCTAGCGCTCTACCACTTGAGCCACAGTGCCACTTCCGGCTTTTTTCTTTTTGCTTATGTGGTGCTGAGGAATCGAACCCAGGGCCTCGAGCATGCAAGGCAAGCGCTCTACCACTGAGCCATCTTCCCAGCCCCTCCTAGTGGTCTTATAATGCTTCCTTTCTTTCCTTTCTGATTACACAGTTTGAATCTTAATATGATCATAGGAATGGATCCCAAGGGTGAACATTTCTTATCAAATATATGTTCCTCAGTCTTGAGGATCAAGCCAAGAATGCAGTAATTTAGTGTGCCTAAATGACATTTTTGAGTTGGATTTCATCAGGCACAATGTACATAGAATCCAGTGGCCCCCACCCTGTTAAGCAAAACATTGTCAATTCATTCCTCAAGGAATGTGATAGAGGACATTGAACATAAAATGGCTTTAGCGCTGTGCCAGCCTCCACTGCTCAGCTTGGGCCAGCCCTGTCAGCCATTCTGCACCCTCATTTTCAGGGAGGTGTTGGAAAAGGCATGTATGACACAGTGCTCAGCAAGACTAGACCCCTGCTCATCAGAAAGTCTCATGAGCAAATCTGCAAAGCAAGCCATAAGCCAGTGTGTCTTTGGAAACTATAGGAAATGATTACGCACGACAGGAAGTTATCAGTACAATATTGAAGTGTATGTATGTATTTATTTACTTATTTAGTGTATTGTCAAGGTACGTGTCTTTTTGTGAAAACAGAATTTGCTAGAAAATGCTCAGGGACTCCAGTGAAGAGGCCCCTGGTGTCGGTCACATGAGACACAATGGAAATGTGCACCAGAGGTCTTGAGACTTAACACACATTGTCACAGGCCATTACCAGGCTGGCAGCACTAGATTTGACACAGCTGTACCTGAGGTAAGTACACCACTCACATATGGTGTCATCTGGGAGTGAAAATGAAGCATCATTGGGGTTTGAGAAGCAGAGATGTGGGGTAATGCAAGGTTTGTGATCAGGTAGGCAAAGGGAATCTTGGCAGGGAAGAATGGAACAGAGCCCAGGAGAAATCCACACGTGTGTGCCGCATGTATGGAATAGACTCGAAGCTGGACTGTCACAGAGAGGAAGGAAGAGCGAGGTGAGTCAATGCTCAGACCCAGGGGAAGGCAGCGGAAGAGGTTAGCTCTGCTGCAATTACCTGCTATTTCTGTCTATTTCCAGTTCTGAATAGTTTTGAGGCTTTCTGACTTGAGGCAAAACTCTGTGGGGATTTGTCCATGCAGAGATCCTTTAAAGACCAGGTCTAAAGAAGCAAGGAAATGATTTCCTGGCATAGGAGGTAACAACGGGTAGTTCATTCATTTTCAAGTCAATACTTCCAGAACATGGGAGTAAATGCTTTCACCAATAAGAGGAAATGTCACCCTTAAATGGATCACACCAGAGGTGAGTACACTCAACCTTTCTTGAGTTAAGGTCTCCATAAATTCAAGTCTCCATTCAAGGGAAATCGACATTGAGAACTGGACTTATGCTGAGCTCTGGATGGGCTTGCTGACTGTACTGCTGAAACGGATGCTCATCCCTCAGCACACCTGTGGGTTATATGGAATGCTGTAGTTCAATATCCCAAACAGCACCTGAAGCAATAGGAGGCTTAATACTTTTAGATGAACAACAGCAAAACATCCAAGCAGGCCAGTTTATTTGGGCTTGGGAGTTATGAAGCCCCCTGCTTCCTGGTCACCAGGATTCTGCATGCTGGAATTCTGAGAAGGGAGGCTTGTGATTTCCTCATCCTCATTAATTAGAATAGACATAGATGGCAAGGTATTGTCTTGTGATGACATCATTACATGGAACTCTGGTTTGTTGGCAGGTGTTCTCTAGAATCTTCCTTCTCAAGAAAAGGGATGTGAGCTCTCTTCAAGGAGGTGAATTCTTGGCTGGGAAGGTGGCTCAGTGGTAGAGTGCTTGCCTTGCATGCATGAGGCTCTGGGTTCAATTTCTAAGCACCACATAAGCAGAAAAAAAGCCAGAAGTGGGGCTGTGGCTCAAGTGGTAGAGCGCTTGCCTTGAGCAAAGAGCTGAGGGACAGCGCCCAGGCCCAGAGTACAGGCCCATGACTGACAAAAAAAAAAGGAGGTGAATTCTGCTGACAACCTAGAGGAACCTGAAGTAGATCTACTCCTGTTCCAGGGTTACAGACTTGTGGGATCATGGCAGAACATTCAGAAAACGCTGTGCCCAACGCTGAGATAATTAATATCTGCTATTTCAAGCAACCAAGTTTATGGCACCTGGTCATGCAGCACTGAAAGACTACACAAAATACCTTCAATGCCAAATCCAAACTCCATGCTAGCCAATTCACCGTAGACCAGACCATAGGAGAAACAGCCTGATAGTGTGTTTTCCCCACCTCACATGTCACTTGCAGCCTGATAGGGGCCATATGTTTGTAAATGTATGGCCAAGACAGCAGAATACATTCCAGTGGATTTAAAAACATCTCTGAGTAGAAGAAGAGCCTCCATCAGCTTTGTGGGTGGAGGCAGGCTCACACTGCAGAAGGCATGAAAGCCAAGTCGGAGAGAGTGAGGAAGTTCCATTTGCCAGAAACCACAGGGCAGGGAGGGCATCCGCCAGATGGCACAGCATTAGCAAAAGCTCAGGGGTATCAAAGACGGTAGCTATTCTTCTGCTATCCTAGGGCATGGAAGAACCCCAGAGAGCTTTTAAGAGGAAAGATAAATACAACAGCCTCGATTTGTTGAATGGTTCTGTGTATTAAAAAGAAATCAAACTACTTGATTATTCTCCATTCCAGTCTTGCTCCCCTCTCTGAGTTACACACCTTGTGCCAATTTATGGTAGCGTCGACAGAGTTATGATCTAGCTACAAATTACCATCACCCACCATTGGGGTTTCTACTGTTATAAAACAAAAGCAAATGCCAAGGGGTGGGGAGGGGGGTAGGAATGAGGGTAGAGTGTGCGAGAAGGCCTTTTGCATCTTCTCTTCTGGAAATGTTCTTTTTATGCTAATATCTTATAGTTCCCTACCTTAATGGCCCCATTAAATGCCATGAGAGTATTTGCAAGAGAAAAGTGTACCTGGAGATGAAGATGTAAAGTTACTAAGTGCATTTTGAGGACCAGAGAAGATTTCTCAGTAAAGGAGTTAATGTTCCAAAGAAAGCTTTGTTTATCCGGCAGACTTTATGACTGCACTGTTTTCTTCTCTCAGCACCTTAATTCTCAACCACCATAAGGCTGTCCAGATGTTTAAAATAAAAAGCCCATTTGGGTATTATCGGAGATTACTGGGAAAAGATAGACAGACATGATGTTTAGCTATGCAACATAAATTCCCTGAGTGTGTGCCATGCAGAACAGTCTAGATTCTCACCCTGCTGAAAGACTGAACTAATAAATCATAAAAACGAGACACAGGGCCTGAACACAATTTACCTCTAGCCAGCTGCCATTGCTGGGAGAGAGGAATGGAGGTGGGGACAAAGAATGAAAATAGTGTTCCATTTCACTCACCGGAGGCCCAGTGGCCTGAATGATCCACAACCCACTTTTGAGCATGTCTGGCCTGTCCCTGACCTGCTTATTTAAACACAGCAGTCACCTTTATTAGGTACATATTCTGTGTTTATCAGACTTGCAAATGGGAGCAATAACTTGTGAGATACTTTCACCCATTCTGATGCCTTCATTTCATTCATTCATTTCATGCCTGTTTTACCTAGCTGTGACTGTGTGCTGTTTTCAATCTGTCACATAGGCTATGTCACGTCTAGTCAGATGACTTCTTGCCTTAGTGTACCACAGTTAACTGGTTAGTAAGAATGAAATCCTTAAGCATGTGAATAAAGTCTTATTTTGTGTTATCCCCAGATGCCAACATCCTTTACAGGCTTGTGTATCACAGCAGTGGCCTTGGAATCCTCATTAGAACACTTTCCCTATCAACCTTTTAACAGATTATTAGGCATATTCTCATCATCACTGTGGGCCTACGAGGTGTTACTCTTCCTGATTACAAGGTAAGAAGACTATGTCCGTGTGTAGTAAGTGTTTTACCTAAGAACGCATAGTGAAGCACAGGGCAGGGTTTGGACTCCTAGCATATCAAACCATAGGATCGCAGCAAATTCAAGGCCTTGACCCTGGTGGATGTTAGAACACTTGGATGGAATTCAAAAGAACATGAAGTAGGCCTAGGGTGAACACACAGGACAAATCTTCTTTCCCCTGGGTGGTGCAGCTTTCTATGCATGCTGTTGTCACTCAAAGCTTTTATCAGTGCTTGGACCACCTGTCCTTAGTGACAAGCCCGGATGGCTGTCGCTCTAGGCTGAGTTGGGCTTTGCATTTTTGGAGCTCAGTCACTGGACCCCATCATGTGACAAATGTGTATAAAAGAAGCACTGATCCAGGCTAGCCTAATTATCTGTGCCCACTCATGTCAACAGGAATATTATCCCACGGACCAGAAAAATGCAGAGAAATATCAAGAGGAAAGCAGAAGGGAAAGAAAAAGAAGGTGTTAGAGCTCATAGAGAAGGACCTTGTGCAATGAGTTTGATTTCCCAATCTTTGGATGCCTTACTCATGAAGGTACAGTCCACTGTCATGCATTTATGCATGGTCCCAGGGCATATAGATCTTCATGTGTACCCAGGAGCAGAGGGTTCTAGAAGTAGAAAATGCTTTTCAGGTGAGGTACTGAATAGCCTTGGGATATTAGTTACTTTTTCACAGCTCTGACAAAAATATCTAAGAGAATAATTTTAATGAGAGGAAGCATTTACTTGGGCTCATGGTTTCCTGATGGGAGGGGGCTTGGCAGAACACAACAGTTGATACTATGGAAGCCAGAAACAGGGACATGAAGAACAGAGGCAAGACAGATCTCCCAGGACACAACTCTCAGTGACTAGGCTAGGACTCCTACTTTTTCTCATCTCCCAATAATGCCGTCATATTATGATCTGTGGAGGGACTGACACACTTACGTGCTCAGAACCTCTATGATTTAATGATCCCTGGAAATACTTTCACCAACACATCCACTGTGTGCTTTCCTAAACTCTAGGTATTTCTTGCTGTAACCATGTCTGTATTAACCAACACAATAGGCTTCCATTTCAGGCCTACAACTACCGGGCTCTGCAATCTCCTGATTATACTTTCTGCACAAATATTCTCTTGTGTGTCTATTTACCACTGGATTCCTGGGAATTTTACTGTTGCCACTTCTTTACAAACAGATGGCCACTAATGAGAATGTTCCTGTCCCTTACCTGTAATTCCTAATTATATAGCATAATACAAATTTAGCTTTAATTCAATTAAGTGGTAATGAGGTGAGGAAATATTACTTTAACATATTATTGCAGTTCAGGTTGGTAAGCAGTAGATAATAATATTTGTGTTCCATTAGATTCGGAGGTACTTTGAGAACCTACTGAGAAGTCTTCAAATTACTCTGGCTGTAATAGCTTATTTAAGGCAAAGTACTCAGCTAAAGAAATATGTACCTCTTAGAGAAATTTAAACTTAAGATACTTTGTGAGTCTAATGCAACAAAGAATTTTACATACACACACGTATCTCCATGGAGAATCTTCTTTATCTTTTTGAGGCTCATTTATATCAACCCTGAGGTAAAGTCAAATAACTTCTAGTTATGCTCATAACTTCATATCATGAACACAATACCAACTTTAGCTTTTGTCGGCCACCCATGAACATTGCTACAGTTTCAGTGTTTTTCCCCCTCTGAACTTCATGTAAGCCTTAATACTCAATGCCTTGGGATGTTGGAAAGTGACTCAGTTGTGAGGTCTCTGCCTTCAAAAAAGGGTTTAGCACCCTGATAAAGAGGCTTGATGGGGTTATGGGTGCAGTTAAAGGGTAGGCCAAGTGCTTAGCATAGGTGAAGTATCTGGGTTCAATCTCTAGCTCTGAAATAAATAAATAAAATTACTTGAAGTTGGAGTGGACCTTCTTACTTTATGTGAGAATGTGGAATTCCTCTCCTCTGGTAGAAGGCAGGAAGAAGCTTCTACCAGCTGAGGCACTAGCTAACATGTGGATCTTAGAATTTCTAGTCTCCAGGACTTTGAGCAATACGATTCTGTCATATCATTACCTAGCCTGTGCTGCTCTGTCATAACGGTATCCATAGACTGAGAGAGGCCCCATGCAGACTCCCAGGACAAGGCTTTGACTACTAAACTTTGGGTGTTGTGCTCATTGCCTTTGGATAATCTTTGTCTTAGATTTGTTTTATCCTAAGACTACTAACAAAAATCCTACTAATACAAAATACTACTTTGTTTCAGCCATCTATGTTTCCTTACATGAATTGTCTAGGTGGCAAATTTATTCCTTTCCCTTATTATGATAGCATATTTCAAACCCATGTTGAAATATTCAACATGGGTTTGAAATATGCTATCATATGGGGGGGGGGTGGAGTGTGCATGTGCACCAGAAAGACAGAGAGAGACAGAGAGACAGAGACAGAGGCACAGAGAGACACAGGGAGAGACAGAGACAGAGAGACAGAGACAGAGAGAGGCACACAGAAGCAGAGAGAGACAGATGGAAATGAAGATGGAGACAGACATAGAGAGAGAAAAGGGGAAGAGCGGGAGGAAGAGGAAAGAAAGAAAATAGAGGAGAAAGAAGGGGAAGAGGAGGAGGAGGAGAATGAAAAGTCCTTAAATGTGCTGTCTGCAAGCATTGTGAATGTTGGGTAATTCAGAATCCAAAGACATGAGAACAAATGAATGGTATTGTTCTAAGTCCCAGCCTAAAGCCTGAGCACAAGACGGACAAACATCCCTGGTGGAACAGGGACTCTTTCTCAAGCTGATCTGGGCTTTTAAAGGTCTGGATGATGCTCATTGGTGAGATCATGTTGCTTAAACAACCCACAAATTCCAAAGTGAAAGGTTAAAGTACTTGAGGCAGTGACCACTTGTTGCTTGTTTAAACTAAACCTAAGATCAGCAAATTCTGTCTAGCAGAGCAACACATGGTGGTAATCCAAACACCTGGTTGGTTGTGTGCCTTTATAAACCCTGCAAATCTTTAGTTCTGGGCTCTCCTCCTAGGCTCTGCTGTGTCGGAGTGTAGGATGAGGCCCAAGCTGCAGCCTATCTAAATAAAACCTTAAAACAGTTGTAAAGTCTGACTCTCAGTGGTCTTCTTGGTGGGGGTCCTGCGACCTGGGCACAACATATTAGTGAGGGCTTACCGGGGATCCCCCCAAAGACCCTGAGACCTCAGACTACAAAGGTTAAACAGCACTGTCTTTGTTAATTTGTCTTGTCCTGTTGTTGGCTGTTTGCACTTTCCTTTTCCTTTGTAAGGACGGCTGCTCCAATTCTTGTTGTGTAAAGGGTTGTCGAAGCGGACATGCTTGCACAACAACCCTGGAGGAACTGGGAGACGTCCCAGATCCTCTTGTGAGGGGGTTCCTTGGAACCTCACTGTGTGAATTGTGGGGCAGGGGTCCTTGGAACCCTGCCGTGAGAATTGTGGGACATGGGTTGGTTCAGTGTTGGGCCAGAACTGACCAAGAGGGCCTCCTAACCGAGGTCCAACTCACCCACTGTGGGTCTGCTCCTTCTGCTGTGGGGCATGGGTCGGTGTGGAACCCCGCTGTGACAGGAGTCAGTGGACCAATTCAGGAGATCTCCACTTCGTAACTGTCAGGCCTGCGTGTGTTTTATTTGTACTGTTTGTTTTTTGGACTGTATGACTGATGGGACTGGAAATCATGGGCAACACTCCATCTAGCCCCCTAGACTTACAAAAAGAAACTAAGAAAGAGGAAACAAAATTGTACTCCCTGGTTTTTCAGGGAGATAACTTGGAAGAAGAAATATTTCCTCCCCCATACTCCCCTTCTCAGGTTCCTTTCGCAGAACTTGAGAATGATCAAGAGGAGGAGGGAGCTATGGAACCAGCAGCCAAACCCTCAGCACCTGCCCTTAAAGTTTCTGAGGGGCCAGTCACTCGATGACGCCATGGGATCAACCCCCCTTCTAATGCAGCTGTTTTTCCCTCATGTGCCGTAGGTCCTGTGGATGCGGATGGTTGACAGCAATTCCAACATTGGCCATTTTCTACACCCAAAATGCCCCCTTTTCTGAGAATCCCCAGGATTTAATTCGTTTGCTTGAAACTATTCTTTTTACTCATCAGTCCACTTGAGATGATTGTAGTCAGCTTTTCCAGGTCCTTTTTACCACTGAAGAGAGAGACCATATCCAAGAGGCAGCCTGGAAACATATCCCTGGCCCCACAGGAGCGCCCATCATGGATCCTGCCCTGATTGCTGCCTATTTTCCTGAGATCTGACCAACATGGGACTACAATATGGTTGAAGGTAGGGAGTGACTCCTCATCTATCGCCAGCTCTGTTGGCAGGTCTCAAGGTGGCGGCTTGCCGACCTACTAATATGGCCAAAGTTTATGATGTTAGACAGGGAGGAAGTGAAAGTCCGGCAGCATATCTTGAGCGACTCATGGAAGCTTTTTGTCAATATACCCCGTATGATTTTGAGACCCAGGAGTCGGCTCAGATGATTATGTTTGCCTATATAAATCAAGCTGCACCAGACATAAAGTGAAAGTTGCAGGCTCTAGACAGACTTGGTGAAAAGTCTATTAGGGATCTAGTAGCCGTGGTGGAAAAGGTTTACAATAAGAGAGAGACAGAGGAGCAAAGACAGGAAAGGAAGGACAGGGAACGTGAAATTGAGCATGAAAAGAGAGACCCAGCTAAGGAAAAGAGGCCAGACTTGTTGGACTCGCCACTATCACATGCCGAGCATACCTGGTTCACAGACGGCAACAGTTTCATTCGAGATGGAAAAAAGTATGTGGGCGCAACAGTCACCACAGACACTGAGATAGTGTGGGCAAAAGCACTCCCCCGGGAATGTCTGCACAAAGAGTAGAACTAGTGGCACTAACAAAAGCCTTACAGATGGGAAAAGGGAAGATACTAAGCATTTACATGGACAATCGGTATGCTTTTGTCATTGTGCATGTCCATGGAGCCATTTACCAAGAGAGGGGGCTGCTGACAGTTGAGGGAAAGACTATTAAAAACAAACAAGAAATTTTAAGCCTCATCCGGGACTTATGGGAACCAGCAAATATTGCCATTATGCACTGCCCTGGCCATCAAATGGTAACTGATTCTATAACCAAAGGAAATAACTTGGCCGATCAGGCAGCTAAGGAGGCGCCCTCCAGCCAAGAGTGGAAGTACTGACTCTAGTAGACCCAGGGCCATGAGCTTTGCCTCCTGAGTTTCAGTACTCCCAAGAAGACTTGGAGTGGATAAAGAAAATTCCCATGGCCTATAAACCCCCGGGCAGAGAAAGGAATAAAGACTGGTGGAAAACTGTGAGGGGAAAGTTATCTTGCCACACAGATTGGGCTCTCACATGGGAACCTGAAGAATGCAGGACTTGCTCAAACACTCAGAAGTAAAAATTAGGCAAGGAAATCAACTCATTGAGGACATTGTTAAAAATTGTAAAGCCTGTCAGCTCACCAATGCCCCCAATCAACTGGTTACAAAAGGAGCTCGCCTCCATGGAGATAGGCCAGGTGTGTATTGGGAAGTAGACTTCACAGAAATTAAAACTGGAAAATTTGGATATAAATATTTGCTAGTTTTTGTGGACACCTTTTCAGGATGAGTTGGAGCCTACCCAACAAAGCATGAGCCAACGAACGTCGTGGCTAAGAAGATCCCAGAAGAAATCCTACCCAGGTATGGCTTCCCATCTACCATCGTGTCGGACAATGGACCGGCCTTCGTCTCAAAAGTAAGTCAGGGAATAGCCGAAGCACTGAGGACGGATTGGAAATTGCACTGTGCTTATAGACCCTAGTATTCAGGGCAGGTAGGAAGAATGAATCGGCCTCTAAAAGATACCTTAACTAAATTGGCCTTGGAGACTGGTGCAGACTGGGTATCGCTCCTTCCTTTTGCCCTGTTTAGAGTAAGAAATTCATCCTATCAACTTGGCTTTACTCCTTTTGAAATAATGTATGGACACCCTCTACCCATTATCCCTAGCCTTCAGACTGAATTGTTTGCTGATTTGGATGATACTGAATTTCTGTGTAAGCTTGACTATTTACCCCTGGTTCATAAGAGTATGTGGCCCTAGCTTAGAGCATTATATGATTGTGCTTCTATTCCTACCCCCCATTCATTTAAACCAGGGGACTGGGTGTTTGTTCGAAGGCACAACTTGAGATCTCTGGAACCACGGTGGAAGGGACTGGCTACACCCACTGCCCTTAAGGTGGATGGCATTGCTGCTTGGGTCCACTGCTCTCATGCCAGACAGGCTGACCTCTTTGCCCTGGATGACCATGGGGAAACATGGGAAGTCTCCAAGCATCCTACCCAACCACTCCACATACACCTCAAGAAAAAAAATGGACTGATTGTTATTGGTATTGTTGTTTATGGCTAAGGTCAGAGAGGGACTAGAAGAACCCGTTCAAGATCGAGCGCTGTTGGAGTTCAGTTTGAGGCCGGAGCCACAAGATTGTGTCTCAGGACCATAAGTCAAGATGGGGAATGAAGGGTTAAAGTACTTGAGGCACTGACCACTTGTTGTTTGTTTAAACTAAACCTAAGATCAGCAAAATTCTGTCTAGCAGAGCAACACGTGGTGGTAATCCAAACACCTGGTTGGTTGTGTGCCTTTATAAGCCCTGCAAATCTTTAGCTCAGGGCTCTCCTCCTAGGCTCTGCTGTGTCGGAGTGTAGGACGAGGCCCGAGCTGCAGCCCATCTAAGTAAAACCTTAAAACAGCTGTAAAGTCTGACTCTCGGTGATCTTCTTGGTGGGGGTCCTGCGACCTGGGCACAATAAAAGGTCATTCATCTTGAAACTCCCTCACAGGTACATGCACACATATGTTCCCAGCTATCTGGTTAATACCAGTCAAATTCCACATAATTTATTTTTTTATCAGCCAAAGCAGCTGGCTCTTGCCTTCTTCCCTGTCCCTCTAGTTCTAGGGCCTTGGGAACATCTTATTTTACATAATATTAGGAATTCTTTTCACACAGGATTTCAAGTAGGCAGCTCACTGCCTTATGAAATTAGCTTCATTTGACTATTAGGCCCACCACATGTCAAATCAGAAAGACTGTTTGTAAATGATTGCTACTAAGTTTGCTGTCAGCAGAATAAATCACTATTGGCCTTTCTGTTTTAAAGAATTTAATGAACTCAGCAGTGGAAATTACCCACAGCACTGACGACTAAAACCTTGGCATCTATGACCCAAATCCACTCCTTTAGTGTTCATACTTTGACATACCAGGGAACATGGCTATTAATAATGGATCAGACCTAGGTCAAAAAGTGATGGCAGGAAATACAACTGGATCCAACTCAAAGTAAAAACAGAAATTACATATATAATTTATGATATACAATATATAATAGAATGTATATATACATACAATATCTATGTAGATAGGAAGATGTAGAATGGGAAAATGATACAGAAATGTACCTAATAGAATAGCATTCAGAAAATAAACATATTCTATGCAATCATGATATTAGGCAAATATATACTGTATATATTCTGTTTTAACCATTAATATGCGTATTGCTAATGGCAAGAAAGGTGACGAGATTAGCTTTTATAATAAACATATGGAAAACATGTCCCTAAAATAATTTGTTCACTGGTGAGCATTTCTAGTTTACTGAAGACCTATAATTTCCTAGGAGCTGGAACTATACCAATATCTAACAAAGACACACTGCATTCAAGATTGGTCATCCATAAGTGTTTAGTGATGGTACTTGAAATTTGTCTAATTTACATTCATCCATCAAAGTTTATATCCTTGAAACCAGCAAACTGAGTTTACAGATTCTGTTCTTTCTTTCTTTCTTTCTTTTCTTTCTTTCTTTCTTTCTTTTTCTTTTCTTCTCCTTCCTTCCTTCCTTCCTTCCTTCCTTCCTTCCTTCCTTCCTTCCTTCCTTCCTTCCTTTCTTCCTTCCTTCCTTCCTTCCTTCCTTCCTTCCTTCCTTCCTTCTTTCTTCCTTCTTTCCTTCCTTCCTTCCTTCCTTACTTTCTTCCTTTCTTTCTTCCTTCCTTTCTTCCTTCCTTCCTTCCTTCCTTCCTTCCTTTCTTTCTTCCTTTCTTTCTTTCTTTCTTTCTTTCTTTCTTTCTTTCTTTCTTTCTTTCTTTCTTTCTTTCTTTCTTTCTTTCTTTCTTTCTTTCTTTCTTTCTTTCTTTCTTTCTTTCTTTCTTTCTTTCTTTCTTTCTTTCTTTCTTTCTGTCTGTGGTGGGCTTTGAACTTAGGGCCTGGGCGCTGTCCCTGAGCTGCTTTTTGCTCAAGGTTAGCTCTCCACTACTTGAGCTACAGTACCACTTCTGGTTTTTGAGTGGTTAATTGGAGATTAGAGTATCACAGATACTCTTCTGCCCTGGCCGGCTTTGAACTATGATCCTCAGATGTCAGCCTTCTGAGTAGCTAAGAGAATAGGCTTGCGCCACCTATGCCCAGATAATCCTGTCCTTTCTAACTGCAATCTTGAAAAGAATCTTTCTTCATAGCTCTTCTTTACCATGAAGCTATTAGGTCATCTGTAGGATGAGAAAACTTTATTTTATAATTTTCAGGGTCATTCTAATGTATTAGGTAGGGAAAATATGACAAAAAGAAGAAAGTTTTTGAGTCTATTCTCAATGAATTTCTCTTGGATCTTTATGTAAATATGCACATATATTTTCTCCTATTAAAGTTAAGATACCCTAAAGGTTTGAATCCTTCACCTCATTATCAAGAAATAAACAATAACAAATTCTGTTGGGGATGCAGCCAAAAGGGTAGTCTAATACATTGTTGGTGGGAATGTAATCTGTTCAACTACTCTGGAAAGCAGTGTAGAGGTTCCTCAAAAAACTAAATAGAGACTACCTACTAAGCAACAGTCTCATTTCTGGACATTTATCCAGTAGAACATAAACAAGGCTACAGTAAAGCCAGCAAGACAACCATGTTCATTGGAGCGCTATTTAGCATAACCAAGATATGGAATCAGATGCCTCTCAATGGACAAATTAATCAAGAAAGTGTTGAATATATAAACAATGGAATATGACTCATCCATCAGGAAGAATGAAATTGTACCATTCATAAGGAAAAGAAAGACTTAGAAAAAATAATATTAGGTGAACTAAGCCAGACCCAGAGAAACACAGGTTGCATGGTTTCCCTCATTGGTGTTAGCTATAATGTGCCTATAAAACTCTAAGTAAACATTACATTACATACTAATATAAGTGGCTACAAATGAATTAACCAAAGTAGAATAGACTCTATGGAGAGTGAAAATATAGTTTAATTCTTTAGAAAGACTAAGTCAAAGCCCAACAAAGTAAGTACCAGGAAATGGGTACTTGCAAGAGAGGGGATAGGTCCAAGGGGAGAGGGATAGATGAATGAAGGGGGGAGGGGGGAGAATGAAGTCCAAAATTCATTGCCACAAAATTAAGAAAAGTAGGGGAAAGGGTGGGTCAAAGTGAGGTGAAGATGTTGAAGGGATTGCACTTTATACATAACTGCTTTATTAAATGACAAAACATTCAATATGTATCTCACAAAATTAAGAAAAGTGAGGGAAGGGCTGGTTTGGGAAGGATGGGTGAGAAGGTTGGAAAGGGTGACATTCATCAAGACACACTGTAGTCATAAATTGCTTTGTTGAATGGCAAGTCCTTTGTAGATCTACTTAAAGATAATAAAAGTATTTAATAATAACACATGTAATCCAATTAGATCAAGAGGCTAATAATCCAGGACATCATGATCTGCATGGCACGCCAATACTGAGACTTCTCACCAGTACTGAGACATTCTCACTGGACTTCTTTGTGATTCAGGTTTCTATTAAGGAAATTGCAAATTATCATATCCTATTCAGAAGTTAGGGGTTAGAAGGGATAGCATGTAGATACTTCTATTTAAAAAATGGAAGAACATCTGGATATAGTTGTGCTCAGCTGTTAATCCCAACACTTAGGAGGTTGAGGCAGGAGGATTGTGAGTTCCAGGCTTGTCTAGTCAACATAGCAACACTTTGCTTTAAAAAAACTAAACAAGCAAGCCAGGTACAGTGGCTCACACTTGTAATTCTAGCTACTAGGATGGCAGAGATCAGGAGGATTGCGGTTAGAGGCCAGCCAGCCCTTTACTTCACAAGATTCCATGTCAACTGTCTGGTGGGTATGGTGATGGGTACCCTCATCCCAACTCTGAGAGAAGCATAAGTAGGAGGGTTATAGGTCAGGTCAGTCTGGACATAAGCTCTAGACCCTATTTGAAGGATAACAAAAGCAAAACAAAAGGTATAACTACAAGGTTTTGGATTCAAACTCCAGTACTGCCAAGAATAAATACGTGAATAAGTGAACACTATAACAGACAAATAACTTGTGGACCTCTACCAATTATGAACCCCAAATGGGCTCATGTTGTCCCAGGTACTTACACTGAGGTCAGGAAATGCTATGAATTAGACTTCAATGCTTCCATGTGGTGGATTTCTTATCCATTTTTTTTTTTTTATTCTTGGTTCCACCATTTGGAATGAGTTCTCTTCTGGACAATTGTCTTTTCCCTTTATCGTGTCTTTCCCTGAGAAATGCCTGATGGTCTGTATATCCCCTGCCTATGAAGGGTTGGAAGTCAGAAACCTTGTTTTATTTTAGAAGATATCCATTTTCTTCATTCCATATGCCAATGTTTTTATTAATTAAAAAAATCTATTAAAAAACATGAGTTTCTTATGAATTACATCAAATGGATCTTATCTTGTTGAATTAATTTGTTTTGAATCAGTTACTCTTTCTCCACTTCCACGTTCATTTTTGGAAACAGAATTCTATCCAATGCTTATCTTACAGCCAATTTTGGAAGCAAATAAATTTAAAAAATATTTCTTTTAGAGGTCCACAGATGGAGAAAAATTCTTTTTCAAATAGATATAACAAATGTCTCATTCTTTCCATATTCAAAGAACATTTCTGATGATAATTAGAAGTTTTTTACATGAAGAAATTAAGATGAGGGTTTTGGTTTAGAGTTTAAGTTTTCATAATGGTGAAATGAGATGAATATATGGTGCATGAATCTGGGGAGAGACAATCTGTAGACTGTAGAATGTTTGTAGTATCTTTATAAAAGTCATGCTCCAAAAAAATCCAAGAGAATGATTCTATGTGGAAATCGAGTCTTTGCAGTTCTAAGTACTCTAAGTATAAAGTCATACTGGTTTGGACCATGTCCTCAATCTAATAGCTGTGGTTCTAATAAAAAGAGATACAGCACACAGAAATACACAAACAGGGAAAAAGTACATTTGAAGACAGGCAGAGACTGGAGTAATATGTCTACCACCCAAGGAAAACTGAAGATTACCTAGAGCCACCAGAAGCTTGGCAAAAGCATGCAAATTTTGGAGAAGAAAGGCTGTGATAAACTGGGACTTTGAATTTCTTTCTAGATTTATGAGGGAATAAATTTCTGCTTTGTAAAATCATCAAGTTAGTCAGGGTAGCCCCCCATCAAATCGACAAATACCAAAACCTCTAGAAAGACCTCCAGTTATAGTGACAACTGATTTTTGCCTTTTTCAAAACTATTTTAAGTTATCTTTAAGTAGTTGTACAGGAACATATCATTTAATATAACACTATGTGAATACAATGCCTTTTACCCTGTGTCCCTTCCTTCAATGATCTCATTCCCTTCAATCCATCCCTTCCCTTACTTTGCTTAATTTTATGGTATCTACAATTACTTCTTGACTATATCCCTGCCCTGCCCTCCATCCCCTTCATTGTCTACCTCTTTTCCCTTGGCCCAGCTCTTTGTAAGTACCATTTCTTGGTGCTTATTTTCTTGAGCTTTGATTTAGTCTTTCTAAAAAATTGGACTCTTTGAGTTCTCCATAGTTTCTATTATAATTTAGTTAATTCATTAGGTACATTCTACGTGCCACTAATAAGAGGAACCATGAAACCCAATGAGAGAAACCATGCAAACTTTGTTTCTCTGGTTCTTTGTTGGTGGGAATATAAGCTGGTTCAACCACTCTGGAAAGCAGTATGGCAATTCCTCAAAAACCTAACATAGAATTACCTAATGTTGATGATCATATACACATAGCTGTAGAGCCTTTGTGATCATCTCCTAAGAATATCCTCCTTTGGTCTCAATATATGAATGTTTAGAGTCCTGCAGAAGCATAATTTTTTGTCTTTTACCATCTAGTGTACTTGTAGATTTGTAGGCATATTCTAATGACTACAAATAAGGGAAAAGAGGTGACATTGTTCAAAAAGAAATGTAAACATTATCTGACCTTTGTAACTGTAACCCCTTTGCACATTATCTTTACAATAAAAATAAATCAGAAATAAAAAGAAAGAAAACTTAGACATTTGGAAATGTATAAAAATCAATACTATCATACTTGAAAATCTCAAACAAATACCAGATGATCCAGCAATTCTACTCCTGGCTATCTTTCCAAGAGAACACAAACAAGGCTACGTTATTGCAGTCCTAGTCGGCATAGCCAGATTATGTAATCAGCCCAGATGTCCCTCAGTGGTGAATGGGTTAAGAAAATGTGGTATATGTACACAGTGGAATTTTATTCACTCATCAGAAAAAAATGATATCCTACCATTCATAAGGAAATGCTTTCTCTCCTTTAAAATATAAAATTTGAATAATTAAACTTTAGTTTGTTTTAAACTTACCCAAGTTCCCATAACTGGGACAGATGGCTCTCAACTTGTCTCTTTATTTCTGCTACCACATTAATCTCAGGTTAAAGTAGATTCCTCTTTCTGTTTCCTAAATCTAACTTTCTAATTTAGTAAGTCTCTTCATGCTATTCCCATGGATCCCCTGTCCACACTCTTTGGTTAGTGACATGATATCATCAGAGCAAGGTTTCTGGATTGACCAGGGCTACATTACACACTTGTGACTTGAACAAATTTTTGTCCTTTCAATTCCTTAGACTTCTTATTTTTTTCCCCCACTAGACTTTTTCTTTCTTTTTGTTTTAAGGAAGTTTTTATTTTATTTTATTTTTTATTATGGGAGGAGTTACAATTACACGGGCAAGATAACGAGTACATTTCTTATCAAGCATTGTAGCCTCCTCTTTGTTTCCCCTTCCCATACTTTCCCATACTCCCCCTCTCCCCACTCGATCCTTCCTCCACCCCCCACCAAAGTTGTAAAGTTTGTTTTTCAACATAACGACTTGTACATCTCATTGTTGCAATGGGTCCACTTGTATCCCTATTTAAATGATTTCTTTTTTCCCTTCCCCTCCACAAATTATACCAACATCAAATACAGTGAAAGCAGGGGGAGGGACATACAAAGCAACAAAAAAATCATCTTATAAATATGTTAGAAACAATTGCATGAAAGGAAAAAAAACAAAAAACATTTGAATACTTACCTTGGGGTTCATTCCCCTAACATCAACTTATCTGACCTTTTCTGGTTGACTCAGACATATACTAGTTATTGCAAATAAGGGAAACCATGGGACCTATGTTTCTTTGGGCCTGGCTTACTTCACTTAATATAATTTTTTCCAAGTGTTGCCAGTTCCTAACAAATGGGGAAATGTCATTCTTTCTGATGGAGGCATAGAATTCCATTGTGTATATATACCACATTTTCTTGATCCATTCATCTACTGAGGGGCATCTGGGTTGGTTCCGTATCTTAGCTATGGTAAATAAGGCTGCAATAAACATAGTCGTGCTGGTAGCTATAGTATGGTCTGTTTGTGATCATTTGGGTAAATGCCCAAAAGTCCCACTAGACTTTTTCTAGTAGTGTTTGATTCATAGAAAAGTTTATCAGAAAGCACAGTGATTTACTATCTTTCTCTTGTCCCAAGTACACAGATCCTTCCTCTCTTCCAGAATTCCATAACACAGTGGAACACTTGTTAGGGACAATGAACCCAAATTGACATATTGCCACGTCGCTGTAGTAAAGAGTCTGGAGTTTGCTGTAGGGCCATCTCTTGGTGATGGACAGCCCATGAGTCAAGACAGTGATGAGGGACAGCCACTCATTCAGTAACTCATAGAGCCTCTCCACATCTCCAGGAGCTCTTCTTGAACACTGATCTTTTTGCTCTTCCTCCATAATTTTGCCCATTCCAGAATGTCTCATTGGAATCTTCTAGTAATATATTTTCCAGACTTCTTTTTCATTTAGTTATTTTCCCTAGGGACTGGGAAGTTGGCTCAGTGGTAGAGTGCTTGCCTTGCATGCATGAGGCCCTGGGTTTGATTCCTCAGTACCACATAAGCAGAAAAAAGCCGGAAGTGGCGCTGTGGCTCAAGTGGTAGAGCACTAGCCTTGAGCTGATGAGCTGAGGGACAGCGCCCAGACCCAGAGTTCAGCCCATGACTGACAAAACAAACAAACAAACAAAAAACCCATATGCTAGTTGTTTGACCTCAAGTTTCTTTTCATATATTTTCATAGTTTGTTAGCTTGGTTCTTTTTGGTACTGAATTTAATACTGAATATTTCACTTTAGTAATGAATCCTATTTCATTTCCGGAAGGGCTATGTTTTATTCTATCTGCTGCATGATATCTTCATTGACTCTGGGTTATGATAATTGTGAATAAAGCTATTATCAATGTCCATGCACAGATTTTTGTGTGTATATAAATTTTCAACTCCGTTGGGTAAATCCCCAAGAGTACAACTTGAGGGTTGCATGGAGGAGTATATTTTCTTTATAAGAAACTGCCCAACTCTCTTTCAAAGTGGCCATGTAATTTTGTGCTTCCCAGTTCTATGACATCATATCCTTGTCAACCTTGGGTGTGATGTTAGTGCTTTGGACTTAGGCCAAAATATCAGGCAAGTGTTTTGATCTTAAATTTATTTGACAGGCTTCCTTGTACTCCAAAGCTGAAAACTAGTAATGGTGCTTATCTCTGAAAATGTCAGTGACACGATCACAAGTTATTGAGCCTCAAGTATATGTTTCATGATTGTTAGCATGAGCTATGTGTTTTGAAAGAGAAACTTTTCATCTGTCTCTGTACTCACAAGTCCAAATGTTCTTGCTCGTCCATCGTGCATGCCCAGCGGCGTCATCTCTGTGATGTCTGTCCTGCTGCCTGTCTCAGCTCGGTCCTCTGCCTGGCATGCTCTTCTTCCATTCTCTGGTGCCTTTTGCTTATGTCTCAGGAAGGTAAATCCCCTTCAAAGGCATACTCGCTGATTCCTGCTCTGTAGACTGTTATTAGAAGATGTCTCTGTTCTCTAGGATAGAGGTCAAACTGCCATTGTTACCTTGAAACTGTATTACTGATGCTTAGCTTCTTAACTTTTTCCTTTGTTATCTCCAGGACAGCTTGGGAAGCTGAAAACATTTCTTATGAAATCCCTGTTTATATCATTTGATATCGAATTGAGTACATTTCAGTGCTAAATAATATCAGCACAACGTTAGAGAAAAGACCATTTTTGTTTTACTTTTTTTGAACATAGTGCCTTGTGCTCTCACCTTGGCTTTTACAGTGGAGGCTGGAGCTCTACCACTCGAGTCACACCACCACTACTGGCTGCTGTTTAGTTAGAACAAAAGGTCTTAAGGATTTATCTGCTCTAACTTTCTGTGAGCCAGGATCTGCGAGTTCTTGGCCTCCTGAGTATCCAGGATTACAGGATGAAATCAGCACTCAACTCATGAGACAGCCTTTGATGTGCAGAGACTTAATTATTTTTGTTTTGTGAAAATAACATGCAAAACATGTTCTGAAATAAATTCCACTTGGATATGGAAGCTGTAATCAGTAAGCAGTCTTCACAAGGTTGCTAAAATATCACATCTCATATGAGACAGTTGAATAGGCAGGACTGTGCAAATATGCATGCGTCTATCTGAGAGGGCTGCACAATGCAGGTTTCTAATGTGTTTAAGAATATGAACTCTTAAGTAAGACATACCTGGTTCTTCTATCACCTAACAGTAAAACTTTAGCTAACAATGAGCCTTAGCTGCTTCTGTGACTTTTATTTTTGCTGTAGAGTGAAGATAATAATAGCATCTACCTTACAGAGCTCTTGTAAGGATTAAATAATTCACCATATGTAAGGCATTTAGCATAATGCATACCAGATGGTAAATATTCCATAAACATTAGCTATTTTTATAATAAATGGATGAATTGATGAATTAATAATTCTGGCAAGGGCTGAGGATGTGTAGCAAAGTTTCCAGGTTGTGGAAAATTCTGAGAAATTGGAAGAGTTGAGGTGAGTGTAATAAAGTACATTGCTCTTCCCCTTAGGGTAAATTGCCCAGAAGGGATGCATAGTATTCAAGGCAGCATCCAAGCTGCGATTGCTGCAGGGGAGTTGGCATCATTGGAAATGGGTGTTAACACACACCTGCTCCATTTCAAACGAAGAGTTCTAAGTCACGTGTTTGGGAGCTGAGACACTGAAGGTTACTTTTTTCTATGCTTTGTCAATTTCTAGGAGCTGAGGAATGGAGGAGATTTGTGAGGAAGCTGAAGGTGTTCAGTAAGTGGATATCAGGAGACAGCTCTGCGAGAGGCTTAGACCCTAGGAAGAGTGTGGCTCAAAATCTGGAGCCTGGAAAAATGAGAGTGGGTTAAGCCCACTATTATATAAATGCAAACATACATGTATCACTTATGGCTGGTGATATCTTTTCAGTGCAGGCAGCTTGGTTTTCTTCAGCAAACATGGCTGAACATCTATTTCAGTGGAGAGAGAGGGAGTTTGCATAGCGGGCAGATTACAAAATAAATGAGCTTTCTCTGCCTTTCAGGAACTTGTAGGCTACTAGTAGAGCAAATTAACCTAATGCTCTGGAAGGAATGCCTTCAAGAATGCAAATACATACTAGGGTAGGAGAATGTGAGAATTCATCTATCTATTGGACAAAAAAGTGATGACCAGTTGTATCACTCAGTTCCCGGGACTCTGGATTAAGATGAATCTCACACTCTGACTCAAGAGGGGCAGGATTCAGGGTTCAAGGTGGTAAATGAATCATGAGATTCCAATGGAATTTACCCTTCCAAAAGTCCTCTATTAAAACACTATGCACTATGTGTACAACCACATCAGAACAAATGTGAAAAGCAATTTGTCTGGAAAGACTATCTTTGGTTTGCTTTTAATTTATAAAACTGAAAAAGATACCCAGCAATATGGATTTACTGCTCAGTTATAGTGCACATAAAGGAGATATACTATGTCACTACTGGAGATGATGAAATAGAATGCTGGTAGCTGAAAACAGTTATCTTATGCTGGTAAGTGATGACAGGAAAGGTATGGCATAAGAAGTAAAAATTGCCCCCAATTATAATGCATTGAAAGCTTAAGTACTGAGTAATTTAGAACAGTGCTACCCACTACCCACTCTGACAGACACTCATGGTTTCCTTTCAAAGAACATTTTGGCTGAACTTAGTACTCAAGACAGACTGTTTCATGACATTGTGATCCTTCTTCTATCCTATACTCCATGTGTCATGACAGAGCTGGTAATTTCTGCTAGTAAATCTCCCTTCTGGTACCACATTTCAAGTAAGTAAACCATAAGGACAAAAAGGGCAGCAATGAATTGGTGGCATATGATCATAAATATCACAAGTATCCATACGTGCAGTAGGATGTCTTGCAATGACATATTGCTATCTAACACATAAGAAACAAGTTTCCTTTTCCAAAACAAAGCAAAACAAAACAGGTGTAAGATCACAGCAGGGTGGATGGAGGACATTAGTCAACATGTTTGTTCCAGGTGCCATGTTAATTTTAGACTGTGGAGATTTTGGAGAATAAAATGCTGGCCTTGGGCTGCCCTTGCCCACCTTCCCCCTGCACCACCTTGGGACCTTCAGATGGAGATAGTTCATTATAGTTGCTGCTTGCCAGCAAAGGAGGTTCTGGGACTGGAGAGAGGACAGAGATGCCAAGAAAAGACATGCTAATGTCGTGCTAATGAGGTATCATTTCTAAAACAACTACCTGCTGTCTGTTGTGGCTCTCTTTTTGCATTTGGGGTGAAGTCCAGCTGAAAGAAAACCTGCTGGCCCAAGACCATCACATCAGAGTTTTTCAGGGACGTGCAAATGTTTTTCTGTCCATGAGCCTCCCCCTAGATCCTGCAGTCTATGGAAAAATGATAGAGCTGGAGCTGTCCTCCTCTGATGGTGTGCTATTTTCCTATAAGACACTGAGTGGAAGCCGAGTGTCTTAGAACCCCAATCGCCCTGGATCATAAGTCCAACCCTGTCCCACTGGGAGACTTCAGTTAATATTCTGAGCTATTTTGTCTTCGAGATTTTTCATGAAGAACAAAACGGGAATAATAAGTATGGAATAAAAATCATTCAGCACTAATCTAGTGTTTTCAATTGTTAATGGTTGGATTGGATTTTAAAGTTTCCACCAAAGATTCATGTTGATAGCTCATAGTTCCTCTGAGGACAAATTTTAAACTTTGGCATCAAAAAAAATTATTTTACTGGCTTTTGCTGAAAATTACCTTTAGTGATGGAAATTGACATCCAATAATGTGTGTACCTGTCAAGTTACAATTTGCATTTTAACATCTGTATACAACTGTAAAAACAATAGCATACTCAAGACATGGAGCATTTCTTTCAATCCAAAAGGTTTGCTTCTTTCTAGTAATTTTTGACACTTTTGACAAAGGAGTTACTGCTAAGTTCTACTTTACTTACATGTTCTTAGTGAAGTTTGCAAATGCCTTCTATATTCCCAACTGTCAATAACTAAAGAACTATCATAGGACAGTCCCAGGACACTGACTGGACCTGAGGAGGATTGTGAATGTTTGTGGATTGACTACTATGTGAGCACCTAGTTGGTAGAAGCCTCCTCTTGTAACATTAAAGTCTAGTGGAATAAAATGACAGTATCCAATACCTGATTAATTATAGAGCTAGGTGAGGTTCACATCTCTTTAGTCTGTTCTTTTTTTCTTTACATGTCATATACCTACCTACCCATTTAAATATGAGTACATGGGTCAAACATTATGAATGCTAGGCACTGAGCTAAGAATCAAGAGAATCAAGAGAGGGCCATCTGCAGGAAGAGGCTCTCCGGTGAGACTGCAGCCAGGAATGCTGAGCGGCCTGGTGGAAATGCACATGTGACCTCCCTGGCTGATGCTATTACCCAGAAACCTCTGAAGACACTTTCGTTTCAAATTAAGACACTCAAAATTTCTAAAATAGGCTTTGATAAATGTGAAGGTTCCCTCTTTGTTGAATTCAGAGAATCTTCTTGGATAAAAGCCACTTGAGGGGAGTCTCTGGGCTGGGGCGTTGCTATGTGTAAGGTTTAAGAAACACAGCTAAGGCCTCTGTGTAGTCAGGTTCTCAAGAAATGGCTGTCATCAGCAAGTCATCTCTTGTAGCACTCCAGTGAACCTCCTAAGAGATTTTGCGATGACTCCTGCCGGGCCCCAGTGGCTCAAGCCTGTCATCCTAGCTACTCAGGAGACTGAGATCTGAGGATCGTGGTTCAAAGCCAGCCTGGGCAGGAAAGTCTGTGAGACTCTTATCTCCAATAAACCACCAGAAAACCAGAAGTGGTGCTGTGGCTCAAGTGGTAGAGTGCCAACCTTCAGCTGAGGGACAGCGCCCAGGCCCAGAGTTCAAGCCCCACGACCAGAAAAAAAAAAAAAAAAAAGAAATGTCATTTCCCAAAAGGCAAAGATAATGTGTGTTACACTCACTTCAGTATCCTCGGAAATGAGCAAACTGCTTCACTTAAAAGCTCATGAGCACACCAGTCTCTACTTACAAGCACACATGCATCGGATAAATGATGGCATTTTGAGACAAAGTCTAGGCGTTCTTCTGATTTAACTACTGGTGTGATCATGCAAAAGTTGCTTATAGTTTGAGAGATACAAGGCCCTTGCTTGTGCTAGCAGATTAGATTATCACACTGTCAAGGCTTACTTCTCTCTAATGAAATTGAATGTGGCAATTGCAGAGGGTTCATTATAGCTGAAGTTTATTTAGGAAAATTACTCTTCATGTCAACTGACAGATTCTTTTGCACAGAAAAGACATTGATGCTTTGTACGAGACTGATGAGTGAACAGGCACTTAAGTGTTGAAGAATGAAATAGATACTTGTTTTATTCCAGTGTATTTAATGCCAGTGTATTTACCTATATGCTGTCTGGGAAATCAAACTCAAGGCCTTGTGAATGCTGGACCAGTGTTGTACCACTAAATTACACCTCCAGGGTTTTTTATTGTGGTTTATTAGCTGATGATCAAATATGGCTTCCCATTGCATTGGCAAAGAGGGCTGTTACTAAATGCTCAGCTTTTAGGAATTCTTTCAGGATTGCTAGGAAGGAGAGGGGGCAGATGGATGGAGACAAGAAGACTGGGCAATTGTGGTCTAATATTCATGGCATGCCTATGAAAATTACATTCATAATATTCATTGCATGTAAATGAAAACAGAGCTAGGTAAATTGATGGGTGGGTTTGTGTGAGATGCAGAAAAATGATGGAAGAGGTGAGATTGATCAAGATGCACTGTAGTCACAAACAGACATGTTGAATTAGAATACTGCTGGACAAGTACTTCAGGATAATAAAAATAATTAATTAATTAATTAACTTAAAAAGAATAAAAGGACCAAAAATAAAGGAAAAGTTTCCTAGACCCAAACCCCTTGGTCAAATGCTACATAATGCTATAGTCCATTCCCCAGCTTACCTTCATGTTCACAAGTTGGAAAATGCTTTTAGGAGTCAGACCTCTCTCTTCCTACCTTTTTGGATATTAATGAGTAGTCTTGTGGATATAGCAGAAGACCTGACTTGTGGGGAAAATGTACAGAGGGGTGGAAAGGAAGAATAAACTATCGAACCACTATTGGTCTCATGGCCACCATGTTTATTTCTAGCTATACCACTATTGTTTCCATGACCCAGTAACAAGTACCATAACACTTCTGGTTGAGTGATGGCCACCTGCAATGGCAGCAGTGGAGTCTGGCTGGGTGGAAGGCTTGTGTCCTTCTTTGGGTAAGGCCTTGCTTGGTGTGGTGTAGGGTTTCCATTTTGACTTGGCGTTCCTTCATTCTAAATAGACCCAGAGAACTTGTCAATAAAACGATCCATTCCAAATATCATAGGTCCCATGGTTTCCCTTATTTGCAATAACTAGTACACGTGTAGGACAAGCAGAAATGGCCAAAAGCCATGTACATATAACCATATAACATGAACCCCAAGATAAGGACACAAATATCTTTTTTCTTTCTTGCTATTGTTTCAAACATATTTATAATGTACCATGTGATTTTTTTTTGTTGCTTTGTATGTTCCTCTCCCATAATATAACCTGTTTTCACTGTATTTGATGTTGGTGCCCTGCATCTTGTATATACATTTCTCTAATTTGGGGAGGGGGAGGGGAAAAACAAAATGCTGAAATAAGGATACAGGTTGGCCCATGGTAACAATGAGATGTACAGACACTATGTTGAAAAATGTACTTTACAACTTCCCCCAGGGGTGAGGTGAGGTGGGAGTGGTGGTGTAGTTGTGGAGGAGGGAGGGAAGGGATGGTAGGTAGGAAGGAAGGGATGGTAGAGGAAAACTAAGGAGGAAGCAACAATGCTCAATAGGAAATATACTAATTACCTTGCTCATATAACTGTAACCCCTCTGTGCAGCATTTTTACAATAAAAATGTACAAAACCCCCAAATATCAGTAGTTCAACTTTACCATTAGTCTGAGACAGAACGCTAAAGGAAGCCATGAAGAGCCACTGGGATGGGATCTTATGAGGAGGACGGGGGCAGAGGGATTCAGGAACAGAGGGATTCAGAGCAGAACACCACCATTCAATCCTCTTTGGTCTCCTTCATGTCTCATTCTCCTGGACATCTCTCACCATGTGAGAATTCACTCATGGAGCTAGAAATGGGACATCTGATAGCATCCACAACTCACACCTTGCAACTCCACCCTGGGGAGAGACGAAAGGCATACAGGGAAAGATGCAGAGTGGCTGTCTTTATGTTCTGGTGTCTAGACCCCATGACTACCGTTCCCTACTTTCCTGGCCTGTGGTGGTTCAACCACCTGGGGATGATTGTGGGGGGTGGGGAGGGAAGGAGGACTCTCAAAGCAATGGATCACAGAAGAGGAGGAGAGGTATGCCTTTTTATGGGCATAGTAGGCAGAGTTCCCCAAGAACCATCACAGAGGGCCTTAACTAGATTGCCTGGTTGAAATGAGGCCAAGGAGGTGAATGGAGTTCCCACAATGAGGGAGTGAAGCCGAGATGCCAGAATGCTACCTGGCAACATGAGCTTCCTTTACTCTATGTGATGAAGTGACTTGGATTTATTATGAACGTATCAGAGCATCTTCACTGTGCCTTTTATTCACATAGAAAGAGACCTGGATGCAGATTCTGGTGTCATCAATTTTGTGTGACTTCCAGTATACAAAGTTAACTTCTCTGTAATTTACCTTGTTGGAAAATGACATGGACACAGCAGTTTCATGGGGGAAAATACCCACATTTTATTGTGGGGATTCCATTATATGGAGTATTTCAGTACTCATCTTAGGGGTAGACATAGACACTGGTATATGACTTTTCCTTTCCCTTCCTAGTCTTTTCCTCCAGTTAACTTGTTCCCTGAACCTCGCTGTGAGGGGAGAAAGTTTGTCACTACTGTGTAGCAGTTTCATTCCACTGCAGCATGGAAATGGCTCACAGATTTACTCCGTTATACATTCATGTATTCACAAAATATTAACTTTAGGCTACTGGATAGACAAAATCCAATAAGAAAAGGTTCTGCTGACCAAGGAACAAATAAAGACAAAATATGAACTTGGAACAGATAAGGGCAAAATCTACTCTGTCTACCAATCTTTCTCTCTTTGTACCACGTTCTCTCCTTGTGCGGATATTCATGGTAACCCTATTTCCGTTTCTTTCTCTTAAGGGTGGCCAAACATTTCCAAGAATTCATAAAAAGCATTCTGAAAAGTATATGCAACGAATGTGGTAGCTTTTAAGTTCTGTCAAAGTTTTTAAAAAATGTTAAAAAGTTTTAATTTCAAAAGTGTAAAAGGATGATTGTAATCAAGAAGCATTTTATGCATCAATGGACTTGTTTAGTGACCACGGTACTAATTATTGTCAATAATAAATAACATAACATGCAACTGACAAAAACATGTGATTCAAAACTTTGGGACTAAATGTAGTGTAATTAAGGAATGTGAAAAATCCAAGGTTTGTCGCACATCTGTCCAAGTGGCTTAATGTTTATATAACTTAACGTTTAGATATCAGGCTCTGGTTCTACATTTATTCTCGTAAGTATTAATATCTTTAGCTTCAAGCTGGTGGAATCCCACTCATTTCCCCATGTTCCACATCATTTTATAATCCTGGTTCCCTGGAAAAATATGAAGTTCTTCTCTCTTCACATCTGCGGTGGCATAAATAAGCCACTCTGCGCCCAGAACCAGCTGTGGTATTCTGAAATAATTCACGCTGCTCAAGTGTTTCTGGAGATGGCAGGATTTACATTCTGATGACATTTCCTGTGGGAAGCCAGCTGGACTGACAATAGCACCCTGACTAGTTCAGAGAGGTTGAGGAGACAGACAGCCTTTGGTCCACGCTTCATCCAGGTGGGAATTGGAGAATGCCACATTATGAACGGGAGAGGAATGGAAACACCTGGGAAAGTAACACATGAGTGAGTTCTCACATATGCTAGTGTCTTTGTGGCCTTTTAGCTGGAACTTTCATCTTCTCCTTACTAGGCCTTGTGAGTAAGCAAAAAACAAATATCATTACCTCTCTCTATCTATCTATATAATTTATTGAAAGGAATAGAAATAGACATCTTCAGGTTGATGATGTTTTTGAGACTTTCCTACAGATTGATTTTATTTTATATACATTCTTTTAATGTTAATTATGTTCTCTGTGTAATGTTATTTATCTCTTATCTCTTCTAAGGATGTTGAAATAAGGGTCTGGACATCATTAAGATGAGAGTCAAACATAAAAAACAGCAAAAAACAAAAAACAAAACAAATAGCAATTGGAGCTGGGAAGGTAGCTCAATGGTAGAGTGCTTGCCTTGCATGCATGAGGCCGTGGGTTTGATTCCTCAGCACCACATAAGCAGAAACAAGCTGAAAGTGGCACTGTGGCTCAAGTGGTAGAGCGCTATCCTTGAGCTGAAAAGCTGAGGGACAGCTCCCAGGCCCAGAGTTCAGGCTCCACGACTGACAAAAAACAAGAAATAAATGCCCCCGCAAAAAAAACCCAGCAATCACATTTATACATTTTAAAGTTACAAATGATTGCTTAGGTTTTATTAAAAAGGCATTCAAGGTCTTTAAATGGAGAAATAATGCCACTGTATTCTATAGATGTGCATTGTAATTTTGATTTGGGGTGGATATAAAAAATCATTTCAAAATCTTAATGCTTTCTTTCCTTTCACTTACCTAGCTAGTTGAACCTGAAATAGATTGGACTTCATTTTGAGGAAAAGGAACTCCAACTGATGAGACAGAAGATCCAAGTATTTTTTTTCTCTAAATAATTGCTACTCACTCAGCCGAGCCCACCCCGGTTGTTCGAGACCCCATGTGATGCGTGTGCTTTTGTCTGTGGTCTGTAGTTGCCTTGAAGGCTCCTCAAAGAGCCAGCTTCTCTGTATTCCAGGAAGAGTTCTCAGGGATGATGGTGTTCCCAGGCCTAGGTCCATGGTTAGACACCCCCGGCCGTGACTCCCTTTCCACTCCTGGACTAGCTGTCTTCTCCATCCTAGCCTGCCTGCTACAGCTCCAGCCTGAGGAGCTTAACTCCTCTTAACTCCTGAATCCCTAGATGCATTTCCCATCATCCTCTGCTAACCCAAACCCAGCATCTGAGCTTAAATCCCTTTGCTTCCTTTCAGCCCTAATTCTTCAGGCTTCCCTCTTATACAATCATGACGCTTCTCTTGTATTCAGTTTTCCTATCCATCAAATGAATTACTCTGAACATCTTGTGAATAATATGTGAAAGTTTCTTTTGGGAGGTACTGGTTAAGTTTGTGACACTCAAAATTGGAGCTGGATGCCAGACATACAGAGCTTACCTCAATAAATCCCCTCTCCCAAAGGACCCCAATGTCTAGCTGACCATGGTCATTATGAAAAAAACAAATCATGACAAATCCATGTTTTGAAAACACTCTGATGTATATCTTCTTTGTATTTCTAGTCCTTCTGGATAAGTTTCGGGAAAGTGAATCATGACCAAGTTCCAAGAAACAGCAGGGCTCGTTGCCACAAACAACTTCATGTGTGAAGCGAGAAATGGCTATTCCTCGATATTTTTCAAACGTTGAGGTGAGAAATGAACATGACAGCTATGAATGTGAAGGCTGGTTCTCAGAAATGGAAGACTGGAAGGAACAGTAACATGTACTTACCTTTTCTTTCCCCAAGTTAGAATTACTTTTGGAAGCCAAGTTTTACAGCAAGAGTAGGAGAGAAATGAAGAAATGAGGGCTATTGCTTTCCCAAATCCTTGTGTTTGTGAATATGTTATTGTCTTTAAGTAGTTGTAGAAAGGAGTTGCCCTCATCAAAGCAGTTTATGAGTACAGTGGGTCTTGATCACTGTCACACCCTTTCTGTATTCTCACCCACTCCTCTCAACCCACCTCGCCTCTGTTTTCATGTTAGGTTATGTATTGAGGCTTCCTGGGTTTTGCTGTTTCACAAAGCAGTGTCTGTGTACAATGCACCTGGATCTGTTCATCACTTCAACCTCGTCACCCCACTTCGACCTCTTCCCTTATATCTCATTTCTGTGGTATAGACAATGAGTTCTTGACTGCATTATTCTCCTTTCCTCTTCTTCTCCCCCTCTCCCCTGGTCCAATCCTCCACTCTTCCAAGTACTCATTTCCTGGTGCCTTTTGATTGGTCTTTGACTTTGCCCTTTTAAAGAATACACTATTTGTGCTCTCTAGTCAAATCATGTGCAATCCCTTGCTTGCCATCCAGTGTATTTATTCATGGATTTATGGGCACACACTACCTTCCACAAGCAAGGGAAATCAATCACCCTGTGTTTCTCTGGGTCTGGCTTATTTCACTTAATATAATATTTTCCAAGTCTTTACTGTGTGACCATAAATGGAAAGGATCAAGTTTTTCTCAGTTTCCTCCAAGCAAAGCTTTATGCGAATTGCCAGCACTTTCAATGCCTTTTCTACAGCTATTTGCTAGTGGTTAATTTCTCATTTCCTCATACTCATTTAATAGAAGGGAGCTAAAGCTCAGAATCTAAGAAGGTCAAGCCACTATCTTTACTTGACATATTTTATGATAACCATTTTTGTTGTAGAACAATACAGCGAAGAGACGCCTAGAAGTAACTCTATGTAACAAAAACGATTATTCTTGTGCCAGGGGTCATTTCTCACCCTTACCACCATGGCTCTGCGTTTGCTCTGCCCTCCTCCTGGGTGCCTTCTACTCCACGTTTATGTGATCCAAACGCCATCACACTTCTCCCTCAGATCTCTCTCTCTCTTCTACGTTGCTTCTGCACCATCCTTGCAGAAGAAACTGCTAGCTCTCCATGAGGTCGGCTCAAGCTGCCTGCTTTAGAACTTCTTTCCCAGGAGACTGCATATGTTTTCAAAACAGAAGCCTAATTAAATTAAATTTACATCCCTACCACCTACTACAATGCAGACACCTACAAAGTGATGTGTGATTGGTTGGGTTTGAAAGTACATCATGAATCCAGGGATTTCATCTCAGGACCTCATGTTTTCTTTGCTGCTTTTTGTAGAATTCTGTCTAAATGTAGTCTTCTTTTCAGCCAGGCCCTCATATCATGACTAATTGCATAGTCAAAAATCCCCAGGCCCACCCCCAGGGGTGTGGGCTGGTCATCTTTCACAGTCACTGTGGCACCAGACACTAGTTCTGTCCTCTGTCTTCTCAGAACGGTCCCCACTTAGCATCTTTCCCTCACTCCATCTCAAAAGCTAAATTGACAGCCTGAGAATCCCTGAGCTCTTGACTGTGTTTTTCTAGCTGTGTTATGCTGTCTCTATCTTCATTTTATGATTTCTCACCTTCAGGGAAAAACAGAAAGAGCTATTTTTTCCCCTCTACCCTGCAGGGGGTAGAGCGGGTTCTGAACAGTATGAAATGATCTTGCCAGGGGCTGAAGTCATTCTCAAGTTCTAACCATCCATCTGTGTATTCAGAGAAATGAAGGAGCTAAGCATTTCTTTTTCCTGTCAGCAGAACAGAGTGTCTTATTTAGCTTCAGTGGAAGAAAGAAAAAGGAAAGAATAAGAAATGTCAGAAACAGGGAAAGTAGATAACCATGTCTCAAGTCAGTTGATTCCAATACCCTGATATGCTTTGTGACCAGAGACCAGAAGAGTGGAAAAGAAATTCCCTTGACCTAACTCCAATTTTTACTTATAATAAACCTTCACATTGACATAATCCCTTTTATTTTTCATAATGGAGCTTCATCCATTAAAACTCATCTATTTCTTTGAATAATCCAGTAGAATTTGTCAGATAAATATTGTTTCCTAGGCTGACACATGAGGAAACTAAAGGCTTATGAGAGTATTGGTTTATTACAGGATTGGTTAAGGGCTCATTGCCAAACAACAACAACTCTGGTCTTCACAGTGACTTTATATCATCAAAACCTTCTGCCATTTCCTTTTCCATGTAGTGCAGCTAGCTTGCACATTACACATGTGAGTGATTTATTTTTATTGCAATTAAGAAGAAAGAAAGTATAATTAATCAAGCATATTTTTGTTCTCCGATTTTAAGTTTATCATTTTTTAACATTCAAGTTTTCTTTTCCCACAACATAAGGTGCAACATTTCATTATTTATAGGAATTATGAAGATAAATCATCAAGATTAAGAACTTTCATCATTCCTCCTTGTTTCTAATGTATCTTACATATGGTTATTTTTGCAGATGGTTTTCCCGCCCTGAGTGCTGTTTCCCTGTTCAAGTTGAGATCTGACTTCAAAGCTCATTCATGGCACACCTTCCACATGCTACAAGTAAATATGAAGTCTAAAAATAAGACGATGTATTCAGTGTTACATTAAAGTTAATAATGGTGCATACTTACGAAGCACTTCCTCTATGTCTGTATACATATTTACTAACAGCTGTGTCTAGTAATCAGGTATTATTAGTATTTATAGCATAGAGATCTAAAATAACTTGTTCCTGAGTATAGTGTTAAGGAGATGCAGAGAAATCATACGTACTCACAGACTTCCACACTCTTGAAGTCTAGCTTGTCTTCTGCTTGTGCTCTGCTTCCTAGAAGATGGTATGGGCATTTTGAATAGAGTGAACTTCACTGAAATTAGGAAAATACCTAATCCCAAAGGAGGTATAGAAATCATCAGGACTGCTTGGGACACGTCAAGCATCCAGAACCCATGAGTAAGTTCAGGCAGAGGTGAATCATAAAGATCCAAGCTCTGTGCACATACCCACCCAGCAACATGTAGAACACAGAAAGAGATGGAGGAGAAAGAGGAATCCAGGAAGGATGCCAGATAACGACCCCAGAGTCCAAATGTTAAGGATTTGGGGTTTCTTCTGGAAGCAGTCCTTGGAAGATTTTCAGTGGGATTAACCTTAATTTGTTTTGAAACTAGTTTCAATTCAGTATGTGTATGTGTCTCACATTTGGGATTCTGTAGATATTTTCTTTGTTTTTCTTTATTGGAGGAAGGATTGGTGAGAGGAAAGGCTACATCAGATTTAAGAGGTAGTTTTATTCATCCAGGGCAATGAAGTTTGCAGGACCAGGGTTCACAATATGGGTAGAATGATGAAACAGAGCGGCACAGTCTACATCTCTCTGCAAAGGGAGATCACTCTTACTTGCTCTTTAATGTTCACTGTGAACTAGGTAAGCAGTAAAAAAATTTCATGAGATTCCGTCTCAATAAAATGTTGGAATGGTAGTAAGGACCTGTCATTCCAGAGGTGTAAAGAATAAAGAATTAGAGTCGTGGCTCTAGTGACAGAGCTCCTGCCTAGCAAGCACAAGACCCCAAGTTCAAACCCCAGTACTGTCTCACTTCTCAAAAAATATCCTACAAAAACAAATAGTAATGTAGAAAAATAGGAGAAAGGCTGCAAGAGTCAATGCTTATCCCTGCTCAAAGATCCACATAAAGATGCAAATCCAGGCAATAAAAGTTGACCCACAAGTCTCAGCATTATTTCAAGGGTTCAAGTAAGTGCAGAAATGGGTGCTTATCATTCATCTTGGGCTTCAAGGAAGAAGTGGTATTGAGTCTATGTGTTTGCATGAGGGCGAAGAGAGGGAGAGGCATTGACTAGCTACATGGAGCATCTGTAACCACTTTTTGTCCCTGTGTCAGGAGCTGTACAAGCTGTGCAAACTTAATCATGGCAATGGTCACCTCTGTAAGTATTTAGCCCGCTTATTTATTGGGCAGTTGTTTCTTTAATGATTTCCTGTTGGGGTATTGAATTTTTTGAGTTCCAGGTATATTTTAGATATGAGACCTTTGTCCATTGTATGGCTAGTGAAGATCTTCTCTCAATCCGTGGGCTTTCTATTGATCTTGCTAGCTATGTCCTTTGCCATGCAGAAGCTCTGCAATTTCATGCAATCCCATTTGTCCAACCTTTTTTTGATTTGTTGTGTTTCTGGGTTTTTATTAAGAAAACTGGTTCCTCAAAAGACTCCACATAGAGCTCTCCTATGACCCAGCAATCCCATTTTTGGGCATTTACCCAAATGATCACAAACAAGACCACACTAAAGCTACCAGCACAGCTATGTTTATTGAAGCATTATTTACCATAGCTAGATATGGAACTAACCCAGATGCCCCTCAGTAGATGAATGGATCAAGAAAATGTGGTCTATATACACAATGGAATTCTATACCTCCATCAGAAAGAATGACATTGCCCCATTTGTTAGGAAATGGAAAGACTTGGAAAAAATTGTATTAAGTGAAGTAAGCCAGGCCTAAAGAGACATAGGTCCCATGGTTTCGCTTATTGCAATAACTAGTATATTTCTGAGACAAGCAGAAATGGTCAGATAAGTTGATGTTAGGTGAAATGAACCCCAAGATAAGTATTCAAATGTTTATTTTCTGTCATGCGTTTGTTTCTAACATATTTATAATATTATTTCTTTGTTGCTTTGTATGTCCCTCCCCCACAGTATAACTCCTGCTCTCACTGTATTTAATGTTGGTATAATTTGTGAAGCGGAAGGGAAAAAAACAAAGCGTTTAAATAGGGATACAAGTGGACCTATTGCAACAATGAGATGTACAAGTCATGTGGAAAACAAACTTTACAACTTTGGCTTGGGTGGGGGGATGGGAGGAGATGGGGAGGGATGGGAAGGGGAAACAAAGGATGTAGCAACAATGCTTGGTAAGAAATGTACTCATTATCTTGAATTGTCACCCCTCCATATGGTATTTTCACACACACACACAAATCTCCAAAGGATGGCTGCCTATGTTCAGTACAGAAGCAATGATTATTTTTGGATATTTTCTGTTCATATTTGGTTGACTTTACAGACATAGAACTCCTAGCACAATTGTTCCATTTTCTGCATGCTTATTCTGAAACATTAATAACAACAAAACTATTGCATACTTCCATTTGTCAATTTCTCTATATTGCCTTGTGTGTGTTGTGTCTGTCTGTCCTGGGCCTTGGACTCAGGTCCTTGAGTTCTTACTTGGCTTTTCAGTCAAGGCTGGTACTCTACTATTTGAGCCACATCACCATTTCTGGCTTTTTGGTAGTTAATTGGAGGTAATTATGTCACATACTTGTCTTTCTAGTCTGGCTTTGAAATGCAGTCCTCAGATCTCAGGCTCCTGAGTAGCTAGGATTACAGGCATGAGCTATAGGTACCAGGAGCCATTCTTGTATGTAGGGAAGGCTACCAATTTCTTGAGTGCCTCAACCTTGTAGAAGAGGCCAGGGGATTTATTCAAATGTCTTTTATAAGATAATATTAAATGAAAACTTCTTGTATAAATTAATATTGCATTAAAAATTAAAACCTAGGTTTTAATGCCCTAGCTGAAAATTTTACTCTGGTGACTTTAGATAACTAACCTTGATTTTTGTGTGTGTGTGTCATGGTTATGTGTGGTTCCTTTTACATTTGAATTGATTAAATGGATTATTCGTAAAGCAGGTAAAAATTTTACTCCCAACAACCTACCTTAGAAAGAACAACAAAAAAAGGAATCAATTCACCTGACATCTGAGAAGTTACCTTGGTTTATGTGCCTCAAGTTCCATTTGCATATAATTTGATACTTATCTGGTGGTACAAAAATGTTAGTCTCCCAGATTGGCAATGATACAGCTGAGGATTCTCAGCCATCTGCTAAACAATTCCCTTGTTTTCTTCTTTTACCTCTGATTTATGTAATGTGAATGAGGGAGGGCTGCTGTTTGAAGGGAGGGTGAATGAACACCACTGGAAAGAAATGTCAGAAGTACAAATCACAGGCAAAATGTAGAATGTTCTACTCTAATGGGAATTGCAGATAGCTTACCAGCCTGTAGCCCTGAGGTATAAAGACTAGATTCACAGCTTCCACAAGTCTTCCTGGATGCACTCAATCCTCATGGTTGAACCAGCAGCACAGAGAAGCCAATGATTTGGCTATAATGGCAGCATGTAGCTCAGTCCTACAACTAATTATTGTCACACAAAGGAATAGGGCAGGAGTTATATCCACCAAAGTCATGGACTCACAGTGTTTTAAGGATCATTTGTAAATATGGTTCAAATTATTTACTGAACGGGTGCTCAATACATGGGGAATTATATTTTTGAAACCAGTGCCCAAATGCAAGCAGGAATGGTAATCCTGACGTGATGTTTAGAGCAGGAATCAGAATGTAAGTGGTGAACCCTGGGCTTTGGTGGGGCAGGCAAAGTAGTGATCAGGGCTCAGGGTTGACATAGAAGAGCATTAGTTACACGTGATAAATACAAAGGATGGAGACAAGGTAGGAGGGGCTGGATGAGGCTTGAGCAGTGGAAACCATGGGACCAGGTTTCAGAACATGAACCCGTGCCAAGGCACATGTTCTCCGTGCACTCAGATCAAGTTTCAGTGCTGTTGGAGAAAGGCAATGCCCAGGAGTTGTTTCAAAAAGTGAACTAATGTGATCATTTGTCCCTTAACTCTCATGCATGTGGGTCACTTCCTTAGCAGAGGCAGGTGATAAGCTGTTCAAGTTAGTCTTAATTTTTAATCGCTTTCTTCGTTGAGTAATAAAATGTGAGGTAATAAAATGTGGTTAATGTTCTTACAGTTACGTCTCTTTGTTCTGTATGTCATCTCTCTCTCTCTCTCTCATATATATATGTGTGTGTGTATGTGTATATATATATAATTATTTCTTACACCTGAGCGAAGAAAGCCTGTTATTGACTGGTACCTGGTTGGTAGCCCTCACCCTTGGTGCTTGATTCCACAGCTCTGAAGCTGAGGAGAATCTGCCTGTGTCCTAAATTCCAAGCGACCACACTCAGAGCTGCTGGACTGCAGTTCCAGTGCATGAACGATAGGAGTGGACAGTCAGGGCTTGAAGCCTACTTTGCCAGTCTTAGCTGTGTGACTCTGAAAAGTTACTTCAAAAATTATTGCCAGAAGTTTCTCTTTGTAAAGCAGGTCTGATGGCAGCATCCATCTTATGTGGGTGTCAGGAAAATGATTGAGTTCATCTTTATGTAATACTGAAAATAGATGAGCACATGGAAAGCCCCATGCGGGTTGGTCTCAGATGGTGATCTTCCTCTTTATGACTGCCATGAAGCTTGGATTGTAAGCTCGTGCTTACATGCCTGGCTTTGCTTAAAGGGCTCTCAGGAACATTTTTTTCTGGCGCTGGCCTTGAACTATGTTTCTTCCTATCTCCATTTCTCAAGCAGCTGGAATCACAGACATGTGCTGCTAAATGTACATGTACCATTTATCATAGGTTACTTCTTTTACTTCACATGGAAACTTTGATATCAAAGGATGAGGGCATATGGTTATCCATAGGGAAGGGTAAGTATCCTTTCAAACAATATGAGAGCCTGTTACACTTCCACTGTACAAATAAGAAACTGAGTTTGGGAAATTATGCAGTTTGTTTAAGATCACAACATTGGAAAACACTGGAGATTGAATACACTTCTAGATCCTATGGCTCTTGTAAAAAATAATTTCTCTCAATATTCACTGTCTCTACTTTAGTGTCTGTCAATGAAACATCTTCTAATTTAAGGAGAATGCTATATGATGGTATTGCATGATATTATTAGATTAGGTATGTTAGTGAAGGTTCAAGGAGCATCTACCTCCCTTGGCATTCAGAGAAACCTGTTAGGGATTTGACACGTTGTAAATGGTTAGGTTTAAGAATCACTTTCAGCTTGACTCATACATATACTAGATATTGCAAATAAGGGAAACCATGGGACCTATGTTTCTTTGGGCCTGGCTTACTTCACTTAATATAATTTTTTCCAAGTTTTTCCATTTCCTAACAAATGGGGCAGTGTCATTCTTTCTGAGGGAGGCATAGAATTCCATTGTGTATATAGACCACATTTTCTTGATCCATTCATCTACTGAGGGGCATCTGGGTTGGTTCCATATCTTAGCTATGGTAAATAATGCTGCATTTTAATGCTTTTTTATTTCATGCATTTGTTGCTAACGCATTTATAAGATTATCTCTTTGTTGCTTTGTATGTCCCTCCCCCACAGTATAACCCCTGCTTTCACTATATTTGATGTCAGTATAACTTGTGGAGGAGATGGGGAAGTCGTTTAAGGATACAGGTGGACCTGTTGCAACAATGAGAAGTACAAGTTGTCATGTCGAAAACGAGCTTTACAACATTGGTGCGGGGGGAGGGGGAGGAGGGAGGATTGGATGGTGGGGAGGTAGGGGGGAGGTAGGGAAGGGATGTGAAGGATAAACAAAGGAGGAGGCTGCAATGCTTGATAAGAAATGTATACATTATCCTGCCCATGTAATTGTAACCCCTCTGTACTGTATGTTCACAAAAAAATTAAATTAAATTAAAAAAAAAAAAAGAATCACTTTCAGCACCAGGCTGTAACAGTACATTTTCTTCCAGATGCTCGTGAGTCATGTCAAGGTTAGAGTCCTATGCCCATGAGGAGATACATCCAGGAGTAAGACAACTGAAGAATCCCAATCTTATTTATTTTGTCTGAGACTTGGACTCAGACTCAGTACCTGATCTTTTCACTCATTAGCTAGCACTCTGCTAACTGAGCCATGCCCCCAACCCCAAGGATCACAATCTGCGCTAAGAGATGGCCCACTCCCTGTTTCCCCTTAGGCATTGCTACCAAAGATTGTGCAATAAATCTTTGAGATCACCTGTCCATTTCGGAGGCTGGTTAACCTTTGTGAGCTCATTTCTACAGCTGACATGAAATTGCTATGCACAAATTGCAAGAATTAAACACGACAATGATTGGAAAACCTCCTAGACCATTGAGTCTTCATGCTCCCACCTGCTCTTCCACTTCATAGACCCACTTAGCTGAAATGAAGGAAAAGTCCATCATAAGTGACAAAGAAAGCTCTGGGTTGAATAGCCAGAGTCCTCCTTCTCATCCTGACCGTGCCGCCATGTCCAGTACTATTCTTAGCAAGTCACGTATCCAGTCTAATTCATCATCCAGTGTGTTTTCTACTACAGTAGACAGATTTTCTTTCTTACAGATAGCATGATGTGGAGTTTCCTGAGAGAGGTATGGGTCAGAAAAGCCACTGCTCTTGCCAGTGGCCTAGGTAGTTCTATGATTGGGGGCATCTTTGGTAGAAACAGCAGTAGCCCTGTGGGCCATCCACAGGGCTCCACTGAGCCCAGCCCAAGCCTGGCCTGATGTCTGCCTCCCAGCATGCTCAGCACAGCCCCTGCGCCTTCCTGCCTTCACTCTTACCAATACCCACCTCCTGCTGCTCACCCAGTCCTCCACAGCTTTGCCTTCCAAACCTCTACTAGTTTCCCTGTGCCATCCACCATCCTCTGCATACCTTGTACCCTCTGCCCACCTGATTGAGTGGCACCAGAGGACCAGCTCTGGTCCGGATGGAATCCAGCCTTTGGCAGAAAGTTTGAGTCCCAACCTCGGAGAAAGAAGTTCTCTGTATCTCCCCCAGTACTCTTATTCAACACAAGGTGTCAGACTATAGAGTTAAATTTATTTCTTTGTAAAAAGTTATTTTATTTTATATCCACACAAATTCATTGTACAAAGGAGTTTTGTTATAATATTTGCATACATGGATCCAATTTATTTTGATCAAATTTACCCTAGTTCTTAACAAGTATGCTTTCATTATAGTTGTATGATTATGGATTTACCTCGTTTTACTTGTGGTTTCTATCTTATTTGTGGCTTCAGACTGGCATAACTTTGAATTGAAATGATTTTATCTTGAGCATGAGGAAATTGTATACAATCCACTCAAAATGTCTTTTCTGATTATCCTTTCCTATAATTTCATCATGTTACAACATGTATTCTATTATTTTAAGTATATAATGCCACATCCAGAGGTTGAATGCATGTTTTAGCCAACCAGACAAAATAGATATAACTTAACATTCCTCCTTGGGAAATACTGTGAAGATTTTTTTTTTTTTTTTTTTTTTTTTTTGGGTCCGGTCATGGGGCCTGAACTCTGGGCCTGGGCGCTGTCCCTCAGCTCTTCAGCTCAAGGCTAGCGCTCTACCACTTGAGCTACAGCTCCACTTCTGGCTTTTTTCTGTTTGCTTATGTGGTGCTGAGGAATCGAACCCAGGGCTTCAGGCATGCAAGGCAAGCGCTCTACCACTGAGCCACCTTCCCAGCCCCAATACTGTGAAGATTTTAACTGACTTTATTGTTTTATTTTATTTATTGTATTTTTTACATTTTTGCTGTCTTTAAGTAGCTGAACAAAGGGGTTACCATTTGACAAAGCAGTTTATAAGTACAATGTTGACAGAGGTCACTCCTTTCATTATCCTCCTATTTTATGTATTATTTTATTCGAGAATGTATGTATGTATGTATGTACCTATGTATGTATTTCCTTGACTGTTATCATGGCTTGAACTCCAAGTCTCACATTCTTGCTTGGCTTACTTGCTTATGGCTGGCTTTCTACACTTTGGGCCATGCCTCTAGCCCAAGAGTTGTCATTTTTTAATGGGACCTAAAATTATGAATGCACATGTAATTTTAAAGCATTTCATTTCTATCAGTCACATATTTTGCATTTGTAATAGTCCAGTAAATGAACATCTATATTAATAACTTTCAACGTGAACACGATCAACAATTCACAGCCCATTGCACTGGGCATATGGGCTTTAAACTAAAATAGATGTTGAAGGCACACTCTGCAGACACCAGTGAGTTAATCTTTGCTCTGTGCATCCTGTTGGGACTCAAACTGCATAATGCGGTATCTGTGAACATTGAGAAACATTTGGAATCAGACTTTTTATTTTTTAAATATATTCATTGAGTATAATTCATGTAAATATATGTCTGTCTATATTTTACCTTGGACTTGTTTCAACTAACTTCCTCCTAACTTTGTAAGCATGAAGAAGTTGATATTGCCTAGCTAAAAAAGTATTCTCATCTTAGTTGATTTATGATGCTATAATAAAATAAACTGAGTACTTCATAAGCAAACATTTTCTTTATGAGCTCTGGGGAAGTTCAAGACCAGCATAGCATAGACAGGATCTGGAAAGAGAGAATTCTCCCAGGGTGGCCGGGCTGCTGGCTGGGCTTCTTTTGTAAAGATCCTAAACCCATTCATGAGGTTTCTTCCCCTTGAGCTGCTCAACTTCTAGAGAACCCACTTAATTTTATCATGTTGGTATTTAGGTTTTCAACATATGAATTTAGATATCAGCAGTCCTATATAAAAGGAAATATAGACATTTAAGGTCATTTCTGAGCCAAGCTCCTACATTGCAGAATGTGTTCTTTTGGGCCCTAAAGGTATATTTAATCCTCAAAAGCAATTATTTGTTAACTTATTAATTTATTAGCCCATTCACCATATATTACAGCTTGTATCCACTTACTTATTTTGCTTGATTTGTCTAATCTTCACTTATTCAATATTATTCATTTGTTGTTTTCTTCATTTACTTAATAGACATTTTAATCAACTGTCTTTCTAACTGTATAGATGTCTTATTAAGTATGAAGGTTTCATAATATACATGATTATTCCTCTTTCCATTGGATGATGCATGTAGGATATAAGTGCAGAGTGTTTTATTTCGGAAAAAATGCATACTCTGAAGAAAGTGGACAGACTCATTTGAGAGGTAGGTCAAGTCTCCAAGTCTTGTGGGCCTTGACACTTTGCAGGCTATGCCTGTGATTTGGCCTTGAGTGAACCAGCAATAAGTGTTAGAAACTATAGCTAGGGTATCAGTGAACTCAAGCTGAGATCCAGGATGAGGGCTGCTCAGTGTTAAAATGTGAACTCACACTCAGAATAACACACCACATGTGAGCACTGAAGAGCAGTAGCAGGAATGGCCAGAAAGGTCTCCCGAAAGAAGAATCTTAGTTAATGAAGACGGGTTCAGGATAATGACTCCAGCATCAGACCCTGATGTGCAAATAGTCATGGGAGAAATGAATCCAAAGAAAGACTTTGGAGTTAATGGTTAATTTTGTGCATCTAGTTGGTTGGGCTAAAAAGAGTTGCCCACATAGCTGGAAAAAATGCCATTTTTGTGTGTATCAGTGAGGATGTTTCCCTAGGAAATTAGCCTTTACTTCTATATACTCAGTAGAGAGGGTTTCCTCCACCAGTATATGTGGCAATTCTCTAATATGTTGAGGAACTGAATAGGTCAAACAGGCAGAGAAAGGCAAATGTGGTGCTTGAGTCGGGACACGCACCTCTCCCCTGATCAGTGGCACTGTTTGGTCTTTGGTGTATAGCTGCTAAGTTACAGCAGCCTCCCCTGTGTTCCCGCTCTCAGTCAACAGAGAGTGGCACTTCTCAGCTTCTACAACATGAGTCAATCCCTGCCACAAAAAAATGAATGAATAAATAAATGGTGTGTAACAGGTGTACAAACACATGCCACATATATGTGTACACACATGTATACAAACACATATACCCACAATTGTTCCTTGGCCTGCAGTGGGGTTACATCACAATAAGTCTTTTGTAAATTGGGCAACATAGCACATCCTACAGAACCAGCTTGTCGCATTCTGATCACATGGTTGACTGGCGTCCGGAGCTAGCTACTGCTGCCCGGCCTTGGGAGAGAGGACTACATTACCATCATGAAAAATCCAAATTCCAAATATGGTTTCTACTGAACGTGTTCTAATTCTTTACTGTCATAAAGCCAAAACATCATAGTTCAGGGACTGTGCATGTGTGTATGTGTGTGTGTGTTTGTGTGTGTGTGTGTGTGTGTGTGTGTGTGTGTGCATGTGTGCATGCACGTGCACGTGCCTGTGTTCCTTATTTGTTCTGTTTCTCTGGGGTGCTCTAACAAAAATGTCATCTGTATTTAAAGCAATAGGAATTTATTCTTTTCTTTTTTTTGGTCAGTCATGGGGCTTGAACTCTGGGCCTGGACGCTGTCCCTGCACTCTTCATCTCAAGTGCTCTACCGCTTCAGCCATAGCGCCACTTCCAGTTTTCTAGTGGTTAATTGGAGATAAGAGTCTCACAGACTTTTTTCCCCGGGCTGGCTTTGAACCATGATCCTCAGATCTCACCTCCTCTGTAGCTAGGATTATAGGTGTGAGTCACTTGCGCCCGGCAAGAATTTATTCTTTTACACTTCTGGATGCCAGAATTCCTGAAATGAAGGTGTCAGCAGGGATGCTCCTGTGTAGTTCCATATCACTTCAATGTTGTCTCCATCTTCCTATGCTCCTCCTCTCTGAATACCTGTGTCTTCTTACAAAGGTGGGAACTTCTAACGCTCAGGCTGGACAATGTCCTGGAAAGTATCTAGCATAGGATAGCACAGACATATAAGTGACAGCCTGAGTCTGTCTGCTAGTATTTATAATTGTGTATGGCTTACCAGTGATATTTGAGTATCGCAATGGTCCTTGGCAATAAAACATTCCCTACCCCAAAGACATTGGAAATAGATCTCTACCTATTACAGGATAATCTTGGCTTGAGATCCTCAATTACGACAGAAAAACCCCTCATTCTAAATGAGGTCATGTGCTGAGGTTGTGGTATGCCACTGGACACATTAAACCAGGAGTGAAATGAAATGTAGCCAGAAACCCAGCCTTAAATGGTAAGGAATTAATGTTTACTTGTATCCTGTGACCATGAACCCTGGGTCTTAGGAGGTTTAAAGTAAGATTGAAATTGAAGATTGAAGTTCTTAGGAAAGATTTCAGAAAAGCATGTATGGGCTAGAGAACTCAGCCAGGAACTGAGATTTATGTGCAATGAACTTATTAGACAAGTCACACTACAAAACACCTGCAGACAAATAAGAAGTTAAGCAGGGATAGGGAGGAATTCAATATAATTTGAGTTACAGGAGGAAACTAACTCTAATCGTGTGATTGACAGTGTACACAGGCTCATCTCTTCTGCTCCCAAGAGAGAGATGGGAAATGGAGGGTGATCCCCCATCTCCTATTGGTTATTGTTTGGGAGCCTAGCATATTAGTTCTGAGGGATCAAGGTCTTTTCACTCATGCTGGCAAAATTGTCTCTGACAACTAAGAGAGCCATGGGTAGAGAGACAGAGGCATGCGTTGGAAGTTGTGGCTTTCACAGTGCAGGAAAAAAAACGGATTCTGTCAGCAGGCACCAACAGCATCTGTCATCACTAATATATATATCATGGGCCTGAACACTGGGCCTGGGCACTGTCCCCTCAGCTCTTCAGTTCAAGGCTAGCACTCTACCACTTGAGCCATAGTGCCACTTCCAGCTTTTTCTGTTTATGTGGTGCTGAGGAATCAAAGCCAAGGCCTCATGCGTGTGAGGCAAGCACTCTACCACTGAGCCTCCTTCCCAGCCCCTCTAATATATTTTTAATAATTACTTAGCTGTAACTTAATCTGTTGCTAATGTTAGGGATTAGAAAATTCATTTGTGAATTGCATCAGACATAGTAGAAGCACAAGAAAGATTTCCATTCTTCTTATTTATAATTTGTTGTTGTTGTTATTATTATTAGTTGCCATGTCACACCTTCCCAATGGCCTAGCGTCTCTACAGTGATATTATGCAGACTTCCTCCAAACACTGTCCATCACATACGAGGGGCCACACACACTTCACTATCCTTCTTTCACCCACTCTTCTCTGTTTAAAACTGCATAATAGGTACAAAATCATTGCCAAACAGTGGCAAGGCATGAGGACCATGTGGTGATGATAATCAAATGCCTTTCTTGTTAAATGTTCATTATTCGAGCCAGGGGACATCTTGGATGGTTCGGGATACAGTTTAATTTCCATTTGAGCCTTTCCTGAATGAGGAGTCCCTGGGCGAAGTCCAACCAGGAACTAGTCTCATTAGCATATTCAGCACATGCGAATATCTCTAGCTCTGTGTGTTGAACTCCAAAGGGAATTTCTATTACAGGGATGAACTACAGTGATGGTGACAATCTTTTTAGTGTCATTAGGGTAAATGAGGTGGTAATGGAAGTGCAGATTATGGCAACTTCAATGATTTATTTCACACTCCCCCATCAGGGTAGCTTTTACAAACAGCCAGTGTCCTTAATTGAAATGTAAATGAATGATAAATTATGAAAAATGTATTACGAAAAGTAAAACATGGCCCAAATAAAAGATCAGAAATGAGAGGTTTTATGAAGTTGAGAAAATGAGTCTGAAATGTGAATTGCTTGGCCAGGAATAGCTTAAACTGCTCTCACAGAGGAGGGGAGGGAGGAACGATTTTTTTCCTCATAGTCTGTGAGCTTTCGTGGGCCTCTGCTCTAGAAGAAGTAGTGTAGAAAGAGTCTGCCAATGTCTGCTTTGGAGACTGAACCCAGAGGAAAGAAAGAAAAGATAAATGACAGAAACACATGGTGGGGAGGGGGAAGCTGGGAGGTTCTGTGGAGGCTACAGAGACAGTTAACACCATTGACTAGAGAAAATAGCATAGTGGTTTCCTCCAGTTCCATTCCACTCCTTCAGACCAGGAGCTTGCCTACAAAACGACACAAGTTGGGTACCATGCAATTTATGGAGCCATTTCATTTTTCTTGGGAATCTCCTGATCTTCAAGACAGTCATCTTCAAGACAAGTAGGAACAGCATCATGCTTTGAAAAGGGGGTATCTAAAGGAGGTGTGCTGTGAAAAGAGTTTCTTTTTGTTTTTGTCATAACGAATCACTACAAAGTAAGTGGCTATAAAGAGAAACTCAACCTCTAAGATTCTAGAATTCCACCTTCTGCAGTTGGTCTGACATAGCTGACATCAAGATGTTGACAGGGCTGGTCTCTGTTGAAGGCTCCAGCAGAGAATCAATTTCTTTTCCTTTTTCACTTTCTAGAAGCTTCTTGTGGTATAGCATGTCCTGAATCCCTCCAAGACAGCTTCTTCCTCATATTTACCACACCTTGACTCAGAACCCCTACCTCTCTCTAATCAAGGCCCTTGTTGGATTACATTGTAGTCACTTGGCCTATCTCTTATCAAAGTCCCTCTTACCACATATCCTGACACATTTCCAGAGTCTAGGAATTTGGTATTGATAGAGTAGGCTTTGTTCAGCCCACCACATAAAGTTATCAAAATGTTATTCACCAGGGGAACCAATGTCTAGAAAGATGCTGTACAAGCTATGCTTAAAAAATTCCCCAAAACAGTTTTTGAAGGCCAGTTTCAATGAGTGATGGTAATGTTACACACACACACACACACACACACACACACACACACACACACACACACGTGTGTATAAAATCTGACTGAATAAAATGCAGATTTCAATGCAGATTTTGTTTGATTTCATTAAAATCATCAATACTAGACATCTGTAAATCTATAAAGTAACAGATACTATTTGTTTAAAAATTCAGTGATGCATCAAAATGATAAGGAGTACAGAAATTAAATAAAGGAATTCACCATTGCATGAGAAGTATTGATAGGGGGAAAGTCTACGCAAATGAGAATGGAGTACAAAAGAGGAACTTGATCAATTGATCTTAAAGACCTGGTTGGCTAGGCGACTGAGAAACTATATATAGAGAGAAACAGGTATGCCATCTGAGTGGAAAGGTAAGCTTCCTTCTCCACCAACAAATAAGAGGATAATATAAAAAATATTATACACATTCCCCTCAAACACTCTTCTAAGCATTCTTTGCAAAGATTACAGTGTCTGTAAGCAGCATTACCCAAAGCTCACAATGCATCTGTCATACCTACATTCAAGAGGAAGATACTGGTGATGCTAGAAGTCAGAAAAATGAGTGTCCTGCCATTGTTTGCTACAGACTCTCTGTTTAATGCAATGCCATTTTGTACCCCACTTAGTCTGCACAGACACCCACTTTGGCTCACAGCTTTCATTACTAAGTGAAGAATCGCATAGTGAAATCGCGGAGCCCATGTTTTGAGATAGATCAATTGGTTTCTACAAAAGACCTTACAGCAGGCAGGACACTCTGGTAGAGCAGAAATATCATGGTTTGATGTATTTGATTTTTGACTGAACATGGATTTTGTTACTTATTCTTCATATCATGTTGAACACCTCTCTGCCTCTATGGCTTAAAATTTTCTTTCCGTGGAAACACTATTTTCAGTCAATAAGAAAGAAGCAGCTAAATATAAACATTATTTTTGTTGCTGTTAAAAAATCTATCTATCTTTCTATCTATCTATCTACCATATATCTGCCATCTGTATGTTTGATAAATCATAAATGGCAAATAGATAACAGATAACTAGATGGATAGACGATGATCAATCAATTGATCAATAGATAAATAGATAGGATATTAGAATATTCTACAGGTCCTATTTTTCTTGAAGACTTTAATATAGGGATGAACCCAGATTTCTTTGGAAAGGACAAGTTGAATCACTTGTTTAATTGAATTATCCATTTAGTTAAAACTGCCAGTCTGTTCAAACAATTTGACCCACATAGACAAGAAAGCTTTAGTAACATCCTTAGATAACCAAAGACTGGAACAAGAATTGCTTTGCTACTGTTTGCAAGACATTTCCATGCTTTGCCTGGCTGTGAGACTCTTTTGTTCATTTTAATTTTATTAAGTTTATATTCGCTCATCTCAACCTCATGTGTCTCCATATTTTCTTTCTTGTTTATTTTGTCTGTCAGAAAAAAAACCACATGCACACACACACACACACACACACACACACACACACACACACGTGCGCGCGCACACACACACACACACACACACACACAACCTTGTAATGTGCAGGATAAATCTTGGAGAAAACAAACCAAGAGAAAACAAATACAAAACACAACAAATAAACCTATCCATGCTTTTGGAAGCATTGTGGCGATCATAGGTCATCATGACAGGCTTCTTTCCAACCACAGCTTTAGACAGCTGGAGCCCGCTCCTTGGCCTGATGTAAACAGCTTCATAACCCAGGGCCTTTTGCCTTAGGGTGTGCATGCAGCTCTTCTACATAAAACCTACCTCTGGCCTGCTGAGTCTTCTGTACTGTATCCAGGTGTTCCATAGATAGTTTGCCTGTGAAATCTCCGCTCACTTTTGGAATACTTTGCAATTGGCCTTGGTTTGGAACAAAAAGAAACAACAAACTTTTAGTTTGGAAGATACACTACTCATGTACCAACAAAAACAATCACCCTCTTGAAATTGTTTATTTCAGAAAATGTTTGTGTATTCTTAAGTCTTTTCAGAAATCATCACTAACTATAGATTATTTTTATTTTCATCCAAACAAACCCACTCATTCCTCTCAACCCCCATTTCCTGGAAATTAATCATCTATTTTCTGTTTCTAGGAGTTTTTCTATTCTGGAAGGGGGTCCTACAATACCTTTGTACTTAGCTCTATTCTCTGAGTATAATGTCTTCAAAATGGGGTGGCACGCATCAGTATTTCATTCACAGTCATGACTGAATAACATTCCATTTTCTAAGATACGTTCATATTTTGCTTGCCGCTTCCTTACCTGATGGACATTTATATTGTTGCCAGTTTTAATTCTTGGAAATAATGCTGCTATCTTTCATAGACAGATTTTTGTGTAGACATTTTTTGGTGGAGCTCCAGCTTGAAGTGTATACTTTTTGTCATATCTAATTAGTAAGACAGCTTTGGCTACAGAGACACTAAAAACCTAGTAAGGTAAAGATGCTTTATTTGAAGATAGTTAACACTTTTAGAGTATAACAATGCTTTCACTTTAAAGGGAGTCTCTGCCCATTTCTTAAGTTTGAGAAAGTATTATAAATACTATTCTTGATATGCAATTCCTGTTTCTGTTAAAAGTAATAAATTAAGGGGAAAAGAGTGGGCAAGATGCTCGTTTTTATAGAGTGGTTGTTAAGGAGTAGAATTTCATGGCATAGCAGATGATAATTAAGCTGGCCACTGTGACTCAGGCCTATAAACCCAGTTTAGGAGAAAGCTATTGGGAAGATTCTAGGACTGTGGCTCCAGACCAACCTGAGCAAGACAGAGATTCCATCTCTAACCATGAGTTGGATATGGATGTGTGTGTGTGTGTGTGTGTGTGTGTGTGTGTGTGTGTCTGTGGTTCTAGCCATAGGTAAGAATATTAATATCCGAGTCAGGCCCTAGGCATAAAACATGAAACCTACCTAAAAAATAAAATTAAAAAAATGGCTTAAATGGTAGAATGCCAGTCAGTCTTGCAAACATGAGGCCCTGAGTTCAAGCTAGTGTTGGGAGTGAGGGAAAAACAGCCCTTAATCTACTGATTAAGGACTCCCAATGTGTGTCCTACAGTGTATGCAGGTCAGTGATACAAATGAATGCAATGAGGTGAATGACTATCAGAAAGTATCTGAGGCACATTGTTGATGAGTTCACTTTCTATATTCTGGCAATAGAGAAACAGTACTGAGTGGAAGGTGCTTTGGCAAGGGCAGGCACATGCCCATCTTCCTGAGGTCTCACACATGCTATGCACATGCTCTATGGCTGAGATCTCCTCTAGCTTCCTAGAGCCTGTTTTAAGGAAGCAGATCATGAACCACTATAATCAGACATATTTAAGTAGGATGATTTTTTTTCTGGGGCTGGAACTGAACCCAGAGCCTTGTAGATACTAGGCAGCTACTCCACCATTGAGCTATATTCCTACCCCCCACCCTGTGCATATTTACATAGAAATAGAAATCTTAGAATTGCATCTGATGTACAATGAAGGCTTGATGTAGAGGAGTGAGCACATTTGAATGTCTTCCTCACCAGTGCAGGTTAATGCTGGCATCTCCTCCTTTGGAACTTTGTCATTGCCTTCCTCAGACCTTATAACGATGATTACTTATTTTCTAATCTGCTCTCATATAGTGCCTTTGCAAAGCAGTCTGTGATTGATCTCACAGCTAGTGATCAATCTGTTTTTCCTGCCTTTGAATATGTACATGATTTCTTTTGGAAAATAAGGAGAAAGTAGTGTTGTAGGACTCACCAAGCATCTTCTAACACTTTTACTGCCAGAAGACAATTATTACACTTTGAGCCAATCAACAGAAGGATAAGAGAAACACCAGTAAACAGTCAACAGGAAATGTCAGAGGTAGAAGGAAGCATATATGCATGACCCCAATTTGCAGAATAACTCAAGGAAATAAATTGGTGTAATTTATTTCATTTTAGTAGATGAAGAAACAAAGGCTCAAAAGAGTTAGGTGTCTCACCCAGAGCCATGCATCCTGTAAATGGTACAACTAAGGTTTGATCCAAAGTAACCTGGGTTGAAAATCATCCCTTAGACATTTTACAAGGATTCATTAGAGTCGGTGATGGAGAAAAGGGTAATGCATTGCAGTTAGAAGGGCGTGTCCATGGAGATTTCACCTTAGCGATTGTCAAGAGGTGAAGACTTGAAGAGGAACCACCTACAGAAGATGTGGAGGAAAACAAGTGAGTGGAGAGAGACCTGGTAAGACAGACTGTGGTTTGAACTGGGAAGAACAAATGGAAAGGTGAAAGATTGTCATCTTCCAAATTGTTTTCTTCTTATTTTTAAATGTTTTTTTTTTTTTATTGTGAAAATACTGTACAGAAGGGTTACAGTTACTTGAGCAAGGTAGGGAGTAAATTTCTTATCCAGCGTTGCTGCCTCCTTTATTTTTCCCTACCATCCCTTCCCTCCACACCTCCTCAGCTACACCCCCTACCCCCCTACCCCCACCTCCGCCTAAATTGTAAAGTTTGGATTTTGATATAGCATCTTGTACATCTCATTGTTGAGATGGGCATTCTTTATCCCTATTTAAACAATTTATTTTTTCCCTTCCCCTCCCCAATTATACCAACATCAAATACAGTGAAAACAGGGGTTATACCGTGAGAGAGAGACATACAAAGCAACAAAAAAATCACACAGTACCTTATAAATACGTTAGAAACAATAGCAAGGAAGAAAAAAAAAACCACTTGTGTCCCTATCTTGGGGTTCATTTCACTTAACATCATCTTATCTGACCTTTTCTGCTTGTCCCAGACATATACTAAAGAATGGCTCTGCCCTATTTGTTAGGAAATGGAAAGACTTGGAAAAAATTATATTAAGTGAAGTAAGCCAGGCCCAAAGAAACATAGGTCCCATGGTTTTCTCCTATTTTTTTTTAACCAGAGAAAAAGATACCCATTTATATTCATCCATTGGGTTCTTGATGTCTGGTCTCATGGTCTGTATAATATAGCTTAGCAACCTCTTGCTTAGAAATTAATTATAGAGCAAGTGATGCTGGAATGTTAGCGTGGTGTTGGATCTATTGCCACTTTCACACCTTCTGAGTCCTAATTGTGTGGAGTATTGATTAAGTAGGATAACTTACAGTTGGCATTTGTAGCAAGCAACCCTTAGGTACCTTGAATGTAAAATGTAGATGACCTATAACTACTTCAGAGTCAAATGGGATATTGTTGGGGTAGCATGTGGTCTGTGTGGTGAGCCCTCCATCACAGAGACAGCAAACGCTAGATGGTCATTTGAGTTTCAACTTTTGCAGTGATTAATTATAAATCTTGGAACAGGTTTGCTGCAGACGAGTGTTGATGGCTAGAAAGCCACACTCTCATATGTTGGGAGGTCTTTTGGGTTGGATTGTGACCTTGAAAAGGATATAGTTGCAGATATGATCTTCTTTAGAATTGGAGACGTTAGACTATAATTCAATTCAATTTTAAATAAGCATTCAATTTTAAATAAATATTCAATTTTAAATAAGGTTGTCAGAGTAGGCTATATCCTGATGAAAATTTGAACATACAGAGAGACATTATAGCCTATGTGAAGAGGCCTAGGAAGAAAGAGATGATTGCTGCAGCCATGAGTAAACAAATGAGCTCACTAGAAGTGAGATCGAGGTGTGGGAATGTTCTTCTTGAGCACCTTCAGACAGAGCATGTCCCTGCCCATGCCTTACTTTCAGACTTCTGGGTTCCAGAGCTGAGAGCTAACGTGTCATGCTGTTCCGCGTCACCTGGCTTGTGATTCGTTGCTATGACTGACACACAAACTTGATAGAGATGATTTTCTTACAGCGACCAATATTACACATTATAGCCCATCCCATTTGTCCCGTGTTCCTCTAGTCTGCATACTGCCATCCAGTACTGCCTAGAGCCCTAGAATGCTTTTTTTTTTTTTTAATATAGTGATGTATATAGCTGATTTATGGTTCAGGCTTAGCTTGATCTTATCCACCTATCATCATGTTCTTGGGGGTGGGGGTGAATCTTTGCACAGAAGGGTTAAGTGGTTTCCCATCACGTGAGTTCCTTCCTCTGACCTCACTGCACTGTGAATCCAGGCATTGCTGGGCCTTCTCATTCACAGCAGCTCATACACATTGAACACAGGGCTGGCTGGTCGATCACCGTTCCCTCACGGGGTAAGAAAATGAGGGAGCAGAGTCCACACTTCTTGGATTTAAATCCATGTTATCACTTCCTGTCCCTGGAGCCTGGCAAATGAAAGCTGGCGATGCTATTCGCAGTCTGGAAGCACAAAATAATCAATCCGTGTACTAAATGTTACAGCTCTCTCAGAGCCAGGGGAAATGACACAAAAATTATTAGAACATTATTTTTTTTGTTGAAGTGAATAACTGTTCACTTTGGCCTAAGAAGAAAGCAGCTGTCCACTAGTAACTTCACTGGCTGCCTCCTGTTGTAAAAGTATAGAAATATCTCCAATTGGCCTCCAGCCCCTCAAGGGAATCGTTGTCCACTCCTCTGAGCCCAGCCTAACCTTACTCCTCCAGAAACCTTGCACCTTCCAGTAAGCCATCAATAAAGAATTAACCAAGCCAAGAGGCTGAGATCTGAGGACCAGAGTTTGAAGCCAGCAGGAGCAGGAAAGTCCTTGTGACTTTTATCTCTAATAAACCACCAGAAAACCAGAAGTGGCGCTGTGGCTCAAGAGGTAGAGCACTAGCCTTGAGCTGAAGAGCTGGACAGTGCTCAGGCCCAGAGTTCAAGCCCCACAACTGACAAAAAAAAAAAACAAAAAAACCAGTTAAGGGCCTCTTGTTGGTCTCAGTCCAGACATCTGTTCTGGCCTAGGCTCATGTTCTACTATTGTACACTACAGTGGTGCAGGATGTTACATATCTGGGGAGAAGGGCTCGCTTTGACATGATTTTGGGTCATGATGGATCTGCTACTTTGAAGTCCAGTAAACAGATGCCCTTCATGGATACAAATGTGTCCTGGCCAACGACCTTCTCCCAGAAGCGGGAGTTAATTGGCTGTGTAGCACCATGTTGCTTCTTCAGACCTGGCAGGGCTCATTAGTTTTAGCAAGCATCGACTGGACATATCATTCCATCAGCCTGTCCTCTCTGCCTTTTCCTCTCTCTTGTTTTGTAAGTTTTGTTTCGACCTACCCTCAGAAGGGAATTTCCAGACCTCCAGTCATTTCATGCACACAGTAGTCATCATAGCCAACATTTAGGAGTTGCAATTAGAACCCTGATGCTAATTAAGTTTACCTTTTTTCTTCATTCCTCTAAAAATGAAAAATCAATCAAGGCTCTGTGATTCCTTTAATGGAGATTAAATAACTAGAAAAAATGCTACTTTATATGGATAATGCTACCACGGCTTTGTTGTACAAAGGAGTCAACATTTCACAAAGCAGGTTATGAATGTGATACATGCTGACCAACGTCATCCCTTTCGGTCTTCTCGCCCCTTCCTCCCCTCCTCCCCCCCCCCCTCCGTTTCCCCTCTCAGTTGGCCTCTTCTAGACTGGCCCTGCCTTGGAATTTGCAGTGCCCTCTTCCTGCTTCTCGTGACCTCTTTTCACGTCATGCTCACTTTGGCTCCAGGTTTGGTTTTTCCAAAGCTTTCTTTGTTGTTCCAGCAAAAGCAGCTGCTCTCTCCTGCCCACCACTCCCCTTTCTGCATCTCCTCAGGTGGCCTAAGAGCATTGTTCACACACCCATTGTTTTCCTACTGCCTAAAAGCGCCTTCACCCATGAGTGTTTCCCCCGTACATACTCCTCAATGTGAGAAGTGCAGAGGGAAGGATGCTCAGAGATAATTACTTAATCAGTGGGCTCGATTTCTCAGAAAGAACATTTGTATCGAAAGGAAGTAATATTTCACTGCTCAGTGAGTTGTTCACACCTAGAAGCTGTCATCTTCCCTTATCAGGTACATAAAAGACCTAATTACATTTACCTCTCTCTTTATTAAAGCCTGAGTTCCAGCTTCCTCTAAAAAGAGTCGATTCCTAGAAGATTCTCCTTTTTCTCTATTTCTTATTCTCCAAGCCTACATTCAGCTGTGACTTTTCTTTTTTACAGGAAGGCTTGTCTTGACTATCAGTTTTGCCAATGAGAAACTTCAGCAACATACATGTAGCTCAAAGCCCAGGAGGTTTTGTTGTTGTTGTTGTTGTTGTCGGTTGTGGGGCTTGAACTCTGGGCCTGGACGCTGTCCCTCAGCTCTTCAGCTCAAGGCTATTGCTCTACCACATGAGCCACAGCACCACTTCTGGTTTTCTGGTGGTTTATTGGAGATGAGTCTCATGGACTTTCCTGCCCAGGCTGGCTTTGAACCATGATCCCCAGCTCTCAGCCTCCTGAGAAGCTAGGATTACAGGCATGAGGCACTGGTGCCTGGCTCGCTCCAGGATGTTTTCACACTAATGATCATGATCATCTTGTATTTGTCCTAATTTATAGCATAGGCACCTGTCTGCCATGAAGCATGAGTCAGATATAGATACCTGCTCTGTGAAATGTCCTTATGTTTCTTTAGCTGAGGAAATGACTTTTGCAGACTAGAGAAATGTGAATTGATCTTGGAATTCAGCTGGAATTGAAGCAAATGACATCCGGGAATGTAGGGGCCTAGTAACTATATTCTTCAGAGGGTTAGGAATAAAGCAAAGATGCCAAGAAAGACCTGGCCCTAGGAAGGAAACAGTAAGCTGTTGTCTGTCCAGTGTGGAGAGGCGAACCCACCATTTTGGGTAAAGGAGCTATCCTCATCTTTAATAACCAAGTGAACATTAAGATGGACAATTTTTTCCCTCTGGTTGAGCCCAAGAGAGGGGACTGCGCATGTAGACTCCAGAAGTAGGGAAGAGCGGTCACCTTTCAGGATGGACAAAGTATGATTCTTGCTCAGACTAGTTACTAAAGCCATTGCTAATGAGGTTGAGGAAGAGTATTTTCAAAGAGCCTTACTTTGCTACTCTCTTCTCACCAGCAAGAAGTATTGAGTCCTGAAGTCTAAGCTCAGGTCAGTTGACAGGGACCACATAAGTATGGGGAATTTTAGAATAATGGTCCCATGGTTTGAGGGATGGAGTGAACCACTGTCTGACTCTTCCCAGGCTAGTATGAAGGACAAGAGAAGGTGACTTGGGATATTGATAAAGATGCAGAGACACTAGGCTATGGGAGCAATTTAGCCTTGGAGCCTGTTCAACCATAGAAGATTCATGCCATTAGTGTGAGAGAGTTATTCTGGGCTTCCTCAAATGCTGATCAATAGGGTTGAGGAACAGTGTCAGCAGAGTAGGACCTGAAGTTTAACCACACGATTTCTACAGGTCTACGAGGAGGAAACCAATTACCATCAAAATGGAGTACATTCTCCCAGGTAAAGGAACTTCAGCCCAGAGACCTTTAGTTCTGTGGCTGGGTAGAAGGATTTCAAAGGCTCTTAACAGTAGATACTGAGGGAGCGGGTGCTACTTAGCTTCTAAGGCTTGGGAGTGAGAAGCCCACTCATGAGAGTATCATCAAAATAAATAATTAAAAAAGAAGCCACTGCTCCAAGTCCTACCCTCAGCTCTTCTTCAATGTCTTTGTGCCAACCTTGGAAGTTTCTGAACAATAGGAGTGAGCTTGCTCTCTTGGTGGGCAGGAGAGAAAGAGAATTCCAACTGTATTCCTGAACTTGAGTGGATATGCAGCATCTATGATACCAGTCTTCTTTAAGATGGAGAAACAAAGTCTGGATTAAGTGACCAGATATGCTCACAATAACCTGTCTAGTTCTTTTTAAAGAGCTGGTTTCTACGTCCTGTACTCAAATGGCTTGGAATTTGTGTCTCTTGTCCTCTTAAAATATCATGATCTAAGTGAAGGCAAGAATTGGTATAGAAACTGAAGAGGCCCCTGTACCACAGGAGTTCTCAGGCTTGTGCCGGGGTTAGGAGGTGGTGTTTTTCAATGCTTTTCCTACCAACAGTCTAACTACTGCTCATGCTCTCCTTCTATCCCCCCAATAATATAATTAACATTTTTTGGTGTTTCCACTATAGAGCAACTGCATCAAAAGTAGGTACAAGTACCTCTATTTTTATATAAACAGAGAAGGTAACATGTATTAACAGCATCAGACACGGTGTTGCTCTTACATCATTTGCTTTTAGATTAGTGATTGTGTTTAACTGTTTCAAGTTAGCATATCTAGTGAGGAGATGGAGCTATAATTCAAAGCAAAGTCGTTTTCATTCTAGGGTTTGTGGCTTACTTTTAACCCAGATTTGTTGCTGTTTCCTCATATTTTATCAGAAAATCTTCAGAAGAGCTCCTGGAAGTTGATACCAGTAGCCTCAGAAAACAGACAGTAAACTCCTACCCTAAGTTGCATTGTTTGGAAGAAGTTGATGATCCAAAGAATTTTTCCTCAGATATGACCAATTCTGAAGCTTGAAATCTTTCCATTATAAAGAAGAAAACCTCCTGCAGTGAAGGGTATAGATTGCAAATAGGATGCAAAGAACATGAGGACTAATTCTAGATGCTTTTCCATCTCTTCTTTAGGGGCTACTGTAGGTTGGCCAAAGGAAATGGGCAGAACTCTTGCCTTCCTTTTCACCTCAGTCAGCTCAGCCTTCTTACACAAATAACATTTATCTTTGTCATTTTCTCTGGAGTAATTATTATGATTTCTCAGCTCAAAAAATCTATTAATGTCAATCTGTAGCAAAAAAAAGTAATTAAATAGAAACATTTCAAAATGTGTCACTACTGATTATAGTTTTAATTGTGCTTGTTCCCAAGTTGAGGACGACATTGCACATTACCGGGTAGAAACAAACCATAAATTATTGTATTTATGACATGCAATGCAGTACAGAATTCCATGCCAAATTCTTATGACAGGCATAAAAGAATATTCAGAAACACTGCTTCTGTTTGGTGCCAAATGCAGTGATAATTTATAGCTGTCTGAATTTCCACACCTGCTGCAAATTCTCTTGGGTCCTCAACTTGCACCAATTCTCCCAGTGGTGAAATTCGGAAGAATGCTGTTGACTTAGGGGGAAATTATGGCTCCTTTTCTGTGACCTTCATGATTGTAATCTAAAAAAACTCTCACATGTAGACTTTGCCAATAGTTAACACCAGACACCAGAATGTTTTCCTGTGTCCCCCCCCCCCCCCATTTTCCTGTGTCCTCAGAGCATCTGAGCTTTGGTTAGGACAAGAAGCCTCTTCAGTCTATTGTGGTGAAGGCAAGATTGAAGAATGCTCAGAGTTTGTGCTGTCAGAAGGCGAGAACCCCGTTTGCAGTACAGCCAATGTTCCTCAAACTGTGCATTCTATCTTTAGCTCAGTGATTTGGGTCTACTTTTCCTCCATGATAATATAGCAATAGTTATAGCACTCTTTTTATAATGTACTACGACTTGCTTTGCTACAGATTTTCTCCTAGTGTATCCGATGTTTGTATTGCACTTTTGCAGAACTGGTGGCACTGATTTGTAAGGAGGAGACACTCAGTCTCTGTATGATTGCAAAACTTTCCCACGGTCCATGGCTAATGAGACAAAACTAACACTGACTCATGCCTCCAGTGTGTGAGACATGCTCTTGACACTGCTCTCTAATTTGTTTACAATTGTTCCCTCATCTCGTACACAAAGAGCCGGATCCCAGAGTAGTAGGGTAATTCATCCCAAATTTCAGATCTGCTCAATCCTGTATCTTTGGGAAGTGTCACTCGATACATAATATGAATTCGTAGTGTATTTACATAAACTGGGTGGAACACATTTCCCATCCACGTTGTTAAATACCAGAACTCGGATTTGCATTTAAGGACTAGCCTCTGTCGCCTTGAGATAGAGTCTGGTAGATGTGGACCAAGAAGCCCATCCTACCAGGGCCACTGAGAGGGAACAGCATCCCCGTCCTGGAAAACACAGAGAGTAGCATCAGGACAGAGGCAGGCCGCGGTGAGCGCAGCCACGTCTGTACGTGGGGAATGAGGAGAAGTTGTTTACCGTGTGGGACATGGAAAGGGCTCTGGTGTGGTATTTTATTCCTTTAACAAGATTTCAATCACCCTTTCTGTTGTAAATGCCTCTTAGCATTCTAACTTGTTTTATATCTTTACTTCATGCCCTGCTTTCTGGAGCTTGCCTTCAATGTTGCATTAAGCTTCCTCCTCTCACGATTCTTGACCCGTGCGTTTTCCCCCTTCGCTATTGTTGGCCACTAAAGAACCACTTTTAAGGATAAATAAACCAGCACACAGAAACTGATCAATACGTGTCAGTGCCCTGTTCCGCCCTCCTGCTATTTAAACAACCATGTAACATAGACACAGAGGATAGAAAGAAAGCAAAACATCAACGAGGAAGAGTCTCAGACAGGTATTGCTGGCTGAGGACGTAAAGACCGCCTAACTGAGCCCTATCTCTTATGCTCCAAGCGTGAGGAGGGCAGTGTACTTAACACGGTCTGTCTTCACCCAAGGCACAATGGGTCTGGATGGGGCATGGGGCACAGGAGAGAAGACTTGGAGCTTTGTGACTGGAATAAGCTTGAGCTAGTTGGGTGAGTTCTGTGGAGAGGGAGGCAGATAAGTGGGACGTGGAAAAATTTGGGAATGAGACTCAGAGGTGGGAGAGAGAACTCAGCATGGGGAAATCGATTCATGAGAGAAAGTCTTCAGTTGGAGGTACATGTTACACTGGAAAGCAGATTAAACCGAATTGGGTTGTGACCTGGAATTCATTAGACAATGGTGCCTCCCTGAACTTCAATCCCTGCATCTCCAAAGAGGAAGAGTTTGGTGTGCTCTTCTTCATGGTCTCAGCTCGAGTTTGTGAGTTTATTTCATGAAGTAGTAGGCACGGTCAAGAGGCAGGATCAATGTGGTTTACCACAGATCTCGCAATTTATATAGCACTTTATATTTTACAGATCCCTCCGCATAAACCTCATTATTAGAGCCTTATCGCCCTTGTGAATATTATCCTGCCTGTTGTTTGGAGTTTAATAAGATGTTACCATGCATGCCTGTTGAGCAGCTCAGTCGTCGCAAGGATGAATCAGACTTACTTAAGTTCCCATCTTAGCTCTGCCAGTTAACAGCTTTGCCACTGCATACCCTTGGAGAGAGGCAATAAACGAGATAATCCAATACATATCAAAGAGCCATGGAGAGGACGCAGAGATGCGTGAGTCTCCCCTCCCCAGAATCTGGCTCATTTATTCACTCTGTCAATAAATATTAATTATCTCAGTCCCTAAACAACTGCACAAGGCAGTTATAGTGAATGAAATAATAGACCTAAGTAAGTGTTTGTGAATCTAGTGTTTGTTCATTTAGTTTCCAGTACAGAGCATCTCTCTTCTTAGATAAAGAGTCTTGGGAAACCAATGTATCTAGGGCCTATGGTGTGGAGAGTATAGAATTTTGTTTCACATCAATGCTACCAGAAGTCATGTGACACAGTAAAAGCAGGCCGATGTACAGCAGGCAGGATACACATCTCCAGTGGCCATCAGTTGCCATTAGACTCAGGGTACTGTACACAGTGCAGCCTGGTGTCAGGACCCCAGGCCTGGCTGTGTGGGCCTTCTTTCCCACTGCTATTGTAGCCTCAACTGCTGCAAAGCTCTTGATCTGTCAGCAGAAAGAACAACACAGAGCCCAACGTATGGTATAATTCTGAGAGACTCTCTGAGATCTGTGTAGCACACAGCGTCCTATGCTTTATAGATCATTGCAAAGAGTTTGACTTTCAGGATGACAGAGATGAAAACCTTTTGAGGGCTGGGCAGAAAAGTGTAGTAATCTGATTTGTTTTGCAAGGATGAACTTGTAGGTTGATTGTAGATTGTAGGAAATCACTTTGGATGAAGGAAAATTAGTAAGGAGGCTAATGGAACAATTTTGATAGAGACTTAAGGCAGGATATTCGTTGTGGAAGTGGTAATAAGAACTCATATTCTAGATTTTGAAGGTAAAGAGTATTTGTTGATGATTTCATCTGAAATTTTAAGAGTAAAAGACAAATGCAGAACAGTCTGACTTATTTGCTTAATCTCATTACACAAAGGAATTTCCAGAGAGAAATATAGAAGTTCATATTAAGACATAAATGTATGATAATGGCTACAAAGATTGAAGATGAGGAGTGGTCAGTTGGATACATAGTTATCTACAGGGAAGGTTGAAAATAAGAATATAATTTTAGAGGTGTCAGCATTATAGTGATATTCAAATCCATGTTATTAGATGTCATTGGGACTGACAGTGTGTGTGTGTGTGTGTGTGTGTGTGTGTGTGTAAATGCAAAGGGATAAGAACACCAAGTATTATGACAACTTAATACTTTTCAGTTTCTGAAATGAGAAGAAAGTGGGACTGTAAAAACTGAGTTTCTAGCCGGGTGCTGGTGGCTCACACCTGTCATCCTAGTGACTCAGGAGGCTGAGATCTGAGGATCGCAGTTTAAAGCCAGCTCTGGTGCCAGTGGCTCAGGCAGCAAAGTCCATGAGACTCTTATCTGCAATATACCACCAGAAAACCAGAAGTGGTGCTGTGGCTCAAGTGGTAGAGTGCTAGCCTTGAGCTGAAGAGCTCAGGGACAGTGCTCAGGCCCTGAGTTCAAGCCCCACGATCATCCAAAAAAAATCAACCAACTCCCCTAAAACAACAAAAAAAAACACAAAAAACAAACAAACAAACAAAACCCCCTGAATTTTATAAGTGACACAAAAATAGGTTATGTAAGTGTTATAATGAGGAGTCTAAGTCTTTTCAAGAGGAAAAGTCACTGTGGCTTACAGTGATGGCAAATTAACCCTCATGGTTTGCAGTGATGACACTGTCAAGGACAGGTTTGCAGAGAGGGCTAAAGCCTGGTCGGAGTAAAATTTTATTCTTTGCACCTGAACAAGCCAGGGGAGCAAGCACAAGGCTGTGGTTTCAACTACCTGTAAATTGCATTCCTTCCTGTTTGGGTGTATGTGTGTATTGATCAATCCGGTAACATCTATGAAAGCTTATGTGGACCGGTTCTATTTTTGATGGCCCCTCCCACATTCCTCAAACCAACATCAGTACTTGCTGTTCTCTGACAAAGGTGTGTGAGCAGCCTAGCGTACTTAAAGAGTGTTACTCATTACCATGCATGAGCAGCTTGTGGTGAAATGGGTGGTGGAGAGCCATGTTTGGGTGAGCCACATGGGGGCAGCAGAGGGCCGTGTTGCTGGGTCAGACATCCAGCTGCAGCCCACTGGCTCCCCACAGCCTTCACCCAGCTCCTGTTGACATCTGCATGCCACTCGGAGGAATGAGCTGTCTGTGCCAGTCTGAAAATCCCGAGATGCCTTGTTCGCACCTGCATCGAGCCTGTTTTCTAACAGGAGTATCTAGTTCCCTTCACCTCTTCCTTCCTTCATGGTGACCACTTGACCTGGAGTCAATGATTTCCAAGATGCTTACAGCTCATGAAAGTTCCAGATTCCTCCCACCTCTTGCCTACCCACCCACCTGCATTTCCACTCATCTCAGGTGACAGCTATGGCTGATATCAAGTGTCTGAAGCTTCATGAAGCCAGGCAGGAGCTCATGTCTGCCTTTACCCTGCAGGCTTTATATACCAGACATTGGCCCTGCACAGTGATGCCGAGGCAGCCAGAGGACAGGACTGGATGGTACCCATGTTCTAGAGCATGGGGGTAATGGTGCCTGTGTTCTAGAGCACAGTGTGAATACCTATGTGACAGTTACGTCGGATGATAACATCTGCAGTGAACTGCATGAACCTCGGCTGGTGGAGGAACGTTGTTCTGGTAACAGTAATGATTCTGTTTGAATGTTAGCTCAGATCAATCGCCATCCATAGAAGGGCATCTAAGTGAGCATGGAGTCCCCTGTGTTTCTTAGGTCACAGAGTGGACCTGGAATTCTCCCTAAGCAGGACAAGATGCAGGTGAGTGCGTGTTGGTGTAAAAGCAGAAGATGAATTCAGCACTGAGATGTGGCGCACAAATCTGCTTTCCAGAGAGCTAAGCAGGGTGGTGTGGTGGGTGTGGGCAGGGAGAGGGAAGAGAGGGGCTGGCGGGAAGCAGGGCCAGTGGCTGTGATCGGATGAGGAACGGATGGATGTCCGCTCTCTGAGCACAAGCCTTTGGTTGCACATTGACCAGCTTCCACACCTGCAGGCCCCGTGCTGTGTGCCTAAAGAACATCACACTGGTGGATTGATCGTACTGGCTTAGGCATTGCCTTTGTCTTCAGGTGAATCCGATTATAGCCTGTACATAATAAATGGAATAGCATCTATTCCTTCTTAATCAGAGCAACTACTAATGCCTCATTATTAATCATGTCAGTTGGTGAGTGCTGGTGGTTTTGCAGGTGCCCATATAGGTAATGGTCTGCATATTGCCTACTGTCTCCTGCTGGTTCCTTCAGTGGTCATGCAATGCCCACCTTTGATCAGGCCAAGGAACCTGCCTCATTGGGACCACTCTATGCAGCCTTGAGTGGTCCCTTGGCTCACTTCCATCCTACCTCTGCCCTTCTAAGCAGCCTCTGAGGCTCTGAATGCAAAGAGAATTTGAAGCAGGGAACATGAATGATTTTCTGGTGTAGGGCATGGAGTGTTCTTCACTAGGAAAACATCCTAGACAGTCCCTGGGATTAAAAAAAAGTCAAAGAGGACATCCTGCAGCCTGGTTGAAAACAGGAGAAGCTCTCAAAGAAGCTGTGTTGGCCTATCGATTTCTTGGCCCAATGTATTTACTTACCCAACTGTGTATGCATTTATTAGGCAGTATTTGTTATAGTCCTCAAGAACACTACTGCAGAAACTTACATGTCTTTTAAGAAGTCAAATTCTACCATGGGGAACAGAGAAGTAAATGCATAATTATGAAATCTGCTTGATAACATCTTTGCAAAACTATTATGTATGTACAATCCAATTATGTAACTTTGATAAACACTTGTAGTGTTGTAGGTGTCTACGTGTTGGTGCTAGGGCTTGACCCAAGGCCTAGACATAATTTCTTAGCTTTACTCAAGGCTTGAGCCACAGTTCTACTTCCAGCTTTTTGGTGGTTAATTAGAGATAAGGGCCTCACAGACCTTCCTGACTAGGCTGTCTTCTCAGCTTCTTGAATATCTAGGATTATAGTGAGCAACCGGTGCTTGGCCATACAGTACCTTTTTGCCTCAGTTTAATAGAAAAATGGGGAAAAGAATCCTGGGCAATGAATGTTCTGGATCTTAAACATCATGTAATTCTCTACTTCATTACTTCCTCCCCTGATCCTTATTATTTCCATCTGTCAATTATTATTTGTTCTTTTTATGCTATATTTTGTTCAAGGTACTTAAAGTAGCTCATTAAGCTATATTTGAGATCTGCTTGTTTGTTTTTAATGTAGCCACTCATAGCTATAAACTTTCCTCAGCACTGCCTTTCCTGTACACCAAAGGTCTTGGTGTGTGGTGCTTTCATTTTCATTATTTTCTAGAAACTTTCTGATTCCCACTCTTATTTCTTTAACGACACAATGGTTAATTAACAATTTTTAATTAACTCCAAAGGCTACTTAACATTGTGTTGCTCAGTCACCTTGTATTTGTGTATTTTCTGTAGTTTTTGAGTTAAATTTTATTATGATTTAACTGAATGCATGGGGTTATTTCAATTATCAAACTAGCTTTAGGTCATTTATATTTGTGGAGAATACTCCATGAGCTGATAAAACCATACACTATGGAATATGTTAAATCCATTTGGTCTATAATTCATTCAGTTTTGATGTTTCTTTTATTGGTGTGGATGATCTATCTATCGATGAGAATGGAAGAGTATTGAAAACTACAACCATTAACTCCAGAATTGTGTGCTTAATGAACTTGGGTGAGCTGACTTTTAATACGTATATATTTTCTCTTAATAAATTGTTTCCTATATGAAGATGAACTGAACTTGTCTATTCTGAGTAATTTTGGTTTAAAATCATTTTCTTCATATAGAATTATGGCTATTCCTATCTGCTTATGTTGTCTGCTTGCTTGGAAATCTTTCTCCATCCTTTCTCCCTAAACTTCTACTTGTCTATGTCAGTGAGGTATGGGATTTTTTTTTTATAGTGGAAAGAAGAACATTTTTTAATTATTTTTCTATAGTTTTAAAAATATGTTTTATTGTTATTATAAAGGTGATGTACAGAGGGTTTATAGTTACATACACCAGGTAATGAGTACATTTCTTTTTGAAAAGTGTCACCTCTTCCCTCATTTTCTTTTAATTTTTCCCTCCCAACCCTCATCCCCATAAGTTGCTAAGTTCATTTTAAGTAAAGTGCTTAGTGAGTAGCACTACTGTATTTGTTTACTGCTTCACTGCTCCCCCTTTCTGTGCTCTCCTTATCCCCCTCAAAACACATAAACTTACATATAAGACAAAAGGTACAGAATTCAAAAACAGCAAAAGAGGGGAAAAAAAAGAGCTTCCCTATGACCCAGCAATCCCACTTTTTGGCATTTACCCAAATGATCACAAACAAGACCACACTAAAGCTACCAGTAGGACTATGTTTATTACACTCTTATTTACCATAGCTAAGATATGGAACCAACCCAGATGCCCCTCAGTAGATGAATGGATCAAGAAAATGTGGTATTTATACACAATGGAATTCTATGCCTTCATCAGAAAGAATGACATTGCTCCATTTCTTAGGAAATGGAAAGACTTGGAAAAAATTATATTAAGTGAAGTAAGCCAGGCCCAAAGAAACATAGGTCCCATGGTTTCCCTTATTTGTAATAACTAGTATAGGTCTGAGTCAAACAGAAAAGGTCAGATATGTTGATGTTAGGTGAAATGAACCCCAAGATAAGTATTCAAATGGTTTTTTCTTTCATGCAATTATTTCTAACATATTTATAATATTATTTCTTTGTTGCTTTGTATGTCCCTCCCCCATGGTATAACGCTTATTTTCACTGTATTTGATGTTGGTATAATTTGTGGAGGGGAAGGAAAAAAACAAATCGTTTAAATAGGGATACAGGTGGACCCACTGCAACAATGAGATGTACAAGTCGTTATGTTGAAAAACGAACTTTACAACTTTGGCGGGGGGGCAGGGGGAGGGGGATAGGGATGGTTGGGTGAGATATGGGAAGGGATAGGAAGGGGAAATAAAGGAGGAGGCAACAGTGCTTGATAAGAAATGTACTCATTATCTTGCCCATGTAATTGTAACTCCAATGTACGGTATTTTCATAATAAAATATTTTAAAAAAAGAAAAGAGAAAAGCAAAATCATTCACCATAGCTAAGATATGGAACCAACTCACATGCCCCTCAGTAGATGAATGGATTAAAAAATGTGATCTCTCTCTCTCTCTCTTTTTTTTTTAAGAAGCGACTGATTGTTCTTTTATTTATTTCATTGTTTTTGTTTTTCTTTTTGACACAATCATCTTTCAAGCTGCACCTGGTATTCCTTGAAACCACTGGGCAATGGAAACAACAATGTCCATGAAATGTAGGAAGAGATGAGTCTCTCTCTCTCTTAATTCTATGTTTCCATCAGAAAGAATGACACCACCCCATTTTTAAGGAAATGGAAAGACTTAGAAAAAAAATCATATTAAGTAAAGTAAGCCAGACCCAAAGAAATATAGGTCCCATGGTTTCCCTTATTTGCAATAATTAGGATAATCTTTGCAGAATAGCTCAGCAGCTATTACATATGACCATATAAGATGATGCTAAGTGAAATGATCTCCAAGACATGGACACAAGAGGTTTTCCTTTGTTGTTGTTTTTAATGTACTGTGTGATTTCTGGTGTCTTTTATATTTTCTACTCCTTATGGTATAGGCCTTGTTCTATTGTATTTGATTTTGGTACTCTAGTATTGAATATATATATTTATCTGCATTAGAGAAATGAAGGGGAACAACAGAATGGTGAGACAAAGGACAAGGGGGAAACCAATATTCACAAGACAATATGTTGGAAATTATCTGTACAACTGTACCTCTGTGCAACTTGGAGAGAAGGTAGGAGAAAAATGAGGGAATAGATAACATTTGTCAAGAAATGTACTTATGGAGGAAGTTCCGGGAAGATGGCGGAGGAGAAGCTGGAGGCTAAGCAAGCTCTCGCATAGAAAGCAGTTTTAGTGTTCCGGTGAACAGTCCTAAGCCAGAGAATCACACCAAGTGTGCCATCATAGTACAGAGAGTTAGGCCAGAGAGGGAAAATCCAGGCAAGGAGACAGATCTGAGTACTTGCAGGCAGCCGTGGCAGCTGCGGGGGGCGGGGGGGGGGGGAGGAAGAGAGGGGGAGGAAGGAGGCCCCCCCTAGCCGCCATACCTAGAACACAGAGAGTCAGGGACAAAGGCACCAGATTTGGCAGGTGAGCGGATTCTACTCAACACCTGCAGGAACTGACAAGGAACAGACATCTTCATCCTGCAGTTTGCAGACCAGAGACGACCCAGGAACCAAGACTCCAGCGTGAGTAGAAGCCTCACTCCTCAGGGAGCAGAGGAAGGAAGGCCACCCCTCCCCCCCCCACTACCTGAGAGCTCCATCTTTGATACTGACAAAGGCCTGGCTGTGCAGCTAGCTCCAATGCAGGCCTTGGAAGAAAACAAGAGTCATTTAGCAGGTCACAGGAACCTAACCTGACCTTCCAGGTTCAGCTCCACACAGGGAAAAGTCACCCAGGTCGGCCACCAGCCCCAGGAGTGGCTTTCTTCACTGGGTAAACAGAGCCAGAGGCTGCTCCTCCCTACAGCAATCAATTGAAATTCAGTAAACAGAAACCCTGAAAATGGCTCCAGGCTGGGCTCTCTGAGTTTCTTAGAAGCTAGCCCCTCAGGGAAAAGTTACTGTTTGTTGAAAGGCCTCAACTCTACCCAGAACCTCGCCTCATCACAGCATCTCCAAACTAGAGGAAACTGCCATCTCTCTCTTTTGTGGTACTCAAAGCAGATCTCCCTCCCATTGAATTAGCTTGGGAGGAAGATCACAAAATACTGGGTAAAGCAGAGCATTTTTCTGCCTGCTCAAACAAACTGACTTAAGAAACCATCCAAGCCACAGAAAAATCAAACACCACAAGCAGACCAGAGACTACAAGAGACTGGTTACTGACACAAGGGAGATACAGGATCTTCCCATCCCCCACCCCCAAAAAAATCAAAGACTCTTTTTTCTGTACCTTTTATAAATTTTTTTTCTAAAACTTTTTTTAATTTTTAATTTTTAACGTTAAAAATTTTTCTGTTTTCTATGAACTTTTTTTTCTTCCTCTTATAATTTTTATTTTAGGGGTATATGTGTGTGTGTGTGTACTTTTTTTTCTTTAAATTTTTTTTTTTTGTTTAGCTCTACTCACCATTTGATCCTTTTTTTCTCTCCTTCTCATTCTTTTCACTTTTTCTTCTCTTTCATTCTTCTTTGTGTGACTTAATTGCTGTTCTGTTCATCCTCAGATATACCCATAGTCGATTATTAGACCTTAGCCCCCATTGTGTACACACTTAATCCAGAAATTTATTACTCTATTTAAAACCTCTTAGACTTAAATTCCTTAATAGGAGTACTAGCTCTTTATACCTATTTAATATTTTAAGCATTTTTATTTTTAAGTTTTTCACATCTCATTTCTATCCTTCCCCTTCTCTTATTCTATCCACGTTCTTCTCTGAATATTACATTTTCATATTAGCATAATTTTTAAGTGTTGCACTTTTTAATTTTTAATTTTTGTTTTTCTATTTTTTCTTGTCTTTTTTTCTTTCTCTTTCTTCTTCTTTTCTCTCTCTCTAATATCATTCTATCCAACCTATTTCTTCTTCGAGATTAGGATTTAGTTACGTTAACTCTCCCACTGCCTTTCCACATACCTTTATGCCTATTTTTACCCACATATCTCCCTAAACCTAATCATTTGTGTTTGCCATATTCTTCTTTGCGGTTCGCAGCCCATTAATACATAGTTGTTTGATGTTGAATAGATATATCTGTTGAACTAAATTGTATCTGCAGACTTTTGACTGTGCAAATACAGACTTTGGTTGATGCTTTTCTTAAAATAGTATGCTAGCACAAAACTGGTGTTACTTTCATCCCAAATTGGCAGAACAACCCAGAAAATCACAAGAAAAATGGCAAGTCTGGGTATCTCAACTCCCACTCCTGATAATCAAGGGACAGAAAAGATAATGAATCATCCAGAGGAGAGTTCCCCAAAAGCTCTACAAACACTACTGGTAAACATGGTACATGAAAAGATTGAAAACCTAAAAAGGACTCTGTATGAGCATGATAGGGAGAGAGAGGAGGCAAAACAAAGGTTAATACAGGAATATCATGAGCGTGAGGAGGCTACTCAAACATTGATACAGGAATTGTGTGAGCAGCTTGAGAGCACTCAAAGAGAAATAAAGGAATGGCGTGAGCAGGCTGAGATCAGTCAAAGAGAAAGTCAGGAATGGTGTGAGCAGGCTGAGAACACTCAAAGAGAACTACAGGAACTGCGTGAACGTAAAGAAGCTAATCAAAGAGTAATACAGGAATTGAGAGAGCAGGATGAGAATACACAACGATCACTAAAGGCATTCATGGGATCCATAAACAGAGAGCTGAAAGAAGTCAGGGAAACCACAAAGGGAATGCTGAATGGAACCCAACAGAAGGAATGGGAGTCCAAGGAAACCATAACCAATCAACTAAGTGATTTGAAAATAAACACTGAACATCAAATTAAGGAATAAAGAAGTTCATACAAGATCTAAAACAAAGCTCCAACAAAGAATTTGAAGTCATCAAAGCCGGCCAACTAGAAGGAAAAGAATAAAAAACAAAGTAGAAAGTCTTGATAGTAGGTTAGACCGTGCAGAATATTGAATTTCGGGGATTGAAGACAGCCTAGATATTATAGAGAAAGAACATACAACCATCTAAGACAAATCCAAGAAATATGATAGATCTATTCAACACTTGGAAGACACCATCAGAAAGCCTAATCTGAGGATAATGGGTGTAGAGGAACACCTAGAGACAGAAGTTAATGGTCTAGGAAATTTATTTAACAGGATCCTAGCAGAGAACTTCCCAAACATGCAAAAAGATAGGCCTATTCAGATACAAGAAGCTTTTAGAACTCCAAATAGACCAGACCAGAATAGGACATCCCACTATCACATTATAATCCACTCAGGATCAATTCAAACCAAGGAAAAGATCCTTAAAGCTGTCAAGGAGACAAGATCAATCACCTATAAAGGGAAACCAATTAGAATCACCTCAGATTTCTCAGCAGAGACAATCAAAGCAAGAAGAGCCTAGAATGATGTATGCCATGCCCTAAAGACAAACAACTATCAACCAAGAATTCTGTACCCAGCTAAACTCTCCTTCATAACCAAAGGTCAAATAAAAACCTTCCATAGCAAAGAAAAATTGAAACAATATATCTCCACCAAACCAGCCCTACAAAAGATTCTTAAAGATGTCCTACACATAGAAAACCAACGAGACCACAATAAAGGCCAAGAAACCACACCCAAACTGAGAATCCAAGAACCATAGGAAGAACTCAGTTGCCTCAGCCCCCAAGATGGTGGATAAAATGGCAGGAACTCCCAAATACCTCTCAGTCCTATCTCTCAACATTAACGGACTTAACTCTCCAATTAAGCGACATAATCTGTCTAATTGGATTAAAAAGCAAGATCCTTCTCTCTGCTGCCTTCAGGAGTCACATCTTGCCCATAAAAACAAACATATTTTCAATGTGAAAGGCTGGAACAAAATCTACCAAGCAAATGGCCCACATAAACAGGCGGGAGTTGCAATCCTAATATCAGATAAAATAGACTTCAAATTAAAATTAGTGAAAAGAGATAAAGAACGTCGTTACATACTTTGGAAAGTAGTATGGAGGTTCCTCAAAAGACTCCACATAGAGTTCCCCTATGACCCAGCAATCCCACTTTTGGGCATTTACCGAAATGATCACAAACAAGACCATACTAAAGCTACCAGCACGACTATGTTTAATGCAGCACTATTTACCATAGCTAAGATATGGAACCAACCCAGATGCCCCTCAGTAGATGAATGGATCAAGAAAATGTGGTATATATACACAATGGAATTCTATTCCTTCGTCAGAAAGAATGACATTGCCTCATTTGTTAGGAAATGGAAAGACTTGGAAAAAATTATATTAAGTGAGGTAAGCCAGGCCGAAAGAAACATAGGTCCCATGGTTTCTCTTATTTGCAATAACTAGTATATGTCTGAGTCAAGCAGAAAAGGTCAGATAAGTTGATGTTAGGGAAATAAACCCTAAGATATGTATTCAAATGTTCTTTTCTTTCATGCGATTGCTTCTAACACATTTATAAGATTATTTCTTTGTTGCTTTGTATGTCCCTCCCCCATGGTATAACCCCTATTTTCTCTGTATTTGATGTTGTTATAATTTGTGGAGGGGAAGGGAAAAAACCATCGTTTAAATAGGGATATATGTGGACCCATTGCAACAATGAGATGTACAAGTCGTTATGTCGAAAATGAATTTTACAACTTTGGTGGAGGGGGAGGAGGGTTGGGTGGGGGGTGGGGGGAGGATGGGATGGAGAAACAAAGGAGGAGGCTACAATGCTTGATAAGAAATGTACTCATTATCTTGCCCGTGTAATTATAAACCCTCTGTACAGTATTTTCACAATAAAAAAAATGTTCTTATGACCTTACCTATGTAACTGTAACCCCTCTGTACAAAACCTTGATAATAAAAAAGAGAAAAAAATCATATCTTTAGTTCATATTTCTTGGAATTATATTTTGATGAACATCATTTTATATGATCTTACCCACATAGCTATTGAGCCTTTGTGTCCTCGCCTGAGAATATCCTTCTTTGCTATCACTATTTAGGGTACCGTATAATTTTATCATGTCTATGTGTAATTTTTTAAAAATCTACCATATAGTGTAATTGTAGATTTATAGGCACAATCTAGTTACAGCAATTAAGGAAACCATACAACCTATGTTATTGGGTCTGACTTACTTTGCTTACTTTTTTCCAAGTTTTTCCATTTCCTTATGAATGGTACAGTATCATTCTTTTTGATGGAATCACAGAAATTTATTGTGTATATATGACATATTTTTCTGGTCAATTTGTCGACTGTTGGGCATCTGAGTTGAATCCATATCTTAGCTATGGTAAACAGGCTGCAATGAACCTGGTTATACTTATAGCTCTAATGTGGCCTTGCTTGTGATCATTTGGGTAAATGCCCATGAGTGGGATTGCTGGATCATAGGAGAGTTTTATGTTTAGTCTTTTGAAGAACCTACATACTGCTTTCCAGAGTGGTTGAATAAGTTTACATTCCCACCCAGCAGTGCAGTAGCTGTTAGCTACTGCATCCCTTTTGGCCACATCCCCGCCAGCATGGGTTATTGATAAGTTTCTTGATAATAGCCATTCTAACTGGGGTGAGGTGGAATCTCAATGTTGTTTTGATTTGCATTTCCTTTATGGCCAGAGATGTTGAACATCTCTTAATGTGTTGATTGACCATTTTTACTTTTTCTTCTGAGAAGTTTCTCTTTTAATTCTGTAGCCCATTCTTTGAGGGTTTTTATTTGGATGATTTAATTGTTTTGAGCTCTAAGTATATTTTGAGCCCTTGTTTGATGCAGAGCTAGTAAAATCCTTCTCCCATTCTGTGGGCTTTCTATCTTGATAACTGTGTCCTTTGCCATGCAGAATCCCTTCAGTTTGATGCAATACCATTTTACCTGTCTTTCTTTGATTTGTTGTGATTCTAGATCTTTATTTAGGACAGCTAGAGCTCTGCCTAGGGGATTTAATGTTTCCCCTACCCCTTCCTATAATATTTTCATGGTATTTGGTCTTACATTGAGGGATTTGATCCACTTGGAATTGGTTCTATCAGGGTGATACATCAAGATGTAGCTTTAGTTTTCTGCATATGTATAGACAATTTGGCCAGCGTCATCTGTTGAAGAGGCTGTCTTTCTTCCTTCCTGTGCATTAGCTCCCTTATCAAGTATTAGATGGCCATAGGTCTGTGGATTCATTTTTGAGTCTTCTATTCTGTTCCATTGGTCCTCATGCCTAATCTAGTGCCACTGCCAAGTTGTTTAAATTATTAAGGCTTTGTAATAGTGTTTGAAATTTGGTATTGATATTCCTGAAACACTTCTTCCTGCTAATGATTGCTTTTGCTAGTGTGGGTATTGTATTATTCCATATGAACTTCTGGATTGCTTTATCTATATCATTGAAGAATGTTGCTGGGATTTTGATGGGTATTATATTAAATTGGAGATAGCTTTAGGCAGTGTAGCCATTCTCACCATATTAATCCTTTTTTTTTTTTTTTTTGGCTGGTTGTGGGGCCTGAACTCTGGGTCTGGGCACTGTCCCTCAGGTCTTCAACTCAAAGTGAGCACTCTACCACTTGAGCCACAGTGCCACTTCCAGCATTTTCTGCTTATGTGGTGCTGAGGAATTGAACCCAGGGCCTCATGCATACAAGGCAAGCACTCTACCACTGAGCCACCTTCCCAGCCCCTCACCATATTAATCCTTTCAATCCAGAGACATTTGTGTTTTTATGTTAAGTCATGTTTGTTTGATGAAGTTGGGTGCTCCAGTTGGGTGCATAGATATTTAGAATTGTTATATCCTCCTGTAAATGAGTTCCTTTTATTAGAATGTAATGTCCTTCTTTGTCTCTTCTCGGTAATTTTAATTTGAACTCTATTTTATCTGATATTAGTACTGGTACTGTAACCTGTTTATTGGGGCCATTTGCCTGAAAGATGTTATTCTAGCCTTTAATTTTGATAAATTTTTGTTGTTGTTGTTGGCATAATTTGTCTTTTGAAGACAGTAGATGGATGGGTCTTGCATTTTGATCCAACTAGTCAATCTATGTCATTTAATTGGAGAGTTAAGTCCATTAATATTGAGAATAAAGACTGCAAAGTGTTTGGTAACTCCTGCCATGTTATCCACCTTCTTAGGGGTTGTCTATTGACATTTGTTACTATACATTTGATGGGATCTCTGGAAAGAGGCATTTTCTTGGCCAATATTTTGTTCCCGTTGGTTTCCTATATATAGGACAACTTTAAATGTCTTTTGTCATATGGGTCTGGTGGAGAAAAAGTGATTGAATTTTTCTCTGTTATTGAAATTTTTAATATGTATTTATTATAAAAATACTGTACAGAGGGGTTACAGTTACATGAGTAAGGTAATGAGTAATTTCCTATTGAGCATTGTTACCCCTTCCTTTGTTTTTCCCCTACCATCCCTTCCTTCCCCACAGCCCCAATTCCTCCCTCCCCCCTCCAAGTTGTAAAGTTTGTTTTCAACATAGTGTCTTGTACATCTCATTGTTACAGTGTGTCAACCTGTATCCTTATTTCAGCATTTTGTTATCTCCTTCCCCTCTACAAATTAGAAAAAAACTATATATGCAAGATGCAGGGCACTGACATCAAATACAGTGAAAATGGGTTATACTGTGGGGGAAGAACATACAAGAGAAATTAAAAAAAAATCACATAATACATTTTAAATACATTAAAAACAATAGTAAGAAAGAAAAAACCACTAGTGTCCCTATCATTTCACTTAACATCATCTTATATGACCATATGTACAGAGCTTTTGACCTTTTCTGGTTGTCCTAGACTTATACTAGTTATTGCAAATAAGGGAAACCATGGGACCTATGTTTCTTGGGGCCTGGCTTACTTCACCTAATATATTTTTTTTGTTATGGAAAGTTTTTATTTGTCCTTCAATTATGAAGGAGGGCTTTGCTGGATATGGTATTCTTGGTTGGTAATTGTTTGCCTTTAGTGTGTGGCATATGTAATACCAGCCTCTCCTTACTTTCATTGTCTTGATGAGAAATCTGTAGTTATTCTCTCTGGTTTTCCTTTATAAGCAATCATTCTTTTCCCTCTGACAGCTTTAAGGATCCTTTCCTTGGACTCTATTGATCCTGTGCAGATTGCAATGTGGAAGTGGGATGTTCTGTTCTGTTCTGATGGGATCTACAGGCTTCCTGTATCTGAATGAGCCAATCTTTGTGCATGTTTGGGAAGTTCTCTACTAGAATTCTGTTAACTATTTTCCCCATTCATCTAGTTGCTTGTTCTTCTCCTTCCTCAATTCCTATCTTCTGATTGAGTCCTGAAATTCCTGCAAGCTCTGTTTTGTTTCTTGTTTGTTCTTGATAATTGTCTCCTTTTTATTGTATCTCATCTGTCTTCTATCCCTGAGACTCTGTCTTCCACCTCATTGTCATCTACTCTGCTGTTGTGACTTTCTACTTTGCCGTTTATTTCTCTACCTTCTAATTGGTCATTTTTGATGACACCTATCTCTTTATTGAAGTTTTATTTGTGTCCTGCATGGACTACTTCCTTATTTAATTAAAAAATAAATCTTTGTTAGTCTCATCATGCTCATGAATTGCCTTGTGTAGACTTCCTGTCTTCTCAGTAATCATATTTATCAGCAATGTTTTAAAAGTATTTTGAGAACTATCTTCTAGGTCTTTAATTTTCTGTTTATTACCTGGTTATTTTCTGTGGGAATTAAGCTTCTTTGTGTTTTATTTTTATTTTGTGTAGTTCTATGTTCTGTCTTGTCCATTTGGAAGCCCTTTTGGTTTTAAGTTTTTGGTGGGCTATAGTCTTCCTAGTAGATTGTCCTCTGCATTCTTGGTTGGTAAGCCAATTGATGGTTTGATATTCTGAGAAGTTCCTGATTTACTTCCTGTGCACTAATTTTCATCTCAGACACTCTGACCTAGGATATGTTGTTAAGTTCCCATAGGATCTAGACCAATCCTGTCAGAGTTCAAGTTCAGCTCTTCTGTTTACAATATACATGGCACTGGATGAATATTTAACCTCTGGGCATAACTCTTCTCTCATCTCCTAAGTGGAGATCATAACATCTTCCTCACTATGGAAGTATTGAAAAATTAAATAAATATAAGAAGGCAGAAATGGCCTGCCACACATTGAGTATGGTGGTATGTCCCTTTGTTGTTATAATGGTTCATCCCAGATATTGGGTAGAGTACACTGCTAAGAATGAATTTACACAGTACCATAGGTATCATTGTCAATTCTGTAGTCATAATCTTTGTGGTCTGGACTCAGATCCAGATCCCTGTGTGACAGTTGCCTGGAGAACAAACTGAAGAGCATAACAGTGCTCATGGACTAAAGTTTTTATGAGGATAATCCACTAGGGTGTTGTTTTGTAAATTTTAAGGGATAAGACTTGACTGACTGCTTAACTCTAACCCACACTATGTCCTCAATCAGTTCTTGCTACCAGTAGAAGCATAGTAAACATCAACTGACATGGAACCATTTCTATATGCCAGACTATGTGAATTTCTTTTTCCTTTTGTGAATTTTAAAAATTATTATTGTAAGGTGATGAGCAGAGGGAACACAATTATATGTCAGATAAAGAGTTAATTTCTTTTGAACAGTGTCACTCTTTGACTCTTGCTCTCTCCAAGTTCCCCCCATCCCTATGTACAACTTGTATAGCTGTGAATTTCATTTAAATCTGTTAAACACTCTGACCAATAATTTGACCCACAGTCTCTAAATTGCATAGAAGACATTAAAGCCAGTTTTAAGCCAGAGCTACATTGTTAGAGCTATTACGATTCTGCTTAAAGGAATTCTTCTTGATGGACTTGCTCCTACCCTTCTAGCCTACACCTGCCTTATGGATGAGGTAGGGTTTTTCATATCTCCAGCTGTTTCAATCACACCTTACATAATCTGAATCAAGAACTGCCATACTTCTGGTTTTCATATGTTTCACAAAGTTGTGTCTTAGAGAATTGCATCTTTTCATATTCACTGATGGATGTCCTCTTCTGTAGCCAGCACCCAGCTCAGAAAAAACAAAAAACATTCTACAATGTTCATTTACTATGATCTCAACAGAATTGTATGTCATAATCCAGATAGAAATGGAATGCTTGTTTTTTATGTGCTTTTCAGAGCCCTCTATAGAACGTGATGGTTAGCCTGCTGCCTTGTGAGTGTCACACCTTTATTGCTATTTCTCACACAGAATTTGTGAGGCTGTCAAGCCACCCCCCAAAAAAACCCCACAAAACAACAACACACACCACAAAAGCTGTTCCTTTGAACTTGGGAGTATTGACTTCCTCCAGTGTGCCTTCCAGAAGTTTCCATGGCAACCATCTCCACTTCAAAGGACCTGGAAGGTCTCCTGCCTGCATTTGACTTTGCCCTTCCCCATGTGCCATGCAGGGGATGCCAAGCTGTTGAAATAAGCTTGAGGTCACCTCACCAAATGTTTCACAGCTGGCAGGAGCAGGTGTACCTATTAAATAAATTACTCAAGCCACCTAGAAGCTGATGTATAATCTTCCTGCAACTCCATAGATGGGGTTGTTGTCATTCTTTTGCTCATTTGTGAGGTATCCCTGAGCTTCATGAAAAAGGCTCATTGTCCAGGGTCATGCTTCATGGTGGTCCTCAATACTTATTAGACAATGAGGTGAACATATACACATACATTTTCTTTTTTCCTTTACTAATTGCTTCACTCCCTTAGGGAGCTTTCTGTAACCAATTCTGCAGGTGTATCTTGAATGCAAAAGGTAATAACAAGAGATAGACCATCACTGTCATCTTCCAAAATGAGCTTATAAGGGGCAGATTACTCTCATAACCTGAAGGAAGAAGATGCAGTATGATAACATACATTTTTACTTATAATTTTGTTATGAAATTCTGAATATAGAAATACAATGCCCCTTACATGGTTGGTGATATGAAACAAAGACCCCATTACAAAGTTTAAAGGCATGATGAAGATCTCATTGCCAAGTTTAAATGCATGAAAATTTATGGTACATGATGCATTCACAGGTTCTGAGCAGTTCATCTACCATTGACTAGTCTTACTCCTGTGTCTTTGGACTGTGTTGATTGCATATGCACTGGAAGTAGACCTGTCTGGGCTAGATCACATGTTGTGACAGAGGCTGGTTTTGAGCTGGTCTTTGTGGTCTTGCTTATTTTTTTCACTTCTCACAACACCGCCCCCCCAGTGACTGAAAAGAGAATAAACAGAAAGGGCAAGCCATTTTTTAAGCTTCTGTTTGCTCAAGTTTGCTAATAGGCATATGGCCCAGTATAGGGTCAGCATGGGAGGGACTTTCAGAGGACAAAGCCCAAGGGAGAAAGTAGTTAGCCAGTGGCTTTTCACAAAACTACACAATGTTTCCAACCATCTATATGAAATAAGCTGAAATTTGTTGAATCGTTTCTTAAAGTAATTGTATGATATTTTTCTTTTCTGAGATAGCATCTTGCTAGCTACCTTGGACTTACCTCACACTTGGTAGCTTTCAGTCAGCCTCTTAAATTCTAGAATTTTAAGTGTCTGCCACCATGCCTGGCTGAATCTTAATGATATAGGATGTAGTGAATATTATTTGTTTGTTTTATGTTACTTACTTCCATGCATACTTGAGAATAATGTTGAATATCAAAGGACTGAGATGAGGTTCTATGATGAGACCTCTCTAATGTATAATAGAATTTATTCATCTTAATTCCCCTTTCCTTGCCTATTTCATAAATCAGTGAGGAATACCAGTTGAAGATTTCCACTAGGAGTAGGATTTCTTAGATTTGCCAACTTTTGTTCCCTATTAGATATATTTTAAGGTTACTTTATTAGTTTAGGGTATGAAAGTGCATTTAACCATATGCATTCAAAGCCATTATTTGGAGCTTAAAGCATATTTATATGACATTTATACACTAAACTGTTCATATTTCAGATATTATTTGTCTGGCATATCTTTCTTTTTCTCTTTAGCATTCAATATGCCTAGGTTGTATTCCTTATAAATAGACATAGCTGTCTTCTATTTTTTAAAATCTGCATATATAGTGTAAATATAACTGTGAAATATCACAGCAAAAATAGTTGGAGTAATTAGCATATATTAAAAAGTATTGCATAACTGGAATGAACCTAGATCCTGTCTGGAGTTTGGGACTGGTCGGAGTGGAGAAAGTGAACAGAGGGGGTGAGGGAGGATTAATATGAAACAAATGTCAAAATGAAACCTTATTGTACAAATTAATCATGCTAATAATGTGGGAGAAAAATGATTTTAACTGAAAAGTTTGATCTCTTATTTAGAATATATGGTCTTGCCGTTCTAATTTCCAACTTATTTACATATTTTGCACATTCTTTAAGCTTCATTTGCCCACTTTTCCATATCCTGATGCCTTATGATTAATCTTATTGAATTATAATGCACTTTACATTAATACATTTTTCTCCCTAGTTTTTGGATTTTACAGTTGTTATTGAAGCTTATTTTTCTGACAAGAGTTTTGTTCAATACATCGTGAGTTACTCACGCTGTTTCTTTCACATTTAATGTTCTGAACTTAGAAATGTTGTACAGGGTTTAAAATTTATCACGTCCATCTCAGTGCCCAGTGCTTCCTGATCAGAGTCGCCTACTCCATTATTATTTCCCATTCCCCTAGACATATTTCACATTTTCCACTTCTTTATCACTTATGTACAATGAGTATTCTGGGCATTTCTTGAAAGTTTTTGTTTCCACTCATTTTTAAAGCTGTGGATTTGACAATATTATGATTATTATAACGATTGTTATGATAATTTTATTCCAACACTATGTGCTTAGATTTAAACATGTTTTCAAATGATTCAATTATTTTTATCTACCATTCTTGTTTTGTGGATCTTCCTCATGTAACTGTTTTATTTTTTAATAAATATCTTACAAATGCTTCAGTAATTCTACTAAGGTTAGCTTTGATTTTTGTTTGCTTCAAGATGTCTTTGTTCTTGAGGCAGTATACCAAATCTCACACTGCCAGTTAACTTATCTGAGAGCCCCAAGGGGCATCATTTCCTTCAGAGGTCACTGCTAACAATCATTTTTATTAAATAATCTCTTTTCTCCCTTGTCATATTGTCTTTGGTAAGATGGGTCCAGAGTTTTATTTGTTTGGATTTGTTCTTCTTGGCTATTTGTGGACTCAAGATTTTCATTGGTCTAAACAATTACCAGAAGTGGTAACTTCACATCATACTATGTTCTCTCGGCTTCTACAATGTTGATTAGATATACTCTTGTGCTAGCTATGTATATTATATCCTCCTAAATGTAATTTTCATGGATTTACTATTATTATTATTATTAGACAGGCCTTCACTCTGAAGCCCAGGCTGGCCACAAATTTGTATTCACCCTGCCTATGCTTCATGAGTGCTGGGATTATAGATGTGTGCTACCGGGCTCAGCTCTCAATATCTTTTAATGCTATTTTTTATGTTCTATTTCTTGCTAGCATTTGTGAGCATTCTTGGGAATTTCTTTAGGCCTATATTCTTCACATCAATTCTGTCTACTCTTGTACATAATATTCTCCTTAACTCCCTCCGCTGGATAGTAATGAGTTTTCTCAATGAGGCCCCCATCTTGAGGACTTCAGTCTATTTTGCCCAGTCTACCAACCGAATGTTACTCTCATCACAAAATGCCTTCATGGACATACTTAAAATAATGCTAGTCAACATCCAGGTACTCTGCCGTCAAGTTAAGTTTTTCTTTAAATTTTATTTTTTGTAAAGATGCTGTACAGAAGGGTTACAGTTACATGACTAAGGTAATGAGTATATTTCTTTTCAAGCATTGTTACCCCCTCCTTTGTTTTTAGATGCTGGAGGGGATATGGACAGAAGGGAACCCTACTTCATTGTTGGTGAGAGTGTAAACTTGTTCAACAACTCTGGATAACAGTATGGAGGGTCCTCAAAAGACTCCACATAGAGCTCCCCGATGACCCAGCAATCCCACTTTTGGGCATTTGTCCAAATGATCACAAACAAGGCCATACTAAAGCTACCAGCACAACTATGTTTATTGCAGCATTATTGACCATAGCTAAGATATGGAACCAACCCAGATGCCCCTCAGTAGATGAATGGATCAAGAAAATGTGGTATTTATACACAATGGAATTCTATGCCTCATAGGATTCATCATTACAGCACTCACTCCTCCAGATTTACCTTAACTACTTTTACCTTCAGCAACCTTATTTCAGATCAGGCCACATTCTGAAGTACTGGTGGTCAGATCTTCAACATAGGAATTTGAGGTAGCAGGAATAATCTATCCATAACCAAAATTTGTTTTGTTTCTAAGTTTTTCTTCAGTAATTCTTTAGGTTCTGAATATCAAACCCATGCATGCTAAGCAAACTTTGAGCTACATTACAAACTCTTTATAGGGTTTTTGTATTTTCTTTTTTTTTAAAGTACTTTTATTCAACATCCGTCATCTCAAAATCTGAAAGCACGAGGGTGGAGTGCTCTTGACTTGATTTAAATTTTGTCAGTACTTTCTTGTATACGTGGTAATTTTTTCTGTTCAAACCATGCTTTATGGGATTTAATCAGTGGCATTACTAGGGTTATGCATTTGGGATATTTTCCTTCAAGAAGATTTGTATTTGCTTTTGCTAGGAGCTACTTTCACAGCACACTCATAAAGTCACTTCATTCCTTTGCAATGCCATGGCATTTCATTTTTTTTCTCACTCTTCACATTTACCTTTGGAAGTTACATATGTTTTCTTGGGAATCAAATTATGGGTAAGGAATCAGTATGTTATGACTTCTGTTGATCTTCAGATGGAAGACGTAGATTTCAACACACACACACACACACACACACACACACACACACAGATAACCATTCACATTCAACATTTAACCTTCAAAAGATACCTCTTCCAATCTCACTGAAGAGCAGCGAAGGTACCACACTTCATACGGTGGTTTCATGTATACTTATCCCTCAATTCAGCAAATATTGGTTGAGTCACACATTGCCCCTCATCCATTTGCATAGTAAAGTCAATTTTATTTACTTTGGAAATAATTTCTGACTTTGAAAGGTGCAATGAGTGATTCACCTTTTGACCCATGATAATCTTTCATCCAAATTTGTTTCCTTCTCATTTCAGCAAGCTGAGGAAGGTGTGGCTGGAAATATCAATATGCTGAGCCTAAAGAATGCTGACAGCTGTTGAAATACCCTGTAGAAAAGGTTACATGGTAAAGGGTAGAATACAAGGGACAGATAATAGAAGAGGCAACAGTAATCAGGAAGTGATGGGAAGGTTTGCCTATTCTTATTTCAGAGGGACTCTGAGTATAAATCAAAAGGTCACCTGTATTTGGATGAATTTTTGGAGACAGACATAAACAAATGAAATGTGCACACACCTTGTACTTCTAAGACTTATGGTTATAATAAATCACCTGTGTTCTTCATGGACATACAGAGCTGTTGGTATAATATCTAAATTTTGCTCATCATGCAAGTTGAGTATTTCAGGAAAGAAGTGATCATTTGGTATCCAGCTCTATAAATTAGGTAATTGCCCTAGAGATGTTAATCTTAGCCTTAGGGCTGGATAATCCAAAAATTATATAACAGTTATTAACTGGATTAAAGATTATATAAAAATCACCTATTGACAGTTTGAAATTAAATTTGGTTATTTATTGGGATAAGCAGGAATTTCAGGTTATAAATTGTTATTACATCCTAATTGAATAGTTCACACAAAGTAGAGAATGCAATGTAAATATCTATGTTCTGATATTATTCTATATTCAGAGTCACCATTTAATATAACTCTTTTAGAGAAGATGTGACATGCACTACCCCAGAAAGATCTTACAAACCTTGGGCATAAGAATCTGAATTCTCTGTTTCCCTACTTGTTCTGTCTTAAGGAAAAGTCTAGATTCATAAAATGAAGCTGTGAACTCTAAAGATCAATTGGATGACAAGGTATTTTAAAATAAATTTCTAGTGGAAATATGATAGAAACAATAATTATTTGGGTCAAACAAGCATAGATATAAATACCCATGTTTTATTTTATTGTCTCCCCAGCTTCTGCCCTAAACCTTGATCCCTCCATGTATTTTTCTGTCTATGTTAGCTCATAATATTTGTTTTTTTCATATAATGTTCATTTGTTGAAACAAGGCACAGCTGGTTCAGGAGAAATGTTTAGAGAAATGAGCCTGTTTATAAATTCATTTGCTTCACAATAATTAATTTGAACAAACTCCAAAAATATGCCTTAATAACTTTTCAGATCCCAATTAGGGCTAAATAAATGACTTCCATTTATGGCAGAGACAGTCTGATTAGGTTTTTTTTGTTGTTGTTGCGGTGGTTTGATAAACCACAAGCATGCAAAATATCCACCCTGAGGGGCAGCAAGTGAAATTCAAAACTTCAAATTTATTTAGCCACGAATACATATTTAAAAATTGTAACAGACTTTCCTAATTAATTTTTCATCATGTGAATGATTTTACTTTGTAACTAAGGTTTCTATTAGAAAGAATCACACCAGATCCAGGGCCATTTGCAGTCACTGTTAGTTGGACGAAAAATGAAAGGAATCTATAAAGAAAGCTACTCTCAGGGCCATAGCTCTCGAGAGGTAATTACTAATTTCACCAAATGTCTGTTGAAGCAATCCAATCAATAACCATCATTTTGTAAGACCCATTACCTTGGTCATTTTACAGCTAGATTTACTTACCACTGAAATGATTTCTGCGGAAGAAAATGATTTTTCCAAAATCTGTATCCATGCTGGGCTTGAGAGAATTTCAAATGGCTCAAGATTTTTAAAAAAGAAACGTGATGATGACAGATGAGCTAGCAAGTAGAAGCTGTCTTGGGAAAATAACTGGACTAAGAAGGGAAACACTGTGCAAAGAGAAAACGAGCCAGGCTCCTGCACACACTTCTGCTTCTGACAAGGAGTTAGTCAGAGTTAGCCAACTTCAAGTCCAGGGCGTGAGTCCACAGAAGATCGGGTGGAGCTGGAATGAGAGAAGGGAATAGGTGAGTGCATGAACCAGTGGTGAGTCTCAACAGAAGAGCAGAGTTGATGAAGAGAGCTCAGGGCGACCGCCATGTACTAGTGAACTCCTATTGGAGAGAAGGGGCTGGCCAGGTAGGGAAAGGGAAGGCAGAGTTGGAGCTGTATGGTTTAGTGAAGTTCATTGGGATGGAGCCATAATTTTCTGTTGAGAGTTAAGTGAAGTAAACTGCATACAGAAAGATAAGGACCACCTGTTCCCTTAAGAAAGCCAACTGCGCTCATACTGTCATTTTATTCAATGCAGGTCATGTGAAAACTGAACTACTTGAGGGTAAGGACAGGATCGGGTAAAGGTGGAGGAGAAGATAGAAGAGGTGATGGTGATAAAGACTCAGGACTTCTAGAGTTGAAGCCCCTTCGTAAAACTACTTATTTCAAATAAATAAACAAGTGAATTGCGGTTTATCAGAGTAAAAGTCATTTGTGAGCCATACAAATGATCAATACAGGTGATGGCTCCTGGGTAGACAATCAAAAGCATGTCTGTCTGTCCTGTCTTATACCAAGTGATTTGAGAGCCTTTCAAGACCTTATGAGGTAGATGAGAAGAGTCAGTTGCACATTGATCAATGTGCAATGTTGGATTTTTTAAGCTACCATTGTTTTTTTTTTATTGTGAAAATACTGTACAGAGGGGTTACAATTACATGGGCAAGATAATGAGTACATTTCTTATCAAGCATTGTAGCCTCCTCCTTTGTTTCCCCTTCCCATCCCTTCCCATCCTCCCCTCACCCCCCCCCCCCAATCCTCCCTGCACCAAAGTTGTAAAGTTCGTTTTCGACATAACGACTTGTACATCTCATTGTTGCAATGGGTCTACCTGTATCACTATTTAAACAATTTGTTTGAATTGATTAGTATCTTGTAATCTCTATCACTGGTTCTGTTCTGTTAAGCTAGAAGAAGATAGGAGGACAGAGTTACAGAAGAAAAAAGAAAAGGAGAGAAAATATTATGGCTAAACAGTAAAAATTAAGGATTATATTTTCAGTCTTTTTTCTGAACAAATACTAACAAGTGGGAAGAAGTTTCAAAATCAGAAAGTTTACAACCAGTTCTCAAGATAATGATGTTACATTAAGAATTGAGGATTTAAATGCAGTAAACCAAGCGATTACACAGTAGAATTTCAGAAGTTAGATTCAATAACCCACTGTGAAAAAATGAACAGGCATGGGACGTATTCTCCCAAATCATCTGTTAATCTAGAGCTAGTCTGATGGAAAATTCTTTAATTTGGGGCATGATGGGAAGTTGGGAATAAGAAAAGAAACATGAACACTTTAAGGTAGATTTGGGGCATGTATAAGTTAATATCTGCTGGATGTATGCATTAGTAACTTACTTTGATTTGATTAAGGAGAAAGGAAATCGATTTCATGGCTGAGGGAATGACTCATGATACCCAAGGCAGGTATCATGCTGAGCTCAAACCAAGGACTGAAATAGAGGCCAGTCCAAGATAACAATGACTACTTTCTCTGAGCAGTACCTGTCAGGGAGTAGCGGTCAGTTATTCACTAACTCCAAGTATTTACTCAGGAGGTCTACCACAGTATCTGAACTATTTCAGTTTCAACTTCTGATTGGTTTAATGAGAGCCTGCTGCCCAATCATCAGAGACGTATGGAGACGTAGGCAGGCAAACTTCACGACATACTATTCCCCATGGCTCTTCTCATCCTGGAAAGGAAGGATAAAGGAGAGTGAATCGGGGAAGGTGGAGAAAGGAGGAGTCAGGACAGCCAAGCGATAGTTATACAGAGCCCACGGTACTGGGAAAAGTGCTTAGCAATGTAGGTATACATCAGAAGGTACTAAAACCTCAGTTCTGGAAGTTGAATGAGGCCTAGAGGGCTTATAGTACAGCTCAGAGGGGCAGCTATGTTCTGTGATATAATCAACACTGGCTGGGAGGGGAAGATCTTGAAGATTCTCATTACATACAAAGTATTATGTTAAGAAAAGTAAGGGAAGATTCTCATTACATACAAAGTATTATGTTAAGAAAAGTAAGGGAAGAGAGCAAGAGGAAGCTTCTAGAAGAAATGGGTTGTTTATGGCTTAATTGTTGTTGATGGTTTTATGGACTTGGGCTTATTCCTAAATTTGTCAATTTGCATGAATGTTAGTTACATACAGCTGGTTTTCTTATCAATTATGTCTCAATAAAGTGGCTTCAAAACATAACCAATATTATTTGGACAAAGTGATCTGACATTTGAGTCCCCCCTCCAGAATAGTGAATAGTAAACTCTCAGATGATTCTTAAAAGTTGAATTCCCTATTGCAATGACTCCACTGGAGTTTCAATCCTTCCCTCCTACTCCACAGCTTTCAGATGGGTGTGTGTTCCTGCCTGCATCTCCTCCAATCACGGCTTCCTAAAGGCTGTTCTTTCTCTCTCTCCAAAAGGAAGCCAAACAACCAAGCAAGCAAGCAAACAAAGCATGTGATAACAGTGATACCTAGCTCATTAATGAAATTACTAAATTAGAGTTAGCTTAGGGCATGCCAGGGATTGCCCCAACATGCATTGCTATAGGTAATCTTAGAATAATTACTAAGTGTGCATCTTAGAAATCATGCAACCAGCAAGTCTGGTTACAGTGACAAAGCCACAGTCAATTTTGGAAAAAAAACAAACAAAACAATTGTTTTAATGTGACTTATACATTCAGACTAATCCTTCATGAAGCAAGCTGGTTTTCTATTCCTGACAAGCATTTTCAATTTTAATATGTTTGCTTACATGAGATGCAGATTGTAATTTAATGGCAGACTGTTTAATTATGCCTTCATTTGTATAAATTGTAGTGTTGCTGCTGAATAAATGAAATAAAAATCTCTTTAATTTCCTTCTTAATATTTAATTTAAATCAATGATAAACAGTGGCCGTCTCTTTGAAACAATGTTAATTAATATTCAGATGAATAAATTTGTTTTTGGGTGTAGGGTATGGGTGGTAGAAATAAGATGGATAGAGTCAAATAACCTCAAAAGAGAGAGAAATGATGTATAATTCTACACTGTATTGCTGTCATTAGAAGAAGAACAGGATACAATTTGGGGCTAGCGTCAAACTATGATCCTCAGATCTCAGCCTCTTGAGTAAATAGGGTTACAGGCTTGTATCCCTGGCACCTTCCCCTGTCCTCTTCTTATAATAGTACTAATGATTGGAAGCCCTAAGGCTTAATAATTGGATGGGCAAAGATCCTATTTCCAAGTATGGGCCTGTTCTAAAGTTCAGGATTGACAAGAATCTGGGCAAACATTGTTCTATTGCCACACACCAAACATTGCATGATCCATGCTGAAATCTGTGTCCATTTGATGTGTAGGACAAATACCATGTGAGCTGGATTCTTTGATTGACTTTTCTTTTATTATGTAAGTAATGTGTTATCCAAGAAAAACATGCTCCCATGAATTTTCTCTCATCAATCCACTTCAGTTTTTTTTTTGGAGGGGCACGGAGGGGGGGTGCATTGTTTGGCTTTACTTTGTCTTATATGTATGCTTGACAATCCACTCTGCAAAAATTCCAATTTAAACCCAGCTGACTCTTCTCTCTCCCTGTAGCATCCTCTTTGAACAAACACCCCTTCCTACTAATTCTGTGAGTCTCTCATCTTCTGAATGGAGCCTTTGCTCTTCTCCATTACCCTTTCAGTGTCTGGCATCTCTTGTTGCTGGGATTATTGCTCCTGCCTCCCAGCTTCATGCATCCTCATATGCTTTTACACCTTGGCTGGATGGATCATCTGAATTCTTAACAGCCAGTATCACACGCTAAAGTTTCAAACTTTTAATGGCTTTCCAGTGCCTGCAGGTTGAGGGCTGGGTCACAATGCTACAGTGCCTAGAACCCTGTGTGCTGGGGGCTGAGTCCAGCTGTGCAAAGCATCTCCAGCTAAGCCTTCAACAGACGCTTTGCTGCAAACAGAATGCCGAGGTATTCCTTTGATGCACACAGTGTCAGCGTGGTGAGCAGTTCACTTTGCAATCAAACCCTCTTTGCATGGTTTTGTAGTCCCACAGGAAATGGACAGTCATACTTGGCTTGCCAAGTCTCACTGGGATTAACTGTGGCAGCGTGCCGGGCACATGGAAGACGTTCAGCAATTCCTCCCCCTCAGTGGGCCTGACCTCACCGTAGATCTTGCTCTGAGCTGATACTCATTATGTTTGTAGATCAGTTGTTGAAACAATCAAGAACTCCATATCCTTTTGGAAGCAATCACCATAAATTAGCTTTATAATTCTCTAAATAGCTAAATGTCAACAGCAAGTTTATTCTATTTTTCTCCTCTAATTACCTCATAACTTCCTCTTCCTTGAGCACTCCCCAAATTTCCCGATCCCCTGCTTCTTTTTCTTCTCTCTTCTTTCTCCCTTTTTCCATTTGACAGTGAGACCACCAGTGGTCATCGGCTACGCCTTCCCACCTCCCTAGGAGGAGCTCTGTCTCTAGAAGGCATAACATTGATATTTCTGGATATGTTAGTAATTTGTTTTCCAAGGAAACATGCTAAAGACCAGAACTGAGCTGGGTGCTCTGCCTAAGAGGTGAGCTTCTAGAAGGGCTTTCTTTGGTCTTCCTGGTCTGTCCCTACCCTGGGCTTGTGCTGTCACCATTTATACCTTCACTTTGCCTTCATGAACTACATTAATACCTCTGGATTCTTCTCTTCTTGAGGAATGAATTAATCTCCCAAGGTCCAGCTGAAAGGCCAGGTGTGTGTGTGTGTGTGTGTCCCTACTCAGCAGACTAAGCCTCTTTGTGCTGTGTTTCACACTTGTATATCTTGGACTCGTCCATTTCCAAGAGCCATTGCTGGCTGGCGTGACACTCCATTCCGGCCCGAGGTGCTCCTCAGCACAGCATGGCTACCTTCTGATGATGATTTGTGGCTTCATTCTCCTTCCAGAATATGCCACAGAGTACACAGATTTCAAGGAACCATGGTGTATTCACTCTTCTACTGATCTGACAGGAAACGAGCAGTGATCCTCAAACAAGCTGCCTGAGCCACAGAAACTTTGGACTGTAGAAACAGAATACCTGTCTGCCTTGGAAGCAAACAGTTCAATGTGTGACCCTCTCATTAATAAAGCACAAGGTGGAAGTCCATGTCACAGTATTTGGCTGAACATCGAGTGGGGTTGTTTCCATGTTGAAACTCTGCTTCTATGGAATAATTATCCCTGCATGTGCTTCAATAATGCCATTTCTTTGCTAATTAAAATATGCATGTAGAAGTATATATTTGCATCTCCACACACCCTGCCTCCCCCACCCCAACGTGCATGCATAGAGAAGTGTAGACACATAGGTACAGATGTGTAGCAGTTTTTTTCTTTCTTTTTTTGCTTCAATCAACCTGCTATTCTTGCAATTTAGATTGAGGACTATCATACCATCACTCACAGTGATTCCAGCAATTTCTACTATATGCTGGGGAAAAAGATGACCAAATAGCTACAGAAGAATAAAATCAACCAGCAGTGCATATTCAATTGGAGGGAAGATGATAACTTTCAACTTTCCATCTGGAAAGTAAATGCAAAGCTGGCAGCATTACTTTTGAGTCAGTCTGTCAGCTGCTCCCATTGTCAGGCTCCGTGATCATCCTCTTGTTACCACGTGCCTGTTCCCTTCTGCGTGGCTTCAGCGGGGGCTCATCCTCTCTACCTGGAAAGTATGTGTGTGTAAGCTTACTTGGTACCACCACTGTCTTGCCCCCTGACCTGTTGACAGGTGGTTCTAAAATGCAACATCAAACGTGCTACGTTTTCTTTTTCGTGTCTTCTGGTTTTCTCAAGATTCTTGTGGGAGCCCTCAGGGTCCTCTCTGATCTGGCCATGGCTTAAGACTCAACTGTCACTCACCCTTTCTCTCTGATCCCATACTACAGTGAAGGCAAACTGTCCCTTAGAGTCCTCGCCGGAAATACAAGCCACGCCACTCCTACACATGCACCCCTCTGCAGGGGAGGTGGTCTGCTTGCTTCACTAACCGGGCAGGCCAAGGAATTTTCTTAACAGCTCCTGCAAGCCCCTCTCATTGTATACCATACTGAACCTCCCAACATGTAGGTTTCTCCCAGGAAGAGTTTGTCCACATTTCCAATGATCGTCATAGCACTAATACATTGGTGTCATTATCTTATGATTCCCTTTCTCTAGTGTGATGGCTCTTTAATAGAAAGTATTATCTGATGAATTTTATATAGTTTACTGTATTGTGCCTACAATTTGGTTAATCTGGTGGACCTGCCATAGATGCTCTTCAGGGAAATAAATTAAATGAACATTTAAAGCCATGTGTTTCACTTTTCTAAGGCCATTTTTTCCCCAATGAGCTTGCACTAATGTATCTATTTGCATGAAAGCAAAAACCTCCAGTCAAGGGTCCATATGGAAGGCAGCCACTGGATGTTACCCAAAAAAGGGGAAGGCAAAGTCGACGATGAATATATTACTTTGTAAGCTACATAGTCCCTCTTGCAAGGACTTAGCTGTTTTTATGATAGCATGAAAGAACAAATGTGTGGCTATGTGTGGAAAGAATGGTTTATACATACTGGCACATGAATTTTTCATAATTTCCACATGTCACTCAATATTCTTAGATTTTTTCAATGATTTAAAATGAAAATATCGATTCATTGTCTTCATATACCAGTTAGTTGAATGGCAACTCCTTTGTACAACTACTTTGAGATAAAAGTATTTTTTAAAAAAATTTAAAAATCACAATTTTACAGACCTTTCTTTAAAGGTCTTTGAGTGTTTGGAATGATGAACAAAAAATAACCCAATCCTCTTCTCAGCCTTCCCCAATTCTTACAGTCCCCCAAAACAGTGACTCCAGTGAGTGAATGAATTGTAGTAATAAGTATGAAACGTTGACAAGATGATTATTCATTATCCTGATCCATGCTTGCTTGTTTGACAGTCAAGCCTTTTCAGTACTGATCATCACTAAACAGACTCATGAATGAATGTTAGTCAGTTACTTATGTATCTAACTATGTATGTATGTATCTATCTTTGTATCTATCTAGCTATTATTTTGCAGATATGGAACCAACCCAGATGCCCCTCAGTACATGAATGGATCAAGAAAATGTGGTATATATACACAATGGAATTCTATGCCTCCATCACAAAGAATGACATTGCCCCATTTGTCAGGAAATGGAAAGAGTTGGAAAAAATTATATTAAGTGAAGTAAGCCAGGCCCAAAGAAACATAGGTCCCATGGTTTCCCTTATTTGCAATAACTAGTATATGTCTGAGTCAAGCAGAAAAGGTCAGATAAGATGATGTTAAGCAAAATGAACCCCAAGGTAAGGACACAAATGGTTTTTTCTTTCTTGCTATTGTTTCTAACATATTTATAGGGTACCACGTGATTTTTGTTGCTTTATATATCCCTCCTCCATAGTATAATCCCTGTTTTCACTGTATTTGATGTTGGTATAATTTGGGGAGTGGAAGGGAAAAGACGAATTGTTTAAATAAGGATACAGGTTGACCCACTGCTATGTGGAAAAATGAACTTTACAATTTAGGTGAGGGTTGGGGGAAAACTAGTTGTGGAGGTGGGAGGGAAGGAATGGTAGGGGAAAAAGGAAGAGGCAACAATGCTTGATAAGAAATGTACTCATTACCTTGCTCATGTGATTGTAACCCCTCTGTACAGTATTTTCACAATACAAATCTTATTAAAAAAGATATGTGGGGCTGGGAAGGTGGCTCAGTGGTAGAGTGCTTGCCTTGCGTGCCTGAGACCCTGGGTTCCATTCCTCAGCACCACATAAGCAAAAAGAAAAAAGCCAGAAGTGGCGCTGTGGCTCAAGTGGTAGAGTGCTAGCCTTGAGCTGAAGAGCTGAGGGACAGCGCCCAGGCCCAGAGTTCAGGCCCCACGACTGAACCCCCCCCCAAAAAAAAAATAAAAAAATAAAAAAAGATATATGAAAACTGCAAATGAGTCTCGGTATTATTCTGAGAATTTAATATAAGAGTTTTGGGTCAAACCTTTGGAAAATACATGTCCACTAAGTATTTCAAGTGGGAGGTGACCCCCAGGGCTGTCCACAGTTGGATGATGCAGTCATCAGAAAGAAGGCACCGAATAGATCCACAGATGTAATATGACAAGACTGGGATTTGACCTGCAGAAAAATTGGCTTCCTCAAAACTTAGCACTAGTTAAAATTCTATTTCATATGCAAAGATTCCGTCCCCAAACCAACTGCTAAATGCCATATAACACCAGGAAAGTTAACTCATAGGGAAAAGTGGATTGTGGCTTTGATTGGAACAGCATTTCTAGAGATTTGCAGGAAACTAATCACAGTCGCCTGTAAATGAGGCTGTAATTGAACCCACTCTGGCTGATGAGCAGATCGTAGAAATACATCACATGTTTCACAGGTGACTCCGATCACACATGGGTGGAAAGTGGAGTTTAGTCTGGTGCACTGTTACACACAGGGGCATGTAAAGGGAAGGCTGTTTATTGTTTCCTGATTGAAAGACAAACCCCTTGCAAATCATCCAGATTGCAAAGGCATGTCCTTGGTACATTTTCATTCACTTGTTTATCTCTTCATGAGTAACAAAGACTGAACTATCAACTTCTGCTTTCAATACACCATTTTCTAGTAAGCGGTGAGTAAAAACAAGACCAAACTTTGGATTCTCAGAATAAATGATCTCATTTAAGAATACTAAGAGACACAATTCTAAAGAAAATCACTCTGTTCTACAAGGACTTATGTGGCCTAAATGCTAGGCATGCTGGTCTGGATAGGAGAACTGGCACAAACTCAATACTCAAGAAGGTCACAGTTCCCTATAAAAGAAATATAGGAGCAAGAGGACTGAGAACTCGGAATTAATATAATGCCAAATTACAGAGCCACACTAGGGTCTAAGTGATACTTAGCTACTCACAACAGTGAAATTGCTTCTTGGTTAAAGACCCGAGCACTGTGTAGCTGGGGATTAGAGCTGAGGCCCAGCTACCCAGGTGACATCATGAGTCTTGGCACAGCTCCTCCTACCAGAATAAACACATTCATCTATTTTGCAAAGACTCTGTGTATTTGGGCAAAATAGACTCTTTCTCACTCTAGAGAAAAATAAAAAGGAGAAAAAGGAAAAAAGCAAACAGCAAAAATGAATGGAAAGAGAATAAAGGCACAGAGTATACATGAATTAGCATAAGCCCATTCCAGTACATTTTACTTACAAATGATGCTGTTGGTCCTGCAGGCCAAGTTTGCTGACTCCTATGTTCTACCTCATAGTTATCAGCCAGAGGGCTGGGGATCTCCATGTCTCCTTCACCCTCGGTCAGGTTCTTGATTCATTGAGCCACACTCATTACATAGCCCTCTGACAAGGGCCTGCTATTTTTTGTTTTACTAATGAAGCTTGACTCTGGTCCCCAGATAAAAGTGATTGGGTAATAGGGATATTCCATTTCACTCTTAGTCATCAAAATGTTTCTCAACTATCTGGGACATGTACTCATTGTTTATTTCCACAGTACAGAAAATCAGCTTCCCACAGAAACTAAGCAACTTGCTCGGCACTGCCATGAACGGAGTTTAGAGCTGAGACTAGAATACAGCCCCTTGATTTCTCTTCTCATTCTTCATCCTCACCACCAGAATCGTCCATCACTCTCCAGCTTTTGTCTCCTCCTTTTCACTTGAGCCGCCTTTCTGGGGAAATGCGGTAGCTTTATTGAACGTAGCTGCTCCTGCTATTATTTCAAATGTGAAGTTTCAATCTAACTTTTTCAAGTGAAGTAAAATATGTTTTCCCTGAGCTGTTGGAACACAATGACTGCTTTGAATATTGCAAGACTCCAGCGGGGTGCCTGACAGAACAATGCAGTTCTAATTTGGTGGGTTTTCAAGTTTGCTTATTTAGATGGCTGAAGAGGGAGATGTTATATTTTTCTTTTCTATTAAAGCATGAACCGCGTATTTGCTTCCTGAGATGACAGTTTTAGCAATTTAGGATCCATTCATCTGCAAATAAACCTAATTTTCAGTATCATCCAAGGGTCACAATCCATTTGTTCTGACCATTAAAACAAATGCCAAGGAACAATGATCCTCACAGCTCAGGAATGTGTGAGTCTGTGGCGTGATCAGAAGGGGGCACTGCTAGGCAATGACTGGTTCTTTTTCTTTTGCTGTGGCAAAATGTAGGAAAGGGAAACTGGTGATAGTCGTAAAGACAGGCTGAGGATGCGCCGGTAAAGTGGAGAAATCAGAGTAGACTTGTCTTCCCCTGCCTTCCATCCCATGCCTCCAGCTGGAATCAGTGCTATTGTGAACAGGCATGGTAGAGAAAACAACAAAGCAGGACAGATGACTCGCTCTGCTGTCAGATCTAGATATATTCCCAGTTTAACCACGTGTAAGCTGCGTTCTATAATTTATATAAAGACATTTATTTAACATCACCAAATGTGAATTTCTTTATCTGTGAAATGAGAAAAATGATGCTGGAGTTACTGAAGTAGAATTTCAAGCTGATATTAGATATAAGTATGAGTGAGGTACAGCCAACATGTTAAATGCTACTTATTCCCTTTGCTTACAACCAAAGAAAGACTATGGGAATAAGGAAATATAGCACACACACACACACACACACACACACACACACACACACACACACAGAGAGAGAGAGAGAGAGAGAGAGCAAGGGAGAGAGAAGACATTACATAAAAGGACAGTAGAAGGAAGATATATGTCTAGTGTAGGGCTGAACTTTTATCCTAGACAACAGGGAATATTTCATATAGAAGATACATGTCAGCTGAAAGGAGAAAAGAAAGCACAGGAAGACTTGCATGATTAAGACATCAGGAGGGGATGTTCTGGGTTCAATGAGCAGCCTTGGAAGCATGCAAGTGGGTAGCTGGAGAAGGATTTCCCAGATAGAAAGAGTCAAGTTCTGCAGCAGAGTCAGGAAGAAGAGGAGGATGGCTTTAGAGATAAAGATTCTCACTATCAGGTGTAGGGTGGTGTTAAAGTTAAAGGCCTAGTCCCTAATATCTGTGATAGTCAGACAATTATAAAATTATGACACTCTTCTGCTTGTCTCAGACATATACTAGTTATTACAAATAAGGGAAACCATGGGACCTATGTTTCTTTGGGCCTGGCTTACTTCACTTAATATAATTTTTTCCAAGTCTTTCCATTTCCTAGCAAATGGGGCAATGTCATTCTTTCTGATGGAGGCATAGAATTCCATTTTATATATGTATATATATATCATATTTTCTTGATCCATTCATCTTCTGAGGGGCATCTAATGTTTTCTCCTATTCCTCACAAATGGAAGTTACCTGTGAAAACAGGAAACCCTGATCTGCTTAGCTCTCTTGTGGGCAATGGTCCATAGAAAAATGAAGCCATTTTCCCTTGTTGAGGCATAGCGCTGTTTAATTTATTCAGCTGGTACTTGACAAGCAATTAGTTGACCGAGACACTACAGTCCAACTCAATGATCAATTTTAAGAATCTATAGTTTTCAACAGGAGCTGGGAGTAAGTGAGCTAGAGGCTGCACCCATAGGTTTGGTGTATTATAGGTGTGAAGAGATGTGTTTCTCAAAAACCAATATACTTTCCATCACCAGGTTATAGGTTGGTTTTTTGTTTCACACTTTATCATCCTCTACATTTTAATTAGCATATATAAATTATACAGGAGAGGTTATTATGGTTTTTTCCATCCATGCATACAATAAACTCTGATCAAAGTCATCCCCTCCTCCGCTCTCCTTCATCCTTGCTGCCTTGCTCCCTATAAATAATACATGCCCAACAGGTGACCTGGCAGCCATAGAGATCGTGAAATGCCTGACCTACGTAGGCTCCATGCGGTTCAGTACTGCCAATTTGTTCAGATGCTCTTCCTGTACTGTCCCTATTTCCCTGAGTTTTCTACCTCAGTCTATTCTTACCGACTCCCCAAACAGAGAACATAATTCTGTTAAATAAGGGATGTCTTCAGGCCCTTTGGATGGGACTCTGTTCATCTACATTGCAGACCACAGCCTCTGTCAAGCAAGGACTGGCAGGAGCTGCTGTATCAAGGAGCTAGGTTACTGGCTACTGGTTACTTCCGATGGAGTAACACTGAGGTGAATCTCAGAGGGAGGCATCACAGGGCTGTAAGCTTGGTGCAACCTCCCAGCCATTGCCTTCCCTGTACTAGACAGACAGCTCCGTTTCCCTCCCTTCCCCTTGGTTCTCTCCAGTTTCCAAATCAACTGCTTACCGTTGGGTCCTTGCTTTGCCTTGCTTTGATGTCCATTTTAGCTTATTAATTCATAATTATTTATTTATCTCTCTTTAAGTAGCCACACAAAGGGGTTTCAATGCAATACATCAGTTGGTAAGTACAATACACCTTATTCATTTTTATATTCTTCTATTTATTTTCTTTCTTCCTTCATGGAATTTTGCAATGTGATTTCTTTAATATATTTTCCTTTATTCTGAGATGTATTACTTTCTTTCTTTTTCCCCCCTTATTTCTATGTTCTTTGTCTTTTTTCATTTTGGCTTCCTTCTATCTACCATCCTCTACTTGTATTTTCCTTCCTCCCTTTTATTTTCATTTATGGTATTAGGATTTGAGGTCTAAGCATTCCACTTGCCAGGTAAGTGTTCTACCACTTGAATCATACCTCCAGTCATTTGGATTTCACTTTATTTTATTTTTTTATTAATAAGGTTTTTAATTGTGAAAATACCATACAGAGGGAATACAATTACATGAGCAAGGTAATGAGTACATTTTTTATCAAGCATTGTAGCCTCCTCCTTTGTGTCCGCCTTACTATCCCTGCCCTCCTATCTCCACCCCTCCTCCCCCCGCAAAGTTGTAAAGTTCGTTTTTCAACATAACATCTTGTACATCACATTGTTGCAATGGATCCACCTGTATCCCTATTTAAACAATTTGGTTTTCCCTTCCCCTCCACAAATTATACCAACATCAAATACAGTGAAAACAGGGGTTATAATGTGGGGGAGGGACATACAAAGCAACAAAGAAATCATCTTTTAAATATGTTAGAAACAATAGCAAGAATGAGTTTTTACCTTGGGGTTCATTTCAGCTAACATCAATTTATCTGACTGTTTCTGCTTGTCTCAGACATATACTAGTTATTGCAAATAAGGGAAACCATGGGACCTATGTTTCTTTGGGCCTGGCTTACTTCACTTAATATAATTTTTTCCAACTCTTTCCATTTCCTAAGAAATGGGGCAATGTCATTCTTTCTGATGGAGGCATAGAATTCCATTGTGTATATATACCACATTTTCTTGATCCATTCTTCTACTGAGGGACATCTGGGTTGGTTCCATATCTTAGCTAGGGTAAATAATGCTGCAATAAACATAGTTGTGCTGGTAGCTTTAGTATGGTCTTGTTTGTGATCATTCGAGAAAATGCCCAAAAGTGGGATTGCTGGGTCACAGGGGAGCTCTATGTGGAGTTTTTTGAGGAACCTCCATACTGCTTTCCAAAGTGGTTGAACAAGTTTACACTCCCACCAACAGTGCAGTAAGGTTCCCTTCTGTCCACATCCCCTCTAGCATCTGTTGTTATTAGAGTTCTTGATTTTAGCCATTCTAACTGGGGTGAGGTGGTATCTCAGTGTTGTTTTGATTCTTAACAGAAAAAACAGTGCTGGAGGAATAGCAATACCAAATTAAAAACTCTACTACAAAGCCATAGTAATCAAAAAAGCTTGGTACTGGCACAAGAACAGACCTCAGGACCAATGGAATAGAACTGAAAACCCAGAAATGAAACCATAGATCTATAGCCATCTAATCTTCGGTAAGGGAGCTAAAAAAATAGAATGGAAGAAAGACATCCTCTTCGGTAAATGGTGCTGGCAAAATTGGTTAACTACTTGCAGAAAACTAAAGCTAGACCCTTGTATATCACCCTCCACCAAAATCAACTCCAAATGGATCAAAGACCTTAAAATAAAGGTACATACCCTGAAAACATTACAGGATGGAATAGGAGAAACCTCAGGTCTCCTTGGCACAGGACAAAATTTTCTCAATAGAGACCCAGAAACACAACAAATCAAAGAAAGGTTGGACAAATGGGATTGCATGAAATTGCAGAGCTTCTGCATGGCAAAGGACATAGCTAGCAAGATCAATAGAAAGCCCATGGATTGGGAGAAGGGTCTCATATCTAAAATATACCTGGAACTCAAAAAATTAAATTCCCCAACAACAAATCCTCAAAGAAACAACTGCCCAATGAATAAGTGAGCGAAAGACTTAAAGATAAACTTCTCCAACGAGGAAAGAAGGAAGGCCAATAGACAAATGAAGAAATGGTCAACCTCCCTAGCCATAAAAAAAAAAAAAGGCTTTTACTTTAATTTTCATTTACAGTTCTATTTGTGCTTTTTCTCAGACTGGCATTTGACCAAATTTCTCCCATCTTTGCTTCCCGAAGAGCTGGAATTATAAGCATGTACAGATGCTATATTTCCTTTTTCTTTCTTAATATTATTTCTGTCCATTTGAGGTTTTCATTCTTTCTTTTCTTGTTCCCTCTCCTCTCCTTTTTTGCTTGACTACTTTCTTTTCATTCTTCCCATTCTCTTGTTTTCATGGACTACTTTGCAATCTTTTAAATTTTATTTAGTATTTATATACTTTCTTCCCTATCTGTTCTTTTATAATATTTTCTATATTTTTACATTCTATATTTTTACATTTTCTATATTTTTACATATACATTCTTTTTTAAATTAAAGTTTGCTTTTCTAATTTTGAAAGTCTATCTTTCTGTGCTTCTTTACCCATTCTACATATTTTGCTTTTGCCTCTCCTTCTCTTTTTGGTTACTTATCACATATATTTTGTCTGACTGTGCCTTTTGATAGCGCCATTGTAATCTGATGCAGGTGCCTTCATGGGCACACAGTCATTCTCTGGAGACCAGCAGGCTGCAGGCTGTGCAGACTGGAGGAAGAGCGTGGTGTTCTCTCTCCTCTGCATGGTGGTATGGGTAATGGCCTATATCTACAACATTCAGGGCAGAAGCCTCAGTGGTGCCTGCTTATCTTTCCTTCTTATGAGCATAAGGCCGGACAGAAGGCAGATCCTCAGTCCCTGGGCCTGGATTCTTCTCAGTGACTATGTTTGTCAAAGCAAGAGTTTAGGGGAGGGGAGGGATGGTGGGAGAAAAATGGAGTGGGTAACAATGCTCGACAAGAAATGAAGTCATTTCCTTACTCATGTAACGTAACCCTCTGTATTGCATCTTTACAATAAAATAAATTTTTTTAAAAAGAGAGTACCAGATTCTTCTTTAATTTAATTCAACTGCTCTGAACTACTACTATAGTCATCTTAAAAATGTTCTCGAAAGAAAGAAAATCCTAGATGTGGAGCTGTGGACCACAGAGCTCAGCCAAAGAGCTCAGAAACAGCGCCCAGGCCCAGGCCCTGAGTTGAAGGCCCATCACTGATAGAAGAAAAAGAAAGAAAATCCTTTATCAGGAGACTGAACATCTTCTTCCACAGTGAACCTAAGGTATATAATACACTTCTCTTTGTGACAGAAAGTGCCTCACTGGTAATTGTGTGTGTGTGTGTGTGTGTGTGTGTGTGTGTGTGTGTGTGTGTGTGTGTGTGTGTATGTGTGTATTCTAAAGTTTGGGGTCTATAACAGAAATAAAGAAACAAGCAAAACAAACAAGGGCTCAGTGCCGCTGGGGTGGAGTGTCACGAAATCACTGTGGGACGGGATGTTAGGAGCTGTGTGGAGACCACCACACGAACCTACAGTCCTAGTAGCATCTGCAGTCATCACAAGGATGACTGCTTTACCAGAATTCAGTCTAGATGAGACTATTACTAGAAGGTTTCATTTAGAGCATATAGTGTGACATTCAGTCTGGCAAAAATGATAGAGGTGCCCTGAAGGACTGCACAAAAGCCAGGGCCAAAAAGAAAGCGAAGTGACCCAGGTGGGAACTCACCTGAATTTCTTACATGATTGGATGAATCAAGTAAAGAATACTTTATTTCCTGATCCTAAGACTGTCTGGTTCTCACTGGATCCCAATGTCCTGTGCCGGAAGTGTGGCTTCAGAACACATGCTTTGCACATGATTCTGCCATTCTAGGGATAAGGGAGAGAGGCCCAGATGCCACTAAGCATGGTGAGCATATGGGTGGATTCTTGACCTGATGGAGTAAGTGCGGTCTCCTTAGTTACCAGACAGCTGAGCTCATCACCCAGGATCGCACAGATGTCTCGAGTCTTCATTAGACAAACTATTTGGATTCTGGTTTCTTCAGAGCTTTGCAAAATATTTTGCTTCATCTCTCCTTTGGTTCTCACGCCCTTTGGTTTTCAGTTGGGACAGGGTACATTTCAAGGCAGAGAATAAATAATATTGTCACCACCATTTGTTAAGTCCCATTTAACCATGCCTGCTACCAAGCTCATGCTGAGTGCAAATGTGAACGAAGCAGGTGCACCAGGATGCAGGAGCTGATGATCTTCGATGGAAGAAACGGACCAGCAGGTGTGAGTCTGCTAAGCATGAAGAGGGGAGTGAACACAATTTTGGGGGTTCCAAACAGCCCATAGCCTGGTGTGATGTTATCTGCCAAAAGTCATGATTGTCACAGGGACTAGATGAGGCCATATGTATATAAGTGTGCTTGGTAGGACACGCCTTGGTCACTTGCCTTAGTGTCAATGCTGCACCCTTTCTGAAAATGTACAGACTATATGATCTCACTGCTGAGGCACTTCAAAAGTCATTGAAATGTGGGTGGCACATGAAATAACCTTGGGGTTAAGTTTTATTAACTTCATAACTTGTCCAGTGCAGTGCAAAATAAAACTGGAGTAGGGGTGTCACTTGCTCAAAAGATTTGAAAGTGACCTACAGATACATCCAGACTACAAGCATAAGTAAAGACCCTGAAGATGTTAAGTCTGTGTCCTTGAGGTAGAAAAGGTGACAAGAACTTCAGACTGGACAGACCTGGGCTTCTGGTGACTACCAATGACAAAGTGTCCAAAGCAGGTCCAAGGAAAGTATCTGATATCTCTAAAACCAGCTCTACCTCAGGAAGGGGAAAACATGCAGAGATTGATATACACTAAGTTTATAATCTTGCCTCTTCCCGCTCTGTTATCTGGCTTTGAACCCTTGATTCCCAGACATTCCCTTCTGTCTCACAACTACAAGTAGCCTATAGTGTGACAGTCCCTAATCAAAATTAGGAAGACTTATCTGAGGAGGACGAGAATCTGCTGAGAAGTAGGTCATGATGGGCCCTCCCTGACCAGGGCCGGGGACAGCAGTCCTCCTGTAGTTGGATAGTCCTAGTATCAGCCAGTGAAGGGAGCTCTGGGAAAAATTCCACGTGTGTGAAAAGGAACATATTGCAAAAAGGCACAGAGTCACCTAGGTCATGTTTCTTTGATAACAATCACTTGGAGTATAGATTATCTGTGATGGAAACCTCTTGAAATACCTTGTGAGTCACTCCTGACCACATTAGATACTTGGTCAGGTGAATGGATGTTACCCCATCCAGCTTTAGGAAGCTGGTGAAAGCTAAGCCAGGAAGGAATTCAGGAACCCGAAAGATTGGATCAGAGACACACAAGCGACCATGAGGGTGAGCAATGAGTCAGACAGCCTCAGTCTCCCCCATGAAACCAATCAGAAGAAAGATCAATTTGATCAATTTGATTCCTGACTTAAAATCATGTCTAAGCTATTTGATAAATAATCCTTTCCTATACTTTATTTTGTTTATTAGGCAAAGACAACCAAATTGGATTGGCCAGGATTTTACAGCCATCAAATCATGAAATAAACCAAATTCTTGGAATGCAGAGTAAGTACTGGAACAGAGCTGTGGGGAGGGAAAACTGGTAAAAGGAGCTGCAGTGCTCAAGAGGTGGATCTTTTAACCTCATGTACTAACTTGAAGAACCTTAGGAAAAGTATTCTAGGATCTCCAAAGAAAGACAATAGGTGAACCTTTGTACATTGATCATTTCTACCTGTTCAGGCCTTGTTGAGCTCTGAATGTTTGAGCTTCCCCATTCATCAAAAGTTAAAATCTTAACCCTCAGATTCTGATAATTAAGACACTGGGCCTTTGGGGAGTGATTATGTGATGAGATCTCTACCTTCTGAAGTGAGATGACTGTCCTTGTAAAAGAGGTCCTGCCACGAGAGGACACGTAGAAGCTGCCAACCGTGAGGCAGGGGTTCTCATCCACATCAGGTCGGCTGATGCCTTGTTTTTGAAATTTCTGGTCTCTGAAACTGCAAAGAATACATGGCTGTTGTGTCCAGATCATCTACTCAAAGGCATTTTGTTATATCAACAGGAATGGACTGCCAACACACCATGGAGTAGGTATAAACAACTGGAGTTGGTTGGCAATGCTCTATAAGCTTAGAATTAAATGATCACCGTGTCATGCTGGCTAGTTTCATTCCTGGTGAGAGCACTCATCTTGCCTTTTCATGTAGCTGCTAAATCAGAGAAAGAGTGTGAGGGAGAACTTGTCTCTCTTTTTAAAAATTATGGGTATTATCTTTAAGTAGTTGCATGGAGGAGATGCCATCCAATGAATCAGTTTACAAGCATTTTGATTGATACCACCCTTTTCATCATTCTCCTCCATCCCTCTCAACCCACACCCTCCCCTCAATTTGCCTAGTTTCATAGGCTATACACTGAATCCATCATATGTATGAACTTAGCTACACTTAATTACTCACAAAACCCTTCCTCCAAGTACTAGCACATAGGGGTTAATGAGTCCACCTGTGAACACTGAGTACCTGAACACTGAGTACATACAGTTCCCACTCATGATACTCAATGCCTCGGGGCATTGAAAAACCTCACATTTCTAAAATACCAGCTGATGAGTCTTTAGTGGATTCCTTCTATGTCCCTTGCAGTAGTTTCACTAGGTCAGACCAGGAATGCATGAGACTGGCCAGTGTTAGAGGTAGACTCAGGCAGGGGTCACCTTCTCTGACAGTCACTGCAGATGTGGCTGAACCAAAGCAACACTGACAAATATAAAAAGGCAATACGCTTATTCAAGAAGAAAAAACAAATCGTTAAAACAGGGATACAGGTGGACCCATTGCAACAATGAGATGTGCAAGTCATTATGTCGAAAACGAACTTTACAAATTTGGTGGGGGGGGGGAGGATTGGGTGGGGGTGGGGGGAGGAGGATGGGAAGGGATGGGAAGGGGAAACAAAGGAGGAGGCTACAATGCCTGATAAGAAAATGAACCCTTAGATATGTATTTTAATGTTTTTTTCTTTCATGCATGTGTTTCTAACACATTTATAAGATTATTTCTTAGAGGAGGCTGCAATGCTTGGTAAGAAATGTACGCATTATCCTGCCCATGTAACTGTAACTCCTCTGTACAGTATGTTCACAAATAAAATTAAATTAAATTAAAAAAAAAAGATTATTTCTTTGTTGCTTTGTATGTCCCTCCCCCACAGTATAACCCCTGCTTTCACTATATCTGATGTCAGTATAACTTGTGGAGGAGATGGGGAAAAACAAGTCATTTAAGGATACAGGTGGACCTGTTGCAACAATGAGAAGTACAAGTTGTCATGTCCAAAATGAGCTTTACAACGTTCGTAGGGGGGGGGAAGGGGGGGAAGGGGGGGAAGGATTTGGACTGGGGGGGAGAGGGGGGAGGCTGGGAAGGGATGTGAAGGGTAAACAAAGGAGGAGGCTGCAATGCTTGGTAAGAAATGTACGCATTATCCTGCCCATGTAATTGTAACCCCTCTGTACAGTATGTTCACAAATAAAATAAAATATTAAAAAAAAAGAAATGTACTCATTATCTTGCCCATGTAATTGCAACCCCTCTGTACAGTATTTTCACAATAATAAAAAAAAGAAGACTGCCTATGTGCAGTTTATATGAGTACCAATTTTTCTAAAGGGAAGAGAGAAATATCACCCAGTTTTAGGATTTTATTTCCATTTTCTTCCTTTTCCACTTTTCTCCTGACATGCTTACAATGAAAGCACAAGCTCCATTAGGAGAACGGTCATTAGAGGAAGCCATCAAGACTTCACTGTAATTACACGACCTCTGTAGTTTATCTTTCTTTAAAAATGTATTCCTAATAATCGCTCCATCTGCTGAGCTTTAATAATTTTTCCAATAGCTGTCGCCACAGGAGCCTGAATTAAAGCCACATCACAGTGGGCTGATCTTCATGAGCCCTCTCTGCCTCAGTGAGAATGCTTTCAACTCAATTAATCTGTGCCGTCTAATTTGCTCAATGCAAATCACCCTGGTCTAATTAAATTCAATGGGACACAAATCAATAGAAATCAATTCCAAGTGATTGCCCTCAACGTTTATCAATAGAATTGAGTTAAAATGAATGGGGGGAAGATTTACCTGAACGGCCGACATGTTCCTGACATTAACTTTAGGTTATTATGGAATTAGGTTGGTAAGCATTTGGACACTTATTTGGACACTTCTGGTGGAATACTGTCATGATTGGCATTGGGTAGTATTTATAAAGGAAAAATGCATGTAAATTATGTTCAGTATTTTAAAAGACTATTGCAAGCAGATGGCTCATCGTTCCCAACTCTCAGGAAAAAAAAACAAAACAAAAAGAAATCAGAATGAGTGTTTCTTTCACAGGAAGGCTGACAATTAATGCTGGATGACTGAGTGACAAGAGCTTCCTCCATGACTTCATGTTACAGTCTCCCATTCCTATGGTCTCTTGCTTCTCACTGAGTCTATGGGGTCTGTTAAGCCATCTCCTTTCTTCTCTGTCCTTCTCCGGTTCCCTGAACAGTGCTGGTGTATCAGACTAACATTTTTACCTTGTCACTCATTTTTTACCCATATTTTCATTTAGAGGTCAAGCTCCACTGTTTCTAGGCCTCCATCAAGGCCACCCCTTTTGGGTCTCTTTCTCTCTAGCTGTGAAGAGAAGATAGTAATAGCAGCTACATCCCGTAGTGATGGTAAGAACACAAGCTAACACATAAAAGGGTACAAAGTAGAATTCATCTGATTTTAAACAATTTATAAAGTTAGCTATCATGATCATGTGATAAAAAGAATCACACTGGCCTTACCAGTATCCTTATACACGATAAAAATAAGTAAAATTGGAAGCATAAGTCAATGGTAAAGCGTGTGCTTAGATAAGGCCCTGGTTGAAATGTCCAGTGGCACTCTAAGAAGTAAAATTAAAATGAAAGAAATAGGAAGTGAGCATCATCAGTGCAGAGCAATGAAATAATACATGGGAAAAACAATTAGCATAAGGATTTAAGAGTAAGGTGTTTGTGATCATGCTTTTAAAGTAGCTTATTTCTCAACTTGGAAAATTGTGACTTTGAAAGATCTTCCTCATTAGTTTCTTTGTTCCAACTTTTTCAGGACACAACAAAATGTTAGACTTAATCCAAATGAGGTAGTGCAGAATGTAATTAATTTCCCTTTAACATGCATTCATTGTCTTAGTTTAGCTCTCTAGAGCTACGCATAATACAAGGAATTTACTAAAATTACTCAAATAATTGAAAGCAAGGGCCATCCCCTCCTTAAAAGATGAAACACTAGGAGATGAAGCACCACTGCTCCTAGACTGGCTCCACCCACACTTCTTACTGGCAACATCTTTTCTTTCCAGTTTATGCTCAGAAATAAGCCCCAACCTAAACTCCAAGCCCAAGGAGATATGAAAACAGAGGATGGTGACACTGAGTCTCAGGCTTGGGGCTCTGCTGACATTAGTCGGATTACTTCCTAATATCGGCCAGGGTTTCTAATTTGGTATAGGAAAGACAGCTGATTGGTAATTCTTTTCAAATGTTAGGAGAAAGACCATAATGAAATATAGAAAATATTTAATTGTAAGTTATAAAAAGTACTCAAGTGATGTCTTTGATTTCAGTTTGAAATGTGACCTCAGGAAGACACACAACCTTCTGTAGCTCAGTTCCAAGTATCTGTCTGTCTGTCTGTCTGTCTATATCTGTCTCATTAGAAAAGTTATATCTACTCTACATTTGCAAAGTGGTTCTGAAAATTATTGTTTTCTTCTCACTTCTCAGCCTGTAGCACAAAGGAAAGAAGAGCAAAGTACTGTAAGAGAATAGCTATAGGCCGAAGTAACACTGGACTTCCTAACACATGTAGCTTGTAGATAAAGGCTACATCATCTCAATACAAAGTGGTTATGTCATTCCAGGAAGATGGTAGCAAAGCAAGAAGGAAACGCCCAAGTTGTTGCAGACCAAACAGAGATTTAGGGTCCTAGCACACACTTCACCTCAACAGAGTCACACCATCCAATTATAAACAGACAGAGACACATTCTAGCAAATAATGTACACGTTGGGATCTCAAGGACAGAAATTGGCCAACAGGCCGGAGGTGAGGTGCCCCCCTGTTGTGCAGTTAGCAGGTTGCTCTGGGCCCTTCTCTGACAGGGTTGTTGGTCTCATGAACCTTATATGTGGAGGGAGAAGACTAAAACATGTCATACCACCCAGTTTTAAAAAGTGTTGAGATGGATGTTTACACAGAATGTCAAATCTTTTGCACAAACTTAAGCTGAAATTTAAGCTGATAGTTGAGAGGCAGCACCTGATATACAGAGAATTTATCACTGTGATGTCAATTACTGGGAATCAGCTTTATGTGATCAAAGAGGAAAAGGACCCCAGAGGGTTTGTGTCCTCTACTGAAAGCAGGAGAAAATTGACCAATGCAGTCAGGGATGTAGACAGAACTAGATAGCGCGGTGTTGTGTATGTGGTCTGGAGTTCAGATTTCATTCAAGTGTATGGGTGAGCCACTGGAACATTTAAGCAGAGAATAATTGAGGTAAACTTTTATTTATTAATAGGGTCTGTCTTCTTAACATGTGAAAAAACTCTTGGTGTTAGTGTTGGAAGAGGAATTAATAAGGATGCCCTTACTATGATCTCTGTGAAAGTGACAGTAATATCACTAGAACAGCAGCAGTAGATTTGGGGGGAGAAGGAAATGGAGCCACGGAGCAGGTCCTTAGGTTTCTACTCATAGTGTAATGGAATAATGAATCACTCTGATGAACACAGTATGGCAGAAGGTATGTAGCCTAGGGTAAGTAGCAGCTAGGGTTATAGAAAGGGATTTACAAAGTTTTAAATTTAGTGAAGAAGAAGAAATTAGAATCCAATTTTAGTGGTCTGAAAAATATATAATTAAGTATTGAAGAGAAAAATCTTTCATAGATATTGTGCTATATCTGAGAAAATTCTAAAAAGTAAGGTAGGAACTAGGAATCAGGAGAAGGAATGCAGGTAACAGAGGGACCTTCTTACAATTAACTAAGAGTGGATGACATAAAATTCAATGATAAGGTAGCTGGCTTACTGTCAATAAAATCTCATTACTGTTTTTCAGTTTTAAACATAGAGAGAGACAAAGCGCATAGGATCTAGATGAAAGATGTTTACAGATGTAGCACAATGAGAACAAGTCAACTTTATTTCAGTTCCAGAAATGGGATTACCAACACAACATAGGAAGTATTCTGTTCAGTGTGTGATATTCGGTAGACAATATTAAGTAGCTAATATGGTCTGTGGATGTCAATTTAATGTAACACTGGTTAGTATAAACTTCCTTGTTATCCTGTAATGATATTTATCTGCCTGAATGAAGGCACAGAAGAATAAGATGACAGCGTTTGATTTTCAGAATAGGAGAATAGTGAGTGGGCTGACAATATTGCAAGGATTTATTATGGAAAAATGATCTTATATTCACAGATGGGAGACATTTAGACAGGATGACACAGAAATAGGAAAAAACACGAATGTCTATCTATACCTTGAGGGTCTCATGTAATCCAAAATGTGTGGTCTTTGGCTTGTAAAAGGTATTTATCACTGTAGGGAAAGAGAGGGTAACCAAATCAGAAGTTAATTGCCTACTTGATGCTGATAATGTGACTGTAAGTGTTGTATTCATATGAATAAAGCGAGTTCATAAATTTAGTTATAAATACACATGAGATATACATCAGTATAATGTAGTACCTGCTGTGCAGATTTCCTGATTTAGAATGCATTAAATTCACTTCTGTTTTTCCCATTGTGTCTGATATTCTGTTAAACCTCCAATGACTTTTTCCCATTTCAAATATTGTACTTAATACTGAACTCCTAACAAACTGATTCTTGTTCAGAATTTCCATTTGTCTTGTGGCTTTCTGTGTGTTCAGTCATTTTTGACCAGATTGATGTTGATGCTCGCTCCTTTATAGGGCTTGTTGCCAGGTTTTAGCATCCTTAGTATAACATCCCATCATCTGGTAAATCTGGATGGTGTTTTGTTGATTAATTCCCAGGATGTATAAATAGCTTCCACATTAAGAAGAAAACAGTTTCATAAGATAATGAGTAATGATAGAAGTAGGCAGTTTATGGAAATATAAATGTCTGGCATGTGACAATGCATTTGAAATCGAGGATATTCAAATTATGGTAACTACCAGACACAACTTTCAGACCTAAGTAAATGAAAAAAATTAAAACATTTTGGTGGAGAAATATGTTCACTAATACATGAAAATGGGAATATAAATTCCAGAATTGTTATTGAAAAGCAATGTGGCGGCATCTTTAAAATTTACAGAGTGCTTTCACTTTACTGCACAACTTATTTTCATAATAGCTATGCTTGACAAACATTCAGAGAATTCTCTCCTGCCTTTGCTCCACTCACCTATTCTCATTAAATGAGGAGGAGAACTAAGATTGAAAGGTGTTGCTGCCTTTCTTTGTAAGAGAAAAAAACATAATCCCTGAGAAAATGATTGCTATGGTGCACGTGCTGTCATTTGCACTTTAAGTGACAGGGCTGTGAATCAAGCATTCTCTGTCTCTGATGTTTATTTGCATTAGTCTTAGGTGTGTTGAGCCACTGTTAATAGATGGTGTCTCTTGTTCCTCTAAAGAATTTTATATGGTCTACTGCCTTCCTCTGATCTGTCGCTGGCATACATAATGCAGCCTATTAAACTAATTAGTTGTGCTCCTTTGGTATAATTAATAAGCAATAACCATACTGTTGTTTGAGGATGTTAAAATTTTAATGTCTTCTTGTTATCTGTCTCACTTGAATACTGAGAACCATAATGATTCCACCGAGTCATAAAATAGCCAGGACCCTTTTTAACTTTATCGTTATTGCTAACTCCAGTCTATTTTTGACTGTAGTATTAAACCATTTCCGATAATTGAGATAGTTAAGAAGCTGGGTGAGAAATGCTTATGACATGGGTGTGACTATGAGGTGATTATATTTATTGCTTGTATCCTCACAATTAGAATGGAAATTTTAGGGTAAAGAATTGTCCTTAGCTGAAACTTTTCTGGCTTTTGAAAGCTAATTCAATGCCCACAAGAACTCTACAGTTTTGTTTGCATATTCATTAGTTGACAGACATATTTGGGCTATCGTAGATTGCTGGGAGCTGGGAAAGAACAGAGCCTCACTGAGTGTCTAACACTGTGTGTTGGACCCAACTACATTCTCAGAGCGGGAGCTAATATTTTACCTTTTTCTATGTAACCTCATTGAACTCAATGGTTACGAACTGATCTTTTCATCGAGTTGTCTTTCAGCCTAGACATGGTGTATTTCAAGTGTTAGACGCATGCCCATTTCAGTTCTCCAAATTTGACAGACCTTGGATTATTAAAAACATTTTCATAGGCCCTTCTATGACATGCTGTGGTGTGTGTCAGCTTACAGCATTTGATGGGGGGTGGGTAATTGAGAGGTGATTTTCTGCTCTTTCACAAAAGGAAATGCTCAGTCCTCATTATTCTTCACTTTATTATACATTGCGATTTGACCCTCTTCAACATTCTTACCATTGGAGTCTGTATATTCCTTTGTGATTCTATGGCTTTTAAAGTTTAACTCCGATAATGGAATTCATTTGCTTTACTCAATGTTTTGAGTAGAGAGAGAAGGATTACTAGGCCATGACCAAACAGAGTGTGTGTGTGTGTGTGTGTGTGTGTGTGTGTGTGTGTGTGTGTGTGTGTGTATGTGCGTGTAATATAACTCAGATTCACATTGGAGTCAGAAGAAATAAGATAGGTGACAGGGGCTGCTCAGGGAATCACGTCAGCACTGTCTGAGGTCAGCCCTGCATGTGACTAACGGAGAACAGGGGTTGGGCACATTCTTGGATTATAGGTGACGACTTCCTGCAAGAATCCCACTTACTTGGGCTTTCACTATGAGGACATAAGAAGATAGATAGATAGATTTTCAAAGATCAAGAAACTTCTGAAAATATCTACCCCCAGAAAAAGAGGAGAAAAGCTAACTTCAAAGTAGAAAAAAATAAAAACAATCAAAGTCCGGATGCTCTGATTCCACTGGGATGTACAAGGTCCTTTGACCTCCGAAAGTTCATCCAACAGTAATGCGGGATGTAGAAGCCCCGCTAATAAAAACAAGTGACCGGGGCTAATCGTCTCTTTATGGCAGTACCGGGCTAAAAATTGTTTAATTCTCCCTGAAGGGAACTGGAAATGGCTTCTAGAAAATGAAATTTAAAAAGTGTCAAGAACAAAACATAGCTAAAGATGTTCAACATATATTTATTTATTTTCCCAGCATTGTGTGAAGGGCAAACAATCCGTGTTGATTCTCGGTCCCTGCACAGATTCTGAGAGGATGTTGTGTTTACCACTAAAATTTTATAGATGCAAAATTATTGGGGACATAGAGAAAGTGTGCAACATACCAGAGTTTCAAAGCAAGCAAGTGGCATAGCGAGGTAATACCCAGATAGTTGGACTCAAGTGCCTGCTGTTGTTGCGATTTGACACTAATCCTCTGCTATGCATGGCCAATCAATAGCCAGTGGTTCATGTGATTGTCATTAACTTTCAATTTAGTTAAAATCAGTTTTGACACTGAATTATGGCTTTTGGCTGATAGGAGGATTTCTGCCAACACAAATAAAATCCCTCTAAGGGTTGATGAAGTGTGTTTATGTTGAGGCTTTTGATTTGGGTGTGCTATAGAACACTGACACTCAGTGCTGGGAGAATTACAACTGCCAGCATTTCCTGACAGCTTATTAGAAATGCAGAAGCCCGTGCCCTCCCTAGATATAGTGAAGTAGTCTGCAGTCTGTTAAGATCAGCAGGTATTTTGTGTGCACGCTAAAAAGAGAAGCACGGCTATGCAGCTCAGGGAAAGTGTAATCTCCACGGCTGCTAGGCACCTATTAGGGCGGGAGGCACCACGGGAGTTCAGCCAGACAGGCTCCAGCCCCAAAGAACAGCATGCGATTACAGTATTTTTTTCTGTGTGCTTCTTTTTGTAAAATTTATTTTATTGTAAAGATGCTGTACAGAGGGGTTAGAGTTACTTGAGTAAGGTAATGAGTACATTTCTTGTCGAGCATTGTGACTCCTTCCTTTGTTTTCCTCCTACTATTCCTTCCCACCGACTTCCCCCACTTCTCCACTCATGGTATTAATTTAATCTTACAAAGGTTATACATAATTCATTTATATAGATTTATTATATACTTATATAAATTTGTTATTATATATGACTCTCACTAAAACTACCATAATTGACTTTATTACATGATTATTATGCTTCCTTGTCCTATAGTGTCTTAGGGACATAGAGAATGTGTTTGATCTCTTTTGATCAAACAAAAATCATGTCATCTTTTCCTTCCTTAATGACTAGTGTAGCTGGGCACTGTAATCCTAGTTATTCAGGAGGCTGAGATCTGTGGATCAATGTCCAAAGCCAGCCTGGGAAGGAAAGCTTGTGAGACTCTCTCCAATTAACCACCAGAAAACCAGAAGTAGTGCTATGGCTTAAAGTGGTAGAGCACTAGCCTTGAGAAAAAAGATCAAGAATAGTGCTCAGGCCCTGAGTTTAATCCTCATGACTGAAGCAAAACACCACCACCACCAGCAACAACAAAAGAGCTGTTATAGGAGTGGTGAAGGAAATAAGATCTCACTAAGGTACATATCAAACAGCTTTCAATTTTGTGCAATATTCTACTGGGAGAATAAGAAAGGAGTAGTTCAGACAGGCTGTCTTTTCTTATTTTGTAAATATGAGACTATTCTGATAATTAAAAAGAATAAAATCATAAACAGTTATGAGAAGTAAGAAGCATTTTCCGGAGGGGTAGAAGGATATCAGCTCAACGTCTGTCTTGGTAGTTGAGGGCAGAAAAACGTAAAAAAAATATATATAAAAGCTTGAATTGTGCAGCTCGATTATATTCCACTGAGAAGCTGAGTATGGTCAGGGCAGAGAACTTCCACTTGGCTTTAGAAAGGCGGACCACACTGACATTTCTGCAGGAGTCGCACCTGGCTGGGTGGTTTCACAGACAATGGGAGATTAAAAATAAAGTATGGTCTAAACACAGCTGTGAGCAAATCTGATCTAAAGAGAAAACTCTGGGCTCCAGACAAAAACGTTAAAAAGGCACCCCTCTGTACATCACTTTTTCAATAACTATATATATATATATGTATATATATATATGTAAATGGAGCTATGACATGTAAATAAATCATAGGGAAGAGATGACGATAGAGCAGGAGAGAGAAACGTATGAGGCTGGTGTCAGCACAGTTCGTCTACTACATCCAGAGGACATGTTCTCTTGATTGTTGGTGATGGAGACTAAGGAGATTCTGAAGGATTCAATGAAGCTACAAATCCCCTCCTCAAGAAGAAGGAAAAAATGTCAATGTCCCAAAGTTTCTGTATTCTTTTAAAGTTGTTCTGTCTTTCAGCCCAGGAGGAGTTGACGTCTGGGGGGAAGGGAAGGGGTCTTCCTCTCCTTACCATCACTGACACACGCAGTAAGGCCTGGAAATTTCTTTCTTTCCGAATGCAGTGGGTAGTCAGACTAGTCCCATCCTAGCGATGGGTTAATTTTCTCTGCTGCCAGTGCAGGCAAATCTAGAAGTTCAGAGCTTGAATGAACACAGGGGGAAGCTATTCTCCACTACAAGTTTGCCAGGAGCCTAACTTTTCTGCCCGGGTCCTTACATACCATGTAGAACTCAAGCAGCTACATAGAGCTATGTCATCTTCAAGGCTCAGTTTCCTTCACTGAAAAACAGCTAAAGGATGACAGAGGTTATAGCTATTATAATCTCCCTTAAGAAAATTTGGACACTAGATAGCCAGTGATTGGCAGATGTCTATCCATGACCAAATTCGTCTGGCAGAAACAAGAACTTTATTCAAGAACTGAATCATCACTGTTGGACCAATGCTGAGGCTCACAACCAGTTGGTTTTTTCATTCTTGCTTGTTTAATTTTGGATTCCTTTTTACTAAAGTGCTCACAGAGCTGATGAGCTCCAGATTTCATCATTTCTGAACACCATTTGATTAATTATAGCTGCTGCCTATTTATTTGATGGGCATAATTCTATCTTATAAATAAACTTAATTCTCTCCATGACTCCATGAGTTAGGGTGGTTTTGGTATGCATCAGGGTTTGAACCCAGAGTCTTCTGTGATCCTGTGACTCTCAGCTTCTTGAGTGACTGAGATTACAGGTGTGACCAACCGGTACCTGGAGATGCAGAAGGCTACAGATGAGGAAATCAAGCCATAAAGAAATCAAGTTGTAGAAGGCAATAGAGTTAGAAAAGATCAAATCCTCAGTGTTCTGAAATGCAGAATCGGGGTTTTTAATCAGTACGCTGAACAGTATCAAAGGTGAAATTCCTAAACATGAGACAGATTTCATTTTTTAAAGTGAACTGCATCATACTGCATGTTCCCGTGCTTCATCAGGCTATTTAAACCTTGAGCTGGCGAGGTGCCTGGAAGAACTACAATGGGTAAATATTGTTCTTTGATTCCAAATTCTTTCCTGAAGAGTGGCAAGGACAATGTGAATGGGCTTGTGTTGGTGACACAGGTAGCATAAGTGTTATACTGAATCATAATAGTCAATAATTTTCTAGAACTTGAAAGATGGCAGAAAATAAGAGAAAAAAGCAGCTATTTTAAGTGCCAAAGAAGTCTCATCTCTGTCTCAATTCATATCATAAACCTCAGTTGTGGAACACTTGACTAGCATTTTGAGAGATCTGGGTTCCATCACGAATGTTAATATGTATCTATTATATATATATATATTGTCTCTTTTATATTTATAAGTACATAGATAAATATCTATATCTATCTATATAGATATAGATGTCTATAAATAGACAATGATAGATAAGTGATATAGACAGATAAATGAGAGAAAGATATGTGCTACATTAGAAATATATATGTGTGTGATTTCTCAACTTGCATAATACATTTTAGCCAAATAAGACACATTATATGAAACATTTTTTTCTTTTAATTCTATTTTATTGTACTATAAAGGTGACATCAGAGGGGCTACAGTTACACGAGTAAGGTGATGAGTGTATTTCTTGTCAAACAGTGTTATCCCCTCCCTTGTTCTAAAATAAGTTGACTATGATTCTCTAGTCCAACTCCAGCAGGCTTCAGGTGATGACACAAAATTATTTTTTGTTAGTTTAATCCAAAGAGACACAATATTCTGCAACACTCAAGAAACATGTGCTTGGTAAAAACATGGTCCTTAAGTCCTCCTCATAAATGTACTGTAGACTATAGATACTCTTTTTTTGTAGATACTCTTATTGACATATACTTCTGGTTGATATAGTCTGTCTGTCTGTACCATTTTCAATTTCTGTGAAGTTCAATGAGAAGAATAACCTAATGCCTCAAGACTCAACTTTTAGGAGCAAAGGACAGACCAGCTCAAAAGGATGCATAAGTAGAAAACTCAGCTGTCACAGATTCCTTCCTTCCTGCCTGCCTTCCTTCCTTCCTTCCTTCCTTCCTGCCTGCCTGCCTGCCTTCCTTCCTTCCTTCCTTCCTTCCTTCCTTCCTTCCTTCCTTCCTTCCTGCCTGCCTGCCTGCCTGCCTGCCTGCCTGCCTTCCTTCCTTCCTTCCTTCCTTCCTTCCTTCCTTCCTTCCTTCCTTCCTTCCTTCCTTCCTTCCTTCCTGCCTTCCTGCCTGCCTGCCTGCCTGCCTGCCTGCCTGCCTGCCTGCCTGCCTGCCTGCCTGCCTGCCTGCCTTCCTTCCTGCCTGCCTGCCTGCCTGCCTTCCTGCCTGCCTTCCTTCCTTCCTTCCTTCCTTCCTTCCTTCCTTCCTTCATTCCTTCCTTCCTTGTCTGCTGTGGAGCTTGAACTCTGGACCTTGAGCTCTTCAGCTCAAGGCAAGCACTCTGATATTTGAGCCACAGCGCCACTTCTGGTTTTTAGGTGGTTAATTGGAGATAAGAGCCTCATGGACTTTCCTGCCTAGGCTGGCTTTGAACCATTATCCTCCTATCTTAGCCTACAGAGTAGCTAGGATTACAGATGTGAGCCACCGGCACCCAGCCATGTCACAGACTTCCTAGACTTCCGTCCTCACCTGGTATAAGAGGCCCTTACTTAAAAAGGAGAACAGAGATCGAAAGTGGAGTAATGTCTCTCCTTGTGAACAGTATCTTCAATGTTTTTCAGAATATCTATCAACAAGTAGGAAACAAATATTTATGTCTCATCTCAGTTTATTTCCTGTAACATTTACACCCTTAAAAACACCTTCTCTATTCCTCTTCATCCAGCCAATTTATATTTTACCCTCTTACTTCAGTTACCACAGAACGCAAAATGACTATAAATCTCTCATTAATTTCTTGTCAGTAATGCCTCTTTATGTCACACATGCTCATTTACATTCACAACAACATAGCTTTCCCTTTATTTTTGTGGTTATTGATTATTTCATTACTGACTGCCTTCTCTGCTACCAGGTAACTTTCAAATGAGCTGAAAATATCTATTCATCTTTGTTTCCTAAAAGCCTAGTAGAATTAAGAGTATCTGACACATAAGCACACTCAATTACTCTTGGTTGTAAAACAGAACAAAAGTATGCAAAAATGATGCATAGTTTAATGCTAAGGAAATAGTGTTGATGTGATTACAGGTATGCTTCTAGTCAATAAGCTCTCCTATCAGAAGACATCTATCTGTATCTACCTCATCTCTATGTATCTATGTGTGTATCTATCTACCTACCTACCTACCTACTATCTGTTTACATCTATTCTTTTCTTAGTTCCTTGTGCCTAATTTGACACATCTTTTATGCAGCAATGCTAACTGCTGTAAGATGTCAATTGTCATCAATGTGGATTCATTTAACCTTTCTGTTAACACTACAATCACAGATACAATTTTTTTTTCAATGTGGAGTAGGAGATATTTTAATTAAATGCTTCATAGCTATATAATAGGAGTTACCTACATTCTACCCTAGTGTATTAATTTCCTATTACAGCAAAGCAAGTCACCAGTATTTAGTAGCTCAAAACAGCATATAGTTACTCCCTGAAAATTATGATGGGCCAGGAACCCGGGAAGTCACGTCTGGATTCTCAGTGTAGGGCTTCATATAGCTGGAATCAAGCTGCGGAGGGAGGCTGCGGGTCTCACAGGACTCTCAAGGTCCTCGGTGAGGTTCACTCATTCTTGGCAAAGTGAGTTTCCCTGCTCCCAACTTTCTGGCTGTCTGTTGGCTGATGACCATCTTGGAGACTCTGAAGGCCCCCTACGTTCCCCTTCCTTGGGGCCTCTACAGAAGCTGACAATATGTGTGCTTCTTGTCTTGTAGGGGTTGCTCTGATTTTGTTTTCTATGAGCATCTACAGAAAGCACTGCTTACAAGGGGCCAGTCCACACACATGTCTGTACTGGAAACAGAGAGCAATAAATCTTTTTCAGAACAGCAGCAGGTTAATGTTTGAGAGAATGTCTCAGAAAGTATGAGTACATTTAAGGACAAGAATTTGGCCCATCATGCTTAGAAATATTGGGCTCCTATGCCATAATGCCTGCACTGGCAAATTTATTGTGGAGCCTGTTATTTATAGTGTCTCATTAAATTTGAGAGCGTTTCAGTTAGGAATGATTTGGGCTACAAGGAACAAAATATTCCAACAGTGCTTATCAGTCAAAGTATGAGCCGTGTTTAAACAGAGGCTCTGTGAGGGTAGCTTGCTTTAGTGTGGATACAGCAGTGAGATGATAGAGATGCTGATGCTGCCAATATTATTCTTCACAATTCCTCAAACACTAGATTGTTTTTTTGTTGTTGGTCATGGGGCCTGAACGCTGAGCCTGGGCACTGGCCCTCAGCTCTTCAGCTCAAGGCTAGTGCTCTACCACTTGAGCCACAGTGCTACTTCCAGTTTTCTGAGTGGTTTATTGGAGATAAGAGTCTCACAGAGTTTCCTGCCTGGGCTGGCTTTAAACTACAATCCTCAGATCTCAGTCTCCTGAGTAGCTAAGATGACAGGCGTGAGCCACCAATGCCCAGCTTCAAACACTAGATTTGATCTCTGTGTGCATGCCTCTTGTATTAAGAAGACCAAAGACCACTTTTATTCTGGGTTGAATTCCTCCACGTAGACCACAAATAAGAACTACAGAGAATTTGTAAGCAAATTTTTTTTTCTCCAAGATTGTAGGTCTTCACAAACAAAGTGAAATTTTTCCAGTGCATTTCTTGCCAGACTTTCTTTTATATAAGGACCACAAGGCTATATTGGCACCACTGTTCACTATGACAATGGACAGAAAGACAAGTGTTTTGTTTGCAAGGAAAGAGGCATGGCGGAGACATACAGGTCTCTAGGGCAACTGAGCACTTCAGTTGGATTGAGTTTCTTGTGTGTCAGTTTTCTCAACTGAGAGAATAATAGAAATTCCTTGTTTATCATTGGGATAATTAATAAGTTAACATTTTTTTCAAAGTGTCTGAAAGTTTCTGGCATGAAGGTTAATACTAATAATTCAATTGTATCCCTTTCTTGAGAAGTTAAAATTCTGAGCTCAGCCCTAGTGATTCTTTCCTGTCATCCCAGCTACTCAGGAGGCTGAGACCTGAGGATCATAGTTCGTAGCCAGTCTGGGCAGGAAATTCTGTGAGATTCTTATCTCCAATTAACTATCAGGAAACCAGAAGTGGTGCTGTGGCTCAAAGTGGTAGAGTGCTAGCTTTGAGCAAAAGGATCTCATGGACAGCACCTAGACCCTGAGTTCAAGCCTCATTTCCATCACCACCACCACCAACAAAAGTGAATATCCTGAGAAAGGGAAAGAGGAAATAAAATAATTGATCTCTAATATTCAGAGGAACAGGGAAACTCAGGATGAAGAACATGTGAACTGTCACCAATACATATACTGTCTCTGAAATAGACACAGGTTACACCTGGAAATTTGAGTGACAAGATCAAAATCCGCGTTAAGAGAAAGGAGTGAGTCAAGGTGAAGGTACAATGAATAATCTTAATAGATCAACATAACACCGTCAGTCTCTATCAGAGTCAGAACACCAAGTCAGTGCAGAGCAGAGGAGAGACGAGAGGACTGGTGTCAGGTGCTATAGAGAACTTCAGCTCTAGTCTGGATAAAAAGCCACTAGAGATTATGGCAAAGAAGTTAAGGGCTTTAGAGCTTGGGTTTCACACTTGTCATTGTGGCAAATTTTAATAATCAGAGGCTCACAGTCTCTTTAGTAAGACCGTAGAGAAAGATCAAAGACAGTGCAAGGTAACTATTTTAAGAATAGTCCTAATCACTACAGGAATCTGAAGCAGTGTTTTGAGCCATAAAATTCACCATTCCTAGCTGAGCACTGGTGGCCTGGGCCTGCAATCATAGCTACTCAGAAGGATGAGATTTGAGGATTGTGATTCAAAACCAGCCCAGGTAGGAAAATACATGAGATTCTTATCTCCAATTAACCACCATAAAACCAGAAGTGGATTTGTGGCTCAAAGTGGTAGAAGAGCACTAGTCTTGAGTGGAAAAGCTCTAAGATAGCCCCCAGGCCTTGAGTTCAAGCTCCACAACTGCAGGAAAAAAAATTTACCATTCCTGTTGTGATTACAGAACCACTAGGTAAAAGCTGTTACGCTTAGATTTGAAACTCAGCAGACCAATGCTCTATTGACCAAATATAAACAGAAGATAGTTTTAATCTTTGCTCTGCTAACTCATAGTTTTCATGATTGTGCCTGAGCTATGTAATTGTTATGGATCTCGGTGTTTTTATCTGTATTAGAAGGGGAGGAATAAATTCTATATCTCAGAATTTATATGAACTGAATCTGTTACACAGTAAATACTAAGAATTAGCACTAAGCTAATCAATGTGTCTCTCATCAAGCTACACTGTGTCTCAGGCCTTTATTTGTTGACCCAGTAGATGAATGTAAATATGTATATATATATAATATGTATATATATATATATATATTTATACTTCTAAAGTCCAGGTAGTTTGTTTAATTGGGGTTTATTTTCTTATCAAAAGATGCAGTAAATTATCATGATGATATCATACATCCCTTATAATTACGATATTATGTATATTCAAAGAATTAACTTTTTTTCCTCTTGGGACTTTTAGATGAAATTTAGGTGAAATTCAAGATGGCTATAACTTTTTGAATTTCCACAATTGGACTGTGATAGAATCACCATGTGGCAGGTGTAAAGTGTCCACATGTGAGACTTCCCCTTCCTTTGGAGACACTTCAGGAGGTGTTGGAGCCGGCAGGCTGGAGGTGGTATCACTGTTTTAGATTACTTCATACCTGATATCTACTTCCTTTTCAAGGAGTTACTAATTAGATAAAATGGTAATAAAGCACTTAACATTTCAGGCCTCGCAATTGAAACAGGAAACCACTTTTTAAAGTTCATTGAATGTCTAAAGGAGTCCAGCACACTTGGGAAATTCCCCTAAATTTCTGTCATTGGTGTTCGAAGGACTTTAGGAAGCGATTAAAATCACTCCTCATTGACACTGAATGATTTAAAGACGTGCAGGCAAGCACCTGCTCATACCCTCTCGCACTTCAGAACGTTCACCTACCACTCACCCAGGACTTTCTTTGCATTTGTTCTGAAGTTCAAACTAGCATGAGTTCATTAGGCGCACAACGCTTAACAGTGGGAAGCTGGAAGAAGACAAATTTGTAGCCAGACAGAGCTGGTGTCCACCTTCCCAGGCAGGAAGGGGTTACTTGTGAGGCTTAGCAGAGAACAGGAGTCGATTTCTGCAGTGTGAAATGTAGAATGTCTAACAGCATGCTTATTTCACTACAACTGGTTTCCTAAGTGCTTTTATTTGTGTTTACCAGCATTGTTGGCCAAATCCTGAGGTTCATCCTTCTGTACTATGTCTTTTCCTGATGTCGCAATTTAGCTTACTGACCTTCTACCACTTTCAGTATGCTCCACTCCCCCTAGTGCCTACAACCTCCACCATTTCCAACCCTCGATAACACAGTTACCAAATGTTCATGATTTGTCAAGGATTTATGGCATTTGGAAATTGTTCTTATCCAGCTCAAATGACCTCATGAAAAGTTGTACTCATTCACTTCCAGAAGGAAAATTAACTCTAAGAAAGAGAGGATGGCTTCTCAGAAAAGGATGTACCTGGAGAACATGCTAGGAAGATCATCAGTATTGGGCCACACATGAATTTGAATATTGTGATCTTCATTATGTTTCTAGAGCACATGTTAGAATCTTTCTCTGTCTCTGTCTCTGTCTCTGTTAATCTGTCTGTCTATCTGACTCTCTCTTTCTCTCTCTCTCTCATTGTCTCTGTAATTGTCAACATAAGGAGGATGCTGAATGGGTGAATGATGTTTATTCAAAATTATCTAAAATCAGCCAGGTACTGGTCATTCCCACCTGTAATCCTAGCTACCCAGGAGGCAGAGATCTGAGGATTGCCAGCCTGGGCAGAAAGTCCATAGGACTCTTTTCTGAAATAAGCTACTCAGAAAAAAACAGAAGTGGTGCTGTGGTTCAAGTGGTAAAGAGCTAGCCTTAAGCAAAACAATTTCAGGGACAGTACCCAGGTCCTGAGTTCAAGACCAAGACCAACACACACATACACACACACACACACACACACACACACACACACACACAATCTATCATCAATTGCAATGTCAGGAAACCAAACAATCTATATGTAGAAGGATTGGTTAGTGTAATAATATTTCAGTGATGTCGATGTAATCTGAAATACATACATACATATACACTCACATACACATATATACATATGTGTATATATAAAATAACCAGCTTTATTAAAGTATAAATTGATTATTTTTTGTTCTCCTCATTCTTAGTTTAATTACTTTATTTATGAAAAATATTTCAAACCACAGGCACACGTTTGCATAATACATGCAAGAAAACCTTGAAAAACAAAAAGCAAAAACAAAATGTCTTAACAGAAATTCAGTAAGGTCAAAATTTCCTCACGAAAAGCATTAAGCAGGAAGTGTAAAACAAATTAGATCAGAGTGGAGGAAATACATCAAGATGTCCTTGAGACAGGAGAATAAAACTCTCACTCTCAAAGGTGAAGATACAGGGAATTCAGCTAAGAAAGAGATAGCATCAGAAAGAAAAGTATTTCAGAATCAGTGTCAGAATATGCCACAAAACTGTGAAAGAAAGTTTCAAAGTAAGTCTACTGATAGTAATCATATAAAAGAATGATTAATGGGCAAAGGCGCATATTCATATTTCTGTATAATTCTAAAATTTATTGATAGATATGCCAAATGCTGTATCTAAATTACATGCAGAGATAATTTTTTGGTTAAGAATATTTACTTTTGACTTTATAGAGTTTATGGCCTAAATATACACACACACACACACACACACACACACACACACACACACACACACACATATATATATATATATATATATATATATATATATATATATATACAAATAAAATGAATTAGAGTTTAAGGACAGAAAAAGAAAATTGTGTGTTAAGTTCTGTAAATATTTTATATGAACGTATGCACATAACTATTGAGCCTTTGTGATCCTCTCCTAAGTATATCCTCCTTTGATCTCACTGTGTGAATTTTTAGAGTCCTGTTTAATTTATCATGCCCAAGTGCAATTTTGTCTATTAGTATCCATTGTGTTTACTTGTAGATTTAAAGGCACATTCTAATTACTACAAATGAGGATGATTATGCAACCTGTGTTTCTTTGAGTCTGGCTTACTTCACTTAATATATTTTCTTTCCAAGTCTTTCCATTTCTATACAAATAGTGCAACATCATTTCTTCTGATGGAAGCATAGAATTCCATTGTGTATATATACCACATTGTCTTGATCCGTTCATCCACTGAGGGTCATGTAGGTTGAGTCCATATCTTAGCTATGGTAAACAATGCTGCAATGATCATGGTTGTACTGGGAACTTTAGTGTGGCTTTGTTTGTACTCAAGAGTATAATCTGGATCATAGGAAAGCACTATATTTAGTCTTTTAAGGAACATCCATACTGTTTTCCAGAGTAGTTGAATAAAATTACATTCCCACCAACAGTGTAGTAGTATTCTCTTTTGGCCACACCTCTGCCAGTATCTGAATTGTTAGTTTTCTTGATAATGGCCACTATAACTGGGTGAAGTAGAATCTGAATACTGGTGTTTTGTTTTATTTTGTTGTTGTTGGTCACAGGGCTTGAACTCTGGGCCTGGGCACTATCATTCAGCTCTTCAGCTCAAAGCAAGTGCTCTACTACCTCTGCCACAGTGCCATTTCCAGTTTTCTGGTGGCTTGTTGGAGACAAGAGTCTCATGGACTTTCCTGCCCTAGCTAGCTTTGAACCTTGATCCTCAGATCTCAGCCTCCTGAATAGCTAGGATTACAGGTGAGCTACCAGGGCCAGGCTTTTCTCACACAGAATGTGAAAAGATCTTTACTAGCTATGCATCAGATAAGGGCTTTATATCTAAAATATTGTTGAGTTCAAAGAATTAACTCCCCTCCAAAACAAATAAATCCTCAAAGAAAGAACAACATAATTAACAATTTAGCTAAAGACTTAAAGGGAGACATCTCTATTCTTAAGAATGGCACACATGTGGTACCAGAGGCAATATGTAATTTCCATAAATGAAATTTACTCTGTACTTGGCCAGGTCAAAGTAATTACTGATTCACAGCGGCCCACATATGGGCAATTAGGGACACAGATGCCTAAGATCTGAAGACTGTCAAACTTAATCATCGTGTCTTTGCATACAGAGACAATCCAACCTTACTTTTTTTTTTTACATCAATCTGATCACTCAGAGTGTATAGCAGAACTGGCCAGCTGTTTCTATCAGGTGGGCTGTGATACAACGCACGAGTGTGTTAAAACAAGAAAACACACTTAAATGAAACAGCTAATAAACAACATGTCCATCTTCCCTCTGAGAAACCTGTCATCAGGACTGTTATCAGTGGGATTCCCGGCAATTATTGATTTTCACACAGCATTCACCCACCACATAGCAACGTGGAATTTGAAATAAACTGACATGAAGATCTCATTTGCATGCACTACTGGCGTTATGGGAGGTTTTCTTAATAGATGAAGGAAATTGCCCATACTACACCTGTCACAGGTGAAAAATCTGCACACACACATGCATCACTCATGTATCTCTAATTCCAAAGACAGAACTGCAAAGGCTTGCTATTTTTCAGGTGCCATTTGTGTGGCATCATTGATCATACCATTGAAGACATGGAAAGGGTGCCTGTTGGACCTAACTTTTCCATGGGATCCATGTCTAAGACTGTGCGTCTGTGCTCAAAATGACTGATGGATGCTGATTTTGTCCCTGTCCCTCATCTCTTCACCCCAGAATTTCTTCAGACCAGGTATGTTCTTGATGAAAAGCAGCCTGAATTTGTGACTCAGAGTTGAAGATGGAGCAAGAATTCATTCAGAGGATGTGGGTAATTTGTAGTTACACGAAGAAAGAACTTTGAAGCCAGAATATTCACTAAAACCTGGATAAGGCACGCTGCAAGCTTTGATCTTTTACTTATAATATTCTCACTGTCTGAAGGTTTTCTATTACCCATCTCTGTGTATTTTTAAGTGTGAATTATCTTTTTGTTTAGTATTTTACTTATGTTGACCAAACTTAAATGTAACATAAAAGAAGTATGATATGACTCTCCGTGTGTAAAATATTCAGATACCATAGAAATATATAAAAAGTTATTATATAAATCTGAAAATAGCATACTGAAACCTACTAAAATCTGTTTTAGAAGAGAATAGAGGGCTAAGAAAGAGATGGAGATGGCAAATTTTATCAAAGTACATTATATGCATGTACAGGAACAATGAAACTGCTTCCTGCAATCAACTCGCGCTAATAAAAAGGAAATATGCACAGTAGAAAATTATAAAATGTTTTAAAATAAATGTTATAAACTATTTAAGCACTATATCATCACTATTTATTGTCCCCTCTGAGATTAAGCATTGTTAAGCTCATATGTATATGTACTTTTATATATGTCTTAACTTTTGAGCCTTTCTCTGTGCCTCTGTATCCGGATATAACACAAATGCAGTAAGAAATGCTTGTATAAATTATGAAAATTATTCTTCTGGCTTTTCCTCATTTTTTTTAATTTTAGGAAACATTTCATTTAAGCATGGTAGCGTTAAAGCAGAGTTGTAGAGATAATTCGAACAGTTCTCATCCTCCACATTCTGTTTCTCCTGCTCTTAATATTCCACCTCACATGTTTGTCTTAATTAATGAGCTCATATCAATGCATTATTATTTTAAATGACGTTTCTGTGTTTCTCAGCTTCCTGACTTTTTCCTGTTCTTATTCTTTCTCCAGTTTGTTGCCAGATTGCCTGGGCTATAATAGGAGAATATGGGATCACAAAATATGCATTCCTGGGTGCTTCAACTTTGGGGTCAAACAATATAAATATTTTTGTGCATGATTGTTGCCAATGTGAAAAGAGTGAATGTTTTAGTGTTTATTCAAACAGTTGCTGACATTATTTAAACGTCAAGTACACACACACTATTTTGACAAGTGTATATCCTCAATAATATTGTCATTCTTGAAAGGAAACATCATTTTGTTGCTCACTCTATGACACAGGTAATAGAAAGCAACAGGCTTTTATAAGCTTATCTGAGAAGGAAAGTTCGTTGTTTTGTCTTTACAAAAGAGTAAAACAATGCTGGGCGCTGGTGGCTCATGCTTGTAATCCTAGCTACTCAGGAGGCTGAGATCTGAGGATCGCGGTTCAAAGCCAGCCCGGGCAGGAGAGACCATGAGACTCCTATCTCCAATAAACCACCGGAAAACTGGAAGTGGCACCGTAGCTCAAGTGGTAGAGCGCTCGCCTTGAGCTGAAGAGCTGAGGGACAGTGCCCAGGCCCAGAGTTCAAGCCCCACGACTGACAAAAAAAAAAAAAAAAAAGAGTAAAACACTTGAAACTACACAGTCTTAAGATTTTTTTCATAAAATTTTGGAAAAATTCGTATTCATTTAAGCCTTTGAATAAGAGTTGGATAATATTGAAAGCAGTTTATTGATAGCAGTATGTGGATTTTTTTGCCAATAAATATATATTATGTGGCTTTTCCCACCACGCCCTCCCCCAGTCATGGGGCTTGAGCCCTGGCTTTGAGCATTGTCCCTGAGCTTTTGTACTCAAGGTTTGCACCTTACCACTTTGAGCCACACTAGAAGCTACACTTCTGGTTTTTTGAGTGGTTAATTAGAGATAAGAGTGTCAGGGAGACTTTTCTGTCCAGTCTGGATTCGAACCACTGTCCTCTGATCTCAGCCTCCTGTGTGTAGCTAGGATTACGGGGGTGAGCCACGGTCACCTGGCTTGTATGGCTTTTTTAATTTCACAGTGATAATGAAGTGGAAAGATAATGAACCTACAACTTGCGTTCCTGAACAGCTTATCATTGTGGAGAAAAACACACCTATAAGACCAAGTTAGAGGAGATGCACACCAGGTGTGGAGGGGAAAGGCTGGCTGAGAGGTGGCTGGAGTTTGAGACAAATGTGGCAGGGGTTGGTGGTGCAGAGTTGGGAGGCATCATTGAATGGATCTACCTCAGGGACCACGCCACTGCTTCCTTGAGTGTGGATACTCCATGAGCCTGGCATTGGCCTCCAGAGATGGACAGCCAGGAGGATGTGCTGAGGTCCAGCAGGACAAGAACGTTAATGCCAATGGGGTGAACACTGTGTCCTATGGGTTAGAAAATGCACCCTGGTAGAGCAGGCTGGTTTTGATATGCCCATCTCTTAAGTCTGGAGACTGGCTTTCTCCAGCTGAACACCAGTCCACGTGCAGTGGCTTCCTGTGCATTCAGCTTTTGTTTGTCCCAACATCTATCACTCCGGCCTATGGGAGTCTCTGGGTCGATATCCACTCTATTCATGGCAAAGCATCCCCTCCCCTCCTACTCGGCCTTTTTTCTGAGCTGTGGAAGAACCATGTAGAAAGCTCAGGGGTCAGTTGAACTCTTCACCCTCTGAAAAGCACTCTTTGTTATATATCTGTGTCATCATACTTGCTCATGGAAGTGAGTGGTGAGAATGTCATTTCAGCCCTTGTCTATTGGCATCTGTCTAAGAGGCAATGCTTTTCTTCTGGGGTTGAGTTCAATATTCTGTGACTGATAGTCCAAGGCTGAGAAAAATCTGTAACCACATCCAACTGAATGTAGAGTGTGTGTGTGTGTGTGTGTGTGTGTGTGTGTGATAACGAGACAGAGAGACAGAGACAGAGAGACAGAAAGAGAATGGGAGAGAGTTTGTTCTAATGTCATAATATATAAGACAAACACAAGCAAGAAGTAAAAACAAAGGGGAGGCATCAAATTGGATTCCATTTATTCAAATTCTTTTTCCTAAGCCTCAAGCAGGTTGTTTAATCTTCCTCAATATTTGGAATTCTTGTCAAGAGTGGAACTGAATGATTATATAAAATAATTGATAGAGTATTTTGATTTTCTGGGTCAGAGCAGATGTCAGTTTCTGAAATATTTTCTTTTCCTTTCATATCAGATCACCAACAGTTGGCATTGATGTTTTCGCTCTAATTGATTTCAGTGTTACCTCTTGGTCCTTTTACAATTTTCCTTTCTCAAGGATGACATTCTTACATTGTAAAAAGGACATGGTAGATGCATGTATTCTGGCATGTGATAAGTAACAAATGTTTTGCAAATTATGTCACTAACATCTATAGTGCAGTGCTGATATTTAAGTGGTCTTTAATATACATGGGACACATTTGAGCATGCTGTTTCAATGTCCCATCATAGGTTTGGTTGTACTCTGAGTATACAGACTGAGAAAGGAAGATTGGGAACATTGAATCCTTGTGCACCACAGGCAATTAGTAAGAGACACGATTTTGACCAGTTTGTGTACCAGTGTTTCTCTGCGATCTTGCATTTAATGTTAACTGCAGTACAGGATATTAGGAGGTTTGCAGGAAGGCAAGGCATCATCCCCAGTGAGGTAATTTCTAGAGGCAGGATCCTTCACATTCATATCAACCCGAAGGAGCCAGGCACCTGGAAGTCTGTGTAGCTGGGGAAGGAAGAATGGAGAAGAAATCCTGGTTTGATACTGTCAAGAAACTCATAAATGTTTCATCAGGACTCCACAGAAGAAGAAAAAGATAAAACCTCCCCAAATGACCTCGTTTGATTTTTTTTTATAATGGGGAGATTGTAATTCCCGATGAAACATCAGGCAGGAATGCAGACCTGCCTTTTGAAAATCTGAAAATGCTTTGTCAAAGTCCATTTTCCTTTATCTGATGCTGTGTGTCCTGCTCCTCACTGCCCTTGAAGAGAGAGAAGGTTATCAGATTGTCGCCCAGGGCAGTGGGGAGTCACCGCAAGAAAGCCCAGCCCAGCCCCTTCTGTGGCTTGACTGCAGAACTGACTGCATGCATCCCACCAGGACACTTGGAGAGAATATTCTGAGTAGCTGTTTCTCAAGTTTGACACCTACTAGCTCAGCAGAGGTGGGAGATCTGCAACAAATCCAAGACTGCATTTCTCCTCGAACCATTGAATAGTATACAGATTAAGTAAATAAATACATGCCAAAATGGCTTGTAAACTGTGCAACAATATATATTTCTTACAACGACCTATGTTCCTATTTATTTCATTGGTGATTTCGTCTGTAGAACGAAAAAAACCCAAGAGCAAAAAGGTAACAATACTATCTTTATCTCAAGAAGCAGATACCATCTTGCCCTCCAGTATAGAAGTTTCCAGGGGAACTCATATTTTTCTCCACAATTCTTTTCTTCCAACAATTTCAGTTCTTTCCATTTCATCAGAATGGAAAATACCTCCTATCTCTCTGTGTATACCTATATGGATATAGATGTAAACCTAAAAATCTAAAAAGTTATCAGGATATTGGCCTGGGAGTGTGGCTCAGTGGTAGAGTGCTTGCCTCACATTCATGAAGCCCTGGGTTTGATTCCTCAGTACCACATAAATAGAAAAACCAGAAGTAGTGCCTTGGCTCTAGTGGACACTAGCCCTGAGCAGAGAGGCTCAGGGACGGCGCCCAGACCTTGAGTTTGAGCCCCAGGAACTGGAAAAAAAAAGTTATCAGGATATAGTTTTTACATACGTAATTTGTATTTGATATCTATTTTGTAGCAAACATTCTAATATGCACACACAAGGGTTTGTATTTAATACAGTCTAATTTTTGCTGAGTATTCAGTGCATATTTTGCATGCTATACCTTTGTGTTTATCCATCATTGCATTTTATTTTAAATGTGTAAAATTAAGCACAGAAATCTTGATAAGGTCAGAGGTTTGTCACCTCTCACTTGTGAGAAAAAATTCTTTGCTATCAGAATGCATTGCTTAAAAGTTTTTGTTTTAGCCTGGTGGCTTGGCTCTTGTTAAGAAAAAGAGAAAGAGCTTTGAGATAAGAAAGGATTTTTTAATGTAAGGTTTTGCCTTAAACTGGGTTCTTTTTGAGATGGAATTACTACCCACCCCACACTGTTCAAGAAATAGCAGACTGTGCGGTTGATGTTGAGATTACTTATGAACTGTTCATCTTATTTCAAAATCACCTTATGCAAATACATCTTACCTTATTCAGCCAGCGTGGAGCAGATTGTGAACCCGATTTCAACCAATGGGAGCAGATGGCCAGCTCCGTGGGCTTGCCTGCCAGATTTCTGGCTGGTGGGGCACCCTTCCATGCAGAAGTAAATTCCGCCTAGCTGAGGCAGGTCTTCATATTCCTGTCTATCGTTTTGACTTTGATGGTTCGTGGAGAGCATATTTATAGCGCATTCCAGATACAGTATCCAGTGTTTCTGGTTTATATGGCAGGCACTTCTACCTCTGTCTTTAAGTACTTGTTTGGGGCCTGCCTAGGGTGGCAACCTACCATTCTTCTTCATGTAATCTGTCCCTCTCTGTGCTATGCAGGACTCAAGCCTGAGTCCTACTTCCTCCAGGAAGCTTCTTAATGTTTCCTAGATGACAGTCGGTGTCCTATATCCTGGTATTCTTTGCGCCCGAGATATTACAGATGGAATCAGATGTTTGCTTTTGATTATGCTTCTGAAAGAGTCCACCCATGTAATGTGCATACACCATAACTTGCCAATTTTCTTCATCCTTGAAGACAGGGGTCTTCATGTCATCATAAGATTTAGAACTGAGAGCTGCATTTAGAAAGAGATTCATGACATCCTCATATTTGAATGTTTCACATAAATCAAAGATATATCATTTTACTATGTGAAAACAAATGTGGAATGAAGGAGTAACTGTTCAGCTTCCAAGGTCTATGTCTTTTCTTTTACTCCTTAAAATTAGTAAATAAATGAGTTCTCCTCTGTTTCCTTTTCTATGTTCAAGTTTTCATCATGGCAAATAATCTTGTGGTCTCAATTAATATTGTAAACTTCCTCCATGCATGATTGTGTGACATAGTGATCAACTCCATAAATATTTGTTGAACAAATAATCTCCTGTCATATAGTTCTGACCCATGTTCTCCAGGTAAGACATTTTTTTTATGTACAGAAGATTTCTAAAATGTCTAAGGATAGCACTGTATCTCCCTTGTCTGCTCTTTTCAAACTCCAGGCTGCCGTGGATAAAATATGGGATGTGTGTCGAAAGCGTACTTGTTTGACGTTAAAGTCAGCTGCCATAATGCGTATTACTACATAGGAACATAAATTTGGCTGTACCCTTGTGTCTCATATAGATGCATATTCAAGCTACTGGTTTTCCCATTATTTTTATTTTGTGGAACTATAACTAATTGCATGAGAAACTCTGAGCTTCTAGGTATCCAAATCCTCCCTTTGGGTCTCTGGTTGCCGTTATCTTCTTCATGATTGGGCTCATGCCCAGAAGCACCAACCATGGTATATTGTTTGTCTGCATCTCTGCACACAAAGAGCAACTCCTCTATCCAACATTTTCCCTTTGACATTGCCCTTGTGAATCTGTTCCAGTGCCTGGGAGGCCAGTAGGCTCTCTGAATGAACCACTGATGTGTTCTACTGGATAATTTTGTTGTAAAGGAAGTCATACAGGAGGAAAGTAGCTAAAATAAGATCACGTGACACATACAAGGGGACTATTTTTTAAATTGCAGTAAGAAATCAAGAGAATAGAAATATTAGTGATCCATCAAGAAATGGATATTACTTAAAGCCCTGGGATTAATTTCTGCAACAAAGCATTTTTGAGTTTAAAAAATGTCATTACTGTAATTCAGTTCTTAGAGAAAGTCTGTAATAAGCTATATTTACCAAAGGGACCCAGTTATAACCCCGAGGAAGCTATGAAATCTCACAATGTCGGTAAAGAATTGCCTTTTACAGAGGTACTCAGGGCTCTGTTGGGTCAAAAATGCTATAATTAGGGTTACCAAAATAGTTTGAGAGAGGTGATATATTTTATTTGAAACAAACTTTTATTCCCTGTAAAACACAATAAGTGGCAGGATCTTTAATAAGATTGGTTCCTTCTTGAGTTATACTTGGTTCTCCTGTCAGGGGATTTAATGCTCTTCTGGTTTGAAAGCATAGTAGCTACGCCCACCGCAGTGCTCTGGGCATGCCCCAGGTAGGACTCAATCAAGGCAGGAAGCTGTTCTGGTACAGTACACGAATGTGGTTTCGGTAGCGTGTGTGGGCCTAAGTGTGGGTCACGAAGACATCTCCTATTCGTTGGTAAAAGAGCCTTATGGGGAAAAGTGTGTTGATATGGAGCTTTAACTGTTTTAACATGAAAAAGAAGCACTTCTTACAGACTTGGTATCTGAACTCCTGTGGCTGAGACAATCAGCTTAGTTCCTAATGCCCTCCTTACATTATTCTCCTGAACTTACTCGATATTAAACTATTGTATTATTTTATGATTGCAGCAGGTAAGCCTCATGAGGTTCCAATATGGATCTCATAGTTCTGGTGGAATGTCAGAGACCTCTGACCCACACTGTGCCTCTTCTTCCCTCCCTGCATGCAGCCAGAGTAGCAGACGGCTACTCTTCACCGTGGAAGAGGCATTCCAGGGGACGAGGACATGTGCATCAATTTATTTTAGAGGAAAATAGTTTCTGCCCCACCATGGTATTAGTTCTATTTTTATTGTTTCCAAGTAGTCCTTCAAGTGCCACTGGAATGTCTGGCTTTCTGAACACACTCTGAGCTTTGTGTGTGGCTCTCACTCCTTCCAGTTCTCTGCTATCATTTTGTTATTCTCATTCTTTTGAGCTCTGTTAATAGAGTATCTACTATAATTGTCATGCTCAGAAGTACACTTCTGGACTGAAAGAAGAAGGAAGAATTGGCAGTCTACTTCCCTCAACAGTTACTAAGATTTGGGATATTATCTCAAATTATTATCAGACACCTTTACCTTGAGGTAAGCAGAAAATTATCCAGCTGAAACTTGAGAAGATAGTACCTGGAACTCTTATGTACTATGATTTCTGTAAAACAAAACTTGAAATATAAGTAAAAATTAATATTTCACTCTTATCCAAAGATTTTTGTACTCTCATGTGTCCTGTGAAACACATACACACACACTCACACACACACACACACACACACACACACACACACACACACACATACTTAGAAAGCAATATTAAAAAAATAAATGGTAGTAGCCATGATACTAAGTCAGCATACATTTGAAATTGTAAAAAAAAAAAATCAGGAAGCAGTAAAAAAATTCATACTCTTGAGCTGAAGATTTTTTTTTATCATTATTTCCCAGGGATGGAACTTCCAGTCATTTTTTTTAGCTTTTTTTACTGTGTGTCGTGAAGCAAGAATGTCCAGAGTCCTGTAGACAAACAGTAAATCTATGTCCAGATCTTCCCTATACCACATTCAACTTGTTCTCTCTTTTCCTGTGGTGTGAATGGAAGGCATACTGGAAATGTGGAGCTGGAAAATGTCTCTGCTGGAGGAGCTTCCTTAGAGAACGCTCACGAACTGGGACAACCACATATGCATTAGATGTCAAGGTGACTGTGATACAAACTTGTCTTGAGTACAGGATTTAATTGTTAAGGAAGGCTGGCTCCCTAGTCTAGTTGAATACAAAGTTTTTAATTCATTCATTCATTCAGTATGTGACTAACAATTCAATAGTTAATCACAATGTAAAGGGAGTCTGAAATTTATGGACATTGGTAAAATAAATCTATGCATGTATCTACTGTCATGTAGCTTGTGACCTACTGAAGATAATAAACAGCAAGGAAAAAAATGAAACAAACGTGAACCTTGTCATAAAAACAGAAAGGAGAAATTGACCTTACAGTTAATTTCTTGACATAGGGCAAACACGGGTCAAGGCATAAGTGAGGAGAAACCTACAAGGCCAAGCATGGGTAGAAGAGGAGTAGGAGAAGGGAATGTCGATGTCTGTCAATGTGGAAAAGAAATGGGTGGAAAGGAAGTCTTCTTTTTGAATTACAAGGAGGGATCTGAAAAATGCACGGCTTGACAAAGCAGGCAGGTTGGGCTGTGGGAGGATTCTGAAATGTAGTTGAAGTACACACACGTTTATCCTTTGAAACTGTTCAGAGCTGGAGGCTGGTATAAAACGATGGCTACTTTGAAGCATTCAACATGGGGAAACAAGGAGAAAACTATATGACTATTTTACACTGTGTTACACTGTAATATTGAGTATAAAACAGTGAACGCAGAAGTGTAGACACCACATGATACTGCATTTGAGGACAGGAGAGAAGATGCAGTGTAGTGGACAGACTCAAGACACATTTTGGAAGTAGAATCGATAGAACGAAGGGAGGGTTAAGATACAGCACCATGATGAATAATCTTCCATTTCATATCTTGGTCTCAGTTGTTAAATGAGGGGCCGTTTCCTGGACTAGTAATGAGATGGAAAGGGAGGATATGGAGGGAGGCATACAGTTAAGACTACATTTCCTACACTATCAACTTTGGATTACTTAAGCAGAAGATGGTACGAGACACAAGAGATGAGCAAAGCCATCAGGCCAGGGAACTGGACATCAAAGGTTGAAGTTCAGTGAGGGGTCCAAGCTGGACAAAGAAACAGATTTCATAGAGCAACAGCTCTTAAAACATGGGAGAGAATGATGCCATTGAGAAAAGATGGCAGAGAAAAGGGTCGGCTGGTGGCTGAGAGCTGAGACTCACCAACGGGAGACAGATTCTGAGGATTATCAGCATGTCCTCTCTCCGGGTTCTGTTTTTATTTATTTATTTTTTTTGGCCAGTCGTGGTGCCTGAACTCTGGGGCCTGGGTGCTGTCCCTCAGCTCTTCAGCTCAAGGCTAGCACTCTACCACTTGAGCCACAGCGCCACTTCTGACTTTTTCTGCTTATGTGGTGCTGAGGAATCGAACCCAGGGCCTCATGCATGCAAGGCAAGCGCTCTACCACTGAGCCACCTTCCCAGCTCCTCGGGGTTGTGTTTTGAAGGGTAGATGTGACATCCTGACCCTGCTCTTCTGTGACTCAACTTGCTTCCAGAAATGGTCCTGCTGAGTGTGACATCTAAGCCCTCTCCTGATAATAGCAGGGCAGAAGACCCTGTAATTTCTTAAGATGGCAACTCTTTTACCTGTGCTTGACTGTGTCTTTTTTTTGGGGGGGGGGTCTGGTTGTGGGGCCTGAACTCTGGGCCTAGGTGCTGTCCCTCAGCTCTTCAGCTTGAGGCTAGTGCTCTACCACTTGAGCCACAGCACCACTTCTGGCTTTTTTCTTTTTACTTATGTGGTGCTGAGGAATCAAACCCAGGGCCTCATGCATGCAAGGCAAGCGCTCTACCACTGAGCCACCTTCCCAGCCCATTGACTGTGTCTTTTATGCATCTCCATTTTTAACCTTTCCTTCAAGACAAGCAATTTTAGGCAGCCTTTCCTTCACCAAAAATCTTGAAGAATGACCAAAACATCACACATATGAGGACCACACTGTGGATATAAAGCCATGGCACTTCACCGATGTCCTCTGTGACACTCAGAACTCAAACATATTCCTGAGACGGCTGTGTCTGAAAATGGACCCTAGAAGTTCTGTAGGATTCCACAGTGTTCCAAACTTTTTATTACTTTTCTCTACCTTGAGCACCCTAAGATTTTTTTAGTAACATTCAGGGAAATACATTTCCTGGAGTACTAATTGTGCTATTAAGGGAAAAGATCCGCTTTAAGGTTGAGTTATTAGAAGAATCCACCACAATTGCTGTGCAAGCCTGTGGAGGGAAATACTCCTCCTTGTAGCAGTTTTCTCTGCTCAAATCATTCACCTGAGGTATGAAGGAACATTACCTAGTTTATGACTGCTCTTGCAAACTTCACCCCGGAGTGAAATACATGTTTTTCTTTAGCCCCTCTCGCTGAACGTGTCTCTATCAGTTTGACTTCTCTCTTTGGAGACGAGCAACAAACTGTAATTTATTTCCTCTGTGTTTAATCTAGGCTCCTTCTCATGTTGATGGATCCATGAACATCCATGATTTATTCAAATGAACAACCCCAAATGCATTTCCTCTTTGCTACATGCTGTGCTAGAAGTTTGAGGTTATTGGAACCCACACTTCAGTCATCCAGGGAGACAATAAATTTTTTCTACAAAGTAGATGTGTAGGTGAATGAATCCCACTTCTTTTTCTTGCATGTCTAGGTAAAGAGTGTCATTTTGACAGGGAGTGGAAGTATGCTTTCATAGTATGGTACGGGTTTAGCTTAAGTGTGTTAGACATAGCAGGATATGCATGTATTTTAGGAAGCCACAGCCTTCAGGCTAGCTTTGGTAATGTGTCCAAAACAAAAAAAAAATCCCTTAAGCTCTGTGCACACTGCTAGCAGAACTGAATCAACATCACTTGGCTCACCATTACTTCAACACACATAGAAAATGAAAGAAAGATGGAGGAAGACAGGGATGGAGCAGGTGCTAAGAAAATGACTTAATCCAGATTCTTCTGCTACCCTTCTGTGAAATTATGGCGGATCTACCTACCCTTCCCTAAGAAACTGAGGCTCAGGGTCAAGGGGGAGGAGTGACTGCATCTGCGGTTCATCCTGACATAACCATGCAAGAAGCTCTGATATCGGACATCCCTACAGCTCCCCCCTCCTGTGCTGTCAATATCTCAGGTGCATCACTGGAGGGGAAGTCATCTGGCTTTGCTTCTAGAAGGAATTGAGATGCTTATGGGATGAGTAGAGACAAAGAGGGAGTTTTTAAAATTATCTTTTACGTCATTCTATAAAGGAGATGCCAGTTAACAAAGCAGTTTATGAATAAATCTTGGTCATGTCAAACTTTCAACATTCTTACTCATCCCTCCACTACCCAGCCCTTCTCCTACTCTCCTTAGTTTTGTAGGATATGCTGTACATTGGATTCTTGTCTGCATTTCCCCCTTCTTCTTTCCATTGTCCACCCTTTTCCTCTTGACCCCACACCACCCCAAGTGGGGTAACCATTTCCCAGTGTTTTACTATGCTGAACTTTGATTTTGGCTCCCTAAGAAATTATACTAGTTGAGATTTCCCTTGAATCTACCTTATTTTGGTTAATACATTTGTATGTACTTGCATATTACTCTATATTTATTTACGAGTTTGTAGGCTAAATATAACTTCTGCATATAAAGAAGAACATGGATCCTTTGTTTCTCTGGGTCCAACTTACTTCACTTAATGTATTTTTTTCAAGTTGTTTTCATTTCTTTATACATGGTACAATATCATTCCCCCAAAAAGGAATTAAAGTCAAATCGTGATTTGATTTAATATCGCTCAATCAAAGAATAGAAATTAAAAAAGAAACAAGGTGACTATGTGACCCCCATCCTCCATTAAAAATTTCCCATGTTGACGCAAAATAATTCACAGAAGTTTTTCATAGCCTCTACTCTACTTTTTGAGCTGGTCCCAACAGTATCTCCAGGTTTTATGCCAGGGTTCCTGTTGATTCATGAGAGTCAGCCATTAGGAACTCTTCCTATTTTACATACAACTGTAGCCTTCATGCTGCCAAGAGCATCTCCGACCATTTTGCATCTAATTTTCATGCTTTCCTTCTGGCCTATTGAGTGGCTTTTCAATCCTCAAGACTTCTCTGGTTCCCTTCAGCTGAAAATGATGCTTTTCTTTCTCTTTCCCCAGTGCTTCCTATTGCATTTATTACATTTTAAAACTCTTTCTCACTTTCTGTTATAAAACTGAATTTCCTGAGGATATGATTGTGATTAAATATCTGACACTTGACATGGTTACTTACAGCATGAAGCGGAGTAAGCACAAACAAGAACAGTAAATATGACACAAGAAATCATGAAAATACACTTAAGTAAGTAAAACCAAATCACCAGCTATGAGAAGTATAACATAGTGTGGATAGTAATTAGTAATTTCTTGAACTAATCACGTGTTACATTACACTTCATTTTATTCGATATTTTCTAGGAATAGGCATATTGGGAATTTTGCCTGAGCATTTTTGAACTGCATCACAATAATTCTTAATTAATGGATGGCTCTGAATTACTTGAGAACCTAGAAAGCATCCATCCTGGAGACTAGTGTTAGTGGCAAATATATGTGACTAACAGCTCTGGGATGGTACGTGATACAGGAATCTACCACTTTTGTATCCATGGGCAACCCACGACTAGCAGAAACTGTTGATTGGCTGGTTCTTTGATTAGTTCATGTTGTTCCTATTATAGAATTTTAAAAATATTATTTATGTATAATTTTACTTTTTAATATATTTTTATTACATATAATTTACATATTACTTCAACATTTATTTGCTTCTCATTCTCCTTCCTAGAAATACCTTCAGAAACGGTGAGACTTCACTACATTCCACTGCTACATCATTGACCAAAGAACAGGATAATCTGAGGATGCAGGCGTAAGAAATATTTGAATTGGAACAATCCATCACACTCTAAAAGTAAAGGGAGAAAATATGTAGCTTTTAGAAAAGATAATGAAGAGCTAAAAACAAAAAAACCAAGTTACATCTGGAAGGAAACTACATACAAAGACTGGTGAGGAATTCATCATGAATAAGAAAAATGAGGACCAAAATACAGAGATATATTTAGAAGTAGAGAAAGAGGACAGGTCCCTGTCTCCTGACATTGGATGGAGAGATTTTCTATTTCACCATAATAGTCAATGGTTATTTAAAGGGAAATGCGGCTATGCCATTGTTTCCTTACAAAACAAATGTAACTATCTCATTGTGCACACAAGGTAACAGGAATCAAAGGACTATTGGCTTCTACCTGCACATAGCAGCTTGGTTTTGAATCACAGGTCTTGGATGACAATCCAAAGAGGGAAGTGTGCTTGGGTGTCAAATTTGCAGTGGTCAAGTTGCAGAAGTACTAAAAATTCAGACAGAGAGCTTAAAACATAGGTGTAAATTTTTTTTGTTTTGTTTCTCACCCCGTGACAAGTATTGTTCCATTGTTTTCAACATCTGTAAAGTGAGCATATGGACAACAATATCTGAAAGAGGGCTATTTTAAGAACCAATGAGATTTATTTTAAGAATCAGTGAGATAATATTTCCTGTCAGGCAAATGGGATATGTGTCATATGTGTCAAGTGACACTGAGAAGGATTTGCTCTGGTAAATGTATGTACCTGGTCTAATTTACAGAAAGATGAATGACACAGATACAAGTTGGAATGCATGCCTATATTTTAGCTCTGTTCTCCCTGAGCATGTTTGTGTCAATGCGATTGCTGATCTCACAGAAGGGGCACATGAAGCAGGAGGACCACAAACCCCAGCAAAATTTTCTCAATTTCTGGGTCCACTTTGCACTCATGTTTTACCCTGTGATCCAGAGTTGGTGTCCAACCTTCTTGGGGACTGGTTGATTTTGGAAGGGTATGTCCTCGTGTAGGAAATGAAGGTCACAGCAGCACCAGAGAGGAGCAGGGTCTGTGGGAAAGACAGGCAACTTCTCTGCACACATTCAGACTGCCTCCAGGTGTGCAGTGAACTCTTCACAGATAGTTGTGCTTAGTGCACTTTTATGGAGTAAAGCCCACCATAATTATGGGAAAAGGGGCGAGATTGATTAAACCAGTTGCTAAAGGGGGACGTGAGAAGTCGGGAGCTCAAAACTTTAATCTTCTGGTTTTCAGCCATTTGGGTTTGTTTTCATTTCTTTACCTTGTTATTGCTATGCTTATATTTCACTATAATGACATGGATTTTGAGGTTTTCCCTTTTCTTCCGTAGGTCTACCTGGTATAGATCTGCACTCAACCTGGCAGATGGTGTACCTTTTATTTCATCACCTATCATCTATTTCTGTTTTCTCCCATGATGCATAATGTTGAGTTTTCTGCATCGTGGAGATTACATGGTACATAAGAACTATCAGGAGTGAGAACACCCAATTTAATCTTGCTTCTTTACCTACTGGTTTTATAACCTTGGTCTAACTCATGGTCCTCTCTGAGCTTCATTTTCCTCTTACAATTCGAGAGACTTTTAGAGACTCTATCTTCCCAGAGTAAAAATTAAGTCTGAATCATGATTATAAAAGTGAAGAAAAACTGTCCACTGTCTGGGCCTGTCCGCATGTTGAATGTGAGGGCATACAGTCTGATTCTAATGCTGGGTGCAAATGAGGCTGGCAAACTGCCGTCCAGCTCCTTTAATGCAGTCCCTTTCAAGAGGAAAAACATTTTCACACATTAAAACAGGAAACGCAAATGAGTCATTCTCTCCCTGGTGACCAGGCTGTTTATTCAGTAAACATTTTCCCCCCAGGAGCCCTTTTCGGAGTCCCTACTGCGAGTGATCATTCGACATCTTATTACATGAAGTCTGGGCAGCTATGATTCTGGAGTAATGGGGTCACAGCCGATCTATTTTCAGGATGGATTCATTAGATGCTAATTGCACACCGAGTGTCCAAGTTAATTCCCACCTCTTCTGTTTCTGTAATCCTTGGCCCTACATAGTAATAGCTAAATCCATCTATCTCCATAGAAACAGAGAAAGCTATAAAAGACTAACAGAGCTTGACTATGAGAGAGACAAAAGACAGAGAGAGAGAATCTGTAGGTAAAAAGTAATTGCATTTTAAGCAAGTCTAGTGTCAATTCTAAGAATAAGAGCTTCATGCTCTGTGGAAATCCAGGAAGACACTGAGAATAAACCCCAGGGTTTCACAGCCACTAAAAGAGCCACAAAAAGAGAATTTGGAAGACAATAGCCCAAGCCAGAAGGGCAGATGTTAGCCTGTCAGTGACATGAGATCAGCTGCAATAATTTTAGATTCTAGAAAAGGGAATAGGAAGGAGGTCAAGTGGCATTCACTCATTCAGTCAGGGTGACCTATCTATTTTCTGTTACTTATCAAGTATATTTCTATTTCTTGGGAATAATAAAATGAGTAAGATAGATATGCTTACATAGTTCAAGCCCTCATTAAGCTTGTATTCTTTGAGGATATAGAAGCAATAAACAAGCCATGCAGAAAATTCATGAAATAATTTCAAAGTTTGAGCGGTATTGTCAGGCACAGGAAAATGGCGGACTATTGAATCAGAAGATACTAGAAAAGATTAGTTTCATGTGGATGTTCAGAGAAGGAATCTTTGGACAAGGCAAAGTTAGACTAGGAGATTAAAAGCCCAGATAAATACAAATAACTTGAGGATATCATAGTTTGAAGTCAGAACATAAGCAGAGATTTGTGAACTAGATAAGGAGCATTCTTAGAGCCTTCAGGATTAAGCATTCCTCCATGTCTGAATATCACAACCAAGCTAGTCACACAAGTGGTTTGGTTTTGTAGTGCAGAGAAATGTTATTTTCCAATGGGATTCCCAATATGGTGCTTTAGAAGTACACAGTGACCCTCAGCTTCTCAGGGGGTATGGGACTGCTGGTATACTTTCTGTTGAGAAACCATGGGAAAGAACTAGGTTCAAGTTGTGAACTGAGACTTTGGAGAATAGGACAGAGAGTGCAAATGAATTCCTCAGCTTTCAGCTCACAAGAGATGTATACCCATTGTGGGGTGGATGGGCAACAGAAAGGAAGTGGGTAAAACAATGATCACAGATCCCCAAGCCGTGTAGGGTCTAAACAGTAAGGGGTTTTGGGATCTCCTTAGCTGACAGGCACTGGGAAGTTCTCTCCTCTTCCCAACAGTGTTGGGAAGCCATCTTAAGAAGGTCTTGTCCAACTACATTCATTTTGACAGCTTCCTAGGAATGGTAGAGTATGTCAAATACTGAAGCTGTGAGTGTTAGTGTAGTTGTGGGAGAAAGGCTGTGAATCAAAACTTCTGAGATCTTCAGGAGGCAGAAGCCTGTGTAAGGCACAAAAGTGCACAAAATTGCTTGCTAGTAAAGACGGTCAACTTGGAAATCTAACGGTGAGAGCTTGTAGTGGAAAGTGAAATTTCCAGCCTTAGCAAATAATAGGCATGGAACTAAGCTTTCCAAGAAGCTGTACTTGACGCAGCTCTACTTGCACATTGGTGTTTACTCCAACTTAAAAAGTATGGGAATGTAATTCCCTCAGCTAAGAACTTGCAAGTGCCAATGCAGAAACACAGACGTATGGGATACAGAGCATGTATGGTGGATTGTGTATGTCACCATAGCTACGTGGGAGGCCGAAATATGAAGGATATCACAGCTTGGGAAAATAATGATATTGTATTTCACCCAACCAAAAGATGGGAGTGATAGCATGTGTCAATTATCTCAGATATGCAGGAAGTCTAAATAGGAAGATCTCAGTTCAGCATACCTGACCATAAATCTAAGACCCTACTCAAAAAAAAAATCTAAAACCAAAAAGGCGATGGCCATCACTCAAATGGTGGTGTTGCCCGGCATGCATAAAACCCTATATCCAAACCCCAATATCACAAAAGAATTAGCAAGAAACAAGGAAACCTTGCCCTTACAAAAAAATCCACAGTAAGTGATCCTAAAGAATCAGAGGGAATGAAAGGCAGGACAAGGCATTTAATAGAGAGAAATTTCAAAATAATCAGTGATTCGAGAATATATAATCAGCAGCTTGAAATACTGAAGAAAACACAGTATCCAAAACAATTGAACAAAAAGGGATTCCAGAAAAATTGAACAAAATTCCTACAAAACCACCAATAAATTTAATAACAAACTCACCACTATGGACTAGCTCAAATGGAAATTAGCTATCAGGTCTTAAAGATCAGCCTGACATGTTACAACATTCAGATAGTTTCAATTTATAAAACATAGGCTTCCTGGTTTCCCTCATTTGTAATATTTAGTATATGGTTAGGATAGTTCTAGCAGAGGATCATAATAGCTCAATAGCTATGTATGTATAACCTTATAAAATGATATGGAAAACAAGAGGGGCTTTTCTTGTTTTCCCTTAATGGACTATATGCAGTCATTTCTCCTTTCTTTGGTGTATTATTTTTCCTTTGGTTTATCCCCTGTTGTCACTGTTTTTATTTTGTTTAGTTAGTTATTTTATTTTTGGTCGGTCATGGGGCTTAAACTCTGGGTACTGTCCCTCAGCTCTTCAGCTCAAGGCAAGCGCTCTACCACTTCAGCCACAGCACCACTTCTGCGGTTTGTTGGAGATCAGTCTCACGAACTTTTATGCCCGGGCTGGCTTTAAACGGTGATCCTTAAAGCTCAGCCTCCTGAGTAGCTAAGATTACAGGCATGAGCCACCGGCAGCTGGCTTGTTTATATTTTTGGTACCCTTTGTATTGTATATAAGTTTATCTGATGTGAGGGTGGGAAAATGAATCACAAAAATGGTAAGACCAAGGATAAAGGGTGAGACAATATGACAGTGATACTCATAGGACACTATTTTGGAAAGGAACTGGACTACTTAGCATGAAGGGAGTTGTGGAGGGGAAGAAAATGAGGGAGAGGTTAACAACGTTCGACAAGAATTGCACTCATTTCCTTACTCGTTTCCTTACTCATGTAACTCCTCGGTATGTACATCACCTTGACAATAAAATTTAAAAATTAAAAAAAAATTATTGTCAAGTTGATGTTCAGAGGGGTTACAGATACATACGTAAGTAGTGAGTACATTTCTTGTCTAATTTGTTACCCTTCCCTCATTTTTCTCCCTCTTTCCCTCTCCCCCAACACCCATCCCCCAAGTTATACAGATCCTTTCCAACATATTGTGTCTTGTTAGTATCACTGTTGCATTGGCTCCCCCTTGTCCTTTTTCTCACCATTTTGTTGTTCCCCTTCCCTTCCCTAATTCAGATTAATGTATACATAATACCCAGTATACCAAAATAATTTTTTTTAAAGTTGGAAGATTGTAAACCTGAAGACCAGGGGACATAATTGAAAGATGAAACTTAAGAATGTTCAGCATAGGGGAGAAAGGAACTGAAGGCACAGAAAACCTATTCAGTGAAATCCTAGTAGAAAATTTCCATAACCTAGGGATTCAGGAGCAGAAAGTACTTAGAACCCCAAAGATTCACAAGCTTCCCAAGATTATATAGTCAAAATGCCAGGAGTAGAGGAAAAAGAAGATGAAAAGCTTTAAGAGAAAAGTGCCAAATCACTGTTAAAGATAAACCTAACAGAACAACAGCAGACTGTGGCTCAAATGGCAGAGCACTAGCCTTGAGCACAAAGTGGCTCAAGGACAGTACCCAGGCCATGAGTTCAAGCCTCAGGATCAGCAATAAATAAATAAAGATAGACAGATAGATAAATATATATAGTACTGTGTATTGCTGATGTAGAGTAGGTCTCTGGTAATCACATTGTCTAAGGGGATGTTCCTTTGATGATTGTGCAGGTTGCCTTTGGTTCCTATGCTTCCTTTCTTGAAGAGAAATATGTGCCCAATGTCTAGTCTGATTTAAGACAGGTCTCTGAACATGTCACCAAAGTACCTGACAGAGATCAACTCTACTGTCTTCCAAATATGGCAAAATTATGTTAATGTTTGCTCTGTGGGGTCACCAGGATTTGTGTTAAGAAAAATGATGGAAATATGAATGACCAATACACAGAATAAGGAACTATTTTGAAAAGTAAAAATTTAGCATAGGTACATACACAAAGCCACTGAATTTATTAAGTGATCACTAACTTTATCTACAAAATATTGACTCATATGGGACCTTTCTCAAATATTGCCATTTCTATTTTAGGTGTTAAATTTCTTTGACTCCTTTGTTTTAATGATAGAATGTATTTTATTTTCTTTCCAAATAATTTTGTTACTATTACTATATTTATGATAGAATCTAGGTATAGATATAAATAATTTCTCTGTGAAGAATAATTGAGCTTTCGAGCATTCATGAACAAGGTATTAGTGTACAAGTTGCGGGATAATATTGAGAAGGTTGTGAAGTCCTAAGAATATTGCACAATAGCAAATGAAATGGAATATTCTGTTTGTAACATTCAAGGAGCCTGCCTTCTGGTCCAGTTTCTACTAATTATTAAAGTATTACAGAGTTCATTCCTACTTCCTTATACTATGTTCAATATAGTCTTCATTTGTGACTTGTATATAATTAATTGAGAAGAGGAGATGGGAAAGATAAGATTGACAGGAACAAGTTTTGAAACCTTTACTTTTCATGCAATTACATACAAATCCATTTTAGTATTTTAACATTATACCTACATTAAATCTGTTAGTATCTCCATAGCTAAATACTTGAAAGAATCAGCCTAAACAATTTTAAACCTCCTTTCTACACTAACATTCTTACTGACACACTTAAAGATTCATTAAATATTATGAGTTTGAAGGTGAAATCTCCTTTTCCTACTTTATTTTCATTTCTCCTTAGATTCTATTTTGAGTAAATGGGAGATCTTTACCCTTACAATAATCTTTCTGTTTCATTCCATCTTTTGTTTTAGATTTGTGAGAATACTGCCTCTATGTATTAAGTCAATAGCATGATTCAGATAGGATGCAGATATTTTATTGCCTTAGGAAAAGTATGTAAGCAATTACAACCTACAATTCATGTCATTCCTGAAATGGTAATAACTGGAATTTTAGAGATGATATTATAACCCAACCATTACAACTCTACAACTAACTGCTTTCCACAGCCATTAGAGCAGAGCAGTGCACTTTGTAGAGATACTTTTTAACATTGAAAATCACTGTTACCTGTTTGCTTTGTTGGGAGCACATTAAGCCTGCACGTGAGAAGTTCAAGCAGAGGTAGGGTTCTCTACAGCCATAGTTTAATTAAACATTGCTTTAATGAAAGGAACACAACACTCTTAATTAAAAGTCTCATGGAAGCCATGAAGGATGTACAAAAATACATATTAATATGTAAAATAAATTGACCAAAGGTGATGGTTCTATTTATAAATGTTATAAGCTCAGAGTTCAGTTTAATAATCAATGAAGTGATTCATGGCAGAGTCCTGGAGTAACTCCTGAAACAGGATTTAGTTCACAGAGAAAATGAGAAATTCAAGGAGGAGACTAAATTAGATGCCCCTCCATCTTTGTTTTTCTAAGTAACCTTGGAATAATGCCTTGGCTTCTTGACCACCTGCTTCTGCCCTGTAAGGTGAAGTGCTTGGCCTCTGGCTACGTTGTTGATAAAAGATATTTGTTTCATCTTCTAAACTCAAATTCGATTACATTGGTGTTCTGTCACAATCCATTTAATATACTTTCCTTAAATTTCAGCATAGAGGCTAAATTCTTTCCTTGCCATGAATAGTCTTCCATACAATGAAGGATTTAAGAAAGCGAGTCTTATACTGGGCACGGTGGCTCATGACTATAATTCCAGCTACTCCAGAGGTAAATAGAGATAGGGAAAGGATCCTGCTTCAAGGGAAATCTGGAGGAAAAAAGTCTCAGGATCCCATCTCAAGCAGTAGGTGGGTATAGTGTTATCAGCAAACCATAAATAGACACATAAAGACTTCAAAAGACATCTATCACAATAGCAACAACAACAACAACAGACAGGCCTGGTGTTGAGAGTCTGACATTCTGTCCACAGCAGGAAGCAGGCCCAGGCTGCTGGAGGTCTAAGCCAACCTGCACAAAATGCAGAGACCCGTGCCATAGACAGGACAGCAAAGGAAGTCGGTAAGGGTGGGGTCAGGGGTGAGCCCAAGCAGTGTGTCTCCTGACTAGAAAGTTCAATGGCATGAGCTCACACTCCAGTGCCACCATAACCAAAAGCGTGTGCATTCCTCTGTGTGTGGGGGGGGCGGGGGGTGGGGGGAGTGGGGGGGTATGTTCTCAGGTGTTTCTGAGGGCCATGAATGTTATGAAAGCATCCTGAACTTTCTATTTTGATTCGATTGTGTGAGGACTGAGAAAACCATGTTGGTCTGCTTTTTAAACATCAGACTTTCCTAGTGAGAGGGGGAAAGTGCAGCTGTGCAGAGCATGGCGGCCATGGAGCGGGGCAGGGGCCTGCCTTCTGCATGGGTGCCTCCATCTTCCTTGGTCATCCTGTTTGCTGGTCTTTCGGTTCTGTTTTCTTGACCTGATGGGAATTTGACCCCTTCCAGGTTCCCATCTCAGGTCCTTAAATTCCATAACTCGACATGGAAGCAGTTTCTGGAGCGTATGTAAACCTGGGATGATTCTGAGAATTAATTCAGATTAACCCAGGCCGGTTGTCTGTCAGTCCCTGGAAGCCATCACTGTGCCTTGAAGTGGAGCCAGGGCCCCATGGAAACTTTCCACCTCGTTTTGAGGCCAGGTCTGAGGGAGGCTCTGTGTGTGGAAGGACTGATATTTGCACTTGCTCTGGAAAGGAAGTCTGCACAGCCACAGCCTTGGGTGCATTGCCACAACTCCACTCGAATGTCTGTGGCGTCTACGAAGCCTCTTCCACTCACAACAATCCTATCTAGACGATTCTGAGACCCAGCCCTCGAGGGGGTTTCCTGCGGTACCACTGCCAACCCGGATCACCCTCCGGGTGGTTCCAGTTTCCATAACAGGAGAAGGTGGCTGTCTTCACTTCCTTGCAGAGAGCAGGAGGGAGAGGACGCAGAGGCCAGATTTCTTGGGGAGCAGGCAGCATGTCAGCCCAGGCCTTTTCCTCATTCTATGATCTTGGGCTCACTGAGTCCGATTTCCTGACTCTAAGTTTCCATATATATATATATATATATATATATATATATAAAATCAAAAGCCTTCAAAATATTTTCTCTGAACTTTATCCATGTATTTATCTGATTCAAAGATATCTCCTAGCGGTTTTTGGTAGCATATTTATATTTTTAAAGTTAAAAATTTTTTATAGATTTTTTCTAAATATACATGGCTTTCTTTAATTTTCAGTTTTATAAAAGAATTAATTATATATCTAAACATAATCTAAAACTGAGTTCGATGACTCGGCGCCTGTAACTCTATCATCAGTTACAATGATTTCCAGAGAAAGGAATTTCATTGTCCCTGTGAATTCCTGGATTATGTGTGAAATAAATTCATATGCTGCTTCTTTAGACTTTATCTATTCAGCCTTGTTCCTTCGATCAGCACAGAGAATGACTTTAAAATGTTCCATTTTCTCACAATTGTCTTGGTTTTCAGTATCTCACTGATTTCAGAATTCATAAAGCCATGTGCCTTGTATTATCAGAGGTCTTGTCTTTCTACTATAAATGAATACTAAACGCAAAGGCCACAGAAATCGATTTGACATCTATATGCTATCAGGTTCTTGGTGATTTTGGAGGGTATATATACAATGTTATGAGATCAGAGACCTGATCCAGAAAAACTTGAGTTAGGTTTCTGTTTGTGACTTTAGCTATGTTTGCTCCCCTCTTTCCCCCAAAATACATGTGAAACAATTAATGAACTAATGTATCTATATTTTCTTACACTTGACTCAGTTATAAGCTTTCTGAAAGTGGTGATCTTGCAAAATGCTCACCACCATTTCCAGTTTGTTGAAGTTATACATGTAGATGACTAGCAAGTATTATTAGAGAAAAAAAATTGGATGCCAGTATTTTGTAGATGTTTAGATGTATGCTGTTTGTCAATGATTGAGTTTTTTTCCTTTCATTCAACCAGTATTTCATATGAAATTCACCCCTGTAAAGATGAGATAGATATCAGATTGGAAAATCCACTGGAGAGATCAAATAATGGCATTAATTTAATTCAAAAGACTGACTCCAGACACCAAGCGGTACTTACTGCATTGACAGCACTGTACTGTGCCTCTTGATGTGGGGCTGGAAGGAAAGCTGACAAGAACTCCCTTGTGACTGTCACAGCCATGATCAAGTCACAGAGTCATGACCAGGTGGAGGCTCATCTTCTGAGGTGTCTTCTGTAGTCATACAGTGACTTTGTGGAGTGTCTTACAGTGTCCTGCCTGGACAGCTCCAGGACAGGCCCACCTCCATGGCACAAAAGCTGTTTCTAGTAGTGCCCATTCCCTTTCCATGAGTTCCTCCTTAGGATCTCCTAAGGATAGAGGTTGGCCACCCTTTGATGTTTGAATTTTCACAGTAGTTAATGAGGAGCCAGACAACAAGAAACTTATGTTTTCACCTCCCCTCCCCTTTCTTCCCTTCCCATCCTCTTCCTTTTTGTCTTCCCTCCCCTTCCTTTCCCTTTTCTCCTTCCTTCTTTCCTTCCTTCCTTCCTTTCTTCCTTCCTTCCTTCCTTCCTTCCTTCTTTTCTTCCTCCCTCCCTCCCACCCTCCCTCCCTCCCTCCCTCCCTCCCTTCCTTCCTTCCTTCCTTCCTTCCTTCCTTCCTTCCTTCCTCCCTCCCTTCCTCCTTCTTCGCCTCCTCCCTTCCTCCCTTCCTGCCTACCTGCCCTCCTTCCTTCCTCCCTTCCTTCCCTCCTTCCTTCCTTTCTCACACTCTGCCTCTCAAAATCAAATTTTAGAAGTGGAAATGTATACCTTTCCAGTAAGAATTTGCATTTTAGTGTTTAGAGTATGGACACACACACACACACACACACACACACACACACACACACACACACACAAGTACATGCACCACAGACACTAATGTTTTATTAGATTCCCTAAAGAACCTATTCCACAATTCCTCTTCCTCAAAGTAATCATGTGGCATTAAAAAAAGCAAAACAATAATATATTATATTCTCTTTTTTTCATGACATGTGATTCAAGTCAGTTAAGTGTAAAGATCTAAGTGTTCAGGGTATCCCTTCTGTGGTTGAGATAAGTAGCTGGACTTTCTGGACTTTGTTCACTGGTCTTCCTTGTGTAGGAGATCATCCTGACAATTGCTAATATGTAATAAGATCAAGTGAAACCCAGTCTTCTTGAGTCACTGCTGTCAACATTCCACCAATTCCTATTTAAATAAGCTTGATTCAATTGCTTTATATTTCTTTGTTGAAACTACTTTCTTATTTAAGGGATCAGATTCTATGAATGATATATAATCTTTCTTTCCTTTTCAACATCACAAGCAGAATGATTTAAAATAATGGGAACAAGTATATTCAATCAAATTATTTATATCCTCCTTATGAAAATGACAGATAATTTAATGGGCCATGAAGGGTAAACCAAACCATACAGAGTGAAGAATTAATTTATTAGTAACCATGTCAATTGTTCCAATATGCATATTTGAATGAGGGGAAAATTGTCTTTCCAAGAGACACTTGGTAGTGTATAAATCTCTGGTAGAATTATAATTAATGCTATAAACTGTGGCAGTCAAAAAATTTGGAAGACTAAACTATAATAAAAGAGCTGACTTCCTTGATATCAAAGATAGAGTATGAGGGAGCCAACAAAAGCCAAAGAAAACCTGACTTTATGAATGCTTCTAAAAATCACATCTATCTCTGTTAACTGCACTTTAATATATGTGTCAAGTTTCATTCTTATTTCACCAGCTGAGTTGCTGCTTTGTATGTTTCCTAAAATGGAAATTTTCAAGATATAGCAAAAGTGGACACTGTTAAAAATTCAAGAATAAAATGCAGACCTAGTGAATCTCAAATCTTACTGCCTTATTATCATTGATCCTTCAGTATCCAAGCACTACTCTGATAGAATGAGCTAATAGATGTTTTGTGGGAGATTGTATGAAGTTAATTCCTTGTTTAGATAATTCAGCTTTAAACATTTGATAGGATTTACCTCTCCCAGGCTTTCCTTTGCTGGAAATTTGTGGTAGGTTATTCCTTTATAAGCTATTCTACCAGGATTTCATCTTTCTTCTTGAGTCAGTTGTACCAATTTATGTCTTTCTAGGGTTTTTTCAACTTTATCTGAGATATTGAGTTTATGCAACATTTTCAGGGGACCTCTTATCATTTTTGTTGCTTATGTACAGATGGAAACAATGTGTCTATTTGTTTCTGATTACAATAATTTGAGTGTTCATTGATTTTCTGTGTGTGTACTCCATCAACTAAACATTTTTGAAATTTGTTGATATCAAGGAATCAATTTTTTGATTTTCTTATTACTAATTTCAGTATCTTTTTAGAGTAACACAGTAACTCATGCATTTAAACACCAATTATGGCCAGTGTTGAAATTTTTTATGGATTTGGACAAATTATTTGGACATGTATACACTATTTTAGAATCTTATTCATGTCCAGCTCATTAGTTCTTTCCTTCTGCAACCCAAAATGTCAACCCCAAACCCAAAGTCAAATACATTCTCTATCAAGAATGTAACAACCTAGGTTGTTAGTATTTGATATTCAAATTTCTATTTGACATTCAAGTTTGTAATTTACCTTGAGTTAAATTTTGTAAACAAGATTATGTCTGTGTCTATCCTTTTTTCAAATAGATGTCGAATTCTTTCAGCACCATTTCTTGAAAAGACTATCTTTGTCTCATTGTCTTGCTTTTATTCCTTGGCAAAAATTGATCACAGAATTATATTTCTGGCCTTTTAATGTAATCGCATTAGTTATTTTTTTATTTTTCAGCAAAATCACAATTTTATTTCCTGTACTTTTCCTGCAAACGTTGAAATTGATAATACTGGCAGTGCTCTAAGTTTATTATTCTTCTTTGACAATATGTTCAATAGACTAGGGAGAGTCCAGTCCAATTCAGCCTTGCCCTATGACCATAGTGGATATGTAAACTTCCAGATTAACATTAGAATCAATTTTTCAATATAATAATTAAAAAATTGATGTGAATTTGAGTTACTTTACATTGATCCTATTGATTAGGCCGCAAAGACAAAATGCTGAAAATATTAAATATTCTAATATACAACCAGGGATAATCTCTCCATTAAGTATTCTGAGTTTTTTCTAGTGTGTTGGTTCTGAGTCTTGAACTTGGGGGTTAGGAACTGCCCTTGAGCCTGTTTTGCTCAAGGTCAACATGCTGTCACTTGAGCCACTGCTCTAAGGTGCTCACACAGGCTTGCATGTGCACGTTAGGCTCCAGCATTTGGGAAATGCTGCTGGCTGCTCTCCCACCCTGCTTAAACTGAGTTACAGATGTTCTCCAGTATTTATATTATATATTTTGTATTATGTGTTTACATATATATTTGGAATGATTTGATAAATGAACTCAATTTAGTCCAGTTTTTATAGGAATCCAGCATTCAAGTCAAGCAACACATATACACACAAAACTCCATTCATATCTATTTCAAAGTTTATTAGACGTAAAAGGAATATAATAAAATGGAGGTTTCTCTCACTCTGCTTGAAATCACTCTATTCTTGATAACTTTATTTTTGTGAAGACACATCCACCTGTCACAGTAAGAATTAAAACAACACACAAACATGCACACTACCATCACATAATTCAATGTTGGATTTGAGTAGGCATTTGGAATATCAAACAGATAATGAAGATAGCTTCTGTGTGTGAAACAACCAGAGAGAAATCTAATACTCCTTCATCCCAGGTGATTTGGAGAATGGAGTTAAAGGAGCCCTTATTCACTTGTGAGGACCCTAGTGCAGAGCATTGTGCCCTCCTAAGTGTCAGTCTTTTATGGTCATGCTGGGCTGAAGTCTACATTGTTTGTAACTCATGGTACTGTTTGATGGCCAAGATCAGAACGATGCTTTGGCTTGCTCTAATATGATAATAGTTGATTGACCAAAACATTTCATTACTGAAGTACAAGCATTGGAATGTTGTTTAAAGTAAATGGTTTCTCAAAAACTGAATAAGCTTTTCCCATTCCCTAGGAGATGACTTCCTTTATGGTCCATCATTTCCTTTTCTTAGAGATGTAAGACAGTAAATCCTTGTCTAGAATCCCATGCTTCAGAGCGTGTGGCCATCCATCGTGTGGATCACGTGATGGTTATATACCAAGAGAATATCAATTCAGGGCTATTATTTGCTTTGTTTTTTTTTCTCCTGATCTCCAGTATTTTGACACATGCCTGGATTAATCTTTGGCTCCATGTAGTAAATCTTCCTGAATATATTCACTTGGGAACATTTTAACCAACAGTTGCCAAAGTAAAAATTTATAATTTAAATCAAATAAACTCTTATTGACATCCTGTTTATCTGTCACCTCTAATATATCTATTTCAAAATGTTTGAGATGGATTTTTTAATTTATTGATGATATCGATAGCCTTTGATTTCACAGCTGTAAAAATACAGAGTACAATTTTAACAAGTTGCAGGTGTCTTTCATTTTATCAATGTCCAAAAGTTTAGCCTTGCTAACAGCATGTTTAGCTTCTTGAAGCTTGATAAAAATCATGAGGGAGCTATGATGTCATTCACATTGGCTAAGCCCTTTATTCCTTGAGTCCTGTTTCTCTTTCGCTCTTTATCCCCCTGACTTCCTCCTTCTCTTCAACAGTGGAGTGAACAAAATCGTTAGGGCTAATTTTATGCATCGACTTGATTTGGTTTAAATATCACATATTTCTGGAAAAGCATTACTTTGGGGTGTACCTCTACAGGTGTTCCAGAAAAGATGAGTGTTAGATATTATTATTAGGAAATTATTAGATAAAAAAATCGATTTATCCTCACCAGGGCATCTCCCAATCCTTCAAAGTCACAAGTTGAATAAAAAGGGTAGATGGATTATTCTCAATCCCCAAACCTCCTTTCTTCTCAGGTCACTCTCCTGTTTCTCAAATACCAGAGTGTCTTCTGGTTATCCGGCTTGCAGAGAGGCCTCCATAGTACCTAGTACATAGCACATAAGCCAACCAGCTAATCAATTTGTTCCCATGTATTTATACATATCTTGCACTCCTCTTTCTCTAGGGAATCTTGCCTAATAATAACTGAATATTTTTAATAACTGAAGATTTTTAATACTTTCTTACATTACTTCTTATCATCTTTTTATAAAACAAATGACCATTCATACTCCAATTTAACATGTACATGAATAAAGACCTTATTGCTAATTGAAGTGGTAAATTTATTTAATTTTTCAACAGCACTGAAGATAAATTTAAATTATATCCTATATTGAATTTATCTCAGTCTATAATATATAGTTTAGGTACGAGCTCAGGTCTGGTCTATAGGTTTCAGGGGGACAAAAATGTGAAAAGCAGTAACATATAAGAAGTTGATGACTATTTAATTTTTCCAAGTAAAACCCTGAGTTTTACATTTCTTATTTTCCATGTAAGCATTTTTCTTTCCTTACAAGTTAAATAAATACCAGAGTCTATTACTCCAATCAATTGCCCAATCTTTTATTTCTTTTGTCTTGCTTAAATTGTGAAAGCAAGCAGAGACTATTTCACATTTGGCTTCTCTTTGCATGTTTTCTTGACAGCTATAAAAATCTATCTTTTGAAATGTAGTGCTGGCTGGGAAGGGATGTATAATTTAGGTTGCATAATTTGATAATAAAAATAAAATGTCCATTTGTCGATGTGCAGCTATTGTTACTGGCATAACTTCTTTAGCAATGATTGCAAGTTTTGGTGCTGAATGATCTGCATGTACTTTTCTTTTATGTAAGTCCAAGAAAGAAAAATACCCTTTAATGTTTATAAAATATTCCCCAGCTTCTTTCTGGGTTTTACATTCTCAATGCTGGAGCTTTTTTCCGAATTATTAAAAGAATAAATTGTACTATTCTATTTAGTTTATAAAGTGCTATGCATGCTTTCTCTATGTATTGAAGAAATTATGAATATATTTTGCTGCCATATTAGCTTCTGCCATTGCTGGACCAGATTTGCTGTCCTGGTGGTGGTGGTTTGTTGACCAGCGTCTCCAGCTCTGCAGTAATACCAGTCAGTCCTCACAGGACTTAGAGACCAGTGGATGCCATAGCACGCTTTTATTTACTCTGATCTCCTCTAAGAAAGAGGAAAACTCTATCAAAAATGGTGTAGTAGGAATCTGACTTATTCTACTTAGAAAAAATGTGCACACACGGCAATAAAATAGTGGACAAAATAAATAAAAATGTGTTCTTAAAAATGTCGGACACCCGGACACCAGTGACTCACACCCTAGCTACTCAGGATGCTGAGATCTGAAGCTCATGGTTTGAAGCAAGCTGGGGAAGGAAAGTCAGTGTGACACTTCTCTTCAATTAACCACCAGAAATGCCTGAATTAGGCTATTATTCAAATGGTAGAGCACTAAACTTGAGGAGAATGTTTGGGGACAGCACCCAGGCCTGAGACACACAAACCTAGGAGGCTGAGAACTGAGGACAGGATTGTGGTGTGAAGTCAGCCTGGGAATGAAAATTCGTGAGGCAATTATCTCCAATTAAGCACCACAGGCTGTAAACAGTGCTATTGTTCAACTGGTAGAGTTCCAGACTTGAGCTTAATTGCTTAAGGAAAGCATTCTAGCCTTGAATTCAAGTCTCAGTACTGGCACACAAACACACATGCATACACACCCACATTCCCCCCCCCCCCCCCCACAAATACTGGACATCAGACAATAAAGTCAATGATTAATTTAAGATAAAAAACAAAAGAGATCATTTCTATCTTATCGGTTAACTTTCACATGTAACAATGTCTCTAATGTTTAAAATAGCAGATGAAAGAGAAAGGATGAAGGTAAAAAGAGAGGAGAGAAAAAGATATTGAGAGAGAGAGAAAGATTTCTAGATACATCTTCAACTGAAGGCTGATGGTGTGTGTGTGTGTGTGTGTGTGTGTGTGTGTGTGTGTGTGTGTGTGAACAAAGCTGGAGGACAATGGAATAATGACATGAAGAATTAGAGGTAAGAATTTTTATTTCACATGGTTCTAAGGACTGTTAATATTTGCACTTGAAACTTGAAACTTGAAAAAGGAAATCAAAACAGAACTTAGAAAATGGGAAAAAACTCCCATGCTCCTGGATTGGAAAGATTAGCATCGTAAAAATGGCAATACTTCCCAAGGCTATCTACAAATTCAATGCGATACCTATCAAAATTCCACCCTCATTCTTCAAGGAAATAGAAGAGGCAATCCAAAAATTCATATGGAACAATAAAAGACCCTGAATAGCAAAAACGCTTCTCAATGGAAAGAACACTTCTGGAGGAATATCAATACCAATTTTCAAACTCTACTATAAAGCCATAGCAATCAAAACAGCTTGGTACTGGCATAAGAACAGACCTCAGGACCAATGGAATAGAATTGAAAACCCAGGAATGAACCTACAGACCTATAGCCATCTAATCTTCGAAAAGGGAGCTAAAAAATAGAATGGAAGAAAGACACCCTCTTAAGTAAATGGTGCTGGCAAAATTGGTTAACTACTTGTAGAAAACTAAAGTTAGATCCTTATATATCACCCTGCACCAGAATCAACTCCAAATGGATCAAAGACCTCAGAGTCAAAGCAGACACTGTGAAAACATTACAAGTTGGAATAGGAGAAACCATAGGTCTCCTTGGCGCAGGCCGAAATTTTCTTAATAGAGACCCAGAAACACAACAAATCAAAGAAACTTTGGACAAATGGGATTGCATAAAGTTGCAGAGCTTCTGCATGGCAAAGGACATAGCTACCAAGATCAATAGAAAGCCCACGGATTGGGAGAAGATCTTCACTAGCCATACAACGGACAAGGGTCTCATATCTAAAATATACTTGGAACTCAAAAAATTAAATCCCCCAACAACAAATCCTAAAAGAAACAACTGCCTAATAAATAAATGTGCTAATGTCTTAAAGAGAAACTTCTCTGAAGAAGAAAGAAGGATGGCCAATAAACACATAAAGAAATGCTCAACCTCCCTAGCCATAAAAAAAATGCAAATGAAAACAACATTGAGATACCACCTCATCCCAGTTAGAATGTCTATAATCAAGAACTCTAATAACAACAGATGCTGAAGGGGATGTGGACAGAAGGGAACCTTACTTCATTGTTGGTGGGAGTGTAAACTTGTTCAACCACTTTGGAAAGTAGTATGGAGGTTCCTCAAAAGACTCCACATAGAGCTCCCCTCTTCCCCAGCACTCCCACTTTTGGGAATTTACCCAAATGTTTACAAACAAGACCACACTAAAGCTACCAGCACAACTATGTTTATTGCAGCATTATTTACCATAGCTAAGGTGTGGAACCAACTCAGATGCCCCTCAGTAGATGAATGGATCAAGAAAATGTGGTATATATACACAATTGAATTCTATGCCTCCATCAGAAAGAATGACATTGCCCCATTTGTTAGGAAATGGAAAGAGTTGGAAAAAATTATATTAAGTGAAGTAAGCCAAGCCCAAAGAAACATAGGTCCCATGGTTTCCCTTATTTGCAATATCTAGTATATGTATTGAGTCAAGCAGAAAAGGTCAGATAAGTTGATGTTAGGGAAATGAACCCTAAGATATGTATTTAAATGTTTTTTTTTCTAACATGCATTTGTTTCTAAAGCATTTATAAGATTATTTCTTTGTTACTTTGTATGTCCCTCCCCCACAGTATAACCCCTGTTTCCGCTGTATTTGATGTCGGTATAATTTGTGGAGGGGAAGGGGAAAAACAAGTCGTTTAAATAAGGATACAGGTGGACCCGTTGCAACAATGAGAAGTACAAGTTGTCATCTCGAAAACGAACTTTACAACTTTGGTGTGGGGGGGAGGAGGATTGGGTGGGGGTAGGGGGGGAGGCTGGGAAGGGATGGGAAGGGAAAACAAAGGAGGAGTCTACAATGCTTGATAAGAAATGTACTCACTATCTTGCCCATGTAATTGTAACCACTCTGTATTTTCACAATAAAAAAATGAGAAAAAAAGAGGACAAATAAAGATATAAATACTTAAAAAAAAGAATTTTTATTTCGCATGGTTCTAAGGACAGTTAATATTTGCACTGGCCAGACTGGAAAAACCTCATTATTCCTGAGATGATGAGTAGAGGACACAGAAGAATTTCACCTCAATAATGACACCTCAACAATGTTCTTGTCCTAGCTAACAAAATGTGAGTGAGTCAAAAGGATCAAAATATTTGCAGGTCAATTACCTAATATTCAGAATGCTCATTATAAAAGAATATACATGTCAATATAATTAAACAAATTAAGTGTTAAGAAGGAAAATTGTAGGCTGATCTGGATAGACATCAAAGCATCTGAAAAAGAATAAGTCCCAACTCTGACAAAACCACATAGGAAACTAGGAAGAGAATTCAACTTCTTCAACATGCTATGTGACAAAAATGAATAATAAAACTCCTGACAACTGAAATTTTGAATGTCATACCTGAGCAATAATAGAACTATGTATTTCCTGAACACTTGTTTTTCCTGCTATTGGGAGTTATCTTGTACAATTAATTACAAAAAGAATATATGAGAGAAAACTTAAAATTGTGTTTATGTATAAATCATATGGCACACCATGTAACAAGTTCTAAAGATACCATTATATATTTTGGCCCAAGGCTGATTAATTTCTTCTTATTGTTAAGTAATATCATATTGTTTTATGTATTCAAAGAATGTTTATCCATCCACCTACAGAAGGACATCTGGGTTGCTTTCAAGTTTAGCAATAATAAAATAAGCTACTGCCAACACCACATCCAAGGTTTGTGAAGAAACGTTTGCAACGTACTTGGGAAATACCACGAATCACAATGACTTGATCACATGGTTCCAAGGCTCTTGTTCCAGTGTGTACTTTCTAAAGCAGGAAGAAGCACTCTGTGGCCCCCACAGTATATGCCCCACCCAACAGCATGTGTGTTATGGCTCAGAATTGGGGCTGAGCAAAGTGGTGGGCAGGGTATCTCAGTGGTGTGGTTTTTCATTTCCCAACAACATAATGATTTCTTGATCTTCAGCATCTTCACTTACCATATATAAATCTTGGTTGAGTTTTTGTTCAGCTGGCTTCCCCACAAAATCAATATTAAAAAATCACTGATTAATAATAGAAGTTAACAGCTAATGAAAATATTTTTGTTCAATAGGATAAAAAAGGAAACATTCAATGATATATCTGATTATAACTTTATAAGATACAACACCATCATTACTACTGTGTAATACTAGATAACTTTTACCTATACAGTTATCTATAAAATAGAGTAATCTATAAAATATTGTTTAGATAAACAAAAATACCCTAAATACTAAGCATTTTTGTATTCATTTTGCACAGTATTTTATTTAATGGCTTCCTCTCCACCCTCCCCCCCCCCCCCCCCAATCTCAATGTTGAGGATTGAACTCAGGTCTTTGTACATGATAGGCAAGTGCTTTACTACTGGACCACATTCCCAGTCCTCACCCTATATTTAAAATTAATTACAATGTTTCTGAAATAAGGATACTGTGTCTAGCATCTTGTCTTCTTGGTGAATCAAGGTGAAGTTCTACCCCCAAGTGATGGGCGTGCCTGAATTCCTGGAGGCAGGGGTGGGGACTTAGGCAATAGGTTACTGGACCTGCCAGTCCTGTGCCATGAACTCACCAAACTCCTGAGCTCCCTCTGTGACCTTCCCTCTTGACCCAATCAGCTCAGCCGCCATTTTGTGCCATGCCTCATGTCTCCTGACTCTCTTAAGGTCCCCAAGGTGTCCCTCTTCAGCTCTTCATTGGAATTGATCAGGTTTGTTGGGATAGTTTCTCTGCTCTTTCTTTGCTTTACTACCCTCATGACTCAGTTTTCTAACAGTGTTAAGCATACTGGAGGCTGAAAGTTTTTTGGGGGACATATTTCTACCTGTAGTTGCTGGCTTTCTAATAAAGACTCCTGACTTGGGCTCTCAAAAAACTATCCTAAATATATTAGAGGGAGATGTAGTTATTTTCATGGTCTAAAATACTCATTATTGTTAAGATGTAAGTTCTTCTTAATAGATAAGTAGATTAAACAGGAATTGCAACAAGGTCATTCAAAACTATTGTTTTCTAGAGAAATAGTACACAAGAAATACAGAAAGAGGAACATCAAATAGAAAAATGAACAGGTAGAGAGCTTACATTACTTGATTTTGAGACCTGTTATAAGGTGAAAATACTGGAATAAAGAAGACAAATTTGTCACTAAGACATAATAAAGAGTCTAAGTAATAGAGCATCATGTATATCTAGCCAATTGATTTTTCCACAAATCACAAAGACAATTTGGTCAAAATAACTACATATTATTCACAAAATTAACTAACATCAACTCATAATCAAGAACATAAAATATGAAAATATAATAATTTTTGGAAATATTTGTGACTTGCTATGCATAAATTTCTTTGAGATATCAGCAAGGCTCAATGCATACAAAAATTGAAATTTTTGTCTTTATTAAAATTAAGAGCTCCTGTTATTCTAAAGTTGCTAAAATCTAGTCAAATAATAGGACAATAGTTCTGAAAATGGATTCCTTAAGAGTTGATGCATCTTCTGCAAAGTAGTCTTGTGAATATACACAGAAATTTCCTTTCATAGACGCAGTTACTAAAAGAGATCAACTATCCCTGGACTTATCAACAAGCCAGAAAACCATGAGACCACAAACTTCTACTCAAAAAGGAAATAAAATAATGTCATTTGGTAGGACATGTTTGAATATTAAAATAATTATGTCAAGTGAAATAATACAGGTGAATTGTATTATATCATTCCATTTATACAACCGTATTTTAAAAAGATCCTCTTTATAATGACAACTCAAATAAAACTCTGAGGAAGGATTGCTATATGTGAGAACGAATTGTGTGTGGGGGTTAGTTATGTTGACTTGGTGTGGTAATGATTTCCCACAAAATGAAAACAAAGCATAACAAACTTACCAAGTGACCTTAGCTCACAGCTATAATCCTTAGGCAGTTGCTAGGAGGAAATAGTTGCTAAATGAAGGATCAAGATTCCAAGAAGCCTGGGTAGAAATGTCTTTGAGATTCCATCTCCAATTAACTAGCAAATTGCTGGACTTGTGGCATCTCTCAAGTGGTAGAGCTCCAACCATGAACAAGAAAGTCAAGTGACACCACAAGGTGTTGAGTTGAACCCCCAGGGAACTAGAATGAAAAACAAATTTCACAAAATCAAATTTCACACTTCACATCATTGTACTATATCAATTATGGTTCCATTTAAAAATGAAGAACACGGATAGATGTAAATCAAGATATTCCCATTTCCATGAAGACCGAGGAGAGAAATCTAAAAAAAACCAAACCTCATGCAGCCAGTTATGACTGATGTCCTGCTTCTTGTGATCTTTTCTGTAAGCAAAGACCTTTGACCCAAAATATTATTCTGCTCATCTCTTCATGTACTAGTCTAATTCAAGATGAGAACTCTCTCATATTATATCTCGTGGCATTATGATGAACTTCCTCGGACTGACTGTATTATTCCCATGCATTGGTTTTGCCAAAATTTCAGAAAATCTTCACATAGCCAAGTTTTAAGGAACTATAAAACTGGCCAGTGATTAAGTGTTCTACATTCCTGTATCCTGTATTACAGCTAATACGTGGTTTTTCTCTCAAAACAAAAGATCGACAGTCTGTATCTTACGGAGATTATCTCTGACTTCTAAGCAAACAAGGCACAGTTCACGGACTTGTCTAGAACCCTTGTATTAGTTAGCTTTCCGTTATTATAAGTGACTACCAAGGCTGGTTACTTTTGTTTTTATTAGGCTTCTGTTTGGGGATGTTCAAAGCCCATAAATGGGTCGAGTGGAAAAGAGCCATGGATCTGTGGTAGGAAAGGGTGGAGGGTAGCATGTTATGGCTAGAGCTGATGAAAAATCAGATGGCCTCATGTCCAAAAGGAACAGAGGAAGGAGGTAGTCAGAAACAGCACCAATCTTTTCCCAAGAGCCTGCCATCAGAAATACTAAGGGATGCAGGAGGCATCCTCATACACACCACGGTCTTGGTCTCAAGTCTCACCTCAGGAAAGAACCTATCATCTCCTAATTGTTTTACCCAGGAAATGAAGACATCCATCACAGTGGACCGGTGAGGGGCAGGCTGCACTCTATCCACAGTGCTCTTTGTCTTCCAAAATTCAACAGTGTGATCATGAATAAGACACAATCTTTTATGGCAAAAATATGTTTTTATCAAGTCAATCTTTGATCTTAAATTTTTAAATAATTTCTTCACTTTCTATTGTAAAGGTGATATACAGAGGGGGTACAGTTACATAAGTAAGGTAATAAGTACATTGCTTGTCAAACTTAATACCCCTTCCCTCATTTTTCTCCTACTTTCCCTCCCTCCCGAACCCCCAAGGTGTACAGATCATTTCCCACATACTGTCTTGTATATCTCGCGGTTGCATTGTTTCCTCCTTGTCCTTTGTATCACCATTCTGTTGTTTTTCCTTCCCTTCCCTAATAAAGATAAACATATAATCAATACCAGGTTAACAAAATCAAATACAGTGACAACAGAGGATATACCATAGGGAGAAGAACAAACAAAAGAAACAAGAAATCACATAGTACATTAAATGTTTTATCTCCTGAAAGTTGATACAACCTTTTTTCTGTAGTTTTTTTCCAGTGTTGTTAACTTGGACTTTTTCCATATGAAACTAGTTGTTTAGTCGGGAAAGAACAGATGGGTCTCTTCTGCTTCCTTTGACCTCATCTTGACAGAGTTGTTGGGGTGCACAGCTGCTGCCTTACAGGGGATCCAGTCTACCCAGAAATAAAGATCTTAGCTTTCCACATAAAGGCCATTTAGGATGAAGCCAGAAAACAAATGTTTTCAGACCACAAAATGTGGGTTACCAACAATGAAGATTGTCAGCGCTGATCTTCAGAGATTAATATTCTTCCCCTGGGACTGAAAGCTTCCGGTTTGATGTGGCCATAGAAAGGAAAGGATCTTCTCTGGGTCCAAGTAGTTCTCTATAACATAAGCATCACCAACAGAGATGATAGGTCCTACTTGCATTAATTATTAACAGTTGTTAATAATGGTAGTTAGCACTGGTAGTCATTACATTTTTTTTTAAAATATAGAATATTGGAGTCTTTATTATACAGTTAACAGGCTGCAGGCCGCCAGTTGTTACAAAGGCCTATAGGACACAAATACACATAACACAGCTAGGAAATATGCTATAAAGGAAAGAAATAACAAAAATAATACCAACATATAGTTAGCCAAGTTTTTGCCACTTTATGTTTGCCTTTTCCTTTGTACAATGCCCTAGTATTGTCCTTTAATTCTAAGATCTCTCATCAAAATGAGATCCTTTTATATGATCAGATGTTCTTCTCCTAAAAAGATTCTCCTTTCATCTCACTGTGTGTGAGTAGTTAAGAGACCTGTATATAATTTATCCCAATGTATTTTTCTTTCTTTTCTAGTTACATCATATTTTATTTATTTATTTTTATGTGATTTTTTTATTGTGAAAATACTGTACAGAGGAGTTACAATCACATGGGCACGATAATGAGTACATTTCTTATCAAGCGTGATCACAATAGATTGGGTATAAAATCCTGTGAATCCAGCCACCAGAAAGGGATTGCACATAGCAATCCCGGTGGAAATTTTACGTAGATTTCTTTTCTAAATTATAATTACTAGTTATATAAGAGGATCATCATTCAACAAATCCATTTAGGAATTCAATGCCTATTTATCCATGTCACCCTGTTAGCCATTCTTCCTCCTCCCTCCCAAACCTTGGTATGGAATTTGTGCCAAACACTTATTATTTGTGCTACCTTGGAAAGTTCACTTAATCACCATAATTAATCTCTCCGCTGCAAATAACAGCAAAGCTTTGTGAATGCCGCAGGAATAGATGATGTGCATGGCCACCATCACTTTATCTGCATCCCGTCTCCCTTCTCAAGGAGAAATACTCCCCACTTAAAATTGTTCCTGTAGAACCATAAATACAAATTTCAATCTGTGAACAAAATTAAAGTCAGCAGGTTTTTTTATTTCACAAAGACAATTTCTTTCAAAGAAACCTTTAAGAATCTCATAATTTCAAAAGGTATTTTAGTTTCTATAAAATATAAGAAAAATATATCTCTATCTTCTCTCCTCTCCTCTCCATCTCTCTGATGATTAGATTTGCATATCTGATTTTCTGCTATCATTGTGTTTAATTGTAATGTATTTCACAAGTAAAATAATCAACTTTTTTTTCCAGGCAAGTTGTTGACTCTAAGTACCTTTGATTTGAGTTTATTCAAATATAACTGATGAAATCCCACAGTCATAGCTTCATACTGTGTTTTTTGGCTGATCCATCATTTCAGACCATTGTTTTGGATTGCAACTTATGTGGCCAGAGCAAGCTACAAAGAAGTAGAGAGAGGAAGTCATTCTTTTCCAGTTGTTCATTCTCCTCTAGAGCTGTAAGTGGACATGAAAGTGACTGAGGGGCATGTATAAAACCTATGTGTCATGCTCAGTTACCTGTTTATGCTTATTTTGAGTGGCCATTTCTGGCACAAGGAAGGCAGAAAGTAGTTAATGTAAAGATAAAGAACCGATGAGGTAGGTGCCAGCTATATACTTTTTCCAACAAAACAAAACTGTCTTATTAAGATGGATAAATTATTACTTTAGAGCTGCTGTAGTGTATGTATTTGTTGTCATGGGACAGAGTAGACCATGCAAAACCTATTAACTTCAGGGGCACAGGACTGTCCCCGTGTCCCCCTGCCCCTTGGGTGACCCCAAAGCCAGTGTGCCAGGGAGTAATTCACAACTTCCCACGGAGCTGTTTTTGCCCTTCCGTTGTTTGTTTTTATTGATGTTTCTGACTCATCATAGTGATGATGATGATGTTTGGGGAAAGCTTCACCAGACTCTTCTAGAAGTGATGAGAGAAGGCCAGAATCCCAACATGGGAACAGGATCCACTGTGGAGTTCGCTTCCCTGGTTTCCTTGGTGAAGGCTAGAAGGTGGTGGCATTTTCACAGCGCATGCCTAGCGCATGCACACACATACACACACACACGCGTAGCGCTTTCATCAGAATGGCCCTTTTCTTTGCTCTTGTTGTGCCTCATCCCCTTACACATTGTTCACCATGTTCAGGAAGATTCACTTTTCTGTTGTCATTCACAAATGCCATGATGTTGCTCTCCCTTTAACGTTCTCTTTCCCTCTCACTCTCTAATCACTTTAAATCCCACAACTGCGAATGTAAATTGTATTTTCATGTGTGCTTTTAGTGTGTGAATAAATGTGCATGCGTGTATATATATGTATACATACATACCCATATATAAATGCATATGCAACATTGAGTGCATCTACAAACAGATTTAGACTATATCTAGTATCCATATTTAAAATAAAATATGCAGTCAAGTGCCAGTGGCTCATGCCTATAATCCTAGCTACTCAAGGGCTGAGATCTGGGGGTCACGGTTCAAAGGCAGCTCAGGTAGGAAAAGTTTGTGAGACTCTTATCTCCAAAAAATCACTCAGAAAACTGGAAGTGGTGCTGTGGCTCAAGTGGTAGAGCGCTAGCCTTGAGCTGAAGAGCTGAGGGACAGCGCCTAGGCCCAGAGTTCAGGTCCCAGGACTGACCAAAAAACAAACAAAAAATACAGCTTTTGTCCCTCTGAGCTGCTCACATCACTTAACGTGATGCTATTCATTTACATCTCTTTCTCTGTAAATAATACTATTTCATTTTCTGTGACTGAATAATGCTGTACTGTTCTGTATACCAATTAAAAAAAATCTTTATATTGGTGGTTGGGAATATGGACTGGTTTCATAGCATGGCTGTGGTGAACAGTGCAGCAATAGACATGAAAGTTCAAGTTCCCTTTGTTATTTTCTAATTGCCATTTCTTCAGATACATGCCCAAGAGTGATATTACTGGGTTAAATGGAAGTTCTGCTTTAGTTTTGGAGGATCGTCTGCACCGATTTCCATGGTGTTATACTGGTTTACATTGCTATCAACAGTTTATGGGAGACCCTTTTGACTTGCATCACTGTTGATGATAGCCACCTTGATTGAAGCGAGGCAAAATCAGTATCAGTTTGATTTACGTTTCAGTTATGGCCAAGAATACTCCAACTGAATCAAAGTTCTTAGAATACGGCACGAAAATCTGAAATTATTAAAGGAAAATTATTAAAGGAACCAATAGGGAAAACACTCAAACATATGGATTGAGGCAGACATTTTCTGATTAGAAACCAGGAGGAAGGGGTGAGAAATGAGATGGCGTCAAACTGAACCACTGACAAGAGAGAAAATAGTCACCAGACTGAAGACAGCCTACAGAAGTGGAGAAAAGCCTTATAGCCCATAATCCATTCATATAGAATTAATAATCAGAACAAACAGAGGAAAAAACCCTAAGGAATCAGCAACTAACTTATCAAAGAATCAGTTACTTAGTTATCAATTAACCAACCGGCAAATAAACAGAATAGATAATTCCCAAAAGAGGGAGTACACATAGCCAATTGTTCTGAACATCTATTTTTCAAACTGAGAGGAAACCAAGAAAAAAATGATTCAGAAATTGGACAGCCTAGTTATGGAAATACAAGTCCTTTTCTTTCTTTTATTTGTTTTTGGATGAATTGGATCTTCTTTTTTATCTTCTTTTCTAGGATCCTCCCTATTTCTACCTTCAAAGTAGCTGGCATTATAAGCATATACAACTCTGTCTAGCCAGAGATGTACGCTCTAAGGCATACATACAAGTCATCTTATATTTGCTTTTATTTTTATTTTTTTGCTTGAAGAACAATTAGCTCTTTTTTACAGCTTATTTCAGTGTCCTGCCATATGGCTACAAAGCTAGACAAAAATTAAAATACATACTGTCATTCACACTTTTAACTCAATAAAATATATTTAGTGATGCTCATCATTCCTGTAAGTGTAGCATTAGTTTTTCATTTGGCCACAAGTACCAATGTCACAAAATTTCAGCTACGTAAGAGTTTCATTAGTTTCCAAGGATAGTTGTTGTTTGTTTCCTGTCTCAAACTCTCTTTCAGAAGTCGGTGGCTTCCATTAGCACTCTCCAAAAGAATCCAGGTCATGTAAGAAATGATGGCTGGGAAAAGACGGAAGGAGGAAACACATCTCATTACAAACATAAAACTACACGTAAAAATTAAAAATAGGCTGAGTTTGGTGGGAAGCATATTTCTACCTGGGGAAAAGAAATGTCCTATCTTCTCCCAACTTCTACGATTGCTGATACCATCTTAACTACCCCAATGCTCATTCATCCTTCTGTTTATGATATATCTTAGCTGTCTGGACTCAAATTTTGGGAACCTATGCATCAGTGCTCTACAAACTGGATGTATAGTAGGAAAACATGAAAACTGAAGTAAGGTTTCTGAAAGAGAATTGGCACAGACAGTTGCCTATCTACCAGGAAAACAAGATGAAAAATAAAAATATTAGTTGAGCCCCTTCCAATCCATCTGTGATTTGGACAGTCATTCTTCTCAAATGCACTCACATTAACCCGAAATTCTCACTAGACAGACAGACTCAGCAAAGACTCTAAATGTCCCTCAGAGAAACAAACCAACTCTCACTCCCATTAGATCAATGATCCAGAAAGCCCAAGGTCTGTGGTTTTGACATTTGATTGATAAGAATAATATGCTTGCTCTTTCCAACTGTGCAGATATGTTGATATTTTACTTTTTCAGGGAAAAAATATACAGAAGGATTTTTTGTTTCTTAAAGGGAAAACCAACCAGCTGTTTTCCTATCTGCTAAAATATATTACAGCATTTCCTATTACCACCACATATTTTATGGGTCTGGGTTATTTATTGACCCACAAAACTCAGTTTAGATGCAGCATCTGGCTGTTCAATGAAGCCTTACATTTTACACAATTTTCCACCTGGACTCACCAGAAAATACAAATCTAGACTTGATATAAATGTCAACCACTCCTTTATGTCAGATTAATTTATTTCCAAACTTTTGTGGAACTGTGAGCTACCAGGATCCTCTAGATTGGCTTGCCACCCTGGGCCTCTCCTCCCTCTCTCTCCCCTCCCCCACCTTCATTCTTGGCCCAGTGTCCACACTGGCATCAACTTGCAACCCAGCATGAGGGTAAAGCTGACAAACCTGTGGCTGAGCACAAGGCGCCGTGTGAGACATCTCCTAGTGCCCTATTCTGACCTACCTTTGACCTTGCACTGTGAGGGACACTTATATTGGCCTATATGTGCAAAATGACACCTACATCTCTTTCAGAAGTTGTAAGAAGCCATAGGAGACACGGCACTGCTTCCGAATCTGATTCAAGTTAGCCATCTATCAATGCAGTTGATTAAAGCAGGCTCAATGCCAGTGGCTGACACCTGCAATTCTAGCTACCTGGAAGCTAAAGATGGCATCGTTATGATTTGAAGTCCACCTGGGTAAAGAACATTTCTAAACCCATAGCCAGCCACATGTCTGTCATCTCAAAATCCATGGAAGGCTGAAATGAAGACAACAGCAGTATCAGGCCAGCCTGGGGAAAACATTCATGTGCCTCCACACAGGCCATGCTGGCCCCTCCCAGCAAAGCCAAGAAGCCTGGAGCCAGGGGTTTGGGGCTCATCCATCAAACGGGAGACTGGATCCTAGCAAAGTAAGTAAATAAAATACCCAAAATAAAACCAGGCCAGAAGCATGTCCAAGTAGTATTAGGACAGCCTAGCAAGCACGAGGACCTGAGTTTAAACCTCCAATACAAAGAAACAAACACAAAGAGCAGTCATGTGTTTAAGTGTCATTTTCCTACCTGACCTGGAAGCTGAACCTAAGGGCAGCAAGGTGTCTGTCTTATCACAGTAGCCCGGCAGCTACACTATGCAAAAGGCAATAGGTTAGAATAAGCAGTAATTTTTTTTGGGGGGGGTCTGGTCGTGGGGCCTGAACTCTGGGCCTGGGCGCTGTCCCTCAGCTCTTCAGCTCAAGGCTAGCGCTCTACCACTTGAGCCACAACACCACTTCCGGCTTTTTTTTCTTCTGCTTATGTGGTGCTGGGGAATCGAACCCAGGGCCTCATGCATGCAAGGCAAGTGCTCTACAACTGAGACACCTTCCAAGCCCCTAAGCAGTAATTTTTAAGGCAATGCTATAATTATATATCTACTTCATTTCCAATTCTCTCTCTCTCTCTCTCTCTCTCTCTCTCTCTCTCTCTCTCTCTCTCTCTCTTTCCCGTTTCTCTCTCCCTGAGTTGGATTCCTACCATGTTAATTTGCATATATCTAAATTTGCGTATATCTGACAGTTTTCTGGTACCTTCATGCCATTCCAAAATTAGGACTACTTACCTATTGTTTCTTCTCCCAGCAGTGTAATGCATACATAGACATGGAATATCTGTTCCGCTCAAAGCCAGTTCACCATGGGCTGCCTTGGTGTGTCCTATGTTACTCTGCTGTGCCAGCACATCTCCTGTCATGAGTGATATCAGCTACATTCGATACTCTCATCTCTTTCTTCATGGACTCCAGACTTCAGGCACAAAGTTTCTCCAGCTCTGGTAACTCACACTGCTTGCGGTCCATGTAAAAGTTCAAAATATGAGCCTTCACAAGGGATGTTAGAAATCACGTATTTGTTACTGCTCACAGGTGGCAGATAATAACTGTGAAATACCCTTGTGATGACGTTAAAGTTCCAGAACAAAGTGGATTCTTAAATTCCAAGGTGGACGTCTGTTACTGGTATATTCTTGGACTGTAAAACTCAATTCTAAAGATCAATTTCTACCACCAACATGTAAGGATCACAACCCAGGACAGCCTCTTCTTGAGCCTTCGCAGTTGTTAAATGTGTGGAACCTAGACCTAAATAAACAACCCAACCCAAAGGTGGGAATGTGAATAGGGGAATATTGGAGATGGGATGAGAAGCAGTGGGAAGGGAGTGGGCAAATGGTCGTGTATATGACGGAGTTAACTTATGTGAAATGATGACAAGAGACTAGTGATATTAGACTCTAAAATCAGAACCTAAGAGAATCAGAGGATTGAATGTGAACAAAGTACATTATATACACATTTTGAACCATCATAATGATCCTAAAGCAAAATAAATTATACAGACATTTCCTCACCGGAAACTCAAGAATAGATTGAAGATTCAGTGACTCAGTGTGTACAAAAAGGCCCCCCTGGAGTGCCTGATGCATAACACATACGTCACTCATTTGTTTAAGATTTAAATTTATAAAGCATACTTTTAAATAAGCTTTAATTACATGAAATACCTTCTATATTTCTAAGTCATCTGAAACATCTATCATCACACAACTCTATCATCTTTCCATCCACTTTATACTCCATAATAATCGTCTGCAATAAGCCTCTTCATAGAGGTTTTGCAGTAGAATCACAGATTGACACAACTTATACATAATTTACTTGTGAAAAAATAGAATTTTAATCTTTTTCTTTTAATCATATTTTCAAAAGCATCCAATCAACTTGCCTGCCAAAATTTCTCAAAGTAATAAAAGCAACTTCTGGAAATACTTTAATTAGCATAAACTAATCATATAAAAGGATTTTTTCGTGATTTTACATACACGCATACAACCACACTCATCCCTTTTATCACTCTCTTGCATCCCTCTCAACTCCCTTTCATTTTGAAAGGTGTTAGTGGATTTCATTATGTTATCCTCATATAGACAGACAGACAGATAGATAGATAGATACATACATACATACATATATATGAATATATATTTATATTATGTATTATATATTATATATAAATTTATATGTATATACATATACAGATATATGCCATCCATGCAAATATGTATATATACATATGTATAATTCTATAATATTCACCCCATCATTCTCTCCTATTTTACTAGTGTAAATTATGTGAGCACCATTTTGATTTGTTAAATATTCAGAAGCAAATTATCAATCCATATGCAGCTCAGGAAACCAAAACAGAACTCAAATGGTGTAATTCATTAGAAAGGTAAAATCACAGTTCAACAAAATAAACACCAGGGAAAGGTACTATAAAAGGTGGATTGAATCAATAGGAGGGGTTTTACAAATAAAAATAATGAAACAGTCACAATATTCATTGCAAATCCTACAAATGTAAGAACACTGAAGGCTTGAGTGAGGTTGGAAGGCATGGGAGAGGGTGAAGAAAGGGATGTCACTTATCAAAATGCATTGTACTCATGAATTGCTTTGCTGAATGACAGCTCTTTTGTACAACTGCTCATAGACAATAATCTTTAAATAAATCAAAAGCAGAGAGGTTGGAGGTGCAGCTCATTTGGTAGAGTGGTAGTTAATCAGTGAAAGTGGCGGGTACTAAGTCCTAGTCTTGGACATGAAGAAAGAGAAAGGAAAGCAAGAAAAGAAAGAAAGAAAGAAAGAAGAAAGAAAGAAGGAAGGAAGGAAGAAGAAAGGTTGGAAGGAAGGAAGATAGGAAGGAAGATAGGAAGGAAGGAAGGAAGGAAGATAGGAAGGAAGGAAGGAAGGAAGGAAGGAAGGAAGGAAGGAAGGAAGGAAGGAAGGAAGATAGGAGGGAAGGAAGGTAGAAAGGAAGGAAGGGAATGAAGGACCTTGTGCCTGGTGAGGGAGCCCATCTTCACATGCGTTCTACTTGCACAATGTGGGTGGCAGTTATGCAGGAGGGATGAAATTCTGAGATCTCTGCATAGCCACTGCACATGGAGAGGGGAGGTAGGTGTAGGGGCCTCATGATACTTTCCTAGGGGAAGAAACCTGGGCTCCCTCTGATGGCTTGCAGATGTGAGCCTGGACAGAGCTCCTGGTGTTCAACAGCTGTCATAGAGCTCAAGGTTTCCATTTCACCTTGGGGAGCTGCTCTTTTCCTCACCATTCTGAGGGAGAAGTCAGCTGTGGTTGGAGAGTATTGTTGGCCAAGACCACTGACATTCCTGGGATGCGGCAGGCCTAGAATACAAGAGATAAAACCTCAGAGCACTTACCATCATGCTGTTACGCTGTCTGAAGGCACTGGAGCAGCCTGAATTCTGCTCTCCATCTTTCAGAGTTTCCTTATGTGTGTTTTACAGATAACAGCAAGATAATTAGTTGTAATGAGCAGATGGATAAAGGGGGGAAATAGATCTACTTACCCAACTAGGAGGTGAAGTATCAGCATCATTTGTAAAATAATAAAAAGTAGCTGAATTGAGGTAAAATTTTCAAATGTAATCAACATCCTTATTTTACAGAACCATTAGTGGCCAGGATTTAGTGAATGTGTATTATACGCTCATAGTTGGCCTTTTTTTGGGTAGTTAATTGGAGATAAGTCTCTCAGACTTTCCTATCTGGTCTAGCTTTGAACTGCAATCCTCAGATCTCAGGCTCCTGAGTACCTAGAATTACAGGTGTGAGCTATCAGGACCTAGCCACTATCCATATTTAAGGATACAGACCCTGAGTCTTAAAGAGGTGCTCAATGTTTAGGGGAAGACCAGAATCCAGCAGTGCTTACTTTAAAGTTCTGTGTTATTGTTGTTGGTGGTGGTGGTGCTGGTCATGAGCCTGAACTCAGGGTCTGGGGGCTGTCCCTGAGCTCTTCAGCTCAAGGCTACCACTCTACCACTGGAGCCACAGCACCATTTCCAGCTTTTTCTGTTTATATTTTGCTGAGGCATTAAACCTAGGGCCTCATGCATGCAAGGCAAGCACTCTACCACTGATCCACCTTCCCAACCCCTTTAAAGCTCTTCTTAAATTACACATTTATCATAGAGAAGAGTTGAACCCATGTAGCATGGCCATCAGTACCCTTTGCAGACTGGTTCCAGTTTGAGCGGTACACCACCAACCACTCAACACAGATGTACCTCCTTTTCCAAAATAAAAACCTCAGATTTTTTGTACTTTGCTACACTCTTCTCCTTCTGACTCTCTCAGCTCCCAGACCAAATCCAATGACATGATTTATCCAAAGGGGACAACCCAATAGTTTTCAGATTCAAAAGCACAGTGCAAACGAATTGATGCATTATGGAAGAAGGAAATAAGAATAACCTGAAAAAAAGAACTTTACAGATTCTCAGTAAAATCTTCCTGAGACACCTGAAGTAATAATGGTAATTATACAAACAATATTAAAGGCAAGATGACTTTAGGTTTTAAACTCTATGAAGCATTTTCAGATGCATTATTTCATCTGCTCTTCTCCATAGTTACTAAGGTAGATAAGAATTAGTCATCATATGTTATTCATATACAAGCACTTCTGTTTTACCAAGTTTCCCCCTATCCTCTTAGATGGAGCTACTGAACTTTGATGCCTAATTCAGGCTGTATCCTCTGGAGGAGATCTTTTTCTATGTTCTTGCTTTATTGGCATCTGGGATTTAACAGCAGAACCTCATTGCTTGAGAGACAGGCACTCTACCACTTGAGACATGTTCCTGTCCCATAAGTTATGACCTCCTGTCTCACAGGCTGCCTTTCTAGAAAAATACTGCCAGACTCTACCTGCTGTTGAATCCCAGCTCTGCCTTGTTGTGTAAGTCATGCTTTCTCGTCTGTAGTAGAGATAATCATGCATCTAGCACACAGTTGGTACAGGAACTGAGATTCTTAAAATACTTGGCATGTGGTCAGTTGATTTTTGTATAGCTCAACTGAACGTTACAAATAGAAACGTAAAGCATTAGAGCCAAGCCTGCATATTGATGTAGTAGCAGCCTAGTTTGTTGGGAGTAGGAGGCTGGAGGGTTGTTTCCAGAGATGAATGGGCATAGATCAGAACCAGCAACCAATCAACTACATTAGTTTCAAATAAGAAGGTGCATGGGTCAATGGAAACACTTTACATACTGTGGAATGATAAAATAAGCGTTCATTAAAGTAATATTTTTCAAAGGTATCTATGGAAGATACATCCAAGGATGAGAACTCTGAGCTTCCCAGCCTATCCAATTCTAATGCTGACTTGCACATCTTACAGATTACTTTTCATATATCCAAGCTTAATTTCCAAATAGCATATCAGACTTTCGGGATTCTTTGTTCATTGGAAGTAGTTGCAGCAATGAGAAGATTAATTTCCAACAACTCGGTGTGCGTGATTGTAATGTGTTGCCCTGAAATATGATTTCATACCATATCACTGGAGGGGAACAGATTGAACTCAATTATTTCATTCTCTCACCTATTACTGAAATATTAAGTTACAACAAAGATATCTTTCCTTTCCTAATTGCCTGATCTCTAGCTGCTAGTACATTGTTGAGCCTCATCATTTTCAGTATTGAAGTTGGAGTGACACTGTGCGTTTCTATTCCCCAGACAGATGTCAGACATAAATAAATTGCAATAGAGCACACATCGACAGTCGAAGGACCTCTGACCATTGCACTTTTCTTTCTTATTATGAACAGATATTGGTCAAGAGCGGAGGAATAGAAATGCATGGCCAGCAGTCAGGATCTTATGGCTGGCTGCAAGAGAACTTGAGATTTCTAGACTGTCAGTAGCAGCACAGAAAGCCTCAGGTCAGTAGATTCATCCCCTATAGTATATTTTACAATGCCTCAGTAGAAATACCCATTGAGAAGAGAAAAGGAATAAAGTCAGCTGTGTATGTTTTCAGTCTTCCCAGATGTATACAAACTAGCACAACCCAGGGTTGGTTATGTATGAAGAAGGAAATAAAAGTTATAGAAACAATCAACAAGTGATTTGTAGTGAGATCCAAGGAAAAGATTTTTCTAGTTCCTCTGTCCTGGTCTCTTCTGAGATATTGTGAAGTTTTATCCATAGCTTAAGATTTAGTATTTATAAACAGTATTCTGTATTTTTCTAGTGTCATATAGTATCAGTATATCCATCATGTCACTTAAAACACCCAACAATACTGAAATAAGTGTTAGCAGTGATTGGCTATAGCTATGATAAGTGAACTTAAAACTGTTTCATTTATTTTTACTATTCTATAATTTTAAGCCTTGTATCTTTGGAGAATCTTCTGTATAGTGTAAAATGATTTCAAACAGTGTCAAACTGCTGGCCTGATTGATCTACAATTTCTTGCAGCCTTTTGTTTTTCCTGTGTGTCACAAAGGAGAATCTTACAGGATTTGGAAAGCAGGAGGAAGACACGTGGAATCTCCCACCTAACAAAGATTTCCGTGGCTCAGTTGACTCAATTCATTGGCATGGAGCAGCCTCAGAGCCTGACATTTCCCTGTGCTTCCTGGATTCTCATTCAGTTTGAAGGAAATGTGCACCAACTAACACAGCTTGGCTCTGTGACAAAGGACAGATCTCTCCTGTTTGCTGCCTGTGGACTTTACAATGCAGCGTAGACATCTGCATACAGCTCACTGAGATGGTGTAGCAGCATGGTTAGTAGAGAGTTTCCAATCCTTGTATCCAACAGTAAGTGGCTTTGAGAGAATTCAACAGTCAAGTACAACTCGGGGCTTATGATTTCAAGGAAAGAAAAAAAGACAATTTTGGGTAAAATGGAATTTCTAAGCTTAGACATTTAAAGTCTCGAGGTTGGGGTTAATACTAGAGATACACAAACAACCTTGCTGATATAACAGTGATTTCAGACTTGAGCTTAAGATCCATCTGCGTCGAGACTGAGAGATACGTGAAGTAGTGTGTCTTCTTTCCTTAATTTACCTTAGAATCACAGGAGTCTTTACCTTCTTATCCGTCATGTGTTTGAATTTTGAGGCAATGCAATTTAAAATAGGAACTATAAACATTATGCTCTACAGAATCACGTTGTCAATCACTAGTAAAAAGGTCAAATTTCTAGTATCAACATTAGCTCAGTTAAATTGCTTGGGACCCCGGGGGCAGTTAATTTCAGATAATGTTCTGGTTTTGGGCCTCCTATAATTAATGTTGATCTTTCCTTTATTATGATATTATCATTATTATTATTACTACTATTACTACTACCATTTAATGTTGTCAAGGTCGAACTGTCTGAAGAAGAAAAATTACAATTAAGGGACTCAGTGGTACAATGTGATACTCAGACCTAATGTACTATTTTTTTCTACAGTTTTCACGAGCCTTTATCTTTCTATAGATTACTTACCATTTGTGAATTTCACCTTTTATATTTTAAAATCACTTCTCACAGTATAACAGTGTTGTGGAATACATGCAGAGAGTAATTATCCTGAAAGACCATATTAAGAATACACTGCTTGATTGTTAAGTGGAGTCGGAGATTCTGGTAATATAAAACAGACTGGAGGGAATTGAAAGGACACACATGCATAATAAACAGATGAATCTCTCTTGGTGGATTTTTTCAAGGATCATCTGAATAAATGGACACAGTTTCTTATGGAAATTAGAGATGTGCCCACTTTAAATTCTACTGAAGTCAAATCTAGTGAAAACCATGACTACTTATGATGGAGAGCAATACCTGTCATTCTTCTACAAACAGAAATGGCGTGATTAACATACTGACCATACTGGCCAGGCGCTGGTGCTTCACACTGCAATCCTCGTTACTCAGGAGGACTGTGGTATGGAGTCAGCCTGGGCATAAAAGGTCATATGATTTTTTATTATACATATATATATATATATATATATATTTGTAAAGATACTCTAAAGAGGGGTTACAGTTACATGAGTAAGGCAATGAGTACATTTCCTATCGAGCATTGTTACCCCATCCCTTTTTTCCCCTGCCATCCCTTCCCTCTCTACCTCCCCAGCTCCTCTCTCCGCCCCTCAAGCTGTAAAGTTCACTTTCAACATAGTGACTTGTACATCTCATTGTTATACTGGGTCAACCTGGATCCTTGTTTCAGCATTTGGTCATTCCCTTTCTCTCCCCAAATTAGAAAAAAATGTATGTACAAGATGCAGGGCAACAGAAGACAATGAAGACAGGAGTTAACCCATGGGGGAAGAACATACAAAAGAAACAAAAAAAAATCACATAGTACATTAAAAGCAACAGCAACAAAGATAAAACCTCTTGTGTCACTATCTTGAAGTTCATTTTGCTTAACATCATCTTATTTGGTCATATGTACATGTACATAGCTTTTGACCTTTTCTGCTTGTCTGGTAAAATTATCCTAGATGTATACTAGTTAGTGCAAATAAGGGAAACCATGGGACCTGTGTTTTTTGGGTCTGGCTTACTTTACTTAACCTCATTTTTTTCTAAGTCTTTCCATTCCTGACAAATGGGGCTGTGTCATTCTTTCTGATGGAGGCATAGAATTCCATTATATATATATATATGTATATATATATACATTGTATATATATACATACATACATACATACATACATATTTACATATATATAAATATACCATATTTTCTTGATCCATTCATATACTGTGGGGCATCTGATTGGTTCCATATCTTAGCTATGGTGAATAATACTGCAGTAAACATAGTTGTGCTGGTAGCTCCTTGGCACAGGCTGAAATTTTCTTAATAAAGACCTAGAAACACAACAAATGAAAGAAAGGTTGGACAAATGGGATTGCATGAAACTTCAGAGCTTCTACATGGCAAAGGACATGGCTAGCAAGATCAATAGAAAGCTCACGGATTGGGAGAAGATCTTCACTAATCATACAACGGACAAGGGTCTCATATCTAAAATACACCTGGAACTCAAAAAATTAAATCCCCCAACAACAAATCCTCAAAGAAATAACTGCCCAATAAATAAGTGGGCAGACTTAAAGAAAAACTTCTCTGAAGAGAAAAGAAGAATGGCCAATAGACACATGAAGAAATGCTCAACCTCTCTAGCCATCAAAGGGGGGAGATAGGAAGGGATGGTAAGGGGAAACAAAGGAGGAGGCAACAATGTTTGATAAGGAATGTACTCATTACCTTGCCCATGTAATTGTAACCCCTCTGTACAGTATTTTCACAATTTAAAAAATTAATAAAAATAAAAAGTAAAAAAAAATGCAAATCAAAACAACACTGGGATGCCACCTCACCCCAGCTAGAATGGCTATAATCAAGAACTCTAATAACAACAGATGCTGGAGAGGATGTGGATAGAAGGGAACCCTACTGAATTGTTGGTGGGAGTGTAAACTTGTTCAATCACTTTGGAAAGTAGTATGGAGGTTCCTCAAAAGACTTCACATAGAGCTCCCCTATGACCCAGCAATCCCACTTTTGGGCATTTACCCAAACTATCACAAGGAAGGCCATACTAAAGCTATCATGAGATTTTTTTTTGTTGGTTGTGGGGCTTGAACTCTCGGCCTGGGTGCTGTCCCTCAGCTCTTCAGCTCAAGGCTAGCACTCTACCACTTGAGCAACAGTGCCATTTCTGATTTTCTGGTGGTTACTTGGTCATTGAGTTTCCTGCCCGGACTGGCTTTGAACAGCTATTTTCAGATCGCAGCCTCCTGAGTAGCTAAGATTACAAGCATGAGCCATCAGCACCCGGCAATCATGAGATTCTTAATGATTAAAAAAAATCCAGAAGTAAAAATGCTAGGCACTGGTGGCTCACGCCTGTAATCCTAGCTACTCAGGAGACTGAGACCTGAGGATCACGGCTCAAAGCAATCTCAGGCAAGAAAGTCACTGAGACTCTTATCTCCAATAAAGTACCAGAAAACTGGAAGTGGTATTGTGGTTCTTGAAGAGCAGAGGGACAGCGCCCACATCCAGAGTTCAAGCCTCTTAACTGACAAAAAAAAAATATCCAGAAGTAGAGCTGTGGCTGAAGTGGTGGAGCATTAGCTTTGAGCGAAAAAGCCAAGAGACTGTGCTCAGGCCTTGAGTTTGAGGCCCAGTACTGGCACTCACACACAGAAACAATTGCTGCTATGAGCAGAGGAGATGGGTGAGATGTGCATTTCCAGTGGTTCTCAATTTCCCAGACAAATAGAACATTCCTGGGCCCATATTTCCACTGAACAGGATGTGTGGGAATTCAACAAGACTCAAAGCGTGCACACAGAAAGTGCATTTGTGAAGATTAAGCAAGGATGGATGGACACCCGAGGGGGGCATGCTTTGTTTTAGAGCCAGAGCATGCTAAGAATGATGATTTGGAAAGAAAGAAGATGTCACGGGGACCCATATTTCCTGTAACTTCTTTCTTACCTGCTAGGAAGCTGGATTTAAAGAGTGCTGAAAGAAAGTGTACTCTTCAAGAGGAGACACCACTAATGCTGGCTGAGTTCATTTGTGCAGGATAGCTACACTTCTGGGAATAATGAAACCCATGTAGGAACTACTTGGCACCAACTATGCAGTTTCAATGATTTTTTTTACATGAGTTGAATACTCTCTTACAACTAAAGACACTGCTCTAAATAATAAGATAAAAATGAAAGGAGCAATTTATGCTATAATTATTTTTGGGAAGGTAGAATGGCATTAAAGAGCACATTAAATGGTAAGTTTGAGAAGGCTCTGGAAGACAAGAGATGAGCATTGTGCTTTACTCTGTTTTAAATTGCTATTGTAAAGGTGATGTACAGAGGGGTTACATTTACATAAGTAAGGTTGGTAACCAGTTCATTTCTTACTGAACAGTGTCACTTCTTCCCTCATTTTCTTCCAGTTTTTCCCTCCAGACTCCTTGCACACACAAGTTATATGGTTCCTTTTCAACATGGTATCTGGTAAGTATCACCGCTGTGTTTATTCACCCTTCACATCCCTCTTTATGTGTTCCCTCTTACCTTTCCCAAGACAGATAAACTTATATACGAGACAAAGGGTACAGAATTCAAAAACAGCAATAAAGGAGAGAAGAAAGCAAAAGCAACATTTTAACAAGAAATCTCTCATTTCCATTTCTTGGAGTTCATTTTGGTAATCATCATTTTATATGATCGTATGCTATCTTTTATCAGCACTTTTCCCTTCTTTTTGAAGAAAGAGACCCACACTTTCATTTATTTTCTGTGAGCCTCACTGATTATGTATCTGACCGTCCCTCTTCATCAGTGTATACAGAGATTCTACACATTTTTCAGGTAAAGCATCACATCCTTAAGGACCCTTTTCTTTTTTTATTAGTTTTTTATTGTGCAGATGCTGTACAGAGGGGTTATAGTTCCATGAGTAAGGTCATGAGTACATTGCTATCCACGGCTTTCTTTTTCTCCCACTAACCCTCCCCTCTCCCATCCTCCCCCACCCCTCCACTGAAGTTGTAAAGTTCATTTCTGATATAGTGTCTTGTGAGTATCCTTGTGGCAATGGGTCATCCTGTGTCCCTATTTCAGCATTTGTTTTTCCACTTCCCTTCCCCAAATTAGATAAATGTATACAAGATGCAGGGTGCCAGAATCAAAGACAGTGATTGACAGGGATAAACCAATGGAAAAAGAAAAATGAAGTAAAATAAAAAGAAAGAACTGGATACAGTATATTGGCGACAACAAGGTCAACAACCAAAAACAAAGACCTGATGTTTCCATGTCATGGAGTTCATTTAAATTAGCGTTATTTTGTATTGTATTGTCATATGTACATAGCTATTGAGCTATTATGATTCTTTGCCAGGACTAATCTAGACATATAGTAATTATTACAAATGAAGGAAACCATGACACCTATGTTTCTTTGGATCTGGCTTTCTTCACTTAATATGAATTTTCAAGTCTTTCCATTTTCTTACAAAGGGGGTGATATGATTCTTTCTGATAGAGGCATAAAATTCCTTTGTGTATATATACTACATTTTCTTGATCCATTCATCTCCTGAGGGGCACGTGGATTGGTTCTATATCCTAGCTATGGTAAATAATGCTGCAATGAACATAGTTGTGCTGGTAGCTTTAGTGGGGACTTGTTTGTGATCATTTGGATAAATACTCAGGAGTGGGATTGCTGGGTCATAGGGGAGCTCTATGTGGAGTCTTTTGAGGAACCTCCATACTGCTTTCCAGAGTTATTGAACCCACTAACAGTGTAGTAGCATTCCCTTTCAGCCACATCACCACCTGAATCTGTTATTATTTGTTTTCTTGATAATGGCCATTCTAACGGGTTTGAGATGGAATCTCAATGTGGTTTTGATTTGTATTTTTTTATGGCCAGCAATGTTGAACATTTTTTCATTTGTCATTTGTCCATTCTTATTTCTCTTCAGAGAAGTCTCTTTTAAATTCTTTAGCCCACTTATTAATGGGGTGGTTGATTTTGGGGGATTTGCTATTGGAGGGTTTAATTTTTTGATTTCTAGGTATATTTTTGATATGAGACCCTTGTCTGTTGAATAGCTAGTGAAGATCTTCTCCCAATCTGTGGGCTTCCTATTTAGCTATGTCCTTTGTTGTGCAGCAGATATGCAACTTAACGTGATCCCATTTATCCAGGCTTTCTTTGATTCTTTGTGTTTCTGAATCTTAATTCAAGAAGTTTTAACCTGTGCCAAGGAGCCCTAGTGTATCCCTTATTCCTTCCCATAATATTTTCAGGGTCTCTGCTCTCACCTTAAGGTCTTTGATCCATTTGGAGTTGATTCTGGTGCAGTGTGAAATATGTAAGGATCTAACTTCAATTTTCTACATATGTATAGCCAATTCTGCCAGCACCATTTGTTGAAGAGGCTGTCTTTCTTCCATCTGATAATTTTGGCTCCCTTATTGAATATTAGATGGCCATAGGTCTGTGGAATCATGCCCAGGTTTTCAATTCTATCCCATTGGTCCTCAGGCCTTCCTGTGCCAGTAGCAAGCTGTTTTCATAACTACAGCTTTATAATAGAGTTTGAAGTTTGGTATTGATATTCCTCCAGCGCTGTTCCTTCTGCTAAGGGTTGTTTTAGCTATTTTGGTCTTCTATTGTTCCATATAAATTTTTGAATTGCTTCTTCTATTTCATTAAACAATGTTGTTGGGATATTGATAGGTATTGCTTGAATTTGTAGATAGCTTTGGGCAATAGTGCCATTTTCACAATGTTAATTCTCCCAATCCAGGAGCATGGGAGGTTTTCCCACTTCCTTAAATCTGCTTTAATTTCCTTTTTCAAGTTTTTAGAGTTTTCATTTTAGAGATATTTGACCTCCTGGGTTAAGTTTATTCCTAGGTATTTTATGTTTTAGAAGCTATTACAAAAGGAGTTGCTTTTTTCATCCTCACTCTTCTTATTGTTGTCATACAGAAAAGCTACTGATTTTTTCAGGTTAATTTTATATACTGCTACATTGCCAAAGTTTTGGCAAAAGTAACTTGGGAGAGGAGTCTGCAATTTCTATATATTCAAATTACTGATCTTTACTCTTCCTTCATGGTCTCTGGCAAGCTGTATGTATTCCAAATCTATATGAATTTCTGATTTATATGTTTCTCTTCTCTCCTTAAGCAAAAAGTAAGTTATCTTGACTCCCATGTATGTGGTTGGATATTGCATAAAATGTTCAAATTTTGTATGAAAAATGAATTACATACAATCTATTCCCAATATGAACAATGATACATTTAATTTTCCTTTCAGAATGCAATTTTGGAACAAGGCGATGGTTGGGATTTTTGTGGGGGAATTTGGTTTTGAATTAAGACAAGATTGTCAGGCTGGGTGCCAGTGGCTCACCCCTGTAATCCTAGCTATTCAGCAGGCTGAGATCTGAAGATTGCAGCTTGAAACCAGTCTGGGTAGGAAAGTCTGGGAGACTCTTATCTTCAAATAACTACCAGAAAACTAGAAGTATATTCAAGTGGTAGAGTGCTAGATTTGAGCATGAAGAACTCAGGGACAGCTCCCAGATCCTGTGTTCAAGACCCAAGACTGATAAAACAAAAAACAAAACAAAACAACAAAAACATAGAGTGCCAACTTGGAGGATGCTTTAGAAACTTCTTGCTTGCTAGGCTATTCATCATTGGATTTTTTGTTGCCAGGGTACGTTTAATCAAAGGTATATTCACTTTCCAACAAATATTTATTGAGATTCTAGTACAAAAAACATGGTCCACATTACTGAATGAGCAAGGCAAATTTTCTTCCTTTGTGTGCCTTAAAGCTTGTTGGAATGCTGTTTCCTTTTTTTAAAAAATATTTTTATTGTAAAAATACTGTACAGAGGGGTTACAGTTACATGAGTAATGTAATAAGTACATTTCCTATGGAGCATTTTTACCCCCTTCTTTGTTTTTCCCCTACCATCCCTTTCCGCCCGACCTCCCCAACGCTTCCCTCTCCCCCAAAGTTGTAAAGTTCATTTTCAACATAGTATCTTGTACATATCATTGTTACAATGGCCAACCTGTATCCTTCTTTCAGCATTTTGTTATTTTCCTTCCCCTCCCCAAGTATATACAAGATGCAGGACACGGGAGTCAAATACAGTGAAAACAGGGGTTATACTGTGGGAGAAGAACATACCAAGGAAATGAAAAAAAAATCTTATAGTACATTATAAATACATTAAAAACAATAGCAAGCAAGAAAAAAAAAACACTTGTGACCTATCTTGGGGTTCGTTTCATTTAACATCATCTTATATGGTCATATGTACATAGCTTTAGGAAGACTACTACAAGAATGTTATCAAGAGTCATGTCACAATATCAATACATTTCCACATGGAGTTTTTCTTCATTGATCTTGTTCAACTTTTTTTTTTAAATAAGTTTTTTATTGAGAAAATACTGTATGGAGGGGTTACAATCACATGAGCAAAGTAATGAGTATATTTCTTATCAAGCATTTTGCCTCCTCCTCTGTTTTTCCCCTACCATCCCTTCCCTCCCATCTCCACAACTACACTCCACCACCACCACCACCTCCCCCTTCCCCCCCCCCGTAAACTGTAAAGTAAGTTTTTTGACATAGCATCTTGTACATCTCATTGTTGCAATAGGTCCACCTGTATCCTTATTTAAACAATTTGTTTTTTCCCTTCCACTTCCCAAATTATACCAACATCAAATACAGTGAAACCCCTGTTTTCTTTTTTTGAAAAACAGACAATTTTGTGTACATTAACTCTTTTGCCTTATCTTGAAATTTTAAAATGGATTTAGAAATTCAAATAGTTTTCCCCAAATTAGTTCCAACTATACTTTCCTTCTTGTCTTAAAAAAAGTTTCTAGCTTATGTGAATTCTGAAAACACCATAAAACCCTGTGATCTGTTCTCAAAACACAAATTGACAAGTATAGATTGCCAGGTGTTCTGGGATAAAAGAAATACAGGGGTTTAAAAAGAGAATCTTTAATTTCCAGAGGGAAATAAAAGGGTACAAGAACTGGGAAGGAGTGTGTGAGGTGTCTGCTGAGTACAGACCTCTGCCCTCACACACCCGCGTTCATCACTCCGCCCCCTAATTCTGTTTGACTGTCTTGATTTTCCAAACTCCCCCACCATCAACCTAGAGGTGAGAGGTGAAATCACAGGGGTACCAGTAGCCGTTCAACACAACATACATAGATACTACCAATGAAAAGAAGAAGAAGAAAAGGATCTTAACCAAGAATACCTGTTTCTAAAAATGACCCTGTAGGAAGAGGTATCAGCAATGAATTCTGAGGACCGTATCCCAGGAGCTGTGAGGAGTCCCAGCACAGAGCACAGAGGCACCAGCTTATGAGTTTGTTGTAATTTTTTCATTAAAGCCATATAATCTGAAATCATTATTTGATTTAAGGTTGTGTCTCTAACCATTTCTATAAACAGATTACCTGACACTTTTTTCTGAGCATGGTTACAAAGATGAGACATGTATATTTGCATACCTTGCTCTGGAATTCTTATGCACAGCTATGAAAAGGTAACAAAACTCTTGTATACTTTATTCCTACAGGAACAGAGTTTGGGGTGGCAATAGGGAATCATTAGCTACCCCATAGGAAAGTCAGGAGGTGGCACAGAATATGGGAAGTTAATTCACAACCTTTCAAAAAGGACAGTGGATCACTTTATTAAATCGAGCCACTGTAGATAGAACAACAAATGATCTGCAGATTGTAGACCCAAAGGCAGGCTCAGGGAAATGTTTTCCTTGTTCTATCAGTAGTGATTTTATCCCAGTTGTCAGAATGCAGTGCATGGGAATTGAGATATCGGCCTCCATGCTGCAAGATGAAAGTAATCTACAATTACGATTTCTCATCTAGCTTTATCACCTAAGCGCTTTGCACTCTCATTGAATTTCTCAAGAGATCGTATGATATACTGGATTTCTGTACAGGATTCAGTTGTTCGCAGATTTGACAGTGTCACATGACACCTGCTGTCATAGCATGGATTCTGCATGAGATGCATTCTGCATTTTCTGCCCAATTCTTTGAATAGAAAATAGTCTGTTTAACAAGGCCATACTAAAGCTACCAGCACATTATTCACCATAGCTAAGAAATGGAACCAACCCAGATGCCCCTCAGTAGATGAATGGATAAACCCCTGTTTTCACTGTATTTGATGTTAGTATAATTTGGGGAGGGGAAGGGAAAAAAAGTGTTTAAATAGGGATACAGGTTGACCCATTGCAACAATGAGATGTACGAGACACTATGTTGAAAAATGAACTTTACAATTTAGGCAGAGTGGGGGGGGGGGTGTTGTGGTGGAGTGTAGTTGAGGAGGTGGGAGGGACGGGATGGTAGGGGAAAACAAAGGTGGAGGCAACAATGCTTGATAAGAAATGTACTCATTACCTTGCTCATGTAATTGTAACCCCTCTGTACAGTATTTTCACAATAAAAACATTAAAAAAGAAACAATAGCAAGAAAGAAAAAGAAAAACAAGAAAATGTGATATATATATGTGTATATATATGTATATATATATATATATGTATATATGAATTTTATGCTTCCATCAGAAAGAATGACATTGGCCTGTTGGATAGGAGATGGAAAGACTTGGATAAAGTAACCCAGTCCCAAAGTAATTTAGGTCCCATAGTTTGCCTTATTTGCAATAATTAGTATACATATAGGATGATCTTATTCAGTGAGCTGAAAAGCTCAAAAGCCATGTGTATATGAGCATATAAAATGATGCTAAGTGAAATGAACCCCAAGATATGGAAACAAGAGATCTGTCTTTATTGTTATTGTTTTAAATGTACCATGTAATTTTACTTTTTGTTGTTGTTGTTGTTGTTTCTTTTGTATGTGCTTTCCCTTATGGCGTATCCCCTGTTGTTACTGTACTTGATTTTGGTACCCTACATCTTGTATGTTCATTTGTCTAATCTGGGAAGGGGAAGGGGAATAACAAAATGCTGAAACAAGGCCACAGGATGACCCATTGAAACAATGATACTCACAGGACAGTATATTGGAAATGAACTTTACAACTTAGGGTGGGATGGGGTGGGAGGGGGAGGAGTAGAGGAGGTGGGGAAGGGAAGGGAGCGTGGGACAACAACAAGGAAAGGAAGAGGTAACAATGATCCACAAGTCATGGACTCTGCCTTACTCACATAACTGTAACCCCTCTGCACAGCTTCTTCACAATAAAACAAACAAATAAATAAATAAAATATATTTGAAACTTAAAACAACAGAAAATGGTCTGTGTAACACTGGCACATTTCTTCATCCATATCATCAAACCCTTAGATTATAGAGAGAAATGAAGTCAGCAATTGTAAGATTTTAAAAAGATGGATCACTATCTATAATCTTTCATTAAGCTTGAGTTGTTTCATTTAATGAAGTTACTCTCCTGAATTTTTCATGGCATTTTCTTTCTATTACCATGTATTTCACCAGCAATAAGGGAATACAAGGTTAACACTTCTATAACTGATTTAATGCTCAACGCTTCCATAGCTGAAGTAATTACTTATTGCTTGTTTTCCTCAGCCCAATCCCAGAGCAGCTCTTCATCTTCCCTTATTTTCTGTTAGTATCTTCACAACTGGGTTTTTTTGTCCCTCTTTTCTGAGATACTTGTTTTATTTTTAATTGTTCCACTGAAGGAATACTTTTATTTTGAGAAAAAAAATGTATAAATGGATCCACTTGTATCCCTATTTAAAAGATTTGTTTTTTCCCTTCCCCTCCACAAATTATACCAACATCAAATACAGGGAAGTCAGGGCTTATACCGTGGGGAAGGGACATACAAAGCAACAAAGAAATCATCTTATAAATGTGTTAGAAATAATCGCATGAAAGAAAAAAAAACATTTGAATACAAGACCCATTGCAACAATGAGATGTACAAGTCGTTATATCAAAAATGAACTTTACAACTTTGGTGGTGGTGGGGAGGATTGGATAGGGGAGTGGGGGGAGGATGGGAAAGGATGGGAAGGGGAAACAAAGGAGGAGGCTACAATTCTTGATAAGAAATGTACTCGTTATCTTGCCCATGTAATTGTAACCCCTCTGTATTTTCACAATTAAAAAAAATGTATAGATGATACTCCAATACTTACTACTTTCCTTCTTCCCTTTCTTTCTTTCTTTCCTTTCTTTCTTTCCTTTCCTTTCCTTTCCTTCCTTCCCTCTCTCCCTCCCTCCCTCCTTTTCTTTCTTTCTTTCCTTTTTCTTTTATTTCCTTCGTCTCCCTCCCTCCCTTCTTTCCTTCCTTCCTTGCACATTCCACACTAGTGCAGTCCCACTGAGCTACAGCACCAGCCCACCAACCACATTTTTATACAGCTGAAAATTATTTCAGTGCCTGCTATCGATATTGAGGCTTAAAGCCTGTTTATCCCTCAGCCCGTGTGAGCCACGGTCACCTTTCTCTCTGAACTCATGACACTTGCATTTGTGCACAATTAGAGAAGAAATTACTTATTCATTTTCAGAAGTGTGATCTCTATCCTAGATCTGCCATGTGGGTGTTATATAAAACCTTATGTCTAATAGATTGAGCATGTGTGACATGAGAATGATAGAAGGTTACAGTGAACATGCTGATAATAGATTGCAGCCTTGCATTGATGTCTTAGGCCTGTTGTTCTAGCTACACTGGAGGCTGAGATCTGAGAATCTCAATTCAAAGCCAGCCCCTGTAGGAATGTCCCTAGACTTGTGTTTCTAATCAACCACTGGAAAACTGAAAGTGGCACTGTGGGTCAAAGTGGTAGAGTGTTAGCCTTGAACAAAAAGACCTCAGGGACAGTGTCTAGGCCCTGAGTTCAAGCCCCATGACTGAAAAAAACATTTAAAAAATAGATATTAATAAGAAGTACATGTAAATACTCAGCTCCATGCTTGGATAATGACACGTAATCTAAATAATGATCAACGTTGTTATTGCTTTACTATTCTCCCATTTACATAAAAATGTTCTGCAGTATCCATTCCTTCCTCTTGTATTTAATGACATTCACTTTTATTTCCTTTTACACAAACCATTCTTCTCCACCATTACAGTTTTCTGAGAAATAGCTTCTGATCATTAACTCTATCCTGCCACCAACACCGCTTAAAAATGTAGATTTTGAGTTTCTGAGAACATCTCATCTCTGCCTTTGTACCTTATATGCTACAGATGCTATCATGTTGTAAGAATTAACTGACTGTCAACAGAGTTGTACAAAAGACGTGGTGAAAAGCACACAAGACAGTTGAAAACTAGAGAAGATTTTTCACATTAAAGGAAATTAATTACAAGGAGAAAATGAAAAGGATTGTTTTTGTCCTTTAGCTGAGTGGTCAAGAGTCCAACACCATTGATGAAGGCTCAGGACACGAGGAGAGTGTCCATCCAACCTCAGGTTGGTTACACCACAACTACAGAGGGGAGATGGGAAGGGAGTGGATACGTGCAAGGCATATTTAGGTCTATGGCAGAAGACACCAGGTTGTACTGTGCACACACATCACCCAACACCAGAGGAAGGCAACCAATACAGGTTTTAATTCATTCCCAGTGGCTTCTAGATCATGGGTGTAGATGCTAGCTGGCCTTTGTTCTCCACTGTGTGACATCTTTCTTCTATTCCTGATGATCTCTCCTGTGCACTTGAACAGAGCTTGTTTACAGAGTGTCAATCAATGAGCAGAAACTTTCTAACCTGCCTGAAAATGGTGCTGAGGGGGAATCCTTCTGACAGATCTCTCCTTGTTTTATTTCATTCTCTTTTATTCTTTTCTGTCTCTTGTTTCCTATCTTTCCCCATTATCTTTCTCTTCCTTCTCTCTCCTCACTCCTCTCTTTCCTCCTTGCTCTCTCTCCTCTTTCTTTCTCCCCTCTCTATCAGCCTCTCCTAGTCCACACACGCATGTGTGAAATGGCTCTGTTCCTCTGGAGCAATATGGCAGATATAACTTTCTCCCATTGGTTTACTTCAAGATGTGTCTGGTGTGCAGAATAAACAGCCTTGAAAGGATTGCTACATCTGCTGTCTTATGTTCACGATCACAGCTACTCTGTATTGACATTACCTTCTGTGGCATCTCACACCCACTGTGTTTAATAGTAACAGGAACTGCAACGCAACAGCACCAACCACACACAAAAAAATAGAAGTCATTTTTTCCCCTGAATTATGGAAAGGTGAATGAAAGTTCATTCTTTGTTCTGTTAATTTACTAGCACTATTTATAGAAGAAAAACAATACTGCAATTGAAATCTTACTATAGCTGGATGCTAGTGCTGGCAAAAAAAAGTTTGCCAGATTCCATGTCAAAAATTAGACATCAAAAGTATCATGCAGTGGTAGAATGCCAGATAATTGATCATTTTTAGATTACTTCCAGTATTTCTCCACAAGATATATTGTGCTCCTCTTCTGAGATATACAGTCAAGGACAATCTCAGGGTTTCTAAAGAAACCCACCCACCACTGAGTGAACATAGTACCAACATTCAGTGGTTCCATAATGCATTATTACAATGCCTAGAAGCACAAATTCGAAGCACAGTTCTTTGTGTCTCTGACATTATGGTAGTTTTTCTGTAGTATACTCTGAAATTGAGTTAGGAATGTGATATGATTGTATAAGCTCCCAGGCTGGCCATAAAGAATTGTGACAGCTACTTGGAGAGGCAGTAGGTTGATTTGCAGCAACTTTGTTGAGTTGCTTAGCAGAGATTATAAATAATAAACTCCCAAACATAATGAAGTAGTAAATGACAATAGAAAATCAATAATGCATGAAAACGTGCCTGTGATTTACTGATATTTAAGCCATCCCCACATTGCAAGGTCCAAAGATTGTTTGAAAACCACTTTCAAGGACCACAAAGTGATTGCAAATAAGATACTACTGTGGAGGCTAGCTCATTAAATAAATTCACATTCATGGTTTAATAATTACTCTGATGCCTCAGTTCTCATGAGGAAGGGAGTTAAAAGAGTCAGGTCAGTCAATTTATTGTATTGCTTTTTAATTGCACTACCATTCTTCTTCTTTAAATAGTGCCTTTGTTAAAGGAGACTACAAGCGAAGCATAAGATTCAGGACCTTTGTCTTTCCTAGTGTAAAAGAAAAATATCATGCAAGTTATGGGCTTGTATGAGTGGTTTACAGGAAGGAAAAATGTCATTCACATCCACTTGCTCAGGAAAGAGGTGACACATGGTCCGCCACAGTAACACCAGTTCATTCGGGACAAGAGACATAGATGGTTTTCTAAATTGATTAAGGACGTAATGGACTTTGAAAAAGTGCGTATGGATTTCATGAGGAATTAAAATGTGGAGCGAGAACAATGAGGCAGGCACTTATCAGCGCTGAGGTTGTGTTTTTAGAATCCCAGTGTAAAACATTCTTCATTCCTTCAATTTTCTGCTCTGATTTTTTGTCCATTGCTAAAATGTTACCAGTTTTCGATCACATTCATGGTGCATCGAAGTGCTTCCCTCTGTCCCACCTGGCAACATCCTGTGCTGTTTCTTCACCGCCCACAGTCTGCTCTGCTCCCTTTCTTTCTGGGGTCCATGGCTGCTGAGAGGTCCTGGCGATAGATAATCTCTCCTGTTTGTCCACTTTGCCGTTCTGTCTCCTGGTGAGGGAAGAACCAATGATTCTGTCACACAGCAAGAGGAGTTCATCAGCAAGAACTGTCTCAAGTTTCCTGCAACAGAGCTTTAGTTTGTTAGTTAAATTTGCAAACATCTCCTAAGAACTCTTTGCTTGCAGACATTGTTGATGGCCTCAGCTCCAATACACAGGAGAATCACAAGGACAACCTAATAGCTTCGTCCTAATGGCCTCATTCCTCCATGCTGAGAATCCCTGCACAAGGTGGACTCTGCTGCTGTACCTTCTTAAAACCAGACATCAAAATGCTCAGGTCTATGTTTGACACGTCCTCATCGGGAAGCGAGTAGAGGCTCCTGCCCCCTCCATGGCATGCTTCCTCTGATGCTTCAGATGTCATGACATCCTCTCCTCCTAAAGACCATACATCACCTTCCTGCTGCCCCCCTCCCACCTGTGTGCATGTGCGCGCACGCACGCACACACACACACACACACACACACACACACACACACACGACCAGCCCACACCACACCTCAAAGTTTCTCCCTGATACCATTGGTTCTTACTCTCGCACACTCGTGTCTCTCGACCTAGTTGGCTGTACTCTTCTCTATTTAAATATTCTTGCTTTCAACATGTACCTCCAGTCAACTACATGGAATCTGCTTTGTAGACATAGTTTTAGGGGGAAGCATCCCGAACCTTAGATGTGTTTTATGATATTGTTTATCATAATAGCATGCTCAGTATTTCAATCTCTCATGACAAGAGTTTGAGTAAATCACACAAATTGCGAAGCTTTCTTTGCATTCATATAAATGTTTTTTACAAAATAGAGTGCTTTTAGAAATCACTTTTTAGACAGCCTCAATCAATGGCCCCAGCTGTCTGGGAACATGTCTGTGTCTTGGAGTCACATAGAGGCCTGGGATTACAGGTGTATACCACTGTACTCAATGAGTATTTATTTATTTATGTTTTTATAAATGGTTTTATGCCAGCCCCAGGGCTTGAACTCAAGGTTTTAGATTCTTACTGAGATCTCTTGCTCACAGACAGCATTTTACCATTTGTCACACTTTCAGTCCAGCATTTTGCTTGGTAATTGGAGATGGAATCTCATCAGCTGACACCAAACTTTGGACTTTATGTCTAAGCTTCCTGAGTAGCTCGGACTATAGGTGTGATTGACTGGAACCCAACTTCAGAGACTACTTTTAATAAAGCAAAAATACAGTTTATATATAATATGGTCACAGCTATGTAATTATTTGTGCTTAAAAACCTACAAGTAAACATCCCAGCATGCAATACTAACAGACATGCAAGGCCTGGAAAAGAGGCAACCGGTCCTGGGATTTCTTTAGGTCTTCATCTCTCTTCACAAATGTCCATGGAACCAAAGGCATTGGCCTACATTGTCCATCTGGTACAACACCCTTGATAATATCATAGGATTGGGTAACTGCGTATGTGGCTCTCGGCCCTCCCCAAATCTCTTTCTTCACCAAGGAGAAGTAACCTGGAGAGAGAGGAGCTGTATCAGGGACTTGGGCCTATTGGCTGTGTGACCTGGGATGGCCGTGTGGGACTGAGAAGCTCTGTGGAGTGAGCCTGTGCCAGGTGGAAGAAAATCATGCTGCATTCTCAGCATTTTGTTTGAGTGAGTAACAGCTTGGATGTATATTCAAGCTCATGGAACAGACAGGCAGAGGTTACGTAAGAAGCAACATCTCTGGGTAAGGTAAACTACTCCATTCTCTGTTTGTCCCACACTTCTTTTTCTGTCCCCTCCTTCCTTCTGTTTCTAAATCCCTCCTTTCCAAATATAAAACTTTTTAAATTTTGTTCATCTTTAGAGAATAGTAAAATAAATTTTGAGTCCATTCTATTTTCTAGTTGTCAACAGCTTAGATACAAAACTAATTGTAAGGTAGGAGTGTCTGTGAGTGATTCCACAAATACTTGGCTCTAAGGAATGTAATTGAAACAGACTGGGAACAAACAAACAAATATGGTGCTAAGACCACAGCCAGTGTGAGGACTGAGTAGAAGTGGCTGAGCTATGCCTCATGATTTTCTGTTTTAAACTAAAAAGTGCAAGTCCCACATCAATAAGCATACTAATTACATTAACATATACAAAAATATTTCCAGAAGCAGCTAAAAAGCTCTTTTCAAGGTTCCTCCCCAAATAAATATGATTGATTGGGAAGCACTGGCTCTAGTAATGAGCATAGGAAAGCAGAGAGACCCTCAATTTTCGAGGTCAGGGATCTATTAATGCTTGGACCATGCTAAGGGAATAGAAAATATAAAAGCTTCAATTTACTTATCCCAACATAGCATTTTATCGTGTCTCATCTTTTCTCTTTTAGCTAAATGAATTTCTCCAATAAAAGCATTCTAAGAAATTCACCCAGGCATGAAGTCAGACACGAAGGGGTTTTTCCATTTTTCCAGAAATTGCTGCCTTGCTCCTGATTAAGGGGGGAGAGATGCCATTAGAAGCCAATGAGCCAACTTTTAGTGCATGGTCCACAAGCTACACAGGAGAAGGTCAATGAATGAATGGGTGCTGTCACTGTCCATCGACCAAGGACTCTGCAATGCCTCTGGAAGAAAGCCAATGGATAATGCTACATTGAAGCATTCTGGTCTTGTCTTAGAAGCGATGGCTCACTCCATTCCTTACTTGGAAGCTTTTTGAATTTAATTGCTGGTAAATCTTCACTAAGTTCTTTTCTTCATCCAGGATTTTTGTCATACTATGTCTTTCTAAAGCTCCAGCATGGTTCTATCCCTTTCCTGGCTCATATTTTTGTTCAATATTCCAGTTCCTATATGTTTTTTTATTTACATATTTAAGCAAAGCTGTCCATCATTAGAATTTGGACTCATCTCTCATCCTTGTCATGTTTAAACCCAGTGACAGTTTGATTTTGAACTAAAAGAGTTCTTTAAAGGCTGCATGTACAAATCTCTTCCTAGAATGTACCTTTTGCTGTTGCCTTAAGAACTTATTTTCTGTCTATAAGACTCCCTGAATATATAAGAAAATACAGGCTCACTTCCTCTCTGTATGGATCCAGTGAGGTGACAGTATCTCTTTGATGATGTATCATTGAATGGCTTCACTCTTGCCTGATAGAAAAGTTCCATTTTTGCATTACTAAGCATCCTTGAAATGGGACAAATGATTGTTTTAACGATCTTGCTGTTGACTTCTGGCAGTCTGATACATTCTTGATAGTGTCCAACAAACCCATATGAAAAGACAGAATTCCACAAATCAAAGTTAAATACATAGGGAAGCACTGCTAGTCTTACAGAATTGGAGAATTTCATAGTACCAGTTCATTACTTCTTTATAAATTTATTCTGTGGAATCTAGTACCATGCAAGAAGCTCCCTAAAATTATGATAACTACAGGTGGAAATAAACAGATATAATGAGAGAGGGAGATTGCCTCCATTTATTTTGCTTGTTTAGCGTATCAAGAATTTATATGGTTAAAAATCCACTACAATGCCTAGAAAGGACCATCCTCACTTTTACTCCTGGCAAAGTAGTTTCTTTCCTCCCCGAATCAGACACTTGGGATATTAGTTGCTTTTTTGTTCAAAGGATCACTTCATGAAAACACAAGCCAATAGGACTGAGTGTATATCAGTGTTCTCCATTTTTATGCTGAAGAAAGAAATTTATATATACTTTATTGGATCTCTTTTTCTTTCACTTAGTATTATGTCTTGTACTACTTAGCCATCAGGAATGATTTGATTTCATATGAAATTGCTGTTTTTAAGAGATTCATGGTGAAAACTGCATAGCCGTCTATTTAGCCAGTGCTCTGTAGAGAACCATTACATGGATGTCAGGACTCCACAGTTGCAAGCAATGGTACAATGAAGTCCATTCTGCTCACACAAGTAGCTGCCACAGGTGTACCTGCAGAACTAGGGCAGAGAAATGGCACTGTGGGACCCAGTGCAAATATAATTTTGGTGAGTACGGAAAACTTGCTTCTCAAGCATCAAATGGTTTTCTACTCTCACCAGGTATGGGAAGGGAGGCAGGGGTGGGGAGTGCTGGGTTTCTCTCTAGAGTGAATTTTCAAACATTGTTTTTTGGTCAAATTTTAAAGATGTCTTGAAATGTACTTTTCCTTCATTTAAGGAAAGATTAATGCTGTTTTGTGCACTACTGTCTGTCTGTTTCCTTATCAAAATTTACTTTCTTTCTTACTATTTTCTAGCTCTTAGAAACCAAGGTGATTTCACCTGAGATGAAAATATTCTCAATCAATTCCCCCTAAGTGTTGAAGAATGCTTACAGTGATTTTTTTGTTTGGTCTTTAATACTATTTATATCAGTGGAATTGTTTATTAATTTTAAATAAGGTATTTTGGTTAGCCAAAGACAGGTCTTTCTCATCGAAAGTCTATAAGTAAATTCACAATATTTTATTCTAGTGCCTGGATAATTTCATATTTTAATCATAAAATTTTGTTCTATTTGGAGTTATGCCTGTTTACTCTAATAACTTTTGTTATTAGCTTTATTAGGTTGCTTGAACCCATTTGTCAAAAATTGTGTTTTACTGGTTAAACACAAGGTTAAAATTTATCATATTTCCAAACTCTATATTTATTTCAATATATTTCTTGGTGCTCTATTTTTGGAGGCTTTATGATAAAATATGCCTTATTCCTTTCAAGTTCTCAACCACACATGGTCTGTTATTCCTTGTGTTTACGTAAAGCCAACCTTCCATGTAGAAATACTGCATGTGCACGTTAGATTTGTATTTACTCTCACTACTCTCCATTCAATGTTGATATAATAAATTCAGAGAAAGTATGTCTGATATTTTTCTTTAGATCGCTTATATCCATACATTAAGGTATTAAAGTATATGAGGTCAACCATCTAGGAAACAGAAATGAAAGCAAAACAGGGTTTGTGGGCGTTGCTAGGGACCTGGTATGCTACCATGCCTGTGCCTGTGGACAAACATGCAGTGAGAACCTCAGGCCATGATGAGAACACAGAATTCTGCCCAGTAACCAAATATGGCAGCAAAACGGAGAGAACTTTGAGAGGCTCTCTGGAGCCCTGGAGCATCGCTGATCTCACAGGAGAAAGCCAGATGCCCGGTGGGCCCCTGATGGCTGCAATCACAGGAATCTGAAGGCAATTCTAACAGCGATTCAGATTAAGTCCTTTGGCACTAGAACCTACCTCCTCCTGAGAGGTCACCATGAGTGACTCCAAGTAAGGCAGGCCACTCAGCTAGGTCACACTCAAACTTGATACTCACAAGAATAATAATACTTCCGTGTCATTATCTGCTCTGTTTTGGGATCATTCATGCCTGAGGAAAACATACCCTGTGTTTTCTTTCAGATTTTGTCATGATGATGAGATGCCACCAGTGGAACCAGGCTCTAGAAACTCACAGTTGTAGATCCACACAGGTCTCCACATAGGTAGGGAGGTTCAAGTGGCTAAATTATCTGTGTCTTATTTAGATTTCTCCAGAATGCTGCCACTAGCCACTTCCTTTTCTCTTATTTTATTCTAATTTTCCAGTTCATCCTCTGCGTTATCAAATGCAAATGCAACCCCATGGTTCTTTCATTTGTTATTTTGAGTGAATTCCCAATGCCTCATCAGAAATCCGAATCATTGGAAGTGCAGCATGGGTATGTGCTGCAGGTCTGGCTCCTTGTGCCCCAGGCCCCCCTCTGCTGCCTGCTCCCTGCCCTCTCCTTAGTGTTTCTACAGAGCTCTTTTTCTTTTTTTAAATCCTTTCACTGCTTAGGTTCTGGTGGCACTAGCTTTGTTCTTGAATGACTTTAGCTTTTCACACCTTGGCCCAATGATCCACTACAATCCTTAGGCATTTGTTTTCACACAGGCCAGGAGAAGCAGTTGGGATAATCGGAAGTTGGCAGTGGGGAGGGTGTGTGCCTGTAGGACAAGTGTCTAGCACCAGGTCTGCACAGGCAGCTTCCTGGGGAAGGGAGACCCAGGTCTGCAGAGGAAGTCACACTCCTGGCTCCTGAATTCATTCATTGAGTCGATCTGCCTTCTCAGCCAGCATCCTCCTCCTGTGGATAAGGTGCAGTGCAAACTGCACATGAAATACTATGTTCTTGGCCCTGACCCTTAGATGAAAGATTATTTTCTAGTAAGTTAGACAAAATGAAACAGAACACTAGAGCAAACTATGCCATCTTTCTTTCATCCAGGTTTCAAAATCTGTAGCCATGTGGATGAATTGCCTACCCTGAGCAGGCTCTTGGATACCTTTAATACGTATTATGACATTCCTTCTTAAGGTTAATGGCAGCCTTGGAACAGAGAAGAGAGTTGCAAGGCATGGAGAGGTGTACCCTCAAAGGAGAGTGGCCACCCTCCACTTCCCCAAAACTATAAACAATAAGTTTAGAGGCTGATTACATATTTACTCTGACTGGAAATGTATATAATAAGCCGAGTGCTGGTGGCTCACACTTATAATCCTAGCTACTCAGAAGCTGAGGTTGGAAGATCAGAGTTTGAAACCAGCCTGGGCAGGAAAGTTCTCATGAGACACTCATCTCCAATTAACCTCCAGAAAACCGGAAGTTGTGCTGTGGCTCAAAGTGGTAGCGTGCTCGCTTTGAGCAGAAAAGCTTACGGACAGCACCCAGGCCAGGCCCTGAATTCAAGCACCAGGACTGACAGAGAAAAGATAAAAAGAAAATATTTGTAGTAGGCAAAAAAACCCTCTTTACTTTTAGAAGACTATAAATTCTTACCTGAAGAACTTGTTACTTAGCAGTTTCTGTACATGCTTCCTAGAAAATGTACTCAGATCCCTGCAGTTAGACTTCTTTCTCTAGCATCTTTATTTTTACCAAAATGAAAGTATCTTTTCCTATGACAACCTTCAGTCAGTCAGTTTTTACAATTGTTCTCCAACATCCCTGAAGGCACACATTGTCACTTTGTGTCCTCATGACATTAGAAACCTTGAGCAGAAGCTAAAGACTTTCGAGTAATGCTGACTACTAAGTGAAGGAAATGGGCTTTTATTAAGGCTTATGTGTGGAAATTAGAGTTGAAGAGCATCCTGAGGAGTTGAGCACAGAAATACTCAAATCTCTTCCTGAAGCAACAGAGGATATTGTTAATCACTACTTCAGGAATCACATATATAGCCTCCAACTGGCTAATTTCAGTTTAAATACTATTTCAACTTACATTACTTTGTTAGTATTTCAGTTCATGGTAATATTACCTTGCCATATGAGATATTTGTAACTCAATGATAGGTAATAAATTGTGAAAAACCACAGAATTAGATTACTTTTGATCACTTTTGTAAAAAACAAACTACTCTAGGCACAGCTATTTGGAAATTTCAGTGTTCTCTTTCATTGGTATTTTGTTTATATGAGAAAATTATAATATCAGAAACGTTGCGTTTTTATGTCAGTGATGGGGCTTATTAAATTATCTCAGCCCTTAGAAGCACACAGAGTGGGATGTTGCCTTGATCGATGACTCTGCCGCTATAGCAAAATACAGAGAACCAGATGGACTCAGAGAATTATGCAGCATTTACAGTGGTGTAATTATAATTAACTACAAAAAGAGAAGACCAATTACTCTCCTAAGTTTTTAAAAATAATATAACTAAAATTTGTGGAGAATTGCATTAAGAAGAAAGAAAGGCAAATGAAGAAAACCTGCTACAACTAGATGTCAAGATTGAAGAAAATATGATATACATTGTAGATAGCTCCAAAAAAAATAAAGACTAGCTATGGCAACTTTGCTGGAGTGTGTGTGTGTGGGGGGGGGGGGAAGGGGAGTAATGGGGTCTGGGAAATGATCTATCTATGATTCCTACTCAACTGAGACTACAAGTATGTATGTCTCACCTCCACAAGCCTCCAACTGAGTCTGGGCCTCAAACCCTGTTCCTCTTGACCTATACCTCACAAGCAGCTGGGTTATTTTGATTATCTACGAGAGCAGGAAAAGACTACCCTCTTTAACTTCATAGACTTGAAAGAGATGTCAAGAGGTCAATGTTATTTTGTATATAATAATATTCACAAGGTAACATATGATTCCATGTAAAATAAAAAGTTGTCTTTTGATGATGTTGAAACCTACTATCAAATGGAAAGCAATGTCAATGCACTAGCATTCAAGAGGAAGAAAACTGGTCTTTCCAACCTGCTAATATCTAATATGCCTTTATATTATTTTTATGTATCATTGTCATAACTGAGGCAAATGTTATCTATGTACTTCAAAAAATGGTGGCATATATGATAGAAATCTCCATTGTGATATAAACAATTTTCTTCAAAGCTGGATTTCAAGTTTGTCTTCAAAGGAATATCATGTGTTTTTTTTTTTTCATTCTAGAAGCTGTATGCTATTTCTTTTCTGTAAAAGTACTAATAAAATTTTTTTCCTGCTACTTAGATTTGCTGGACTATTGAGGTTCAACCACACGAACTACACTTCCAGCTCAGAGTTCTGCTGTCTATTTTGAAAATGGAGTTTCATAGGCTTTTCTGCAAGAGCTGTCCTGGAACTTTAATCCCTTGGATCTCAGCCTTTGGATTAGTTAGAATTATAGGCACGAGCCACCAGACCTTGCATAAGAAATAAGCTCATTGTAAATGTTTGGTGATTTAAACTGTCCTGAAAATTTAAATATTTTCTTTTTTTTTTAACCTTTATATAATGTAGAGCTTTAATGGGTTATATGTCTATCAGATATTCCAGAACATAATTTATTCCACACTTAAGATTTTCTTTTTTTTAATTAATGTTTTTTTATTGTGAAAATACCATACAGAGGGGTTGCAATTACATGAGCAAGGTAATGAGTACATTTCTTATCAAGCATTGTTGCCTCCTCCTTTGTTTCCCCTTACCATCCCTGCCCTTCCCCCAATTTAAATATTTTCGAAGTTCTCTTTGGTAAAGTCTACTTCTGGAATTTTCTTGTCTTTATTCAATATTTTATTCAAGGCCTATCAAATATTAAGGACTGTAATTCTGATTTTTTTTAATTTTCTTGTAAAGGTGATATACAGGGGGGTTACAGTTACATAAGTAATGTAATGAGTACATTACATTTTTAGTTATTATGGAACATTTCTGGAAATTTTTCCTTCAGCATAAACAGATATTTACATTTTTATTACTCCCATATATTTCTCCCATATATTTCCTGTTTTGCACTGGGATTATACAAGATTCTAGACACTCACTCACAGTGACACCAAAAGAGGATACTACTAGGAGAGAAATACAAAAGTGCCCTAGTGCTGATTCTTATTTATACAAAACAATAGACATACTGACACAAACTCCAGAATACGGAAACAGAAGACCTTATTTAATTTTTTCAGCTTTAGTTCTGGATGTTTCTGTCTTCTTTACCTTTTCTATGGTGCATTCACGTGTCTATATTGGGAGGAGGAGAGGGAGGACACAGAATTCAAGGGAGAAAGGGTGAAAAGCACAGCAGTGGAGCTCTGATGAATGTGAACTGCACATGGGTGGAGACGGGAGGGACAGGACAGAAGACACTGTAGGAAGAGGAATGTACTCGTTGCCTGACAGACACTGTAGGAAGGGGAATGTACTTGTTGCCTGGCGGATACAATTGTAACTCTCCGCACATCACCTCTACAATAACATTAAAGTTAATTCAGAAAAACAGAGATGGCAAGTGTGTGTCTGAACTGGCCAGTGCACAGTGCTTACCTTAGAGGCCTTACTGAATTGGATACCTATTAATTCATTGGCTCCACTTAAATTAGCTGACTCCTCAGGAGAGATCTGCATTGAGGCCAGGGTCAAGAAAGAAGTCCAGTGTTTAGCTGAGAGAGAGCATGAAAGAAAAGCAAAGACAGACAAAGACTGCGATTCCTGAGGGATAAGCCAAACAAGTTGTGCAATTCACCCTATGATACTCTGCCTTACCTGCCTGGGCCTCTAAGTCTGTGCTTCAGATAGCAGTTCCAGCAGCATTACTGTGATCAGATAGACCATTGGAGAAAGCCTGCCCTTCATGTCTTCCTTTCCTTTGTCCTCTTTACAGAGTTTTCTATACAGCTCAGAATGGCCTCAAACTTTAGATTCCACTGCCTCAGCCTCCCACATAACTGGGATTATAATGGTAGAGTGCCAGGAGGCTCAGCTTCATGACCTTCTTTTAAATTCTCCTCATGTCTAATCCTCATTGACTCAGTAACAATCAAACCTGTCTCTTCAGTGTGCTGATCGCTTCCAAACCTTTCTCTGTGAAAGTGACCTTACGCCACGCACACCTGCTCATTGTGCTCCCTTGTGATTTCTCTCTGTCACCTTGAAGGAGACAATTCAACTCCTTATCTTGACACAAAAGCTCTTGGATCTAATTCAGGGCACTTCATTTCAAATGGTCTTTGAAAACAAGAGTGCATCTAGAGGACAGTGACGTGGTTTACTGATGATTTGGAAATCCTGGCAGCAGGGATGTCATCAAGGACCAAGAGCTTGTGTTAGGACAAAGGGAAGGTGTGGGGAGAGTTGTCAGCTCCTCGTGAGGCCGGCATTGGACTCAGCTAGGAGAGACTGTGTCCTTCCAGCTCTCCCTGTGCTTAGGGAGCAGAGGCCCAAGGGTGCATGGTGGGGTTTCAGGGAAATTTCATAATCTAAAGTTCATTTTACACACCTCTGAAAGGACAGGGCAGTCTCTCTGTGATAGGGCTGAGGTCTGGAACAAATGTGTCTGAAGCAAAGGATTAAATTCCTTCCTCATTAGTGAGGGTCAGAAATGGCTGTCAGGTAGACTTCCGTTCTTGTTCATTGCAATGCTGATATTATCTGCCTTGGAAGGTGTTGAGTTGTCTGGTATATGAAAAGAAAACGTCTCTGTGTTTCTCAGAATTCTGGGGGGAAATGAATAAAAGGAAAACAAAACAGAAAAAGAAAGAAGAATAAACAACAGAAAAGAGAAAAAGATATGAATCAGAAAATTAGGTATATGGCAGATTCTTACCAAACTTAGGCAGAAGAACGAGGGAGTGGGGAAGGAGATGGGAAGGGATGGGAAGGGGAAACAAAGGAGGAGGCAACAATGCTTGATAAGAAATGTACTCATTATCTTGCCCATGTAATTGTAACCCTTCTGTATGGTATTTTCATAATATAAAAAAAGAAACGCAGATTCAAAAGCATAGAAGATTATTTGAATTTGCTTGTGCATTCAATAGAAGAAAAGGGAAAAAATGAAAGAGAAAAGAAAAGTGGTGAGAGAAAAGGTAGGGCAAGGAGGGTAGATAAAAGAAGGGAAAAGGGAAAGGAAAAGAAGGGAAGGAGGGGAGAGAGAAGGGAGGGAAGGGAAGAGAAGGGAAGGGAAAGAACAGAAAGGAAAGGAAAGGAAAGGAAAGGAAAGAAAGGAAAGGAAAGGAGGACACTTGTTTCAGGTAGTAAAGTTGGCATGATAGAGACTATAACTTTTGTTCACATTTTACCCCTTAAATGCCATGATAATTTGACCTGTAGATTTTTTTTCAGTTAGCTTCCCTGATTCCAGAGAGCTAAATAGTTATAACCCAACAAGGAAGAGAATTCAGCCTAGAGGAGCCAGCTAGATGAGATAGCCTTCTCCCAGCTGTTTGATTTCAGGAAGTGTGATGAGCAGACCTTGGAGACTACATTAGTTTATTAGAGACAAATTCCTGAGTTCCCTAGAGCTTGTATTCCAAAGCATCAGGTAATAACCTAGATGATGGACAGATGCTATTTTCTCTCCTTGCTGGAGCAGATGGGAACAGTCTGTCTAGCGTCTGAAGGGTAAAAATCACTTCTCCCATCCTCTCCCTTTGGAGTGAGGCATCCTTGCTGATGAGATTTCCATGTGGCTTCCATCTCCTCAGCTCAAAGACTTCCTCCAGAAACGGACACATTTATTGTAGACTGTAGGGTAAATTCATAAAAAATCCATCTGTGACACCCAACACTTTGTCTGCACGTGCAGGATAAAACTAGTAAGTATTCATGTTAAAACAGCCAACATGTGTTAATATAAAGGAATATAGGTGACTGCTAATTACAGGAGGTGGAGAAGACTTAATTAATTTTATAGAATCACAGATCTAGCTGAGGCCCAGTGGAGTGGTACAGAAGGGCAATATGTTCATTCTCCACACGGCTTATGCTTCAAGGGAAAGCAAAATCAGCCCTTGCATGTGGGATTATTAGCTAGTGCATAAATTGACTGTGCAAGATAAGTAAGGATTTCAGAGGATAAAAAGTAATGCTGTGACTCTATGTTTTGGCACTGTTACTAAGGTAGGACATGAGGTTTTCACCCTCTGGGAGCCACATCGCTTTCCTTTGGACCTTCTGTTAGGTGCAAATCCCTGAAGAGTAAGCTTAGCAGGAATCTGGCTCAGTGCAATGGTCTGGAAATAAAATATTTAAAGCTGCACATTGGTTTCCGTCTAGCATATTTCTCACCATTCCCAAGTTTCCCCGCACCCCACCCCCCATCAAGACTTTTCAGTATGATGTGAGTTTTCCTTTCATTCTATCCTCTGATATTTGAATTTTGTGTCAAGCTGCCAACCAAGAGCCTTCTGATCTCTGCTGCTCCTGGAGCTGGGATTATAGGTGTGGGCAAACATGCCTGGTCTATTTCCCTATCATTTTCAAGTGCATGCTTTTTTTTTTCTCCCTCTATGCACTGTTATTTTCCTCTCTTCTTTTCCCATGCGTCAACCCTCCCTCTTAAAAGCATAATGGAATAAATGAGGCCATGTGTCATAAGAATATGAAATACTGTATAGTGATTAGCATGAAATTGCCTTACCTCTCACAGGGCATGACAATGATGTGTGATTAATCAGCTGCATGTGACTGCTAAAGAATGCACTTCATGCCAAAATATTCTTTACTCTGACTGAAACATAAACAGACTAAAAGTTTACGGTGTTCATTTGCATAATGAAAAAATATCACGTATCTACTTATAGGTGCTGTCATGAGGTTCCCAGGAACCAAACATGGTATATCTGATAGAAGAGGAGATATGTGGGTTTAACTGCTCTGTGAGGTCGCACTATCAACCCGTCTGTGTGGCGATAGTGTAGAGAACTCTCAAATAGTGTCTAGTAGTGTCTAGGAACTCTCAAATCAAGGAACATTGGCTTGAATGGAGACAAAAATCAGATGCTATTTTTTTAAAAAATCATTTCAGAGTAGGCAACTTCCACAAATACAACTCTTTATTACTTTCAGGATATAGAGTTTTATAAAGTTTTACTATGAAAGAGGTCACCATGGTGCAGAAATTGAGATAAACAACTTACCTATAAGAGAACAAAGAGAAACATCTTAAGGGGCATTTACAAGGATGGTGTTATAGTTGAGTTGGATCCTGTCCTCCAAAATGGCATGTCTAATTCCTAACCCCTGGATCTGTCAGTCTGATCTTCCTTATAAATAGGAGCTTTGCTGAGATAATCAAGTTCAGATGAACTCATGCTGTAGTAGGATGGGTTCAAACATAGTGATTAGAGTCCAAATAAGAGGGAAATTTGGACGCAGAGGAGATGGACAGACAGGGCCAAGCCCAGTGAACACAGGTAGAATTTGGATTGATGCACCAACAAGCTGAGGGAGAAGTGAGAAGGATACAGACTCTAACAAAGGAACACTGAACAAGTATTCTCGTTTCCATAGAAACAGACCCTTCCGCCATCTTGAGTACAGACTTCCAGCCTTCGAACTGCGAGAGCAGAAATGTCCTGCTACCATCTATACATTCCAGCAGTTCTCATTAACTCCAAGATTTAAACTTTGGACATTTAGATTAATTCAGTAAATGGTGTCTTAGAAGTTGTGCAATATCATAGAACTATGAATGTATCGATATGTGTGCTGAGAAAACCCTTTTTGTCTATGTGGCTCCAACCACCAATATTTTGTAAGCGTTGATCTATCTCAAGGACATTTGTACTCACTTCTACACAGGGCTACTTATGCCAACTTCCTCTCGGTCATCTCTTCATATTTAGAGTTCGTAAGTCAGTTACTACCTCAGAGACATCTCCAAACTACCCCCATTGAACACTGCTGTAATGTAAGTTGTTTCTATTACAGGAAAATAATAATGGACAGATATACCCTTACTTTTTAAAAACATGTAATTTTTTGCCATATTTCTAATCTTCTTTCTCCAGATTGGAAACTTCAGAAGACCAAGATTATATTATCTTGTCTTCAATGAATCTCCAGCTCAATGCTTATTAAGTGTGTGCAATCTACTTTCTCAACAAATTCCCACATTGTAGCCCACTTGGGCGCACTCTAATTTTCAATCCATGTGATTTTTCTACCGGTTCTTACATGTCTTATCTCCAGGTATTCCATGCTGTTCCTTGTACAATACAAGGAATCCAATTTGGGTCATTCAACACTTTCTTCCACTTCTTTGTCTAATTTAAAACCTTGGTCTCTCTGCCATCACACCTTATGAAGTATACTGCTTGTGAACACTACAAATACTGTATTGGTTTGATAGCCAATCTTCTGTTGCGAGATCTAAGATTTTTTGCAGTTTTGAAAATTCGAGAGTTCTTGGGAAATAGAAGGGTGGAAATGGTGGAAATAGGGAGCAATGTAGGAAGGGGAGAGAATCTGGCAGAAAACTTCCAAGAACTTGCAGCTGGACAAATGCTATAGCCGCCTACAGAACTTCTAGCATTTAGGACACAGTGGGATATTCCTTCACACGCTCAAACCCCACTGGTTTGACAGTGGGACATTCAGGGCCTGCTCAGCGTGTCTGTTTGATCAGAGTGTTCCAGGCCGGAGGCCTGCTGCACTCCTGACGGGTGCCTCTGGTACAGACTTAAGCTGTCAGGTTTCCCAGTGTAATCAGAGTCCACTGCTTTTTCCCGGGGCAGGAAGGATGCCTTTGGCTCTGTTAAGGGTTGTGAAATATTGTAAGGGAATTCCTACCCGTGGCTTTTCATGGCTAGAAGAAAGGCAGTGGCACAGAGCCCACGCTGGGCTTGCTGATGGGGAATGAGGGGCCTCCTTCTCCACCAGGGTTCTCTAAACATCAACCTACAAAAGTCCCAACGGCTGATCTGGCACATAGACCAAGATGAATCCAGATGTTTCAAACAAATGAGAGGCTTTGCATCGTACATGAACATGAAGCCCACATGTTAAGAAGTTTAAAACAATTATTATTGGGGTTGGAGGTGTGGCTCCATTGGTAGAATGACAGCCATTGAGCCAAAGTGTCAAACCTATGAACATATGACCACATAAGATGACATTAAGTGAAATGAACCCCAAGAGAGGGACACAGTGGTTTTATCTTTCTTGCTATTGTTTTTAATTTATTTATAATGTACTATGTGATTTTTTGTTTCTCTTGTATGTTCTTCCTCCATGGTATAACCCCTGTTTTCACTATATTTGTTCCGGTGGCCTGCATCTTGTATATACTTTTTTCTAATTTGGAGAGGGGAAGTGAAATAACAAAATGCTGAAATAGAGATACAGGATGACCCATTGTAACAGTGAGATGTACAAGACACTATGTTGAAAATAAACTTTGCAATTTTGGGGGGCTGGGGAGAGGGAGGGTTTGGGGAGGTGGGGAGGGAAGGGATGGTAGGGGATAAACAAAGGAGAGGTAACAATGCTCAATAGGATGTACTTTTTACCTTACTCATGTAACTGTAACCCTTCTGTACAGTATTTTTATAATCAAAAACATAAAAAGTGTCAGTTACTGAGTTGAAGTTCCAGTCTCAGACTAAAATAAGTAAAAACAAAAGAATTAACTATCATTAAACAGTTGTACAAAGAGCTTACAATTCCATGAGTTAGATTATGAGTACAATGCTCCCTGATTGATGTCTCCCCTTCCATCCTTCTCTGCCATTCTCCCCCTTTCATCCCTGCCTTCAAGTTACATAGTTCAATTGATACATAATGTAAATTGTACACCATGGTTGCATTTACATGTAAACATTGATCCTATAGTGATTGCAAACATTACCTTAAAAATTTGAAAACATTACTGTTTTCCATTCATGCACCTTTGACACGTGGCATTTGAGAGAGAATCCAGTTCATGGCATTAACTTTCTTCCATCTCTCCATCCTCTTCATAAACACGGTGTGATTTAGAAGACACTTCCACTGAGTTTGCTATGTACAAAACCCCCCATTCCCAAGACTTTCCAGACTTTCATCACCAGATAGTCTTTTCCAGCTGGACAACACCTGGAGTTGATTTGCAAAGAGAAATCTTTCTCCCAGATCTTGGGGGTCTTTGTGCCGCACCATGGAACAGATGGTAAGTACACAGAATTTAAAATACTACATGAGGATGCACAGATAATTAGAATGCTAACATGAACTGAGATATTAAGATCAGATTTATTTCAAACATACAAAATCATCGTATTTTATTTGTACCACTTTAGGATATACAAGCAAGTCGCAGCTCTGGACTCTGGGCAAATTAGCCCCTTCCCCAAGTGTTAGAGCATGCCAGGATAGCAAGCTATGAATTTCTGTTCATTAAAGACGAAGCATTAGCTCATCTCTCAATCTATCTCCTCCCTCCCTCCCTCCCTCCCTTCCTTCCTCCCTCCCTCCCTCCCTCCCTCTCTTCCTTCCTTCCTTCCTTCCTTCTTCCTTGCCTCTCTAGCTCCTTCTTCCTTCTTTCCTTTCTTTCTTCCTTCTTTTCTCCCATCTTCCTTCCATCCCTCCCTTCTTACTTCCTTGCCCAATATGCTCTAATCCACATTATGCCCAGTAGATACAGCACATGGATCAGAGGACTCCCCTACTCACAGTGAGCTTCTGGTCTCCTGAAAGACTGATAAGAAAGAAAGAAGCAGGGGCTGGGAAGGTGGCTTAGTGGAAGAGTGCTTGCCTTGCATGCATGAGGCCCTGGGTTCGATTCCTCTGCACCACATAAGCAGAAAAAGCCAGAAGTGGTGCTGTGGCTCTAGTGGATAGAGCCCTAACCTTGAGCTGAAGAGCTGAGGGACAGCACCCAGGCCCAGAGTTCAAGCCCCCTGACCAACAAAAAACAACAACAATTAAAAAAAAACAACAGCAAGAAGCAATAGTACATGTACATCTGGCTATAGTCATAAGCTAACTTTTCCCCAGAAATTCATAGTAAGGTTAATTTTGAGCAGAATATGAACCTTCAATGGGTCAGGAGAGGATGACAGTAAACAAAGTTCTATCTTTTTTTTTTTAATTTAATTTTATTTTATTTGAGAACATACTGTACAGAGGGGTTACAATTACATGGGCAGGATAATGCATACATTTCTTACCAAGCATTGCAGCCTCCTCCTTTGTTTACCCTTCACCTCCCTTCCCAGCCTCCCCCCTCCCCCCCACCCAATCATACCCCCCCTCCCCCCCCACACTGACATTGTAAAGCTGGTTTTGACATGACATTTTGTACTTCTCATTGTTGCAACAGGTCCACCTGAATCCTTAAACGACTTGTTTGTCCCCGTCTCCTCCACATGTTATACTGACATCAAATATAGTGAAAGCGGGGGTTACACTGTGGGGGAGGGACATACAAAGCAACAAAGAAATAATCTTATAAATGCGTTAGAAACACATGCATGAAAGAAACAAAAACATTAAAATACATATTTGAGGGTTCGTTTTCCTAACATCACATTATCTGACTTTTTCCGCTTGACTCATACCTATACTAGATATTGCAAATAAGGGAAACCATGGGACCTATGTTTCTTTGGGCCTGGCTTACTTCACTTAATATAATTTTTTCCAAGTGTTGCTAGTTCCTAACAAATGGGGAAATGTCATTCTTTCTGATGGAGGCATAGAATTCCATTGTGTATATATACCACATTTTCTTGATCCATTCATCTACTGAGGGGCATCTGGGTTGGTTCCATATCTTAGCTATGGTAAATAATGCTGCAATAAACATAGTTGTGCTGGTAGCTTTAGTGTGGTCTTGCTTGTAAACATTAGGGTAAATGCCCAAAAGTGGGATTGCTGGGTCATAGGGGAGTTCTATGTGAAGTCTTTTGAGGAACCTCCATACTGCTTTCCAAAGTGGTTGAACAAGTTTACATTCCCACCAACAATGAAGTAAGGTTCCTTTCTGTCCACATCCCCTCCAGCATCTGTTGTTGTTAGAGTTTTTGATTTTTGCTGTTCTAACTGGAGTGAGGTGATATCTCAATGTTGTTTTGATTTGCATTTCTTTTATGGCTAGGGATGTTGGACATTTCTTCATGTGTCTATTGGCCATCCTTCTTTCTTCTTCAGAGAAGCTTCTCTTTAAGTCTTTCGCCCACTTACTTATTGGGCAGTTGTTTCTTTGAGGATTTGTTGTTGGGTGGTTTAATTTTTTGAGTTCCAAGTATATTTTAGATATGAGACCCTTGTCCGTTGTATGGCTAGTAAAGATCTTCTCCCAATCCGTGGGCTTTCTATTGATCTTGCTAGCTATGTCATTTGCCCTGCAGAAGCTCTGCAACCTTATGCAATCCCATTTGTCCAACCTTTCTTTGATTTGTTGTGTTTCCGGGTCTCTATTCAGAAAATTTCGGCCTGAGCCAAGGAGACCCAGAGTTTCTCCTATTCCATCCTGTAATGTTTTCAGAGTGTCTGCTTTGAGTTCAAGGTCTTTGATCCATTTGGAGTTGATTCTGGTGCAGGGTGATATATAAGGATCTAGCTTTAGTTTTCTACATGTAGTTAACCAGTTTTGCCAGCACCATTTACTGAAGAGGCTGTCTGTCTTCCATTCTATTGTTTTAGCTCCCTTTTCGAAGATTAGATGGCTATAGGTCTGTAGGTTCATTTCTGGGTTTTCAATTCTATTCCATTGGTCCTGAGGTCTGTTCTTATGCCAATACCAAGCTGTTTTGATTACTATGGCTTTATAGTAGAGTTTGAAATTTGGTATTGATATTCCTCCAGCAGTGTTCTTTCCATTCAGGAGCGTTTTTGCTATTCGGGGTCTTTTATTGTTCCATATGAATTTTTGGATTGCCTCTTCTATTTCCTTGAAGAATGAGGGTGGAATTTTGATAGGTATTGCGTTGAATTTGTAGATACCCTTGGGAAGTATTGTCATTTTCACGATGTTAATCTTTCCAATCCAGGAGCATGGGAGGTTTTGCCATTTTTTAAGTTCTGTGTTGATTTCCTTTTTCAAGATTTTAAAGTTTTCATCATAGAGGTCCTTCACTTCTTTAGTTAAGTTAATTCCTAGGTATTTTATTTTTTGTGGGGCTATTACAAATGGAGTTGCTTTCGTAATTTCAGCCACACTTTTCTCATTGTTGGTATACAGAAAAGCCATTGATTTTTGGGGGGTTAATTTTATACCCTGCTACTTTGCCAAAGTTTTGAATCAGCTTGAGTAATTTGGGAGTGGAGTCTATGGGATTCTTTAAATACAAGATCATGTCATCTGCAAAGAGGGAGAGTTTTATTTCTTCTTTCCCTATTTGGATCCCCTTTATGTCTGCATCTTGTCTTATTACAAAGTTGTATCTTCTCTCTGCTTTTCACATTCATGGACACACAGTCCTGCTTGTCTCCAGGGATTTCTTGACCTGCTATTGATGTTGAGGAAGTCTCCTCACTGACAGAGCTAGAAAATTCTACAGTACTGACACTTGACAGTCATACTCTCTAATTTTATTTTTTATCCAGTACAGGGGATGAGAAAGATATCCAAAGAGAGGCAAGCATCCAGGAACTTGGCCAGGACAACGCAAACTGTTAATGGAGGACTTGTGAAGACACCAGTGCCCAACAATGAAAACCAGAGTGCTTTACAGACATCTTCCTGCAGCTAACAGGGTACTATCTCAAAGTGCAATTGAAAAACACAGAATGTATCTGTTTACCTATCATCTTATCCATCATCTATCTATTTATCCTATATCTATATCTATCTATCTATCTATCTATCTATCTTTACCTCACATAATATTAAAATGTATAAAGTAAATTTGGAAAATATAGAAATCATAGCAGTTAATGAAGAACATATAATACTGTAAGTCCTCGCATAGACATTTGAAACAGCTGATAGGTGGAGCTATGGCATCATCCGAAGTTATCTCTGTTCTGTATATTGAAAAAGAATAAATTATGCTTCCTTTTTTGTGTGTTTTTTGTTTCCTTGCACTTCCAAAAAGCTACATGTAATATTATTCTCAAGTAAAAGAACAGAATGGCTGAAGCTAATAAATTGGTTTTGTATAAACCTAACAGATAACTGGCATTGCTTTCCATTCTTTCCTGCTATTTTCTCTCATATAGTGAATTAAAAATATAAGAACTTTCAAACCATAGCTCATTATTTCCAAAATGGAATGCAACACAATACAAACTATTTTCCCAGGAGCATCTTCGAATATGTCCTTGCATTTTCAAGGAAAGCACTTTAAATCATCATCATTATTCTGCCCCTAAACTACTCTTCTATACTTTCCATTTTTTTAAGGTTCTGGGAGATAAATGGCTTTCTAACTTTTTCTGAATTTATATTATATTTTCTATGTATACAATTGATAGCTAGCATGATTCCTATTAATTCTCAGCAGCCAATGAGTAATTGAATGATGGCACCTATCTGGCAGAAATCCTGGAGCAAAATAGGTGATTAGTATATATTCTTGAGAGGGAGAAAGGAAGCAGCAAGAAAGGAAGGAAGGAAGGAAGGAGGGAGGGATGGATGAAATGAGAGAGGGAGGGAGAGAAGAAGAAAGAAAGGAAGAGAGGGTGGGAGGAAGGGTGGGAGGGAGGGAAGGAAGGAAGAGAGGGAGGGAGGAATAGAGGTAAAAGATGGAGGGAGATAAAGAAGGAAGGCAGGAAGGAAATATGAATGCAATGAATGATCCTTTGTGTGATTAAATCATATGATATAAGCATAACAATGTGAAATTCCACCCAGACATTCTAATTAAACTCCAGATTTATGCTTTGTGAATTTGAATTCAAGTTTTAATCTTTTGCGAAAATCAGCAGTACACTGTTGGGAAAGTCATCTCCCTCTAACTCTGCTTTTACTTGATAAGGTAACCGGCAACAATTTTAGATATATCATTATTACTTCATGAGGCAAGACATGTAAATGATCCACTGTTCATTGTACTATGCTAATTTTATGAATACTAGATACTTAATTCTTACTATTGATATCATCTTAACCCAACACCTAGTATTTAGTCAACATGTTCTCATACTGTATTAAACAAATTATTGATTCAATGGAAAAAATACAGAGATTCTTCATGAAACATCAAAATTAATAGACATCAAAATCTAGATATTCTGGGGAGAAAACCGTCATTTCTTCTATATTTCATGCCTATTGTCTATTACTATGGCTCATCTGAATAACTTTTTATTGAGCATTCCTATTGAAAGGAAACTTAAAGGTCTGACTTAAAATTACATTTTTTTTCTCTTTAACAGTCTTTATTGTCATCCTTACATATTTATGTCAGAAAAGACCAAAATAGGTCACTCACCTACTGGGCCATGAAATTATTCTACAGTACAATACATTGTTAGCAATGCCTAATGTAGTGTCAATTCCAATAAACACACTATTAAACAAGGGTTCCTTGAAACCTATTGGTCTCATATCATTTTCTTTTCTTTTCTTTTCTTTTTTTTGTTTTTTTTTTGGTCAGTCATGGGGCCTGAACTCTGGGCCTGGGTGCTGTCCCTCAGCTCTTCAGCTCAAGGTGAGCTTTATACCACTTGAGCCACAGAGCCACCTCCGGCTTTTTTTGCTTACGTGGTACTGAGGAATCGAACCCAGGGCCTCATGCATGTAAGGCAAGCACTCTACCACTGAGTCACCTTCCCAGCCCATTTTCTTGAATCTCCTATATGTGCTGACTTAAGTGAATATCATCATGAACACTGATTTCAAGGGAAAATTTGTTGAACCCTTAACAATCTCCAGGTGCAAGGTTGGGACACCGAGTTTAGAGACCTCACATAGATAACATTTCAGCTTACTGGAAACCACAATCCATAAATATAAAGCTTCATGAACTATTAAGCAGTCACTGAAATGATGGTTTCGCAGACATCATAAGCCACAGCAAATCCTAAACTCCTGTAGAAGCCAGTGAGGATCTGAGCATCCTTGATGAAGATACAGATAGAGAAAGATTCTGGAGGTAATGATATTTCTGAGTTCAATCTGACAGGATTTATACACAAGCCAAATAAACAGGTCCCATGGTTTCTCTTATTTGCAATAAATAGTATATGTCTGGGACAAACAGAAAAGGTCAGATAAGATGATGTTAAGCGAAATGAACCCCAAGATAGGGACACAAGTATTTTTTTCTTTCTTGCTAATGTTTCTAAAGTATTTATAAGGTATCATGTGATTTTTTGTTGCTTTGTATGTCCCTTGCTCATGGTATAACCCCTGTTTTCACTCTATTTGATGTTGGTATAATTTGGGGAGAGGAAGGGAGGAAAAGTGTTTAAATAGGGATACAGTTTGACCCATTGCAACAATGAGATGTACAAGGCGCTATGTTTAAAAATGCACTTTACAATTTAGGCGGGGGTGGGAGGTAAGGGGGTGGGGGTGAGGCAGGGGAGTGTAGTTGTGGATGTGGGAGGGAAGGGATGGTAGGGGAAAAACAAAGGAGGAGGCAACAATGCTTGATAAGAAATGTACTCATTACCTTGCTCATGTAACTGTAACCCCTCTGTACAGTATTTTCACAATAAAAAACTTATTTCTAAAAAAGACATAGTAAACTATGATGGAGAAGTAATTTTATATTAAGACAAAGTTTTGTCCCACCTTCAGTGAGGAAATTCTTCAGAGAAGCTGTTAGTTCACTCTGACAGCAGCTTTCTCTTGAGACAGAGGGTGAAAGAGGCCAGAAACCAAGATAATAGTCTTGCTTTCTATGAAAAGAAGGTTGGCTGAAACAGCAAATTTGAGATAAGTTATGAAGGAGGGTGAAGCATGAGCCTGGATTCTGTGTCACGCTTGGAAGCACTGTGACATCATGACTTCTGCAGAACTGCAGGTTTCACCTATGTATTTTGCATCTACTCCTTCAGTTTCAAGAAAGAGGAATGTTTTAGGCACTAAGTTTGTTTGAATCCTTCCACTTGTATCAAGTATGTAGTCAGTAGTACAGTTAATGGTATAAAGGAGGCTCCTCACAGGGAAGCTGAAAGAACACAACGGCAGGAGGTGCAGGGTGCCAGTGACTCGCGCCTCTAACCTAACTCCTCAGGAGGCTGAGATCTGAGAATCAAGCTTCAGAGCCAACCCAGACAGACCAATTCAAGAAAATCTTCTCTCCACATCGCCATCAAAAGCCAGAATTGAAGGCATAGCCCAAATGATAGGTGGGAGACAGTAAGCCAAGAGTGAACAGAAAGCTGAGTCAAAGCATGGTCCTGGGTTTAAGCCTTGGTATTAGGGAACAAAAAAAAACCATACATACAATAGCAGTCAAGTCTTGCCATTTTGGCTTCCATCTCTCGACATTGGACTTCCCATGATTGAACATTTTGGCAAAAATTATACTTTTGGAAACATATTTCATTTTTGTTATTCCTGAAATAAAAAGAAGAAAAACCTATCCTTTAATACTGTGAAGTGCAAATCTAAAAACAACCATCATAGTCTGCTTGCAAAATGATCCTGGATCAATCCTTAATACAGAGTGGCTAATCAGACAAGAAAGACTGGAAAAAATTTCAGAATTTATAGAAAGAAAGAACAAGAAAACTACATACACAAACAACTGGATTGGGAAATCTAAAACACTCATCTGTTTTCTGGAAGATGTATCATTTTACAGGTGGCATATACTTCCTGATCACCTCATAAAACAAACTCATATCATACTTTTAGAAAGGTTTTCTCCTCCATGTCCCTCTTCACCTTATTCTGTTTCTATTGCCTGTACTCTCCCTGTTTTTACAGTGCTAGAATCCATTGGGCAGAGAGGTCTGTGCGTGCTACGATTAATAACCTATTCATCGTTAGGTAAATAGCTCTTAGAAAAGAAAATGTGCAAAATTATTTCAAAACAGGAGCAAGGTTTCTTTTCATAGGTGACATGTACTTTTGTGCACTTGTCCATCTATAATCTCAGGAAACCATAACCTATCTACAGGCAAATGCCTCCCCATATTCCCATCGGGGTTTGTTCCCCCGCTGGACTGCTGCTTCTCTTTTCTTCACCTCAACAACCTGCAATCATCTAGCACAGCCACGTGGAAAGCCAATTTCCAATCCACCACTCAGTTGTCCCAAGGACAAGATTCCTGTCACCAATATGTTAATGTTCTCAGAATTCAATGTCTGAGGCACTAATATAATAATATCACCTTGCTAGGACGGAGCACAACTAATTTGACTGTTGAGGTTAAGTGTGTGTTGGACATCTGTGATTAGTCTCTTGGAGTCTGCAGCACCTGAATCCTGGTATGGGACAGGAAGAATCCTTCCTTGAAACAGAAGCATCTTTATAAGTCCATTGAAAGCATCCACTCTGAAAGACTGCATGCCTGTTTAGCATAGCAGAAATGGTCAGGCTAAGAGGACGTGACTTTAGGACATGGCTGAGAACAAGCCATGCGCCATCCCCTAAGTCAGTCCAGAAGCAGCTCCATGAGACATCAGCTGAATCCCAGTCCTGTCAAACCATAGCAACACAAACAGGAGTACGACCGAGAGAGATGTGTTCTCCATCTCTCCAAAGTCATTAATCTAGCAACAGAATCTTACATTTACATGTCCTCTGATTGATCACGAGGACAGCATCTCCTGTTTGCTGGAGAGAAACACACACACACACACACACACACACACACACACACACACACACACACACACATAAATGCACATTACATTTGCTACTATAAATAAACAACGGACCGATCCAGCAACCATTATCTTCCTCTGTTTTGGGGCTAATTCATTAGTAAGGTTTCAAAATTAACTTTTCTGAATGACTAATATTTGACATTTTTAACTAGAATTACTGCATAAGGAGAATTTCCCGAGGTCTCTAATTTCACATTCTAACAACCAAAAAAAAAAAAAAATTGGTTGCCATGCAACACTTGTCTGGAGAGCTGCAAACTTCCTACTGTGCATACATAATCAGAGATAATTGGGATTCTCATAATTTTGTTCTGAAATGCATCATTTGTCATCTGCTCTGTCTTGGATTGGTTGAGAATTCTGATTGCTGCTATTTTGGTAGTCATTAATATATATGGTGGATTGCATGCAGTTAGGTGTAATTGTGCTGATCATCTTGTTCTTCTGTAATTACTGTTGTTCTGGGTCCTTTCTGTTCTTTGTCATTATTGACTTACTATTTTTTTCTACATCAAACTGAAATAGGGGTGAAGGAGTTACCATGGGACCAACTAGTTGGCTAAGCAGGATATTGTTAAAAAAAAAGTTCCCTGGTGTCACTCTATTAAGGGGAAACCAACCTGTGATATTTACATCATTCAGAGTGAAATCTGGGCTGGGAAGGTGGCTCAGTGGTAGAGTGCTTGCCTTGCATGCATGAGGCCCTGGATTTGATTCCTCAGCACCACATAAGCAGAAAAAAAAAGCCGAAAGTGACACTGTGGCTCTAGTGGTAGAGCGCTAGCCTTGAGCTGAAGAACTGAGGGACAGGGCCCAGGCCCACAACTGGAACCCCCCCCAAAAAAGAGTGAAATCTTGGTGTTTTTAGGTAAGGAAAATGACCTTAATTCCTTGCTGTAAAATGCAGTGGGTTGTGACTGGGCCAAATCACTTATTTATTCTGTGTTAAGTCCCAGTACCCAGGTGTCTTCTTGAGGCTCCAGATTGGTGCTTTGATAAATGAAGACTCCTGTGTTACCCTCTCCCCCTGGCCAGCTGTTATCCATTTGGCTGGCACCAGCTCAGGGCTTTGAATAGACACCCCTGCCTCACTTCCTCTCTTTCTCCACATGTAACTCATTTGGTGCATTTTCTATGTTCCCTCATTAGTGACTTTTGTACCAATGCCAACCGGACACCTCTAGCGTTCACATGGACATACTTTAGAATGTCCTAGCTTGTAAGCAGGAGTGAGTCTCCAACTATGGCTGTAACACACTTGCCCTCTCCTCTGGCCCGTTAGGTTTTCTTTCCCAAATATATGTGTACTGGTGTTGAGGCATCTTTTGTCTATTCCCTGTGCCTTTTGAACCCAACATTCTTTGGTTGTTCTGTATTCCAAATGAGGCTAGTAAGGAGAATTGCTGTAGATGGGTCATCCTGGGCTCCTACTGCTAGAACAAAAGATGGATGGATCAAGAAAATGTGATACACACACACACACACACACACACACACACACAAACACAATGGAATTCTATGTCTCCATCAGAAAGAATGACATTGCCCCATTTGTTAGGAAATAGAAATAGTTGGAAAAAATTATATAAAGTGAAGTAAGCCAGGCCCAAATAAACATGGTTTCACTTATTTGCAATTACTAGTATATGTCTGGGACAAGCGGAAAAGATCAAAAGCCATGTACATATGACCAGATAAGATGATGTTAAGTGAAATGAACCCCAAAATGGGGATACAAGCTTATTTTCTTTCTTGTTATTGTTTCTAATGTATTTATAATGTACCATGTGATTTTTTTTTGTTTCTTTGTATGTTCCTCTCCCATGGGATAACCCGTTTTCACTGTATTTGATGTCAGTGCCCTGCATTTTGTATATACACTTGGGGAGGGGAAGGGAATAAACAAAATGCTTAAATAGGGATACAGGTTGACCTGTTGTAACAATGTACAAGAAAAACACTATGTTGAAAAACGAACTTTACCATTTAGGCGTGGAGGAAGGGGGAGGGGGAAGGGAGTAGGGGGAAGGGGGGGGAGTGTAGTTGTGGAAGTGGGAGGGAAGAGATGGTAGGGGAAAAACAAAGGAGGAGGTAACAATGCTCAATAGGAAATGTACTCATTACCTTGCTCATGAAACTGTAACCCCTCTGTATACTATTTTGTTGTTGTTGGTGGTGTTGTTTTGTGAAAATACTGTACAGATGGGTTATAATTACATGGGCAAGATAATGAGTACATTTCTCATCAAACATTGTAGCCTCTTCCTTTGTTTCCCCTTCCCATCCCTTCCCATCCTCCTCCCTCTCTCCCCCTAATCCTCCCAGCTCTCCCCTGCCTCTTCCCCCCCCCCCACCAAAGTTGTAAACTTTGTTTTCGACATAACGACTTGTACATCTCATTGTTGCAATGAGTCCACCTGTACCCTATTTAAACGATTTGTTTTTTCCCTTCCGCTCCAAAAATTATACTGACATCAAATACAGTGAAAGCAGGAAGCAGGGTTTATACTGTGGGGAAGGGACATACAAAGCAACAAAGAAATAATCTTATAACTGCATTAGAAACAATCGCATGAAAGAAAAAAACATTTGAATACATATCTTAGGGTTCATTTCCCTAATATCACCTTATCTGACCTTTTCTGCTTGACTCAGACATATACTAGATATTGCAAATAAGGGAAACCATGGGACCTATGTTTCTTTGGGCCTGGCTTACTTCACTCTATTTTTACAATAAAAAAAGTATTTAAAAATAATGCGATAGGCTAGGCAGTTGATAAAGAGCATGCTAGGTTTTGTTTTGATTTGTATTTTTCCTCAGAGTTCTAGGAGTCAAGAAGTTCCAGGAGCAGTAGAAGCAGGTTCTGGGTCTGGTGAGGGCTACTCTCTGTTTCCAAGATGGCTTGGAATGATGTGAAGCATCATTTTGTAGGCTTCTAATTCTACTCACAGAGGAAGAGGCTTTGTGGACTCTAGACCTCTGAGTGGCTCCACTTCCCCATGTTATTAAATTCATAACACCTGGGTTTTAGGGGTCATATTTAACTTGTATGTAATATGAGATGATTCAATGATTCATTTAGGGCTGACACCCTCAGATTTCCTATCCAGGAAAGTTCCTGGTCCCCTGCTCATGTACATCCGCTTACCTATGCACCCCAGGTACAACAAGCATGTTCTGTGTGCTTGTAAGCCCTACGTAAATAATTACAAGAAAGACTTGAGTCTGTTAAAAAAAAAAAAAAAGAAGGGAGAAAAAAATAGTTGGCAAAATTCAAAGCCTGTATGTTAGGAAGAATTTAATAGTTATGGAGAAATACACCTACTTCCATGTTGTAGGAAATGTTTTATACAATATTTCTCAAACACTGAGGAACTCAAGGCACAGAGTCTTTTATATGTTACTTTGTTTCTTTCTTACTTTTTTTGCCTTTCAGTTGCTTTGTTATTAAGTAGTTGTACAAAGGCTTGTGTTATCCTACAGACTGAAGAGCACTTCTGGTGTGTTCTAAGCAGGTAACAATTCTAAATTTGCACTATTTTCTGGACAATAGGTTCCTAATATATTTATGGCCATTGAATTTATTGCTGCAAAAAATTTAAGTCAACAATATAGAGAGGTCTGAGTTAGCTTGATCAATGGTGACCTTGAAATAGAGAATTTGGAAGGTAGGCAGAGCAGAGTGTAAAGGAAGAGTGTCATCGGAAACATAAGTCTATTCAGTGGCTGGTAAGTTTAACAGAGTCTGAAAATAGTGTCACAATTGCTAAGACTCATGACAAAATTTTACAGCCCTCAGAATAAAGATGACACTTGAATTTATGAGAACTTGTGAGGCCTTTGAAGTCAGAAGAGATTACATAGGACACAGCTGATGTCCTGGATATGCAGTTATGTCAAACACGTGAGCATGGAGTCCAGAAAGTGAAAGACTGAGGAAAAAAAGGGTCTTTGCTTTGTATCAGGTGGTTGGAAGTCATTGAAGTCAAGGAATCAATATTAGACATTCGTACAGTGTTGGGAACATGAAAGGAAAACATCTCAGCGTCCTGCCGCACCAAGCATTACATAACTCCCTGATTTCACGAACAGCCTGTCCTGCAAGTTTGTGAGTACCTTTCAACCATGTACCTCCATACTCAGCCACACACATTACAGAACAATCACAATTGCTTACTGACTTCTTTTGAAGAACTTAACTTTTACTTTGTCAATGTTTAAAACAGTGATATAATAAACATACAAATATTTTGGCTAGTCAGAGTGTCTGTCTACTGTTACCTGTGGTACTCACAGTAAAATCATACACCTTTAAGGCATTTATGGATGATTTGGCAAACCTTTTACATTTATCTCTTTTTGCTTTTTATGCTTCAAGCTGATCTGAGTACAAACAACATTCCTTGATCCCTAGTCTTCAAAGATTATCTGGTAGATGTACTTAGCAAGGCAAAGGCTAATGTATTTAAGGTCTGTCTTGATTTTGTGTGCTCTGTTGGTACGGTTTGATTCACTATGAGGTTAAACACTGCCCAGTAGAAAAGAGTGAGTCCAAGATGAGAAACTTGGTAGATCATCGAGTATTGTCTCTTTGACACTGGCCAAATCTTTCAACTGAAGAGAAGATAAAACTGCAATTGCTTAAAAACCAGAGAAATACAATCAGTGAATTGATTACTGTGTGAATAAAGAAAAAATAAATGCAAAAGTTCTTTGAATTCAACAAGTCCTGGAAACCTACATTTATTTCAAGGCATTTAAATGAAATATTTAAAGTAGATTGAACATTTACATAGATAGTCAAAACATACTGCTTATAGTTTTCAAATTAAAAATTAAATAGTTTTTTCCTCTAACTTTCTCATCTAAACAAAATGATTTCCAATATTTTATGAAAGCTGAAAATACAACAAAATGAATCATCATAACTACCCATTTACAATACAAACATGTATCAAAGAATTTTGCTATTCAATATTTGTTATATATAGTATAGTACCAGGCTACTTAAACTATTTTCAGTGTAGCAGTGGCAGAATTGCAAACCAAAAACCCTAAATGATATTTCTGACCATTGAAGCTCAACAACTAACTGTTCTGCTGGATGTAAAGACAACTCAGTCTCTTCCCTTGCATCCTATACACAGGGAGGTGAAAGATCCGGAGAGTGGGGTGGGGCCATCGGGCAGGATGGCTGAGTGGAAGTTTTTTCCACTGGGCTTTGTGAATGAGGAGAGACTACATTTGTAAGAGCAAAGCTGAGGAAGAACACAACACACACACACACACACACAAACAAACCACAAAATCAACCCACCAAAAAAATCAGGATAGATGAAAGGTATGGGGAAAAAGAGAGGCCAAGAGGATCGAAAAAGTGTTTGAAACTTCCTCCCCAGTAACCACAGGGGGAGAGAAGCCACAGATCCCACCATAAGGCAAACCCGATGGTCTCTCTGATAGATTTCAGACCCAGCTGACAGACAAATCTATGCCTTTCACAAGCCGTAAGTATCAGTATGAGGGTTTGGATGTCAGTGAACTCTCCTTTTTTTGTGACAGGCCAGCATTAGACAGGACAACTTTTGCTTCCCATATCTTGGGAAGATAACTTGAGTTGCTCTACTGGAGTGCTTCCTACTGGAAAATAAAGGACGTGGGGAATGCTAATATGTAGATGCATGCAAGTCCTTACAACCAGGCAAGCCTAGACACTAGGACAGTCAGCCCAGGACAGGCAGTCTTGGAAATCAAAACAGTGGTCAGGGACACTCAGACAGGATCTACTTGGAAGACTGCCAGCAGAAAGAGACATAGAAAGTCAGAGTGTTTGGCTTGGTCTCTATGTTAGCAAAACCTCACCTTGCCCAGGTAGAGCAGCTCTCTTGCCAGAGGATCATTTCATAAAACAAAGCCTTGACTCCTGGATGGTAGAAAGCTCTCCTGACTGACAACTTAATCGATGATGTAAGCCAGGGGTCTGGACCAGGCAGGATTAGTGTCCAAGGGACAACTTGGATACTGTGAGGACAGAGAACAATTGATGGTTGGGGACTCGGGGATTAAACCGCCATGACCACAAGAAGCCAACAGAGAGTAGGGGAGGATTTTATTGAAAAGCGTCATAAGAAAGCTCAGTAGTGCAAGCCCCACCCTACCCAAGGAGGGCTCTTTCATGGCCTGCAGGATGCTTCACAAATGGCAAAGTACAGACATGGCTGGAGCTGTGGTTTGCTTAGTGCACACTAGCCCCTCCCAAGCTCCCTGCTGTCACGCAGATCTAGAGCCAGAGCCACACCCATCAATAATGAGCATAAAGGAAAAAAATCCGGAGACAACAATGAGAAGGGCAAGGTGGAGAGAAGGGTCTGGGATGTGGTCAGGTCGTGATGCAAAGTAGGAGCAGATCATAGGCAAGTGAGGGGCCTGAGGTTTGTCAGTCAGCCTCCCTGGTTACAGCAAGACTTGAGGCTCCAGGATCTGTACGGAAACACCACAATGCTCATATACACGGAGTGCTCAGCAGGTAGGAGCACTCCGTTGGCTTTGGGGCAATGTTTCCAGGTGGTGCTGAGAACTCCAACCCAGGACTTGCGCTCCATGATACCCTCTAGCCTCAGCCCTCCTTGAGGATGACAAACACTGCATAGAGTCATGAAGTATTGAGACCTGAAAGCAAACACTCCTGAGTCCCTCGGGTGTCTAACACTGTAGGAGACCTAGTTTGTGGTTTTTTTCTCATTGTCTCGCCCATCTTTGGTCCAATGTGTGGGAAAAAAGAGAATCTGTGCAGCAAATGCAAGTTGGACTGGCCTAAATAATAAAAAAAAGGTGTGTAACCAGAAATGGCTTCAAGGACACAAAGTAGGGAAGCTTCTAAGGTAGAAGCAGCACAGAACTTAGAAGCTGATGGTTGTCTAGCTCTGCCCTCTACTTGCATAAACAGTAACGCACACAGAAGGAAATACAAGAGCGCCAGCTAGTCCATCTGTATCTGAGTGATGCAGGGGGCCGGCCCTGCTGCCATGAGCACCTGGCAGACCGCTGGCCTCCTGAAGAGTCCTCCAGCCCAGTGTGGAGGCAGTAAACTGCAGCCTGCCCACCAGAGCCACGCCTGAGCTCAACTGCAAAACAAGAGGCACCTAGTGTCCAATCAATGAAGTGGCTTCAGATGCATAAATCTCAAGGTTAAACGACAAGAAATATGGTAAAACAACAGCACGATACCTCCAAATGTGCCCTCTCCACAGTAAGAGATGTTAACAATAGTGAATAGGGAAAACTCCTAAAAAACAAACTCAAAAACATCATTACGAAAATGATCAACGGAACAAAAGCGGATAGGTATCAAAAGGTAAATGAATTCAAATAGGATATAAACAAACAGTTGAAACAACTCCAAGAGAATACAAATAAACAGCTGAAAGAATATTATCAAACAATGCTTCATATAAAAGTGAAATTCAATAAAGAAGGAAATCCCAAAGAAGTATCAAACTGAAACTCTGAAAATTCAAAGCTAAATACATGGACTGAATAACTCAATGGAAACTTCCTTAACTGGAGTGGACCCAGTTGGAGACTGAGTTTCATGGAATGAAGACAGGTATTAGAACAGTCAAGTGAAGAAATAGGAAAGAAAAATAAGCAAATAAAGAACTATGAGGTGAGCGTGGAAGACCTCTGGGACATCATTAAGAGACCAAACATAAAAATCTTAGGCATAGTCAAAAGAGAAGATAGGCAAACTCAGAAGAGAGGATACATATTTAATAGGAGAAAAATTCCTAAATCATGAGAAAGCAACCATTCAGATACAGGAAGAATTTAGGATATCCAATAGATGAGATCATAACAGAAGAAAAATGTACATCATAGTTAAAAGGTTACCCTTGTAAATGAGGAAAGACTTCTGGAAGATACCAGAAATAAGAGCCATGTCACCTATAACAGCAAACCCATCAGAACAGCATCAAAATTTCTAACAGTAAAAGTACCATGTACAGGACTGGAAGTAAATAGCTAACTCTGTCAAACAAAGTCTCTCATAACTGAAAAGCAAATAAAGACTCCCATAATAAATAAGAATTAAAGCAACTTATAAGCATTGAATCAGCACTACAAAAGGTACTCAATATACAGAAAAGGGGAAAACAATGTAATCATGAAAATAAGTAATAAAAAAATTCTTACCATATGATTAGATATGGAACAGAAAAGTATCAAACACTGCCCAAAGAACAAAACTACCAGAATTACTGCATATTACCAATAATAATACTATTAGTGATCTCAATTCTCCAACCAAAAGATATTAAATGATGACTTAGATTAAAAACCAAGAAGAAGGGGCTGGGAAGGTGGCTCAGTGGTAGAGTGCTTGCCTTGCATGCCTGAGGCCCTGGGTTTGATTCCTCAGCACTTCATAAGCAAAAAAAAAAAAAAAAAGAAAGAAAAGAAAAAAAGCCGGAAGTGGTGCTGTGGCTCAAGTGGTAGAGCGCTAGCCTTGAGCTGAAGAGCTGAGGGACAGCGCACATGCTCAGAGTTCAGGCCCCATGACCGGACCCAAAAAACAAAAAAAAAAAAACAAAAAACCAAGAAGAATGACCATTTGTGTCCAGCAATAAATACGTACAAGGAAAAAATTCTGCAACACAGAAACAAGCTAACAAAAACCGCATTGGCTCAGGTTGATTAAAATCTATAAGAAAATAAACTCTTAAAGTAAGCAGGTGTAGTTATACCCATAACTGTTAAGGTAGACTTCAAATCAAAATTAATTAGAAGAGACAAAGAAGGTCACTTCATATTAATGAAGGAAACAATCCACTGAGAAATAACATCTGCTAATGCATTTGCTCACACCACACCGTAACTGTGCCCAACTTCATTATCCAACATCATTGGCCTTAAAAGGCACAGATATACTCTTCGACTGTAGTAGTGGAACACATCAATGCCCATTTCCATCAATACATAGGATACCCAGCTGTATTTAACAGTCAAAGAGTATCCAACTTTTGCTCAATACACATTCATCTCAGCAACCTGTGAAATTCTCTCTGAAACAGGCAATCCTTTCTTGTTTTAATCAGTGCTTCTCAGGCACATAGCTGGCATTCACACCCCTCCCATTTATATAATTTTATAAATGTATGTCCATTTGAAATAAATAATAAAATAAGTTCCTCTGTTGCTGCTTTACTGTGTTCAACAAACACACCCTAAGGGGTTCTAGAATTACAATCAAGTACTGATTTGTGTAACACATATTGGAGCACAGGCTGACTTATTTCCCTGGGGAATGATGTGCCTATGGGTGGTTGCCGACCACCCTGCTGCTGCTCTTTTTCTTAAGATTCACGATAGTGTCTGCATCTTGAGGCTGCTGTGAACACTGAGCATGAAGAGCGCCACCTGCTGGGTCAGAAGCACCCGGGGACCTGCCCACAGACCAGGTTCAGGCACTGGTAATTCCTTATCTCTGCAATGACCTGTGTTTAATATGGCTCCACTCTTCAGCTATTTCAAAGGGTAAAAATCACACGGTAGAGTTCTGTGACTTCTTACGGTGACAAATATTCAACTGTTGAGGACCAGAATCCATCTCCCCTTTGGCCTGCATCTTTTCTGATGTTGTTTCCTAAAGGAAATCGATTTGTGGTAATGAGAAGGGTGGAAAGAATATTTATGGAGCTCCTGCTGTGTGTTCCGCACCGTAGTATTTTCATCTTAATGCATTCGTTTCCTCATTTAGAACTTACCACCACCAAACGAGATGCTTTCTATAACACTACAGAATAAAATGAGCCCGAGAGAGGAGAATTGTAAGGCTTTTAAGTCAGATCGGCCTAATTCTTGTGCCTGTGATCTTTCCTTCACATGATGACAAGGATTAACAGACCTGACCATTATCCTCTGTGTTCCCATGTTTATTACAGACTCACCTACAGGCTGCCTGGCAGCAGCCTGCTCAAGGCTCATTTTAAAGCTCATTTTGGCTGAGAAAAGCTTAATGGATGCAGAAGAGGTAAATTCAGGAGAACAGATGAGACAAGTTTTGCCTGTGATATTTTAAGATGATAATTAATCATGCTTAATATCACAACCATCTAAATATTGCAGGCATTTTCTCTCCATCCTTATCTAATTCTGATTACTTCTCATAAAGAGATTCATTTTGAAAATGACCATTTCCTTAATGTAGTGGAAATATATTTTCAATTTTCTATCTGCGTCAAACAAATCCCCAGTGAGTCGGAGATTTAATTTAGTCAGTAAGTTGCTGAATGGGGCAGCTAAGACGAATGACTTCAATAAAACATCTCCTTTATCATTCCCTAACTTTTGCTTTAATTATTAGAATTAGTCATGATATATTTGCACACATAAAAAATTAACATGGGGAAAATTTGCTCCAGGCCAAAACGAAATTGTATGAGATATAAATGGAATCAGAAAGCTCCTATAGTGCTGATAAATTTCAATGAGGGCAGGAAGGTGGATACTTAGAAACATAATCTGATTCAGTTATACCCAGAAAAAATGCCCAAGTCTGTGCCTGTTGTTGAGTCTTTCACGATCATTCCACCCTCAATCCAAATGACCCCTCCTCTAGGAAGCAAGCTCAGATCTCTCTAAGTGTGACAGGGTCCACCATCCACCTTGGAACTCTAAAGCTGCCACCTGAGATGTGCTTAATGGTTGCTTTCCTTTCCTTTCCTTCCCTTCCCTTCCCTTCCCTTCCCTTCCCTTCCCTTCCCTTCCCTTCCCTTCCCTTCCCTTCCTTTCTCTTCCCTTCCCTTCCTTTCTCTTCCCTTCCCCTTCCTTCCTTCCTTCCTTCCTTCCTTCCTTCCTTCCTTCCTTCCTTCCTTTCTGCCTTCCTTCCTTCCTTCCTTCCTTTCTTTCTTTCTTTCTTTCTTTCTTTCTTTCTTTCTTTCTTTCTTTCTTTCTTTCTTTCTTTCTTTCTTTCTTTCTTTCTTTCTTTCTTTCCTTCTTTCTTTCTTCAGCAGCAGTAACAATAACAAGTTTTTGCTCAATCTCCAGAACTACAGAATTCAATGTCAACTCAGTAATTGGCAAGCTTTGTAAAAGATCAGATAAAAAACCTTTTTCTTCTTGTGGCCATTATAATCTTAGCTGTAACTACTCAGTGTTGTGGTTATGGCAGAAATGGAGTCATTAATAATGCATAAGTATTGGGCATGTATATAGCCATTAAAATCTATTTGCCAAAAGAGAGAAGTGGTCAGTTTCACCGCCAAGCAAAAGTTTACCAACACCTGCTTAAAAAAGAATTTTAATGTTATTATTAGGGTTCTGTACAGAGGGGCTAGCATTTACATGTGCATTTTATTTAATAATATTCAACTATTATTAGTTTTTGGATATTTTTCTTCCAATGAAGTAAAACATTTTACCACATTCACACAACACTTACTTTATATAAGGAAACCTTGTGTTATTGACATCAAGTGATCCATCCCCAAAACCTTCTTTCTTTCATCTGTTCTCTGTAGAGACCAGTCTCCTTTCTCTTAAGAACAAAGAATCATACTTTTCTTTATGCAAGTTCTGGGTCTTGAATTCAGGACCTAGGTACTGTCCAAAAGATTTTATGTTCCAGGCTAGTGCTCTACACCTTGAGCCACAACTCTACTTCTGGCTTTTTGCTGGCCCTTAAGTAGAGATAAGAGTCTCACAAACTTTCCTGCATGGACTGGCTTTGAACCATGATCCTCAGATCTCAGCCTTTTGATTAGCTAAGGTTATAGTTGAGAGCTACTGGCCCCAGTGAGAAGCATACTTAAGTCCTGATACTCCTCAATCATGTTAAAGAGTAATTGATGTGTGTCTCCACTCTTTTAGTCTGACTTTCCCAAGCTATCGTCTGCTTCTGTGGTTTTGAATTTAATACACTGAACTCTTCTGATCTCTCACCATGTGCCTGTGGTAGACGCTCAATAGTCCTTGAACTCAACTTTAAACTTGAACTGTAAACCCAACTGAAATACCTCTTTCACTATGGTATCTTGCTATTATGAGAAAAAGAGCTGCTTGATACCAAAGAGGCATGGGTTAGCGATGGGCATTGTGAATCCTTGGAAAGCTTTGAGATTCTCATTTCTTCATGGTGCTCTACCATATATCTGAGAATATGCAGCCCGTAGTGAATTACAGGCATGCAATATGTATGCTCGTTATGAATAGCTAAATGTTGTTTATATTATGAGTCTGTCAGTGTGTTAATTGATTCATTTATACAAAGCACTTGGCCCAGGGGGAAGCGCATAATATATGCAAAATAAATGGTAGTTATTTTTACCTTCCCACCTGGAGTACAGTTTTATACTCTCTAAATGTCAGATCATCTTGTGTATATTGCAGTGCTTGGCACTTTCCAGTTGGTGTTCCAGTCTCTCAATGACTTCAAGCAAGCAAAAGTAGTATTCCCATTCTGTAGAAGACAGCCCAACACAGGCATGGATTGATGAATCAGTATGTGAGTTAAGAGACAGTAATCAGTAAATCTACGATGGTTCATCACGTGAAGGGCCATTAGGAGATGATTACACACCAAGTTACTGTAGAGGGGAGGGACTCAGGGTCTGAGCACACGGCTGTGGGGTTTCATAATAAGCAATGGCTCTGGGGTGTACAATGCTCTGGGATGGAAATTCTTCACTTGCACAATTAGCTGAAATAAATGGGTACCTGCAAATCAATCAGGAGCAAAGATAGAATGACTCCCTTCACACTTCTGTTTATTTTTTAACTTTACATGTAATGTTACATGTAAAAAATAGAGATTGATTTCTGAAGATTAGATTTAAGTTGGAAAACTTAGAGACGCTTGATAGACTCCTGGCTTCAGAGAGTAAGTACTAACACAGAAGATTTACAGATGAGGCAAATTGCTACAATCGGGATTTCAGTGACCACAGTCAGAGGTTAACAAAAGGAATCCAGCTCCTTGCCACACATGCTGTTTACCCCTATGAATCTTGATTAGCAGCTCTAGCCTCAAGACCCAGTCCTCAAATTGAAAAGAAGGAATCAAACATCAAATAAGAATCAAAAACAATTATCCTTCTGGTTTCTGATCCCTTCATCAGACTCTGTCTTCCCTATTTGTCTGTCTACCTCCTGGCACTTAACTATTAAATAATTCAGGCATTCATAAATAGTTGTCACTCATATATGATAGTCATTTATTTATCTTAAAGGCAAGTGTAACCCTAAGATGTTTCCAGAAAGGCCATTGTCCTAATTTTGTGAGCTTGTGGTTAACGATCTATGTGCTACAGGGTGACATGCCACAGTTCTAGGCACGATTGTGTGCCAAGGAGACACTGGGTTGGGAATTATGGGGGAAGAAAAAATGGTTGGGATAGAAAACTTGTCTTTCTTTAGCCCATGTTCATCTGACAAACATCATCAGAAGTGAGTCTGCAGATTAAGTGAAGAGAAATACCTGTCAATGTTTAATGAATATGAACTGAAAATAAAGTGCTTTATGAGACAAAATAAAAAATACATGATAAATCTTTCCAAATATTACAGTGCATTTGCTAATAATTTGTATGATGCATTCAACTCAGAAACACAGTTATCTTGCTTTGTTAGTATTTTTCCCCTAACATCCTTTAGCTATGGATGCCATACATGTCAGGAAGGTCATGGTGAGAAGGAAGAGATAAGCATCCTTTGCTGTTGATATTGTGGCTAGGACCTGAAGAGGAAGTTCCTGAGCACAGGATCTTGGTTTTACTCAACTCTACCTTCTCAATGCTGAAAGTGATGCTTTGTGAATGAAGAAATTGTTAAAATAATAAAGAATAGAAGAAATGAATAACTCCCTTGCACACAAGATGAAACATGGAGAAAGACAATGAGTCTGACAATGTACAAAAGTTCCCTTCCTCTTTTTGTCTCTCCCTTAAGAGATGTCCACTGAGCTCACCATTTCTGTGGTCAGATGGTCCATGGATTAAAGGACTTCACATCATTACAGTCATGGTTTTCTGGCTGTTAACTTCCAAGCAGAAAAGTGGCATATGTCACATCAGTGGGCTGTTTCCCTTTCATTCTCAGGCAAGGGCCGGACCGTGTTCAATGGCTCAGAGCTCCTCTCATCGATGCCTCTCATTCCTGCTGAGGTTTGGTGTCCCCACACTATACTCACCTGTGGGATTCCAGCATGCACAGCTATTCAGCGAATATTCACCAATCAACGTCTGTGCTGGAGAAAGATTAATCTAATGAGGCTGTCAGGGAAAGAGAGAAGGGTATTCTGCAACTGGAATAAAATACAATGAGAAATCAGTGGAAGAAGAAAGGATTCTATGGAAGGTTAAAACAAGATGCCTTTCTTCTGAAGCTCTAGCAGATGGCAGTGGATTTCCTTGTTAAGGGGAAAACCTCCAGGAAAAATGTTACCATGATTGACACCAAGAATGTGAGTCACAAAAGAAATAGTAATTTTTTCTGCTAATTCCTCATGAAGTCCTCTTTCGTTCCCTTCCAGGGCTTTCTTCGTCTTTGCCTTGAAGTGCTTGTTCATTGTCCACATTGGTTCTTTCCCCGCTAGCCACCCGTGTCTAGCTCCACCACTTAGAAGCAAGAATCTACACCTTGCTTTCTTCTCTCTCCTCTCTCTTCTTCACTTTGCTTCCTCTTCTCTCTTCTTCTCTTTGGACATTCTCACCACTGTCCTGTTCCAACTTGGATCTAAGGCCAAGCCCTTCCCAAACTCTCTCCTTCTTCCTCTGGCTGACTGCCATGAGCAGATTCCAGAATCTGGAGGCAAGAGAGCCAAAGGAAAGCTAATGGAAATTTAGGTGATGAATACCAATAGGAACTTAAAAGGAGTAAGAGAGAATAAGATAGACATTTGGAGGCATGGTGCAAGGAAGTGGTGTTGGAAAACTTGCCCACCACATAGGAAGCCCTGGTGGTACTATCTAGAGTAACTCCAAAAACATCTAGGCATGATGCTCTGGCCTGTGATCCCTGTACTCCAGAGAAGGCAGGTAGATCATGAAGACAGCTTGGGCGACATAGGGTATTCAAGGTCACTGTTAACTAAGGGAGACCTTTCCAAATTCCATGGATTGAGAACTCAATGGCCAAGCACCTGTCTATCATGCCCAAGGTGCTGGGTCCAATCCTTATCATCACACACAAATACACAATAATGCACAATCTTTTCTGCTTTCAGAAATGCCTTTCAGCCAGGCAGATGATAACCAATTCATCATTTCTAGTACAAGCATCCCATATAATCACATAAGGATTAATATAAAGACTTGTTTAAACAAATATTTATTATTCAGTGGATGCATAACAAGTTCTATAGTGCAAAAACTCCTAATGTTCTGCATTTTTCAGTGCTCAGGGGGCTCATTTCCCGAAAAAATACTCTGCTGCATAATGTCTCTGGTGCTAGTCTGCAGAATCAAACACAGAAATATTCTTAGACCCGTGTGCCCTTTCTCATCCCTGGTGAGATTTTTTTCTCTAGAATAGTTGAACCAATTCTCATATCTTAAATACAATCGCTTATTCTAGAGTCCAATATGCTATTTATAAATGTAATTTCAGCATTGACAATTTATATTATGCTAATGTGCAAAACATCTGATGTTGACCAAAGTCAAAGAAACATAAAAGCCCTTGCAGTCTGCTAAGCATGTATAATTCTGATGTAAGCAAGCAATAATGTCTGGAGTTCAGTGTAAGGTAGACTATCGCAGTCATAATATATCACTCCAGACAGAGACTCCCTAAGAAAATGACACACATATTGAGACTCTGGCATCCTGTCTCTTTGGCCTTGGGATTCTTTCTCTGCATTGCTTATTCTCTGCGGGTGATTAAGAAATCCCCAACTGAACTCTCCACTTCAATCTTAAACTATTTTTAAATTTCAGAAGTTCTAAATTTACTCCCTAGGGTGGCAGAATAGCAACTTAGACCTTCCTAAGTCTAAGGCTGAATTTTCTTTTCTAGACACAGTGGTGTAAAAACAGATGCAAATACCAGATGGTTTCGTGCTTAATAATTCAACCTATTGCATATAATTTCTACTTATATTCTTTCTCTACTTCCTTTTTCATCTATGGGGTAGAAAGCTAAACTCTTCCTGAGAAAATGAGTGTAACTCAAGCAAAGGACTCACATATTTAAATCAAGTCAAATGGACTTATTTTTTAATAGAATCTCAATAGGTAGTCGAAGTTGGACTGGAACTTAAGATCCTTCTGCTGTGGCCTCCCCAGTGTTAGGATTAAAGACATGTACTACTGTCTCATGAAAAGTCTTTATTGGGAAGAGATCTGCATTGGGAAATACATTAAGGTTAGACCACATTAGAAAGGCATTGTTGGGAATGCTGTGTGCAAAAGTACACTATCATGTCCAGTCTTGGTAAAGGAAGCAGATCAGGCCTCAGGAACTCCTTGAAGTTAATGGTGACATTAATGCAGTGACAAGAGCATTAAAGCAAGTTTCTCTTCTCAAAAGCATTGTGGCTAGGAAGAAAGGTATTGCACAATTAGAATGTCAACATTCTGAAGTCACTTATTAGTGAATAGATATTTGTTAGTATCCAGATACTATAAGCTTTCTGAGAAAATGACACAAAATAAATGTAAACTGTTACTAAATATCCAAACCAGAGTCAAACCAGTCAGTTGATACATTCATCAAAGCAGAGTAATAGAAAGGAGCAGAACACAAATGCAAAGGATAGAAGAACACTGCAAGTAGGACTTCACACTCTGGGCCAGTCTACAGGGTAGATGTTCCTATGTTTTCCATAAGAAACATGATGGAGTTTCTCTTTCAATGGGTATGTATATATACCACCTCTTTATAATAGAAACAAAAGGATAAAATTCATTTCTTTTCTTTTTTTATTGTCAAGGTGATGTACAGAGGGGTTACAGTTACATAAGTAAGGTAAGAAGTACATTTCTTGTCAAACTTGTTACCCCTTCCCTCATTTGTCTCCTACTTCCCCTCCCCCTCAATCTTTCCCCGAGTTGTGCAGATCATTTCCCACATATTGTCTTGTGTATATGGCTGTTGCATTGGTTTCTTCCCTTGTCCTTTGTCTCACCATTCTGTTGCTCCCCTTCCCTTCCCTAATTCAGCTAAATATATATACAATACCAGGGTACCAAAGTCAAATACAGTGACAACAGGGGATAGACCATAGGAAATAGAACATACAAAAGAAAGAAAAAGTCACATTAAAATCAACCACAACAAAGTGAAAGTTTTTGTGTCCGTGTCTTGGAGTTCATTTCACTTAGCATCATCTTATTTGGTCATATGTACGTAGCTATTGAGCTATTCTGCTCATCTGCTAAGATTATCCTAGAAAAATATTAATTATTGCAAATAAGGGAAACCATGGGGCCTATGTTTCTTTGGGTCTGGCTTACTTCACTTAACCAAATTCATTTCTTGAGTTCTGTTTCAATTTTGTTTTGTTTCTACCTTTTGTTTCTCTGCTTTGATTAAAAAAAAAAACAACATACAGACATAAAAGTCTTCTCCATGTCTGCTCTCACTCAATTTCTTTCCTTCTATCCGGCCAGAGCCGAGACAGGACATGATCCCAACACAAAGTCCATCTGGTATCAACTGCACTGAAATATTGATTAGTCTGAAAGCCAGACACTGTCCTGTTGCCTGAATTTATCCATTTCCTGGAGTGCAGACTACAGAATGATGAGAAAGTATTATGGCAAGACAGAAACCGGCTTAAATGACTTTAATTTGATATGAGGAATGAAAGAGGAGAGCCATATTGTTCCTGTCTTCCTGTAAACAGATGGCTTCCAGACCCTTGCCTGGGTTTTGTTCCAAGTAATGCTTCTCTCCTGGGTACCTGGTGGGGCCCTGTCTCTATCTCATCGCATCAGCTGCCCACCATGGTCTTTGTGTGTCCAAAGCACATTTTTCAGGGCCATCTTCCACCGGATCTCTGATCTTCTCTCTTGCTCCATATTCATTCACCTTCCAGTTTGGAAAGCAGCAGCAACCACAGAAACACAAAGATCCCATGTCCTTAGCTTAGAAGAGTTTCTTCCAAAGACAGTTTGTAGCGATTCACAGATCATTCGGAGAATTGTGTACTTACACAATTGTATATTAGAAAAGGATGATTCAATAACAAAGCTGTGGGCCATTATAGTGAGTCTAACAGAGGGAACAGGGAGGTTCCATACCAAAGAAGACAAAAAACCCCAGTTAATTTGCCGAAAATATATTAAGTAATCACCAGCAAAAATAGTTTAATTTAAGCTACAAATGACTAAAATTAGGAAAATGAAGTTTCATTCCCACATCAGAGGAAAGTATCAAAAGAAGACATGGACTGGGATGTAAAGATCGGAGGGGGCGCCATGTGGGCAATGCTAAAACCATGGACGGGAGCAGGAAGAGCCATACACTCTAGGGACATTGCTTATACCTGGGAGGACCCCCAAGAATGCCAGTAACAGTTATGGGACCCAAGAACACAGGTGGCACTGTCATTGAACAGTTTGGAGGACAGAAATGGTCAGTCATGATTCAGAGCAGGCCAAGGAGATCTTCAGGGAAAAGAGTTTAGGTGTCAGATACTTTCTATGGTGATGAAAAATTGTGAGACAATAACCATGACACACACACACACACACAATTTGGTAAAAGTGGTTAAAGGGGAAGCTTACTTCCCCTGCTCTTCCTCAGTCTGTCTCTTGCCCATTCTCCTGCCCTGGGTCATGGTGGAACTTACGCAGGATTCTTACATGCAGGGAACATCCTCTGTTGGCTGGAGTCACTTGTATTGACCGGACATTGGAGTTCATCGGAGATAAGAATGAATTTCATTCTCCAGCACTGGGGGAAGTGTCTGGGCCCAGCCCTGTCTTTTCAGTAGGACAGATCGGCTGTGCTGTTCATCAGCTCTGTGAACAGCATGCTAGCACTTTCTCTACGCCCCTTCCTGGGCTCAAACTTACATTTAGCCCTGACCACAGCCATATGAGGAAGTTAGGATTTCCAATACTGAGGCAAAGAAACTAGACTGAGAAAGGATAAGTGTCATGCTGGAGTTTGTGAAAGCTGGAAAAGGCAGAGTTCCAGCTCAGCCCAGCAATACCTGACATCAGAGCCTGTGTCTCTATTAAGAGTGCAATGACTGGGGTCAGGGAGAAGGCCGGAGCTTCTCCTGCAGCTTGGCGGCTGCTATAAGAGACAAAGGATCAGCCCTGGCACCTCACAGCCCAACCTCACAGCCCAACCCCCCATCCTGCCCCAGCTTTTGAGACTGCAAAAAATTGTGGCACCTATTAGGGCTACAGAAGGAGTTGGGTGGGTGGGAGGTCAGAACACAATCCCAGTTATCTCTGTGTGACCAGAGGAATGTACACACGCTCTCTGAATTGCACGCTTCCATCTCTTATTCAAAGTATTGCGCTCCCCTGCCTGGGATCCTGCATGAGATAGGATGGCTCCTTCCAAAAGCCTAAATCCTTGCAGGCCATATCAATAGAGGAGCACTCTTCCACCCACTCCGTACCCTTCCTCTTAGCCCAGGACCTGTGCTCCACTGGCCCTGACCATTAAAATGTACTCAGCTAGAACTCATTTAGAGGTCCGCACCTCAAATCAGATAACAAGCCGTCTTCATCGCCACCTGTGCTTCCCAGAAATCACATTTCCTTCAATTACGCTAAGTGGACTCTGAAGTAGACTCCCGTGGCTCTGCTATTTGCCTGATTCAGGGGAAAATGGAGGAGCTGCTGTATAATCTGCGTGCTGGCATTTGGGGCACTCACTGTTTCGAGATGGAAGAACACAAACAGGATGCTATTACCGGAGGTGACATTTCTGGCACCCTCATAATCTGGAGGCATCAGGAGAAGCGCTTCCAAGCCATCAGCACTGATTATGAAGTTTTCAAAATCAGGGTAAATAAAGGCTATCCTCCCATGACACTGTTAAGGCTACAGGCTCTGGGTTGGAGAGGGGGAGAGTGTGAATTCTTTTTCAGTCTCTGTGCTAGGTATTTTGTTCCATTTCTTTTCTTTTCTTTTCTTCTCATTTTTTGTCATTCATGGGTCTTGAACCCTGGGCCTGGGCACTGTCCCTCAGCTCTTCAGCTCAAGGCTAACACTCTACCACTGGAGCCAGAGCGCCACTTCTGGTTTTCTGAGTGGTTTATTGGAGATAAGAGTCTCACAGACATTCCTGCCCAGGCTGGCTTTGAACCGAGATCCTCAGATCTCAGCCTCCTGAGTAGCTAGGATTACAGGCGTGAGCCACCAGCACCTAGCTTCCATTTCTTTTTAATTCACTGAAAATATTGATTGAAAAGATTGTGGAAGCTGGGCATTGGTGGCTCACGCCGTAACCGTAGCTACTCAGAGGGCTGAGATCTGAGGATCACGGTTCAAAGCCAACCAGGCAGGAAAGTCCATGAGACTCTCATCTCTAATTAACCACCAGAAAGCCAGAAGTGGAGTGGTAGATCAAAAAATAAATAAATAAAATATAATGGATTAAAAGATTGGTGCTAGGAGCAGATCAGCATTTGCAGGCATCAGATGTGTTGTAAGATTCCTGCCAACATTTTCCCAGTACACAATCTTCTGAACCAGAAAACCCTTAATTCTCAGAATCTCACTTGACATCCTACCTTAAGGTAGGTTGAAGGTCTAATTATACAATACATGTAAAATTGCTTTGCACTTGGGAGATACCCCATATGTGTTGTATTGTGCTGCTTTATTTTCTTTTTCGCTATGGGTCTTACTTCAAGAAAGGAAGTGTGTGTTAATATTGCGATGTAAAAAATTTGTCCAAACTTAGTGCATTGAAATAGAATAAAAGTGCGATCTATCTAGAGATCAAAGTGGCCCAGTAATGGGTGAAAATCAGTCCTGGAAGGGCTGTTTCCTCTCCAGAAATGCTAAGAAAAGATAGATTTTCTTACCTTTCCTAGTTTCTGGGAGCCATGTGCATTTCTTGTGTATGAGTGTTGTCTTCCATCTTCAAAACATCAGGTGGAGTTCTTGTTGCTTTCCCTGGCTGTGCCTTTTCGGGCTTGACCTTCCACTTATTAAAAGTCAACTGACTGGCAGCTTTAATCCAGCTGCAATATTAATTTGTGTTTACTGTGTAAACTAGTGTTGACACACACTGTGGATGAGGATATGGACATCTTTGGTGTCATTATTTCACACATGAGCTAGATGTACATGAGGTTGTTAGTGAGAAGGCCTACCCTTTTATTAGAATGTTTCTACTAATTTATGACTCAAACCATGAGTACATTACTTGTAGCCATGTGTTTAGGAGGTCTACTTTCTCTCTCTCTGTCTCTCTCTGTCTCTCTGTCTCTGTCTCTGTCTCTGTCTCTCTCTCTCTCTCTGCCAATCTTGGAGCTTGAATTCAGGGCCTGGACATGTCCTGAGCTTCTTTTGCTCAAGGCTAGCACTCTATTACTTGAGCCACCGTACCATTTCTGACTTTTTCTGTTTATGTGGTACTGAGGAAGCAAACCCAGGGCTTCATGCGTGCTAGGCAAGCACTCTACCACTAAGCCATATTCCCAGCTCCTCTCATTTGTTAAACAGAGGCAATAACAATGGCTTCCTCCCAGGGTTGTAAATAACTTATATATGGAAATGTTGAGTACTGTTCTTGGGTCCAAATAAATAACTAGTGATTATTGTTACTGACTGATGTGCACTGCCCTTATTGAATGGATGGGTGCATGGATGGATGGAGAAAACACAACACATGTGTTACCTAGAATAGACTTTGGAGATCAAGTAATCAAATATCAAACCACATCTTGTGACAGAACAGGAAAGGCAGTCTTTTCAGAGATGAGAAAATGATTGGCACGTGTGCAAACCAAGCACCTACTCTGCTAATAAAATAATGTAAGTTTTATCACAAGTGATCCTGTAATACCCCAGGTCTCCAATAAGAAACCTGAAGTCTAGAAAATTTAAATTCATCCGAAGTCACACAAATTATCAAGTTGAACACCAGCAGTCATGCCAAACATCTGGTCATACTAGAATTCCTACACAGTGTTGAATGGCAGATGATAATCTATGAAGACCATGTAGGAATCCATCCGTCAGATTCATGAGCAAGAACTAAACAGCACCATCCAGAAAAAGGAGCCAGAGCATCTTCAGCAGGACCACCCTTGAAAGGACTGCAGAATGTGCTAAGTGAAATAGGAAAGTAGGTTCCAGACAGAGGAAGTGTGGAAGGATAGCAATGTTTGGGTGGAAGAATGGAGTCAGAATTGGGAGCATGAGGCTCATTCTAGACTGTACTCTACAAACTTAGAACACAGACATGATTTAGTAGACAACAGAGAAAGAAACAGAGAGACAGACCCAGAGAGACAGAGACGGACATAGAGAGCTGTAAGCACGGGTGTTGCATTTTGTCTAATACTCAATCCATTTATTCTTTGGTTATTTATGGGAATTCCTTTATGTGTCATAGCATTGTCTTTAGGAAGATGATATCATTTATTAAAAAATGCATGCAATAATTACAGTAACACTTACTACAAGCTGAAACTGATGTAGAGATTATTATTTGCTATCCTATGGGTAAATGACTATTATATGGGTAAGTTCTCTCTTCATTCAGCAATATCACCAAATAAGGAACCATGTTTGCTTAATGAGGTTACCAAGATCTTAATCATGTTGACAGAAAAAATCATCTGGTTACCAACCTTAATGAGGTTACAGACCCATTCTCAAATCACATGCTCTGAAGGAGATACCAGGATTTGAATACTGGCAGTCTAAGGTCAGCACCTGGCACCTTGGTATGTATCTAAAGAAAAGCTTAAGAAGAAGCCCTGGTTAGAGTTGTTGGGATGAACTGTAATTAACTGTTATTACTTGATGGGAAGAGGGAAGCAGAAAGGAAAGCAAAACCGGTTAAGGGAAATACTAGAAGTGTCTAGATGCTATGCTGTATGAATATTACTCTCTGGCTGATTTGCACAGTTCTTACTAGAACACGGCGTGGTTTCTGTGATGAGCAAATCCATATTGCTGTACAGGCATTGTGCTTTCCAGAAGGCTGGAGCTCTGAAGGACTGGGGCGGATGAACCACTTTCTCATTGCCTGTGGATTCTGAGGCTCATTAAATTAAGACTTCCAAAGTAGAACAGATACCACGTTTATACCAACAGATAAATTGAGTTTGTACTAACAGTTTACAGGGCTCAGGAAGACGGGTTCCAAAGCGTTATATCTGCTCTTGTAACTGGAGCCAATAAAACGGAACTAAATCAAGAGCAATGGCCATTCCCCAGTGAGTGCTTTCACAGATTAAATTAATGCTAAGGCAATATTTGTAGCTATTTATAAAGGAACTTGAAGTTGGAAACCATCCTAACTTGTAAGTTTTATTGTTATGTAAAAGAGGAGAGGTCCATTTTATTTTACAATGTCTTCAAGACAAGCTAAAATGAGAGATAAGGCACAATTATTACTTGAAAATTGTTCACACTGAGTTGATAATATGATTTTATTAAGAGTTTCCTTTTGCGGCACATGGAATCCACGTATTGGAACTTGATAGAATGCAAATAAGATTCTTTTCTTCTCTTTCTTTCTCCCCTCTTTTCCTTTTTCTTCCCTCTTGTTTCCTGTTTCTCTTCTTACCTCTTCTCCCCATTCTTTCCCACTGAGTTCCTCTTCTCCTTTCTTCTTCTTCTTCTTCTTCTTCTTCTTCTTCTTCTTCTTCTTCTTCTTCTTCTTCTTCTTCTTCTTCTTCTTCTTCTTCTTCTTCTTCTTCTTCTTCTTCTTCTTCTTCCTCCTCCTCCTCCTCCTCCTCCTCCTCCTCCTCCTCCTCCTCCTCCTCCTCCTCCTCCTCCTCCTCCTCCTCCTCCTCCTCCTCCTCCTCCTCCTCCTCCTCCTCCTCCTCCTCCTCCTCCTCCTCCTCCTCCTCCTCCTCCTTCTTCTTCTTCCTTCTTCCTCCTCCTCCTCCTCCTCCTCCTCCTCCTTCTCCTCCTCCTCCTCCTCCTCCTCCTCCTCCTCCTCCTCCTCCTCCTCCTCCTCCTCCTCCTCCTCCTCCTCCTCCTCTTTCTCTTCTCTTTCCTGTGTTGTAGTTCTTGAGCTTGCACTCAGAACCCTGTGCTAGTTATGCAGGAGCTACATCTCTAGGCTTCAGAGTTTGCCCTTTTTTGCATGGTGTGTGCTTGTGATTTTTATTTCTACTATTGTGCTCTTTTTTCTAGACTTGGAGGCCCTTCCCTCCCTCTCTTCTTTCTTCGTTCATTCTTTCTTGCTTCATTTCTTTCTTATTTCCCCACATCCCAGGTGATTTCTGTTACTATCAGCAATCATCAATATTCCTTGGAGTCATGTCGGATTTGAAGTACACATGTGTTTATTTATCAATGTCATGGTTATCTGAGGTCCTCAGATAAATCCTGCACAAGCAGAAGCAATTAATCCCAGAGTTGGGATTTTTGGGTAATTGTCATATTGAACTAGTAGTAAAGAAAGGAAGATCACAAATATCTGCAATTATTGTCCCACCCTTTGTTTTAATTTTTTAATTGGGAGCAATTTTGAGTTTAATATGCCATATACATAATCAATTAAGTGGCAACTATTTATGGAAGAATGCATAGAATGCAAATAAGATGCTTTTCTTCTCTTTCTTTCTACCCTCATTTTCCTTCCTCTCTCCTCCTGTCCCCTGTTCTCCTCTCTTCTTACCTCCAAATACTATCTATTTGAAGAAGGTTCTCTTTAGGGAGAGAGATTAAAGGTAAGCAAGTTGTGTCTCCATATTGCGCTAACATTCTAAGTCCAGATATGTCCATTTTGGTATTTTTACTGAAAAGGAGAAAATGGAAACTTGAGAATGATTTTCAAACATTAACAAATGAAACTTGACTGTTTAAACTTACAAGTAACTAATAACTATTTGTTATCAATTTCAGCTACTACCAAATATACAAGAGTTATTAAACTAGCTGATAAAGTTGTTTTAGAAGCCTGAAGAGGCTCCTCTTTTCTGATAATTAGGCAGTTGGGTAAATTAAATATAAATTCTTATGTACGTTTTGGGCTTAACTTTATATTCCACTGCAAATATGCTTTTCCCCAATAGAATATTTGTTAATGAAGGTGCTTCTGGGATTAGATCCACTAGCTTAATTATTATTCACCCTAGATCTTGGCCATGTAGCTTAATCCCTCTAAGCTCTAGGCTTCTATTTTTATTATGTTTTAATGCTACTAAATTCCTGAAACTAGGATTAATTCCTTAAATAAGGATTAATGATGATTACTAGGTGATAAATATTAATAATTACATCTTAACTTACCTTTAGAGTTTACAGATCACATTCATATACCTTTTCTTATTTGTTGGAGTACTTTTCAACAACTCCAGGGTTGAAATTTAGACATGTTTTGAAATCTTGAAACTAGAATTAACAATCTTTTGCTTTCAATATGTTCAACAACTTGGGAGGAGGCAAAGTAATATTCTACATAAATATATAACATAAATTATTAAAGAAAACATGTATAGTTTCTAACAGGTCAGTAGAGAAATAAAAGTTTATCCTTTGCATGTTTTTAAATTGATTTTTAAAATATTAATAATATTTTTTATTGTGAAAATACCATACAGAGGGGTTACACTAACATGAGCAATGTAATGAGTACATTTCTTATCAAGCATTGTTGCCTCTTCCTTTGTTTCTCCTTACCATCCCTGTTTGTGTGAATACTATGCAAATGGAATATTTAAAAATAAAAAGATGATTATGTATGTGTGTACACACACATAAAGTAAAATGGTAAATAATATCTTTCAAATGATAAATGATGGTTTCTGAGAACCTGTTTCAAAAATAACCAAAGCATAAAGGCCCAAGTGCTTGGAAAAAGCAGTAGAACACCTCCCTGACAAGCATGTAGCTTTGAGTTCAAACTCTACTACCTCCAAAAAGAAAAGAAAAAGAAATGAAAAGGAAGTTATGCAGGAAACACCCACAGAGAGGGTGCTGTCCTATGTGTAAATAAGTCACTGTCAAGGAAAGGATTCATTAGTGAGCTTGAAGACTCTCCACATCTGAAATAAGATGATTAAAAATATTCCCAGCATCCAGCAAATAGAGACAATTTGAAATATCTAACATATATGTGACTGATAGGAATGATGGAAGGAAAGAATAAGAATACAAGGGGAGAATCATTTACTGCATTAAAAGCCAGTCATTTTACAAAATGAATGGCAATATTAAGTCATACAACCAGAAATATCAAGGAACACTAAACAAGACAAACATATAAGTGGTAGTGACAAAAATATTATACCTGCCTTTCATGAAAAAATTAGAGGAAAGAAAATTTTCATAAAAACCAGTGTCAAAAAAACCCAGAATGTAAGATAGAAAGAAAAAGAGAAGGGAATAGGAGGGAAAGAAAGGTAAGAGTAAAGGAGGGAGAGGAGGAAAGAGAAGAACAGGGAGAGGGCGGAGGAGAGGGAGGGGAGAAGGAGGAGGAGAGGGAGGAGAGAGGGAGGGGAAAGGGAGAAGGAGAGGGCAAGGGAGAGGGAGAGGAAGGATGGAAGGAAGGATGGATGGATGGAAGGAGGGACGGAGGGAGGGAGGGAGGAAGGAAGGAAAGAAGGAAGGAAGGAAGGGAGGGAGGGAGGGAGGGAGGGACGGAGGGAGGGAGGGACGGAGGGAGGGAGGGAAGGGAGGATTTGTCCCTAACCAACCAAACAGAAGTAGTAAAGGGTGATAATTACAGTGGACTCACACTCTGAGAGGACTCATACATTGCATATACATAAATTCTTTAATAAAAAACTAAAATAAAGAAAAACATCAATGTAGAATTCTACAGCCATTGAAATTATCTATCAAAATTAAGGAGAAACAAGACTTCTTCAGGAAAAGAGAGAATGTGCCACCTACAGATAATTTTATAGGAAATGTTCTTTAAGAAGAATTAAAACATTGAGATCACCTTTCTAACTCTTCTCCATTGGATGAACTAGTAGTGACAATAATATGTCTCATTAGTTGCCTACAGAACTTGCATTACTATCAGGAATCATAATGTTCTAAAGCTATAAAGAAGGAATTGGAAATAGTCTGTTGGAAATGACTGTACTATCTATGATGTGGTATCGTTTTATTTGAAAGTGGGCTTTAGCTATGCATTTACATTTCAAACATAATACATATAATGTACATGGTAAATGAGGAGATAGAAGGAATCATCAAAGAATAAAACTTAAAATGGTGGAAAAACAGGGCAAGAAAATAAAAGAGAATTGTCTATCAACTGGAAAACTCTGTCAAGCATGGTAGATTTATCCCAATTAAAAGTGATCAATAATCACAGTAAATGTGCATAGACTCTGTTAAATAACAAAACAGAACAAATTATATACAAAAATCACAAGATTCAGTCATCTGCTACCTAGATGAAACTAACATACTCAAGACCCACATAGTGTCCAAAAGAAGTGATAGAAAAAGAGATGCAATAAAGTATGCTAAAAAGCAAAACCTACTGTGATTATTTCAGACAGTGTATACGTCAAAGCAGTGGCATTCATCTATCAGGGGTGGAGAGAACTATTTGCTATGTGAAAAGGCCAATTTTCTGATAAAGAGTCTTTGCACCTAACAGACCATGCTTCATATACTATGAGGCAAAGACTCATAGAACTGTGAGAGGCAGGCAATGCATTTGTTTGTTACTGGTTTAAACACCCTTTTCAAAATTTGATAGAAAAACCCAGAGAAACTCTTTAAAAACATAGTTGGCTTATTCAAGTGACTAATTCTAAATTACATCTATGCAACTTACATCCAGTGACTACCGGTAGAATGTTCTTCTAAATTTTTCCTTGGTTTATCCTTATAGAATGAATTCCATATAAGTATATTCTAATTAAATCAAAACAACAGAGCCATGTAAAGTATGTACGTAGGTCATTTTTGTAATTAAATCAGGAGTCAATATAAGGAAGACAACTGGAAAAAAAGTTTCCAAAACTCAGAAATTTAATGGTTTTAAATAATATACAGATTATACAAACACAAAGATAAATTTAAAAATGTTTAAACCAAACAAAAAGAAAAAGATATTTCGTGAGATATTTGGAAGATTCGGACAAAGCAGTGACTGCAGGGAAAGAAAGTTATGATAAATATATATGAATAATCTGAAATCAGTGATGAAAACTTCCAATTTGGGAGACTGCTGAGAGAAGAAACAATCCTACAACAAGCAGAAGGAAAGAAATAATGAGAATTACAGCTAAATTTAATAAAACGCTTGTAATATGCAACACTATAAACATTTCTGAAAGAAATTAAGGTCTAAATGAATGCACATGTCATTTTATTTTTTTTTCCATGTTTTCTTTTTTATTGTGAAAATACTGTACAGAGGGTTTACAATTACATGGGCAAGATAATGAGTACATTTCTTAGCAAGCATTGCAGCCTCCTCTTTTGTTTCCCCTTCCCATCCCTTCCCAGCCTCCCCCCCACCCCCCCGGCCCCGCCTCCCCATCCAATCCCCTCACCCCGCACCAAAGTTGTAAAGCTCTTTTCGACATAACGACTTGTACATCTCATTGTTGCAATGGGTCCACCTGTATCCTTATTTAAACGATTTGTTTTTTCCCTTCCCCTCCACAAATTATACCAACATCAAATACAGTGAAAGCAGGGGTTATACCGTGGGGAGGGACATACAAAGCAACAAAGAAATAATCTTATAAATATGTTAGAAACAATTGCATGAAAGAAAAAAAAACATTTGAATACATATCTTAGGGTTCATTTCCCTAACATCAACTTATCTGACCTTTTCTGCTTGACTCAGACATATACTAGATATTGCAAATAAGGGAAACCATGGGACCTCTGTTTCTTTGGGCCTGGCTTACTTCACTTAATATATTTTTTTCCAACTCTTTCCATTTCCTAACAAATGGGGCAATGTCATTCTTTCTGATGGAGGCATAGAATTCCATTGTGTATATATACAACATTTTCTTGATCCTACTGAGGGGCATCTGGGTTGGTTCCATATCTTAGCTATGGTAAATAATTCTGCAATAAACATAGTTGTGCTGGTAGCTATAGTATGGTCTTGTTTGTGAACATTTGGGTAAATGTCCAAAAGTGGAATTGCTGGGTCATAGGGGACCTGTATGTGGAGTCTTTTGAGGACCCTCCATACTGCTTTCCAAAGTGGTTGAACAAGTTTACACTCCCACCAACAATGCAGTAAGGTTCCCTTCTGTCCACATCCCCTCCAGTGTCTGTTGTTATTAGAGTTCTTGATTTTAGCTATTCTAACTGGAGTGAGGTGGTATCTCAATGTTGTTTCGATTTGCATTTCTTGTATGGCTAGGGAGGTTGAGCATTTCTTCATGTGTCTATTGGCCATCTTTCTTTCCTCTTCAGAGAAGTTTCTTTTTAAGTCTGCACATGTCATTTTCAAAGACTCAATATTGTTAAGAAGTTGATTTTGCCAAAATTGACATTAGATTAAATAAAATTTTAATAAAATGTCACTAGACATATTTTCAGTTTCAAGTGTATTTGAATATGTGGTCAAATGCAGAATAACTTATCAAAAACAATGAACACAGAGAAAAGTAGATTTATACTATGAGGTGATTCAGACTATTAATGTGAATAGTCCAGCATTGGTGAAAGAATGAAGTATATAGAAACAAACCACAAAATGGCTGTTTTTTATGCTGGGACCATGGCTTAGTGGTAGAGTACTTGCCTAGCATGAATAAATCCCTGGGTTCAATTCTGTAGTACCACAGACAAAGTCAGAAGTGGCACTGCAGTAGAGTGCTAGCTTTGAGCAAAAGAAGCTCAGAGATAGTGCTAATGCCCTGAGTTCAAGCCTCAGGACTGGCAAAAAAAAGGATGTTTGGGTCTTTTTTAGTCATCAGTTGAAAAAAAAGTTTTCCTTTTCCTTTCCTTTTCCTTTTTCTTCCCCCCACCCCGAAAAAAAATTAATGTTGTTAAAATTACTAGTATCTCTATGAGGAAAAAAGAAAATGAACCACATACTATAGATAAAAATATGAACTCAAGGCTAATAATCACATTTGTGTGTGTGTGTGTGTGTGTGTGTGTGTGTGTGTGTGTGTGTGTGTGTGTGTTGTTGTTGTTGTTTTGGGGACTCAACTCTGGGCCTGAGTGCTGTTCCTCAGCACTTCAGCTCAAGGATAGCATTTTACCACTTGAGCCACAGTTCCACTTAGGTTTTCTGGTAGTTTATTTGAGATAGAAGTTTCATGGACTTTCCTGCCCAGGCTGGCTTTGAACCATGATCCTCAGATCTCAGCCTCCTGAGTACCCAGGATTACAGTCATGAGCCACTGGTGCCTGGCACTAACCACATTTTTTTTGGGGGGTCCAGTCGTGGGGCCTGAACTCTGGGCCCGGGCACTGTCCCTCAGCTCTTCACCTCAAGGCTAGCTCTCTACCACTTGAGCCACAGTGCCACTTCTGGCTTTTTTTTCCTGCTTATGTGGTGCTGAGTAATCCAATGCAGGGCCTCATGCATGCAAGGCAAGCACTTTACCACTGAGCCACTTTCCAAGCCTCTGCAATAAATACATGAAAATAATTTTCTAAGTATGCCAAATTTTTAAAAACCACCAAAATGATTTTCAAATTAAATTTGAAAAGGCGATAAGAAACCCCAGATGTAGTTTGTTTATATATTTTTATTTTTTAGCAGAATTTCTAGAGGAGTGCAAGTCTTCCACAAGCTGAGGCCAACCATGACAAAGTTAGCATCCAGTCTTCAGACTATATCAATCAATAATCAATAGCAACAAGAATGCTTGTGAAGGAAGAGCCTGCTAAAACCTTCTTATTTGGAGAGCTATTTTGTTTTATAGCAACATCCAATAATCTTAGCTGCTTTGAGGAGATTTTGTCCACTGCCACCAAAATTCTCACAGGACTAATTTTTTTAAATGCTAGTCTTGAGCCTCTTCTGGCAAGGCTAATGCTCTATCTCTTTAGCTATAGTACCAATTCTTACTTTTTCTGGGTAGTTTATTGGAGATAAGAGCTTCACTTTCCTCCTGCCTAGACTGGCTTCGAGCCCCGAATTTCAGATCTCAGACCCCTAAGTAGCTAGGATTACAGGCACGAGCCCCTGGTTCTGGCTCACAGGCTTAATTGTCTGGTATCTATGTTCAAGTATCATGGTAAATGAATACTTTACTAATAAATTCTTCAATTTATCCTGCTGAGTTATAATTGGATTCAACAGTGGCTTCACTTCTGCAGCTGATGACTGAATGTACCTTATTAGACAATAATTTTGGTTGTCAATTATTTACCTATAATGTTAATAAATGCTTTGATAATGAAACTAAGTGTTTCTCATTGATTTTTCACTAGCATACTATTTTTCTAAGATGCATTGCAAGCTATACAAAGAAATAATTTAATCTAGCATAAAAATTTAATTATCTGGGCTGGGGAGGTGGCTCAGTGGTAGAGCGCTTGCCTTGCGTGCCTGAGGCCCTGGGTTCAATTCCTCAGCACCACATAAGCAAAAAGAAAAAAGCCGGAAGTGGCGCTGTGGCTCAAGTAGTAAAGTGCTAGCCTTGAGCTGAAGAGCTGAGGGACAGCGCCCAGGCCCAGAGTTCAGGCCCCATGACCAGACCAAAAAAAAAAAAATTAATTATCTAAGCCAGGCACCAGTGGCTCATACCTGTAATTCTAGCTACACAGGAGGCTGAGATCTGAGGATTGTAGTTCAAAGCCAGCCCTGGCAGGAAAGTCCATGAGACTCTTATCTCCAATAAACCACTCAGAAAACTGGAAGTGGTGCTGTGGCTCAAGCAGTAGAGCACTTGCCTTGAGCTGAGGAGCACAAAGACGTGCCCAAGCCCAGAGTTCAAGCCCCACGACCGACAAAAAAAAAATTATCTCACACTACTTAGCACTGTGGAATACTAAACTTGAGAGTCCCTTCTCCTTGTGCTTTTTAGACCAGGTTACATATGCAAACAATCTAAGGAGATTTTGAAAAATATGAGTAGTTTGACTTTGATGTATGATACTGATTCTCCAGCTGCCCAGTTGGAATTCAGAGAGTGTAAAAGCAGACATTAGAAAAGCTTAGAATTCAATTCAATACTCATCAACATTGTCATTATTCTTCCCTGAGACAGAGAAAACAATCTAAAAATTTATATGGAACCGCAAAAGGCACTGAATTGCAAAAGCATTCTTGTGCACAGAAAGCAATGCTGTAAGTATAACAATACCAAATTTCAAACTCCACTACAGAGCTATCGGAAGGAAAATAGCTTGGTACTAACAGATAAACAGGACTGAGGAGCAATGGAACAGAAAAGAAGACCCAAAAATGAACCCACAGCCATCTAATACTTGATAAGGGAGCCAAAAACATGGGCTTCAATCCCTCAGTTTTTTCCTTAATTGCCTATTTAGTAAGTCATTGTTTTGCTTGTGAGTGCAAAACTTCAACAAAATTTGTTAGGATACAGTTCAGCCTGTGACAACGCTCCTTTTAATGAGTGAAATATTAAAAATATTCTAAACATGCAATATAATGGAAATTGTCAAATGATAACTATATCACATTATACAATATCTGCCATAGTGTATGATAATGTATTTTATTGCGAATGAAGTTTAGTGATTATGTAATATCATATCATTCTTAGCTACCAGCTAGCATTTCAACAAATTGTACTAATATAAAATAAATACTCTGTCCAAGCATTTTGTAAATGAAAATTAGCAACATCTGAACTTCTATCTAGAGAATGTCATAATTATGTAAACATAAGTACAGAAAGAACAGTACTTAATTGGGAATAATGTTTAATTATTCAGTGTAATTATTTTTTCTTTCTTTCCAAATGTGTACATCTTGCAGATTTTTCTATAATGAGTTTGTGTTATTTGTGTGAAGGGGAATTATGTGAGACCTTTAAAGTATGATAATAAAACTCATTAATTAAAACTGGAATGAAAATCGTTGAAACCACCACATTACACGCCTAGGTTCTTCAAACTCAGCCACTTCCTCTGGTCCCCACGTCAGGGAGGAAATGGAAGGAGAGAGTTGTGCAGAAAGGCTGCAGCCAATCCGCCCTCTTCCCTTGTATACCTGCCTTTGCTGCCAGCTAAAGTCTGCATGCCAGAGACATGGTTTTTTATACCTAAGGAACTCTAAAATATACCCTTACACAAAAGCAGTAGCTATATAGAAACAGGAGACAGATAGACAGATGATAGATAGATAGGTAGATAGATAGATAGATAGATAGATAGATAGATAGATAGATAGATAGATAGATAGATAGATAGATAGATAGATAGATAGATATGAATTCTGGAATTGAATCGACTTAAAAAACAAACAAAAGATGATGTTTTGTCATAAGAAGAGCCATTTTTTCTTTTCTGTAGTTTCACCCCGCAACCCGATTCTGTAATAGCTGTGGAAATGACTCCTTTGCCCAGCTTCGCACAGAGAATGCAGCTCGTTTGCAAGATTTGCGATCCTTGCGATCCTTGCCGACCTCGCCGTGGGTCCCTCGAGGCTGGCTGAAATGTACTGCCTTTATTTAGCCTAATGTGAAAGCGGTCGGATGCCCAAGATGCTTGGTGTGCTCAGGGATCATGCGTGGACTGCGGTTCCAACCGTGCCTATCTGGGAACAGGGAACAGGTGGGAAACAAGAGACCAACAAAGAAGCTATCCTTTGCCCACGCCTCCGGCGCCGTATCATCTCCGTGATCCTTCCTTTCCTCTCTCCGTGCTGTTTCCTGGTGGACACTTGGTTGTCCCTTGTCATGACCCTCTGTCCTCGTGTCTGCTTCGCCTTGGTCCAGAAACAATAGAGCCAGAGGACAATGAGCGGAAAATGGGAGGTAGATGAATCTCTCCTCCTATTAGTTGTTTTTTAATAAGGTATTTTTTTTCACAGCAAAAGAAAATTGATGAACGAGGTAGCCATTGGGATACTGACATAGAGACTTCAAAGGCCACAGACGATAATGCAGATAGACATCGTGGACAGAGTTCTTAAAATTCAAGCCAATTCCAACTGTGATAAGGAGTAACAATTTAAAAAAATATCCAGAGGAGGATAATTAATAATATTTGCAAAAGTACTGCCTGATGATATTAAAAATATAGTTTTCAAAATAAAAATAAAAACTGTGTAAACAACTGGAAAACCATGGTCATTAGTAGTTTTAAAAATACAATAACAGAATCAGTGCCTGAAAACTCATAAAGTCGAAAAATTAGAAAACAAGAGAAATATGTATCATGTAAAAATGATTCTCAAAAGATAAATAACAAATTTCTCATCAGTAACCCTGAAAGTTGAAAGCCCACTATGACATGCTGTGATTGCTGAAAGAAAACTAGCAGAAAACCCAAGAATTCCTCAGCGGGCAAAACTAACCTTCCAAAATGAATAACAAATTAAAATTCTCCAGATAAAATGTAAGAGCTTTTGTTGCCCCAACACCTGCTGTGTAACTAATGCTAAAGGACTCTCTGGACAGTGGAGAGAAAAAGGCTGGAGAGTAACTCTAGCCATATGAGGAAACGGGAATGGCGGTGAGATAAGTACACGAGGAAATATAAGAGACATGGAGTAAAAGGATTTTGTTTATATTTTTATCTGGTGTAAAAGAAAATTGAGCTGAGCACCAGTGGCTTATGTCTGTATTCCTGGCTATTCAGGAATCGTGATCTGAGGATCACGATTCAGAGCTAACCCCTGGCTGACAAAACCAAGAGACTACTATCTCTAATTAACTACCCGAAGTCCAGAAGTGGAGGTGTGATTCAAGTGGCAGAGCTCTAGCCTTGCACACAAAAGCTCAGGTATAGTACTCCCCACTCCAAAATACAAGGCTCTGTACCAAAAAATAAATAAATAATTGAACAAATCAATAATTATTCATTTAGGTTAATAAGAAAACTGTATAAAACATAATCTGTTTATGTAAGCGGTATAAATTTGAGAGGCAGAATCTCTGGCCATATATGTGTATGTTATTTAAGTAACAATTATATTAATTCAATTTAAATTTTAATTAGTTAAGACTTTAATTTTAATTCCAAGGGTAATCAATAAGAACACAGGCCAGAAATATAACTTTATAGAGACCATTTTAAAAAATTATGGTATGCAGCAAAACCAGTACTCAGGGACTAAAAGTTATAACTGTACAAGACCCAACAAAAAAGAATAAAAGATCTGAAATTACCTAAGTTGTTTTGAGTATGTGCTGGTAGTGTTAAATTCAGGGTCTTGTGCTCTGGCTCAGCTTTTTCACTCACAGTGAATGCTCTACTGCTTGAGCCACAACTCCACTTCTAGCTGTTAGCTAATTAATTGGTGGTAAAAATCTCAGATTTGTCTACCTGGGCTGGGTCCTAAACTGTTACCCTTAGATCCAGGCTTCCTGAGTGGGTAGGATTTTAACTGTGAAAGACGGAAGCCAGGCTAAATGGTCTAATTTATATATTTTAAAACAAGGAAAGGAACAACAATTTAAACTAGAATAAGAAGGGAATGAAAATACTTAATAGAAATAGAGAATAGAAAAACAGTGAATATCAACAGAACTTTGAGATCCTCAAGAAGACATCTCAATTCCAATAATTTCAATGACCTATTCCCTTTGTAAACTCTGACAGTCCTCATCATGGTCAGGATGAACCTAATGGCAGCATAGGGAAAGCATCACAGGGCTGTTCAATGCAGAATAATGCTAGGATCATTATTCTCTACTCACTTTCGCTGGAATATATGAAAATATCCTGAAGGATCATCTTTGTGGATTAGATAGACATAATAGGCTACACAAACAATTAGGCAATTTTTAAGGGGATCTCTTAACTTTTTGTAGTTTTTAAAAAAAGAATTATTATCTTTAAGTAGCTGTACAAAGGAGTTGCCATTTAACACCGCAGTTTATGAACATTCTCATCCATCCATCTCCAGCCTACTCCTTTCCTTGTTCTTTTTAATTTTGTAGGATATACATTGGATTCTTGTCTGCATTTCCCCCTCCTTCTCTTCATTCATCTACCCTTTTTGCCTTGACCCACCCCATACCAGATGCCCCTCAATGGATTCATGGTTCAAGAAAATGTGGTGTATACACACAATGGGATTTTACTCATCCACTGGAAAGAATGATAGTGAACCATTTGTACCAAATTGGAAAGACATAGAAAAGCATTATGTTGAGTAAAGTAAATCAGGCCCTATATGTGGAAGCTAGATTTAGCTTCCAAACCCATAAGCAAATATGTTGGATGATATGCAAGTGTACACAAATGTCTTAACTAAAATATAGTAGACTCAAGGGCGATCAGAAACAGTGTAATTCCTTAGAAAGCCAAAATCAAAACTCAGCAAAATACAACACCAAGTAGTAGATACATTTTTAATTGTTATAAACTTCTCATTCCTTCAACATATAGCACACAGAATGTATATGTAATAATTTACATTTAATTACATAAATGTGAACTAATTTAGAAATTTATATTAATACTAGGACTTTGGCAGATTGGATTTTAGCCTAAAATGGGTTAATAGAATGGAAGGGATATGGGAGCAATTGAAGAAACTGATAACATTCATAGAATAAAAGAACAGCTTTAAGTAGTGCTTTTGAAAATGTATTTTAAATTAGTAGGAGACTTTGGCTTTATGATAACGAAAATATTAAATCATAAACTGATAAGAAGCAGAGCTACTTGGCTGAAACAAAGTTAGACCCTTGTTACTGGCTGACGGCTTTGCTGTTGGGCTTTTACCTTCAGTTCCTTCTTAAAATTACTGCATAGAAAATAAAGTTGCTTTTTAAAATGTCTTTTCTTTTACATTTGATATTATTGTCAAGGTTGATGTACATAGGGGTTACAATTACATAAGTAAGGTAATGAGTACATTTCTTGCCGAACATTGTTACCCCCTCCCTCGTTTAAAAAGAAAAGAAAAGAAAGTTTCTCGGAAGATATAGAATACATTCAGAACCTAGAAGCTCTATAAGATATAATTTAGAATAATGAAGGAAGAAAATTGGGCTAACAAAGGAAAATATTCACCAAAATTTATTTTGGCTTTTCCAATATAGTGAGTACTTGATTTGAAGTCAGCTGATAAATTAATTTTCTGCAGTTTCTTTCCCCATGAATTATTTGGATAAATAATCAGGGAAATATTCAATCATCAACTTATGCCATGTTCTCTAAAGATGGAAAAACAAATCCCATGACTCATCCAAATAAAGTAGCTTTCTAAAGTTTTTTTTTAATTGTGAAAATACCGTACAGAGGGGCTACAATTATATCAGCAAGGTAATGAGTACATTTCTTATCAAGCATTGTTGCCTCCTTCTTTGTTTCCCCTTCCCATCCCTTTCTAATCCCCCTTTCCCCCTACCTCACACCAAAGTTGTAAAGTTCATTTTTCTACATAACATCTTATACATCTCATTGTTGCCATGGGTCCACCTGTAGCCCTATTTAAACAATTTGTTTTTCCCTTCCCCTCCACAAATTATACCAATATCAAATGCAGTGTTAAAAATAATAGCAAGAAAAAAAAACATTTGAGTCCTTATCTTGGGGTTCATTCACATAACATCAACTTATTTGATCATTTCTGCTTGTCTCAGACATATACTAGTTATTGCAAATAAGGGAAACCATGGGACATATGTTTCTTTGGGCCTGGAGCAATCCCACTTTGGGGCATTTACCCAAATGTTCACAAACAAGACCATACTAAAGCTACCAGCACAACTATGTTTATTGCAGCATCATTTAACATAGCTAAGATATGGAATCAACCCAGATGACCCTCAGTAGATGCATGGATCAAGAAAACGTGGTATATATACACAATGGAATTCTATGCCTCCATCAGAAAGAATGACATTGCCCCATTTGTTAGGAAATGGAAAGACTTGGAAAAAATGATATTAAGTGATCTAAAGTTTTTTATATTCTTTTTAAAATTTTATTTTATTGTAAAGATGTGGTACAGAGGAGTTACAGTTACATGAGTAAGGCAATGAGTACATTTCTTGTCAAGCATTGTTACCCTCTGTTTTTCTCCCACTATCCTTTTCCTTCCCCATCTCTTTCACTCTTCCCCCTCAAAAGGTTGTAAGGTTCATTTCCAACATAGTGTCTTGTGACTCTCATTGTTGCAATGGGTCATCCTGTGTCCTTGTTTCAGCATTTTGTTATTGCCCTTCCCCTCCCCAAATTAGACAAATGTATATACAAGATGCAGGGTACCAAAATCAAGTACAGTGACAACAGGGGACATACCATAGGGGGAAGAACACACAAAAGAAACAAAAAATCACATAGTACATTACAAACAAAAGAGCTCTTGTGTCCATATCTTGGGGTTCATTTCGCTTAACATCATCTTATATGGTCTTATGCACATAGCTTTTGTGCTTTTCTGCTCATCTGATAAAATTATCCTATATGTATACTAATTACTGCAAATGAGGGAAAACATGGGACCTATATTTTCTTATTGTGTCCACTTTTTCTCCACAAATTGGAATGAGGATCACAGACAGGGGATGAATGTAATGGCTGGAAGCTAAAGCAAGTAGATAAGCAATCTTACAATGTGTCCACTTTTGTGTTCCTTTCAAATATACTAAAACTGAGGTTCATCTATAAAACCCAGTAAAAAGTCCCCAAATTTAAACATTCTGCATTTCACAACTGAACTGATTGAAAGCAAATATATTTTTCCAGAATTCAGTCTGCTCAGGGAAAAAAAACTCCCTCATATGTTACATTTATATTTCACACACACACACACACACACACACACACACACACACACACACACACACACACACACACACACACACGTTATTTTCACTAGAGCAAGTATTTCTTTTCCATCCCTGAAGACAATTAATATATATATTTATATGATTTATAATAGAGGAAAAATCTTATTGAGCCAAATATTTATTTATTCCTCTGAGTTTACTGGCTGATTCTCCTGGTTATGAGGAGAACTCATAAATCAGAATTATGTAACTTTACCTGGAGCTTCGTTATCCACAAAGTAGGCAAGTGATTAGTGTCTTGCTCCTAAACTTTTTGTATCAAGTGACTCAATAATTTAATATTTTGTGCCTTAAACATAATACCTGGTACATAGGTAGTTCTGTCCATTTGTTTGATACTCAGACAACAACCACACCAGCATGTGTTAAAGACACACAATCATAGTTCACAGCACTAATGTATGTGAATGGAGAATATTTAGAAGTCAAGAAAGCTAGAATAAGTCTACCATTGGGGTATGCCCTTCTGCTGACTACATTCCATCTCTCTGTTTACTTCCTGTTCACCAGGAGGTAGAAAAACTGGACTCAATATCTGCTCTCTGCTGTGATGCTCAGTTCTGTTTCATGTCCAAAGCAGTTTAACTAGCCAGCTCTGAACTCTGAAACATCACAGATCCATCAACATAAATCCATCTTCCATTAAGTCGATTATTTTCTTGGGTAATTGTCACACTGACCAAAAAACAAAAACAAAACAACAACAACAAAACCCTCACAGAGAACAGGTACCAGGCTTGTTCCTAAGCCTTTGGGGCTGATTTGCAGAGAATTTGACAAAGTTTGAGGAAGTAGGCTCAAAATGCTTGGAGTAGTTTCGGTGCAGGTCACCAGGTTGAAGTGGATGGAAGTCAGCATTAATGTCAGCAGAACGCAGACAGGAACGTGGACAAAAATGGTTCATTGGGGGTTTCAGAGGAGCGGAGAACAGCACTGGGAATTGGAGGAGGGGCCACTTGGGCTGCAATGTGACAGAACTTGTGCAATCACTTACACTGGATGGAAGGCTGTGTATAAATGTGACAAAAGTAATTAATCTGGTACAGGAAAACTCAAAGCTTCTCAGTACCAAGCTACGGTGGCTTGAGTTTTTCTGGCTGCTTTTAGCCATGGCTACAGGAAGATTTAAGGGTGAAAACCACAGAAGAAAGATTAGAGAAGCAGTTAGAACAAAAAGAAGTACCTGCAAGTTGGAATCTAGGAAGGCACCAATTCTGAAGAGATTTGGCCCCCGAAATAAAACGTCAAGGGCTTGTAACAAGACAATAGTAAACATGCCTTCAATGAATGAATCCCAGGAACTGGTCAGAGCCAATGTAAGGTTATGAACTCATTTGAAAGACCACTTTGTGAACTGAGATCTGGGGTAGCCTATCAGGGTGGGTTTTCCTTTCCTTTAGTGCTAACGGCCCCTTAAGGGCTCCCTACAGTCAGGGCCTAATGGTCCCGTTTTCTGCTTAAACTGGTGGCAGACCTTGGTGCTGCCCAGAGGAGGCTTATTTTCGAGAAATGTACTCTGAAAGAGCTATGGTTTCATGAAGGCTTCGACCCAGATTTCAGAGGCAAGGCTGGAAAACTGACTGAGGGACATGGATCAGTTCCTGAATGAGGGATACCTAAAGCTGTTAAGGTGAAACTGAAGACACAGTGGGTGCAGCAGGAGGTTGGGAGGCCAGGAGCTCTGGAATGTCTGCGGGGAAGCTGGCAGCAAGCAGAGTCTGCCCAAGACATAAGCCCCCAAGGGGGCCACACCTGCATCCCCAGGGGAGTGGCTGGCCAAGTTCCTCAGCACTTCCATTATAGCAATCCATTGCTTTCTTTGTTGGGTTTGGTCTGGCTGTGTTCCTAGTTGCCCTTCCTATCTCCCCATGCCTCTCTTCGGATGGGAAGGTTGACTCTTCATTTGTGTGTTACTCGTCTGTCACTTACTTTATAAACTTGCAGGGGCTCACAGTAAGAAGCTGCCTTGACTCTCAGCGGGGGACTTTGGAGAAACGTTGAAACTTTTGAGACTTCGAGATCCATGGCAGAAGACTGAACGCATTTCACATTATGAGACAGACAGGAGCCTTGGAGGCTCAGAGTCCAGGAACATGACCATTTAAATGCGGACCCTTCCTCGACAGGCTGTGTGTGGCAGATGCGGTCTCCAGCTGCTGCTGCTGTTTGGGGAGGTTCAGGGGATGGCACCTACCTGGGGCATCATGGGACATGCCCTCGAGGGCCTCTTGTCTCTGGCCCTCTCCTGTCTGATCATCACTCTGCTTCCTGTCCACCCTGAGATGAACAACTTCGGTTCACCACCTGTTGTCTACTCTCTATGATCTATGATCAGCTCTGCCTCAGGGTCCACAGCAAGAGAAAAGGACAATGGACCGAATCCTCCCAAACCCAAATAAGCCAGAGTACAGCTTGACTCATTTTAAGCGGGTATTTTCTCGGAGATTTGTCACAGTGGTGAAAGGCAAACAAAGACATCAAGTGAACAGAGCTCAAAGAATATGTGTCGAAGTTCGAGGGAGGGGTGAGGTAAATCACTTGTTATGGGAAAGGATCTTGAGACATTCCTGAAGCAGGAGCTGAGTTCAGGACACAGGAAACAGCTTGACATCTCAGCAACGATTCTTCTCTGCCTCTTACCTCCTCATTGCTTCAAGAAATAACCTAGCATGCTGCTGTGAAGGCAGCCCGCCCAGTACCCTGGCAGGCAGTTCTCTGGCAGGCTGGCTGAAGGGAATATCTTATGGTGTGAAACAATTTTTGCTTTGAATGTGTCACAATTCATTGTTATTATAGAATTTCCACTTCGATGTTTCCATCGGTAACATGAAATCCAATAAAAAAGCCCCCATACTCTAAAGGATATTCCATGTGGGGAGTCTTCTTGAAATGTTTATCTCATGGCTCTCCGTTTCAGGATTTCTTGGTCAATATCTCAAGGAAACCATTGTTACAAAAGGGGGTGAAAATGCTATTTTGTTTTGTTTCCTTGGTAAGATTTTCCTGGAAGATGGCTTCAGGGTGGGAATCCTAGGATCAGAAGGTTCCCCATTCTTCAGTCTATGGGTGAAAAACAAACAAGCAAAAATTGGTAAAGGCCTTGAAGTGGGCCAATATTTTCCTGCTTCAGACTATAAGGACAAAGCAGTCCACCTGGTTTTAAAGCCTGTTTGAGCCTCTGCTAAACAGATGGACACTTAGATTAATAAATTGCAAAGACTAGAGGAGGTGTTGGCTCAGAGTGTTTAATAAACTACAAGGTGTAAAGAATTAGAGGTAAGTATGAAGACATTTCTGACCTAGTTATTCTCACCTTCAATGATGTACCATTTAGGAGAGATTTGAAAGGAAATAGGAACATTCATTTTATATCAAAGGTCAGCTTTCCAAAGCATGCCATATTCATTCTGACCACATGTTAAGATGCTATGACAAAAGTAAAAAGAAAAAAAAAACATTGCTTTGCACAAACCTAGGAAAGGCACCTTTTCTATGAAAAACTTGTGACCGTAAGAATGGAGGTGCTGTTTATTCACTGAGGGAGTGTTGGTGTGTGGTTTATCAATTCATAGCATTAAACCACTCAAAAAATGGCATTTGCATACGGGAGTCTGCTCTCATCCCTTTCTGTTTGGTATGTACATTACTCAATACCCTATACAGCATTTTCTGATTCATTTGTCATCTTGTCTCCTTAAGGCAGTTACCATGACTTTGCTATCGTTCTAAAGCCTGCAACTATATAGAGAACTTGATAGGCAAAATAAGGAATTTTCCTATTTGTCGACCAAATTGCATACAGACATTTGAAAAAAAGAAGAGAGAATAATCTGAGAATAAACTGATCCTGGAGGGGAGAAACGGACTCATGACTGGCAAAGAATGTATAAATTCAAATTAGTATCCTGGATGACTTTCAGGAGGCCATTGCATTCATCAAAAAGAGAACCGGAATTCCCCACAGAGTGAGCTGCAGGCTTTCTGGGGGAAGGAAGGAGCGGAGTTAAGATGAATGGTCTAGGGCTAGGGGAAGGGGTCGGAGGTAGAGCTGGGTTGAAGCATTTGGCTAATAAAGTGTCTCACTACCTACCTCACAGGCAGGTGATTCACAGCCACTCCACCTTTCAAGCCCATTAATGCCCCATTTAAAATACCCGGGAGATGGATGACTCCACTAACTACTTTTGCACACTAGATTTAGAAAAAAGGATTTAGTAAAATGCTCCCTGCCTCAATAAATCACACTATGAATATTGATTATGGTAGCTGCTACTTATCTAAAAGTTTTATGAGGATTATTATTTTTTATAAAGCAGTGACTTTCACTGGAAGGCTATGGAGGGAACAGATCCTGTCAAGGAAACAAATCTATAGACATGTCTTAAAGTACAGGAAGAGGGTGTTTACCCAGTGAGGAATGGATACACAACCTGGCAGTGCCGATTGGGACCAATTTATTTGATGTTATAGAAGGGCTAAACACCTTAAATCAATGGAGCCAAGACAGCAGAAGGCTGGGCATAATAAGTCATCATCTTAATGAAATATAGATTATTCCAAAACTATTAAACAAGCAGTTGATGTCAGGAAAATTGTATACTTTTTCAGAGCTAAACAAAACCATCTATTTTAGAGGAGAGAAATCAATAGACACCCATGGCCTGCCTGGGTATATAGCTAAATCTACAGTTCAGATTGCTTCTTGACAGCTGCTTGGGTTAAACTCCCTTCATTGTTAGTTAATTTCTGAAAAATGTGGGATTTGCGGAAGAAAAGAAGGAAGGGAAACAATCCCACCATTCCTCATCTTCACCGTTTCTTCTCATTTTCTTCTCTTCCTCCTCTTCAGTTTTATGGGGTTATTTATTGTGTGACTATAGTTCCAAGATTATTTTAGTTAACATTTAAAATCAGTGCCAGTCTATAGTGGTATTATATCCTGCTACTCTAGAAGATCAGTATGCGGTTTAATGGCTCCTGGGTCTCCAATTAGCAGATGGCATATCTTAGACTTCTGTCTCCATAATCATATAAGTCGATTCTATTAATAAATTTCCTTTTGCCTGTCTGTCTGTCTGTCTGTCTGTCTGTCTGTCTGTCTGTGTGTCTGGCTATTTTCCTGCTTCTGTTTCTCTGGAAATCCTTCACTAGTGAAACTTCAGTATAATCACATAATCAGGCTGATTTTAAACATTTATTAAGTATAAAATAAAACTTGAAATTGGGCTACAGTATCTGAACAACCTTTCACATTTGGAGATCTTTTGCTCAAACTCTTCATCATAGTTAAATAAAATTTCCATGGGCTTTGAAAAACCCCTTTCTTTTATAGAACACAAGCTTCTTTTATGGAAAAGCAATTCCCAGATAATAATTCATTGGAGTGGTCATCAACATAAACTAGGTCAATAATGCATTTCCCCATCTACCCTAGAATTACAGGGGAGATTATTCTTGATATAATCCATGAATTCTGAAATTTTTATTAAAGTCTTGCATTATTAAGTAAAAAAAAAATAAGAAAGGGATTTGGTTCCTTTTCTTTGTGACTGTATAATTTTCTTACTCCATTCTATTTTCCTGCTCAGTAATTTTACAATATTTCCTTAATTCCATCAGTACATTCCCAGCTACCTACTATTTCATTTACGTTTTATAGACTTCTTCACATCTCTTTACTTAGAAATTCTCCAGTATTTATTATTGATGAATATACTCATCAATATTTATTATTTATTGAGACTGTATGTTAGGACAGACATGGTACCAACTAGTCACCATGGAAACATTGTGAGACACATATTTCATTATGAAAGCTTCTTTCCAGTAGGATTGTTTGCTCCATGAGTTGAATTTAGTAGACGATCCAGAACTTGATGTAAATTCTTACGCTGAGATTTTGAATCTTTCCAAGACATTCCATAAACATCCAGGTCACCTATCCCAGACCTTCTATAGCATTTAATATTCTCCTCCCATGACTGAGGTGAATCACTCATTTATTATTTAAAAATTGTTTTTGAGATGTTTTAGGTGTAAATTTAGGAATAAAATGCTAACCTTCAAAGATATTGACCCTGCCTGCTAAAAGCTTAGCTAATTCTGGGAAAACTGGCTATTAACCAATTATTTCCAGAAATAAAGCATAATGGTAATTAGTATTACATGGTTAGTAAGAACATAAGGGGAGCTGTTTGCACAGCTGGAAGAGTTTATCTAAACAAATAGTATTTGAAGCCATTCTTTAAATCTGAAAAAAAAAAAGCATGATGCTGGTCAAAAAGGCTAGCTCACTTCGTTCAGAGAAGCAGAGCGCAAGATAGATCAGAAGGGAGTGGATAAAAATATGAGACAAAAAAGAAAGAAAGAAAAGAAAAGAAAAGAAAAGGAAGTGAAAGATAGCCAGAATGCTGCACAGAAAGGAGAAATGGGAAAGAAAACGAAGAGAGATCTACAGCACCAGGAAGTATAGAGGATGAAACTGTTCTCCATGGGCAGAAAAGTTCTTAGAAGAACATCAGCACCACAGTGCAGCTCCCGGGTGAGGAGCTGAGCTCGCCATCTGAAGACACCTCCTGTTCCAGGATGGAAAGCTACCCCTCGACATCCTCTTGGCTTCATCACTAACTGCCTTCTTCCTCCAGGCCCTCCTCCTCATAGCCTTCCCAGGAAAGGTTACAAAAGCAACTCAAGCTATTCCTTGCACTGCCTTGGAGAGGTAGACACAGTGTTGTGAGATCACCAGATATAAACAGGTGACTGCCATAGTCCCTTCAAGCTTCAGAGGGGAGAAGACTTCAAGGATGCTGACTGGTGATAAATGAGAGAGAAACTGAGAGAGGAGTCAAGAACGAAGATGACAAGGTAGACGTGTTCAAGGTCAGGACAGAGATGAAATTGAGTGCTTATTAAGGGACTTGGGGGTATAAATGGAGGTCTTATTGATGGGAGATGCAGGAAAATGGCCAAAAAGATAAAGTAGAAGGACAGAAGCAGAGGCAGAAAGATGTGATTATGTGGTTGGCTTTAAAAAAGAGCTTGTCGAAAGTACTGATCTTGAATTTATTACTCTCCTTATAATAATCTCAGAGAAATCCACATAATAATCTCAAAGAAATCTATAGCGAATATTGTAAATTATAAACTCTGAACACATTATCCTTCCTGATGAAACTAAGACAAAACAATCAATTTAGTTATGAGAGGCAAAACACAACATGCTTTTTCCTTACTTTGAGTAGGAGGTCTTTCTGAAATAATGTATGTGTTTTGATTGCCCTGCATGTCTAGAGTCTTAAAATAATTGATTTTTTTCTCCCCTACTACAGTTCTTCATTTTTTTTTCCATACTGGGGTTTGAACTCAGGATTCTTGGTTGTATTATTTCACTGAAGCTACTATACCAGTACCTTTTTGCACTCGTTATTTGAGAGATGTGACCTTGTTTTATGGTGGGGCTGGCCTGCACTGCTATCCTCCGATTGTTCCTCTCTGTTGTCACTGATATAACAGGCTCACATCACCATGCTCAGTGCATGGCTGAGTTGAAGTCTGAACTTTCATCAGGATAGCCTTGAACCTTGGTCCTCCAACCTCCAACTCTCAAGTTGCTAGTACTATAGATTGCAAAAATTCCACCCTTCGTACATGTTTCTATAAGTCCTGTTACGCCTAGTGATGGAATGCTTACAAACAAAAAAGTAAAACTCACCAAATGAGCGATTTCAGTGCACTGTTAGTGCATTTGTCTACTGCTATGTTATGTAGAATAGGCCATATAGTGCTTTTCTCAGTGATAAATAACATGCATCTAGTGACTCAGATTAAGCCTTTCCATACTGCTATTGTTCACGCACAGGGTTTAACCTTTGAAGATGGTTATTATCCTGGCAGCGTACGGTTGCAATTTTGTGGCACCCACAAGTTACTCTACCTACCTCTCCTCTTCTCTTTGCAAATGAGAACAATAGTAACCACTATACTGTGGTGAAGAAGAAATAATTCAATGACACCAAGTACTGTCATCAAGATGCACACGCATTCCTTTTTCATAATTCCTTTCAAGCTAAATTATCCCCATGTATTCAATAACTCTAACATAAGAGCTGGCAAGATTTAAATTTTCTTCCTACCAAAGTGTGTTGGTGAACATAGGGGGATAAGATGCTAATGAATATCCCTCCTAATTTCTCAAATCTGCTCAATTAAGTTGAAAATAGCAAGTGCCAGAGTTCTTTGCAGGCATTTGCAAATTTCTTGAGATAGCTCCTGTCCCAGGTCTGTATATTTTTCTCAAACTCAGAGCTCTGGAAGCAGTTGGAAATTCAAAGTTGTTTTTTAAAAAGTGAAATAAAATTATTAGCATTTAACATCCAGTGAACATTGTAATTTTCCAAAATCCTTGCCTTGAAGAACTTACACTCTCAACTCTAAATGTAGAAACACACTTCTACTTTTAAAAATTGCTCAAAATAAATCACTCTAGGATCACTTGCTTTAGAAAAATGAAGCAGGTAGAAATTCAAGATGTGTTTATATATATATGTATATATATATATGTTTGTCCATTTCTTGGTAAGCTTTTCATTATTAAATCCTATTTTAAGACTATCAAGAGCATTTAAGCAGAAACACTGCATTCTGGTACTGCTGATTTGCTATAAGGAAGTTTAGAGATACAATTGCTGGCATATGATTTGCAGATAATTAGTTTGTCTCTTGTCTTTGCACATAGCATTCGCTGTTCTGGAATCTCTTCTTGTTAGCTTGTGAGTTCCAAATTCCAATTTGTCCATTGACTTGCAGCTCCCCCATTAGCTCTCCGAAGTCTCCCAGACTCCTTCAGCACATGTGAGCCAACTTCTGTCCTCATGCTTTCTTTATACTTCTTTTCTAAATGAACAACTCTGTCAAATTAGGAGGTCAGCATTGTACTTACAGCTTGATACTCCTTTGATCTAATATCTTCCTGTCTCCATGATATATAGAGAGTCACCCTGGTTATTTGTATAAGGTCACCCTGTGGAAATGCGGGCATATCCAGAAAATCTCAACTCCAATGTGAACCCTCTATTTCAGCCTACCCCACACTCTCCCTAGATGCCTTTTACCAACTATTTCTGAGGTGGCTAGATTACTCAGACCTGTTCTAGTCCATGGTGTTTTGACTCCAAGAGCGGTTAATTATAACAGGCCACAGACAAGTCTTGTAGATGTCTGTCATTACATATGTAGGAAGCCAGGCCTGCATTTAATTTAGGGTTCTGTTTCATAGCTTTGTGGCGTTGGCTGATTTTGGTTAACCTCTTGTGAGCTACAATTTCCATTACTGGAAAAAATCAAAACATAACAAAGCAAGCTCTCATAGGCTGAAATATTCATCATACAATTTTGTAAGGTTTGATTTAGATTCAGTGAAAAGTGATTTAGAAAATATCTGTTGTATAGTAAGAGGGCATGATAGATATCATCATCACAGCTACAAGTGATATCATCTGCAAAATGTGATTTGAAGAGGGCAACAGGAACTGGTGAGCTAATGTGGGTATAACTGGTAAGCCCTGCTCACACACTACCCTCCAGAAGGCTTGTATGAGTCCAAGAGTTCACTCACTCATTCATCAAACATTTGCTAAGCGTTTACAGTGTGCCAGGTATCATTTGATTGCTGGACTGCCATTCTTTTTTTCCTCATTTAATTCTTTCTGCTTGATGAAAACACATCCTGCCTATGAATTCTAAAAGAACTTTGCCTAGAAAACTTCCTCAAAGCCATGCCTAATTCCTTCCTATTTTTTTTTTTTTTTTTGTCAGTCATGGGGCTTGAACTCTGGTCCTGAACACTGTCCCTCAGCTCTTCAGCTCAAGGTGAGCGCTTTACCACTTGAGCCACTGCACCATTTCCCCTGGGTGTTATTTATAATACTTTTTGCCTCTTTCTTTGCTCTGTTTTTCTGACCCATTCAGGACAGACTCTAGTGTTTAGCACAGTTGTTAGTATGACTGAGTTGTCCATTGTATATTAAAATGTATGGTGCGAGCTAAAAGAGGAGCTGGAACGCTGTCAACTGCAGTGATTCAGAATAATGAACCAAAATCAGAATATAGCCATAAAGACACATTTTACCTAGAGAGAGGCAAGGCAGGGTTGGTAAGAAAAATAATGAAGTAGAAAGCCAACAATGTAACAAAAATGTGTTTCCCTACCCACCCAAAACCTCAAGAAATAAGCAAAAGGCCAGAAACCCTGGTGCAATTATTAGCAACAGAATTAAAGAGGGAGGACTAGGAATGGAGTCCACTGACATCGCATGTGGTCAGCGGTCCCAGTGCCTAGCTTCAACCTGCAGCATCATAAAGCCATTATTAAAAGGGGTCTGAACTCGGGAGTGTATAAGACAGGACACGCCACAAGTGCAGAAAATGACCATCTCATTTTTATACAGCACTCCAGGGCTTCCAAGTATTTACTTTCCTCTGTATTTTCTCATACTTCTTAGGGATGTCTTTTTTTTTTTTTTTTTTGCTGGTCATGGGGACTGAACTCTGGGCTTGGGTGCTGTCCTTGTGCTCTGCAGCTCAAGGCTAGCACTCTACCACTTGAGCCACAGTGCCACTTCCGGCTTTTTCTGCTTATGTGGTGCTAAGGAATTGAACCCAGGGCCTCATGCATGCAAGGCAAGCACTCTGCCACTGAGCCACCTTCCCAGCCCCTTCTTAGGGATGTCTTTTATGATGCTACTGAGTGGCACTCTTAACAAATGAGCTTGGTAATGATGTCTTTTTACTTTTGTCCATATATATATATATATATATATTATATATACACACACACATATGTATAATATATATTTTAATACCATAGCATAAATCTTATGAGGAAATTCACTTGTTTTTCTTTATGATGAAAATAATCAGTAATTAGGTTCTAAGAGTAATCAGTTCTGGGAGACAGGAATCTGATTATTTTCTGTACATTTTTTTCATTGAAAAGCTGCAAAGTAAAGGTGGACTGTCTGAGGAGGTTGTACAACCAGTCTCTGTAGTCTCCAGACTACGTCTACTTTGCAGGGAATGGGATGGATCAGGGAAACACGTACATCAAGTCTCAGGAATTGGAGCAAAGTTGTCAGGCAAAAAGAGTCTTTTTTTTTTCTTGAACTTATGACACAGCCTTATAAATTCATTTGTTTCTATGTCTCTTTTGCTAGAATATTGGGCCGTTGGGACAATTTCTTTCTTTCTGATTTCTTGGCTTTCTATAGGACCTGACAAATTATCAATGCTTAGTTTCCAGAGGGAAGTGAAATATCTAAGCTCTATCACCAACTCATCCCGAGAGCTTTGTTATACCATGTATAACTAAACATACTAAACACACAACCCCACAAGCCTATCATATAACACCCCTTTGTTCTTCCTAATAAGACTATTTAAAAAAATATTTTTCCCATTGGCATTACAATATGATCTTTCTGTCCCATGAATAGATATATATTATATAGAATGTATTCTCTCTACATAATATACAGAATATATATAATAAGAATTATATATATTCTCTATATTTTATATAATATATTCTATATATTATATTATATATATTAAACATAGAAATGCAGATACTTCAACTCAGGTTGGATACTCGAGTTTTCTCCAAATAGAAGCAAGACTTGGGGTGTCATTATTTCCTCATTTAATTAGCTGCCAATTCACAGGTCTGTGTTTCTCATGGTGCTAATGGGACCGCAAGAAGGTTGAGAAAATGGCATGAGGTAGGGGGTAGTGAGTGTTGGATATAATTTAGTCTATAGGAACTAATACTTTTGCAATAATGATGCCTCTTGACTCGTAAATGGAGAGCTACTCTGAGTAATTTGAATGTATATTCCAACTCAGAAAAATGTAGCTTGATTTTGCATTTTTGATTTAAAGACTGGAGTGAATGTTTTAAAATTTATTAACACTAGTGGGGGTAGATACAATTATGACTTATTTGAATGATTAAGTTAAATATTTTAGATACATGTAAACTTTAAAAATTGACATATGCTAGTTCCGTGCATATATGTGCATATATTTAAGTTTAATCCATATCTTATTCCTATATCAATGAACATGGCTTATAGCTATACCCATACATATAAATATATTGAATATTCTAAAAGATGAAAACACATGAATGAAAATTTTAATGGTTTTATGATATTCCAACAGACAATTCTGTTAAAGCAAGGCCATTCATCTTACAGACCACTCCCCAAAGCCTGGAAAACTGTGGAGTATGTGCAAAATCCTGCAACAATTGGTTGCAAAGCACAAGAATTCAATCCTCTCTGGTCTTCACTTTTCTGGTATAGTTAAGCAACTTCTGTGCCATCTTCTTGTACATGTGGAACTGTGCTTTTAGCATTTATGTAGCCTCCTTGGGTATCCCTTGGATTTTCCTGTGGTTGTATTACATGCATCACCATGAACTGTTCTCATGTCTGAAGAGGCTCCGAAGAGCTCATAGTTCCAGTATTTCTCCTGCTCCTTCCTGCAGTCATTGTAAGATTACAGGTCTTTGATTGAAGTCTTTGATCCATTTCAAGTTGATATTTGTCAGGTGTGTGTTCAGAGGCCAGGGTAAACAGATGAAGAGAAGAAAGCTGGCAAAGTCAGTCATGATATTCAAGTATGTATGTACAAATGGAACCGGATGACTCGAGGGAATGATGTGGGTTGGAGAGATGGAGAAGAATGATGATAGAGGTGACACCTATCCAGATTGTTGTACTCATACACTGACATACTGAATCGAAACGGTTTTTGTATAATTGCTTAAAGACAATAAAAATTAAAAAAATTTGAACATCATAAAAAGCGAGAGATGATTTACTTTGCGTTGTCCCTTTTTGTTGTTGTTCATAAGGGCTGGGCTAAGCTCTACTTACGTACCTGTGACTGGCTTGGGAGAGGGGCTCTTTAAACCAAACTAAAATATTCCAACGTGGAATGCAGGATTTCTTAAATGTGCCCTTACCTCTGACCTACAAATTCCGTGTGTAAAAGGGAATAGGAGATAATGATAAATATGGAAACATAAGCTAATCAAGATGCAAGAAATCTTTATCAATGGATTATGGTAAATAGCACATGTTGAAGTATGCCATTAGTCTATGTGAAGAAACTAAATGAATGAACACATGCATTTTTTCCTGAAGGTACAGTTACTAATTTTTCTTGGTATACAGGATCATCACCTGGTTAGGATGGGGAATGGCTAATCTTGGAAGATTATTGAAACATATTGCACTGAAAGAAATGGTAAATTTTATTTTATATGATCTTGTATAAATAAAAAAATACATATATACTTATATAAATATTCATTTATTTAGCCTTGTTCTATAAAAGGAGCAAGTTATAATTGATATATTCTTTATTATCAGAACCATTTGAAATTTAGAAATATAAAAAGTCTTAGGGTAAAATCTGATCTTGCTGTTTCTTTATATTACATGGATGTTCAAAGTAGTCAAGGCAGAGGCAGCATAAGAATGAAAGTCAGAGTCAGAGAGAAGTGTAGGAAAGGAAGGAGAACAGACAGATGAAGGAGAGAAGGCAAAGAAGGAGGAGAGCTATGATTATTCTGTTGAGGAACTCACTGGATTGAAAGGCCTATTTATAATCTGAATATGAATTGGCTTTCTTCAAGGACTCTGAGCAAAATTCTGTAATAGCGATAATAAACAACTGTTCTCTCTTCCATTGCCCTTCAGTCATGGGAAGCCACACCTCGCTCCCACGAACAGTCCAGTTTCCAGGACAAACAGAAACCAGCTGAGTAAATGAGAGCCATACTTCATTTAGAAGCAATTTTGCTTGTTATGGCATCCAAATTAAAATGACTGTTCTAGGTCAAAATGCAACCAAATCCCAATGCTGAGTTCTCCAGAAAGAATTAAGTTCTTTACTTCCATCCATTACTCACTCAGTATTCAATTTCCTGCCTTTCTTCCTAGCACTATTCAAATTGACTTTCTATGACGCCCTCTTCACACTGTGTCTAATTTCATTTCTATACTTATTTGCTTCTTTTGATTTATTGCCAGACTTCTCAAACACTTTCTGCCTTTCTTTCCACATGTTCAGAGACATTGTTCTATGAAGTTTTGGCATGTCTGGATTGTTTGATTATATGTCAAAATGTTGACTTTGAAGACCAACTGAGTATGTAGCTTAACATTCTATGAATTGAGTGTGTGATGTTGATTCAAGTGTTTGATTCTCCTGTCCTCATCTTGACTCGTCCCGGCTATACCCAGCTAAGGGTTCAGCAGGAGGGGGAGGGGATAGCTCAATGGAAATACAAATTCACATGAAACAGCGCAGTTTAGAACAAGTGCCCCACCAAGCTGACCACGGATTCCAATAACTGTGCAGGCAAAATTACAAAAGGTAGAAACCAGCAACTGGCCAAAACACTCTTGAGAGCTAAATAAATGATTATTTCAGGCAATCACACTTTGCAATGGTTGGTTAAACAGCAGCAGAAATTAGAACCCAGAATTTGGTAATAACACAATGCCCAGCACTGGATTTTAGAAAGAATGCCAGAAGCAATGTAAAATGTGAGGAAACAGAAGAGTCTGGAGAAACATTGAGGCAATTTTGAGCACACTGACTACAACAAAATCGTTGCCAGGTAGAATCAAAGTGATTACCAAAACTACTACCAAGGTTGTTGGGAAATTAAAAATGTACCCAGAGTAATTTTACCTTAACTGAAGGATGCTCTAGGTGATTTGGTATAGATAGATATAGGCAAGGTGGTCCTACTTGCTTATTTATTTCTTACAGGACTAGAGACTGAACTTTGGGTTGAGAGCTTGTTAGACAAGTGTGTTCTCAGCTGCACTCTACTTACTGTCCTTTCAGTTCGTTTGTCTTTAAAGTCTTATTTTTGTTCTTTTGTTTTTCTTTTAATTTTTTAAAATTTTTGTTTTGCATTGGAAAGCCTTGGACTGTGATCTTCCCACAGTCACCTCTCAAGTAGATGGAATTACAGGTATGTGTCATCATGCCCAGCCATGAGGATATGAGTTCAGTCAGACTGCTGGTGCAGTCTGGTTATTCACATTTACCCATTCACATTTTTACCCAGAGCCAGAGGTGTTTATGAGCTAGCTTTTTCTGGGGAAATTTGATTGTCAAAGTCACAGAAAGCTAGTGTCAAAGCTGGAATCCTCAAGAGATCATAAAATGTAAGAGTATGCCTAGTATACCTTTTCAGATAGATAAGGGCTTTCTAGGATCTTAACAAGTGGTATTGAATAGCAATTACATATACCCAAATATTTCTTTGCATAAGTCTAGAAAGAGAAATAAGCCTGGGAAACTATCTGGCATGTGGCTTTGGTAATGTAGCTAAATGGATTTAGAATGCTCAAACAATATGTCTCCTCTTCATGGGTATCGATGACACCTTATTCAATCTTGGAGAGGGGTTTGAATTTAAAGCCCTGCTTACTCATGAATTGTCATGTCAGTTAGTTTTCATTCACAGATGTTTGGGTGTCTTAGTGTTTGACTCACTATATGGGTAATATTGATGAAGAGCCTCTATAGATCCTGCTATTTTGACATACAAAAGCACCACGCTCCCATCCTGATAGCCATGAACTCCATAGTATTCTCTGGGCTCATGAACCCTTGGACTTATACCTTCTGAGGATTCCCATGACAGAGATCAGCCAAAAGAGGGTGGGAACCGGGAATCTGCATTGAGCCTACAGGGACTTTCATTGGCATGACAGAAAAATCCTCTCCCCAAATCAGTACCAATCAAGTACCAAACATTCAACAAACCCGCAGTGCAGCATTTGTGGCTGTGGATCATCACAGTGGATGGGCTTAGAAGATCTGATCCTGACAAGCAGGCAGTGGTGGCAGAGAATATAAAATGTTCAGGAAAGGGAGTAGAGCTATCAGATGGCCGAGTGACTTGACTGCAGCTAAAGGACAGTATTCTTTATGTAATAATATTCTGGTCTATTAAATTTAATAAATCTCACCGTGATAGAGAGTCTGGCACTTGTTGCTGTGATGCCACCAATCCAGATGGACTCAAATAGAAGCACTTGTGTCTAGGAGACTTCTCAGCTCGCCACGAGTCCTCCTTCTTGTGATGACCCTTAACTAGTTTGTCCAGTGTTTATACAACTCTAATCATTTCATCTTTGGTTCTCAGAAAATGTGAGCCTTTTTCCTTTTAAATGATTAACATGGAAGCTAGTTCTACATCTTGGAATGCAAATTCAGATGCACATCCTTTCTTATGCCAAGGCTTTTGAAATCATTGTTCCATTATAACAGATTTTCTGCACAACTATCACTTTCAGAACTCCAGATACTTAATAATTCAACAGAATTGAGAGGACTAACTTCCACCAAATAGGACATGTCTAATCAAGAATGTCTGCCTAGCAGAGGCTGTAAGTTAGAATCTCAGTACTGACAAAAATAAATAAATAAAAGTGAGATGAGATGTGTAATAAGATAACAATGTAAGCAGGTTTACTATTAAATGACGCTCATAAAAGAATTGTGTCCTCAAATAGTTGAAGTTCTCTAAATTAACAGCCTCTAGTTTTTTTACTCTTCCCGTGGATAGCACATTTCTTTGGCTTTATCTGGAAAATCTGGTTCTGGAATGGTGATTTAGGTTGCTTAGATAGATTGATGGATAAAACATGTTAGATAGATGTTAAATAGACTGGTAGATACTAGACAGATGGATAAAGAAATAAGTCACACTTGTATATGACAAGCACTGCAAAATGCGTTAGTGATAAAGATACAATATCAATTAAGAATATTTAATATTACATATTTAAAAATATGTAGTGTGGTGCCAGTTTTGATGGATTTAAGAATGCTTCATGGTGAAACTCCATATGCCAAGCACTGCAAAATGCATTAGTGATAGAGATAAAATATCAATTAAGAATATTTAATATTACATATTTAAGAATATATAATATGGTGCCAGCTTTTATGGATATAGGAATGCTTCATGGTGACACTCCATCTCAGGACCACCTAGGTGATATGAAGTATGGGAAAGAAAGGCATCCTAGAGGAGGTAAAGGACTTCTTATGGTTAAGCACAAAAATTCATTGGCAAAGTGTGCTCAGTAGAATTCATGCATATGATACCAACTATTTTTGCTGGAGAAAATATTCTAGTAAATGAAAACATTTACACTGAATTTTAAACAAATAAACCCCAAATTAGAGATCCGATTAAGCCCGCAAATCAGTAAGTTGTAACTTTGCTTAGTTTGTTCTTTGGAGAAGGAAGGCAAAGCCATAATAGAGTAGGAAGACTCGAGTCAGACTTGAAAGGTGAGAGATAATGTGGGAGTCATATCTTGGTCCAGTCAAGTGACTGATGGGTGGTAATGGAGGTGGCTCAATCTTTCAACTCCCATGTTCTCTACCAGGCTTCCAGCCCTTGCTATTTCCTTCACCTATAGTGTGTGGATGCAGGAACTTTCTAGGAAAGCTAGCACAGTATTACGTGGGGAGCTCTGGCCCTATTTCTCTCTGGTGTTCCATACATTCAGTTCTTACCTTTAATCTTGGTCAAACAGATTTCTTAGTTTCTTCCGCACTAGTTCAACTGGAAACGTATATGTTTTTAATCCATACATGTGGGCAGCATAGAGAAATTAAAAGAAAGCTATTGGTCAGTAGGGTGACAAAGGGAGGTGAAAGACAAACCAACTGTTGGTGGGTAGGTACTAACTAGCAGGTGGAGATTTGGCCAGAAGGAAAGAAGGAGGCTGAACACTGTCTAAATAGATTATCTACCACAATGAAAATGGAACAATGAAAGCTAGTGGGGTTCACTTATGGGAGAGGAGATGGAGAGAGGGGTTGACACTGCGGGGAATCCAGTGTGCACATGTGGAAATGTAACAATGAAATCTGCCCTGTATATCTAATGCTTGATGTACACTAATTTTTTGAAGTTATTTCAAAGAAAGATAGTTGAATTCTATTTATTCTCCAAACTCGTCCATCTCTTCTGGATACCTAGAATTCTTTATCTGTAAACTTAAGAGTAAACATGGACATATCAATCTAATTTAGAGACACCTGTGTATTTAGGAAGATTAAAGATCCCCAACCATTTCCCGTAAAGAGGGGAAGGGAGGAATTCCAGCACAACCCTGTCTCACTAAGATTTTCTGTGTACCTGCTCCATTTAACACTTCTTTTTCTCCAATATTTCAATTGTTCTTCAAGACTTGTTTCTCTGTCTATGAAACATGATCCCTTCCCGTTTCTCATGATCAGTGCTGTCTCAAAGAATCCCAAGCCATTTTCTGCTCAGATGGGAGCAAAGGAATTTGGAGATCACCATAGAAGAGTGAAGGCCAGGCTGTCACCTGGGTGCACATTCAGACTCCATTCAGGTACGATGATGTAATGGTTCTAGAAATAGCTCCTTTTCTTCATCAATCCCAGACCTTATTTTCTGAGCCAGTACTAGTTTTCCACTACTTCCTGAAAAGCATTTTGTTTACTAGAAAACCAAGTGCATTGTTGTTTGAGTGTTTTAATCTGCTCTTTGGACTTTTATTTTTTATTTGATTTTTCTTTTAATTTCCATATCTATATCTGCTCTTACGTATCCCATGTTTGGAAATGTCTTAGATGACAGTTGGGTGATTTTTGAGACATTGTCACTCTTTTCCAAGAGCATCTTGGAAGAACACAGTCATAGCACGCACGTGCGCGTGCACCCCCACACACACACACACTTGCGCGCGTGCGCACACACACACACACACACACACACACACACACACACACACGAAAATCTCTCTATCTCTCATCTCAGCCTTGTTTCATAACCCAGATCTTGATGGAAACTTGCACCCTGGAGAGTGAGACAAGACCACTCTCACATTCTAGGATTCATTGTGTTCCTTCACTGAAAGGCTGGAAAAATATTTCTCAGTTTATTTCTCTGCATTTCACCCCCCGGTGAGATGATGAACTTGTGATTCGCCGTAGCGTTCCTGTGGTGGGCTGGAGGCGTCTGAGGTGATGTGGAGATCGCAGGCAGTGTGCGTGTTTCAGCATGCCCTCTGTAGAGGCTGTTGAACATGGCTGTTCTGATGTCAGATCAGGAGCCTGAGTTAACTCTCTGTGAGCTAGTACATGGGTGGAGATTCAGAGGTTTCATGGCTGTGGTGGGGGACAGAGGCATGGGAAACTGAACCAGAGGGGAATACAAGTCCCTACATACGCCTGTTTCAAAGAATGTGAAGACAATTACCACTCCCACAGAGATGAAGTGTGCAGCGTATGTGGTTGAGGGCAACTGTAAGCCAGGTTGTTCTGGGTACTGAAACAATGGCAGGAGAGGTGGAGATAAACAGGACCCTAGGAACATCTTCTGTGTGTCCATATGTCCTCTTCATGATCTCACAGACTAGGACGTCTATGAAACAGAAAAGAGTCATGCTTGAGGATTGTTTTAACCTGTATTACACAAGGTTTAAAATAATACCAGAGTAATGATGTGATGCCTGAGATGCAGATATGGAAAGCACATATACTAATGCCGTTAGTGAAAGGGAGCCAAAGAATTGAGGCCTACTTCCTTGCTTCCCAGCCTGGAAACCTCCAGTACCACTTCCTGTGCTGGTGTGGGATGGGAGGTGATATTGGCCTCAGACAAGACCTGGGTTCAGTAGAGCTTCAAGAACTAGGCTGAGGAACTCAGAAGCCCTTGGAATATCAAGGCTGCCCAGGAGAGTAACCACAAGAACTTAATTCAGTTGGAATTGCTCAACCTTTTCTAAACTCTCCCAGAATATCATTTTTTGTTGAAATCGTTCTTTACCCTCCTCTCATACAAATTGGGTGCAATTTTCCTAAAAATTGTAAGGTTTTGTTTATAATAGAAGTGAAGAATTACAGATTAAATTCATTATGTGTAAAGAGTTACAAATGACCACTAATTACTGTATTTGAAATATAATTTAAATTTATAATGATATAGTAATTAATAGACTGGTACAACTTAGATTCTGACTTGAAAGTCTTTTTCTGAATAGCAATGCAGGGCAACGGTCTAAATAATCTCTTTGATTTTTAAGAAAACTAATATATTAGGATTCTATTACTAGCAGCATGGTAGGAACAAACATATTAGAGAGAAAATAATACATTGACTTAGATTCAAATTAGGATGTCAATTAATAGCTCAGATAATATAAGAGAATAATGATGAGAAAAGAGGTGAGAAAGATTTTCATTACTACTTGTAGAATTGTTTGTGTATTTTAATGCATTTATGTTGTATTAGTTGGAACTCTAATAGAACACATAGAAAACTATGGAGTTGATTATTGAAATGTTATTTACAGAAATGTAATGAAGAATAAGGGAAATTGACAGTGGCATATAACAGCCTTGGGAAAAATGAACAGGTCCTTTCATTCCAAGATGCTGAGTCCTCAAAGAGAGTGAGTGGTTATAAGACCTGAAGGGAATAGCAGCTATCGATGACCAAGGGCCTTCAGCACAGTAGGATGTCATGGAGAGAAATGCAGCTAACTACAAGCCTTGGACATACAAAGGACCAGGTACAAGAACACCAATGCTCTGCCTCTAGCTATGTCTGGATTTCCTGTAGGGAGTAGAAATTTTCCTCACACAGTGACAAGAGAAAACAGATTATTCCTGTCATATGCATCAACCCATAGGGGCACTGAAAATGGGTGAGAATGAAAACTAAATTGTTCTGGAGGCACCTATAAATAATATCCAACCACAAATGCACATTAAAAGTTGGTGACTATAGAAAGTTGAGGATATGGATGCTTGGGGTGTGCTTGGTGTGTGTGTGTGTGTGTGTGTGTGTGTGTGTGTGTGATGAAGATGGAGACTTGTGGACATTCTCAGTGTCCTCTGAATGATTAAATGGAGACAGGAAGAGCAGACTCATGGAGGGTGCATTATATTTGGTATTTCCTCCTCAGGGCGTCTGCCTTATTTAGAGGAGAGCCAACCCTTGCAAGGGTCCCACTGAATCTTCATAGAGGACGTGAAGCAGAGAACCATATTGTAATTCAGGAGAAGCTCAGACTTAGACCCTTTACCCTGGAGTGCTGACTTTGTGTAGAGCCCAAGGGTCATTCCTGTCTAGAGAAAATGAGACTGGGGGTTCTGTGCGCTCACATCATTTGAGTCTGGGAGTGGCCGGATGGTTTCATGCATGCAGAAAGTGGAGGACGTTTTAAACTCCCAATTCCTGGGCAATCTAGGATCTTCCTTTCAACTAGCCATGTCACTTTAGTATCTAAGGCAGATCTGGAAGACCACAGGTGCATTCAGTTAATATTAAATTAAAGGGGTATGGATTCACATGTATGCCAAATGGATATAAACAGACGTGGGCATGTCAACATCTTGTAACCATTCCAGTATCTTAGGTAAAATGGAAATTTATGTAAACACTCTAGGAAATATGCAATGTGACTATGGACCAAAGGATAGCAGCAGTTACAACTTGAGAATGTCGGAAGGGGTCAGACTTTTGTATCTGATGGGCTATTGGCTACCACCACTGTGATTCACTAACTCAGAGTTTTAGATCTGGTACAAGATGTGAAAGCCTACTACTGACAAATACCTATCTATTCACACACGTAGCAAACAAAGTCACATTGAGACCCTACTTTTTCCCACATTTTAATTGACAAAAAAATGTAGCAGTAATAAATTATATTTAAAATTATTTTCATAAAATGTCACTCCAGGCTTACCTACCTGCATCCCAATTTTTAAAAAAATTCCTAACTGGATATTTGTGACAATTACATGTTCAGGCAGTGTCCAGAAAAATACTTTTAAGTGAAAACATAAACTACTTTGTACAATTAAGATATACTTACCTAATGAATGACAAAACAGGTACTTAGAAGTGGATTTGAGAGTGAGCAGAGAAGATGGGCTGTGAATATTGTGAAAAGACTTTTTTTTGACAAGTATTATATGCAACAAGGAAAGTATACTGAGAAAGATTTGAAGAGGGAGAAAGATATGATAGAGTGATGGAGGAGATAGACCTGGGCAGAGTAAATTGTATACATAGATGAACATTCAAAATGAAATCCCCTTCCACAAGTAATTAATGAAGATAAAATTGTGGAGGCAAATAATAACAAGGTCCTTTCACCCAGATATCTCTACAATGCTTCCCTCCTATTTGGAACAACCTTCCAAACGCCATTGTACACTTCAGGTTTTGTCACCTACAGTGTCGTGTCCCATCTACTCTGTTGTTATGAGTTCCTTGCTTCATAGTCTGCAGATCTTCTTGATTTGTTTCTCTTTGTTGAATCAAGGACACACGTTTCTACTTTACCTCATGATATGTATTCTGCCTGAGATAGATTTTTTGAGTATTCATATGGTTGCTGCTTTTCCCCTCCATTACCTCACAGCTCTATGGAGGGTCCTTCAATCTTGTACGAGAACGACACCCATCTTTAGTGTTTCTATTTTCATCTACCCCTCTTATCCTGGTTACTTTTCCTCAGTTGCTACCAACACCTGTGTTTAGTATGCACAATCACTTATATAGAGAGAATATGAGAGTGAGAGATGTCTAGTTTGTTGGGCTCACTGCTGGATCCCTGCCACTAAGACAACACTGCTGAAGTAATTCCTCACCTCCCTGCTTAAATAACAACTATTTCCAGAGAAGGCTGCAGCCTTCCAAAGTGGAGGCTCTGTCCATATCCCAGCGGCTCACACCTGTCGTCCTAGCCACTCAGGAGGCTGAAATCTGAGGATCGCAGTTCGAAGCCAGCAAGGGTAGACAAACCTGAGAAACTCATCTCCAATTATTCACCCAAAAGCCCAAAGAGGAACTATGGTCCAAGTGATAGAAAACTAGCTTTGAATGAAAAAGCTAAGGGATAGCTGAGTTCAAACCCAAGTACACACACACACACACACACACACACACACACACACACACTCACTCACACACTCACACACACAAAAGAAAGAAAAAAATTAAGAAAGAAGAAAGAAAGGAAAAAAGAAGGAAAGGAAAAAAGAAAGAAAGAAAGGAAATATAGTAGTGACACTGAGGTGCCTTTCTTTTATGTATTCCTCACCTTTGGCCAGGTGTTCATGGACACAGTCACCTGGTCATTACTGTTCTTCCTTCCCAGATCCACCTAGTTGGTACACCAAGGGCCATGCGGTCAGCCATGCTCTTTGTGCCCCTCCTGGGGACAATGTGATCTGGAGGACTGAGGGGTCCCTGTGGGCCTCCCCCTTCCTCCCCCCATAGCCAGATCTACATTCCAGCAGCACTGCTCACTCCCCTCAGTAACAGTGTCAGCAGATTTTCACACTGAAGGAGCCATGGTCTGATGATGCTTTAATAGAGTAAGAAATAGAAAACTTAATTAAGGAGAGCGCAGATATTACATCTGATTTACTAAGCAGCCTGGGCTTTGTGCGTGCAATCCTGACTACCAATAAGATGTGCTACAAGCCATGTAACATTAGTATCAAGGAGCAAAAATCTGACAATTTGGGGAGCAGACAGAGCATTATACACTTTAAAAATATTATTTCTGGAATATTATATGGGCTATAAAAAACACAATTCAGAGTGTGCTGCCTTGGGATACCATACTGACACTGTTCAAAAAAAGAAATGTACTCATTACCTGACTTACGTAACTGTTACCCTTCTGTACATCACCTCTACAATAAAAATTATTTTTAGGAAAGTGAAAGAAAAAAATATTATTTTATACACTGAGGTTTGCTTTGTATTTTTATGTGAATTTGGGTCATTCAAATGTTTTATAAAATGTGAATTTGTTTTTATTTTCTTTCATGCAATTGTTTCTAATATATTTATAAGATGATTTCTTTGTTGCTTTGCATGTCCCTCCCCCACAGTATAACCCCTGTTTTCACTGTATTTGATGTTGGTATAATTTGTGGAGGGGAAGGGAAAAAATAAATTGTTTAAATAAGGATACAGGTGGGTCCATTACAACAATGAGATGTACAAGTCATTACGTTGAAAAACAAACTTTACAACTTTGGTGGGGTGGGAAGGATTGGGTGGAGGGGTGGGGGGTATGGGAAGGGATGGGAAGGGTAAACAAAGGAGGAGACAGCAATGCTTGATAAGAAATGTACTTGTTATCTTGCCCATGTAATTGTAACCCCTCTGTACGGTATTTTCACTATAAAAATAAATGAATAAAATGAAATGTGAATTTGGGTCATTTAAATGTTTTATAAAAATGTAAGTTAAAAACCAAGTGTTGCCAGGCACCGGTGGCTCATGCCTGTAATACTACCTACTCAGGAGGCTAAGATCTGAGGATTGTGGTTCAAAGCTAGCCTGGGAAGGAATGTCCATGAGACTCTTATCTCCAATAAACCACCAGAAAAATGGAAGTGGCTCTGTGGCTCAAGTGGTAGAGTGCTCGCCTTGAGCTGAAGAGCTCAGGGACAGTGCCCAAGTCCAGAGTTCAAGTCCCACGACCAACAAAAAACAAAACCAAAAAAAACAACAAGTATCACTTGCCTTTCTTCATTGTATTTGGTGGTGAGACCCTGGAAGAGAACTGGTATGCAGAGAGAGCTGCTCAGGGGTGCACAGAAGAACCTGTTTTCCTCACACATGTGAAATCAGGCATCCTTTTCTGACTTGATTGGATCCAAAAAATTACTACAACTTAAACCAGTCAGTAAGTCTTCAGAAGTGCTGAAGATGACCATAATTTAATCTCACCCATTTAGGTCTCATTTGAGGTAAGGCCTCCACATGGATGAGTCAGAAGCAATTATGTTAAGAAGTTGGCTTTGTTGGCTTAGAGTGGACACAAACTTACTTCACATTCTTGTGTCACTGAGTTTGGGCTTGTTGATTGTTGACACATAAGCCAGTGTCCCCTGACTAGTGTAGGAGTCGGCAGCAAGGGCCAGGAGAGATCTGTGGAAAATCTTAGGCTTTTAGTGTAGGTTGGAATGATGGATGCAGCATGATGGAATACCAAAACACATGGGATTACATTCAGGATTGGATGGGATAAAAGCAACAAAACCAAGCAAGTTAAGTGAGAAGATTCTGCAAGCAAGGGGCTAAACATTAACATACAAAAAATGGAAGGTGAGGAGCTGGGAAAGTGGCTCAATGGTAGAGCGCTTGCCTTGCATGCCTGAGGCCCTGGGTTCGATTCCTCAGCACCACATAAGCAAAAAGAAAAAAGCCGGAAGTGGTGCTGTGGCTCAAGTGGTAGAGCGCTAGCCTTGAGCTGAAGAGCTGAGGGACAGCGCCCAGGCCCAGAGTTCAGGCCCCACGACCAGAACCCCCCCCCAAAAAAGAAAGAAAATGGAAGGTGATGAGAATCAAATATCTATATATTTTCCCCCTTCCCTGTGGGTACTTATAAATTATCTTGCATTGACGCCTCAGAGACCAAGGAAGTAAAAATAAATCAGTGAATACATCAATATATCCCATGCCACTTGGCTTCATTATTGAGTATTTCTATCTGACAGGAGACCCTGGCTACTAAGGGAAATATCTCAACAAGTACCTAGAGTATGCAGCCCTGCAATCCATTAGGACCAAAGAAATAGCTTTATCCCACATGCATAAATTGTTATGAAATTCAATAGACTATTTTACATATGAAATAAAATTAGCACTCACCAAAGAAATTTGACAACTACAATTTTCACAGTTCTGAGCAACAAGAAGGACAAGATTGTCATTAACTTACTCCTTTCTTTCACTTTGCCCTTGCAGTCTTGATATCCTTGTTCACCTTGAATTCACCTTGAGCCTACTGCTGTGGTGTGTCATAGAAGAAGGCACTGACTGTCTTTGGAGCAAACTCTCCTGTTTCAGAATGTTCGCCAAGTTACCAAACCAATCATGTATCACAGAATCCCCCTTTCTCAGGAGCTAAATGTGAACTATCTAAGAATTGGTCTCCATACAGGAAACTATGCTCAGAGCTCAAGAATAAAATTGTGCTCACTTGAAGCGAATGTGTGAGCATCTCCTTAGAAACTTAGGACTCAGCAGTACCTGAAGTGGTTGCTCAAAACGCGAATCAAATCATCTGTTCTGGTTTCGACTCAGGTAAGAGTATTTCAGCACCCCCATTGCTAAGCCTTTCTAGTACTTGCCAATCCATGTAGGCTGACTGGCGGGGTTCAGCTTCGTCGCCCGAGGTGCATTTTCACAGATCAAGGCCATTCCAAAGGACAGGATTTCCTGCTGTCCTGGCCCTGATATCAGGCTGCCTGTTCCCACATTGCCTTCTATGAAACTGTGGCCTTTTCTTCATTGCTCACTGACCAGAGAAACAAATAAACAAACAAACAAAACACTTTCTCCTCTACCCAATGCCCCATTGGGTCCATTAGCTTCTGCCTTCTGGGCTTTGCTACCCAGGTCACATGGAAGTGGAAGGCATCTGAGGACACGCTGTCAGTAGTTTTCTTCTTTGCTTCTTGACTCTGAAATCTCTCCTAACTTTCAGTGGCAGGGGCAAGTAACCATGTATCTGAGTGCAGACTCATGCTGATTGTGCGTGTGCATGTGTGTGTGTGTGTGTGTGTGTGTGTGTGTGTGTGTGTGTATGTTTGGTGGGGTATATAAGAGTAGAAGTGAAATTTATAAAACACGAGGACATTATTGATTTCACACCATACCACTAGTGTGGGTAAAGCTGGAAGAAATGTATAAAATGCCTGTGGGCATACACAAGGACACATACACACAAATTTGAGCCGCTTACCTTCACTATATAAGTTGTCAAACAACTGGGTATTAAAAAATATGATAAGGAAGAAAACACAAATGAAAATAAGGGGTCTAATCAGAGCTTCATTGCTGTGTAAGTACAAATCGAGTGCCCGTCAGAGCTGCGATAAGAATGTGACTTTTCCTCTGAGATAAGGCTGATGTCCTTCACATCCCGACCTCTCCATGGTTGTCAGCTTCAGACTCTCACAGTACATCTGTAATTGGCTGCAGTTGTTAAGTTTTCAAAGGAAAGCCTTCTGGACAAAAAAAGAAAATTTCATTAATTTATTTTCAGCCAGAGAGAAACAGGTGATAACCTTTAAAAATAAGTAAATGGAATGGTTGGGAAAAAATACACACAAGGGGAAAATGAATTCATTATGTTCCTTTTTTTGGTTTTTATTTTTTTCACTTCCCTGAAACTTTAGTATATCTTTCTGTGTTTTTTTTTTTTGTCTTGTTAAACATCATGAGAGAACATCGTAGCGAGAATGCAGGAAGGGAAGAGTTTTCCATTAAACTTGGGGCACCTCAGGCAGCCTCCGGGGTGCTCGAGAGTGAGCACAAAGGACGGTCTACCTGAGACAAGCTGTAAAAGACCAATAGTTCACAGTGCACGGCAGCGAAGACGTTTTAATTAAATCCTTTCATATAGCATGATTGAGAACTAGTACGTGCTATTGCTTATAAGCATCAGGCCTTTCCTTAGTGTTCTTTCACTCTTGGAAGCAGTAAGGTGGAGAGACAACTGAAAGCTGACCTAACTGAATGCTGGCCCAGGCTAACTTCAGTTATGACAACCAAAGTGCAGAAATGCTTATCAGTGAGGGCTAAACCACACTGCATCCTTATCATTCAATAAGGATCCAATGTACCAAAAGGAAATATAGGTACATATAGTAGGCTCTCGGAGGAAGGACAGATAAGATTTTCCTGTTACGGCCTAAAACAGTTTGTGGAAAATATGTTTATTGAGTCAGAAGTCAATACCAAGGAGACTGATTAGAAATCAGGTCAGGGAAATTACACATTACCGGAAGAACTGGCCTCATGATTCTGGTCCCGATGGCCTCAGAAATGGAGACATGAGGATTTAGGTTTGAGGCCAGCCACATCAGAAGTTAGAGAGACCTTATTTGTAAAATAACTGAAAAGCCAAAAGACTCCAGGGTGGAAGTTGGCTCAAGTAGCAGAGAAGTGCTAGAGAGCAAATGAACGGCTGTGAGTTCAGGCCCTACTGTACCACAAAACAGCCTGAAGTTGAAGAGGCAGAAAGATCCAGCATGGATCCACTCTTTTCTTTCCTTTTGTCCTCTCTAGAGGTGACAGCTCTAAACCTGCTTCAGTGATGGCATCCAACCTGACATCCCAGATCTCAAGGTGACGTGCACTAACATGGTATGAGCCTCGAGCGCATGAACATCAGTGAAACTTGAGGAACCTCTGCCTGTGAACAGAATGGGTCAAGCCATCTGCTTCCCCCGCTACCAGCTGCTGGAATGCTGAGGTAGGACTCTAAGGATTTTGTTTCAGCCAGACTGGAGTTCAAGGTCACCTTTTGCATTGTATTAATGATGGTGGCTGGAACAAACATGAATAAATTAATGACTTATCCAAACAAGAATGCCTTTTATGTTTGTGACAGTGTATCCATTGGGCATTCCATGAACGGTCTTCTATACAGCCACACTGGGGCCGGTCATCTTGTTACGTCACCAACACATGGGTGTTTAGAACATATTCCTCAGGGCCTTTGTCTATCCACATTTGTTGACTGGAACTCCCCAAATAATCTTGTGGAAATATAATCATTACTGTGCAAGTGGCAAACTTGCTGTAATCTGGTTCATGTTGTGACATGTAAAGAGCCAAGTGAAGAGTTAACACATTGAATCAGGCTGGGAGCCAGTGGCTCACGCCTGTTATCCTAGCTACGCAGGAGGCTGATATCTGAGGATCACAGTTCAAAGCCAGCCCAGGCAGGAAAGGCCCAGAGACTTTTATGTCCAATAAACCACTCAGAAAACCAGAAGTGGCACGGTGGCTCAAGTGGTAGAGCACCAGCCTTGAGCTGAAGAGCTGAGGGACAGCGCCCAGGCCCAGAGTTCAAAATCTATGACTGACCAAAAACAACAGCAACAACAACAACAACAAAACATTGAATCATGAACACTGTGATGGCAGAGGTGCTAGCACTCGCCAATGTCCATGCTCACCTCCTTCTTGAGTGCGCAAGTAGGTTGTGTTTATAAATTCTCTTGAGATATTTTGAGAATGTTTGTGCCACATACCCAAAATGGAGCATTGATGTTTAAGTGACATAAGTTGTGTGCTGAAATGAGTTTTTGGTGCTCAAGTGACATACATTGTATGCTGAAATGAGAGCAAAATGAAGCCACTGGCCTACACAGGAGTTAAAAAAAGAAAAAAGAAAAACTCTCCACTCCCTGGTATTTTAATGCTGGGGCAAGCATTTCAATGGTGGGAATTAGGCTGGCCTTGATTACAATAATAAGCAGATTGTGTACATGAACTAATATGGTATACAATTAAAAACTGAATTCTGCAGTGAAATATAAATTTGCTTTTAAGCTCCACATTTGAAGAAGTAACAGTTGTGTCAGGTTTTTAAAGCCTAAGAAGGATACATGTTAAAGTCCAGATTATTAAGTCTTCCTTTTTAAATAAGAAAAGAGAGATAAAGAACTTCCTGAGGAAACAAAGATAATAAATGGTAAGAGCACATTTTGCTATCCCATTCATTTTTCTACAGTATTTTCTTTCCAGATAACTTCCCATATCAGATAGGAGTTACTGGTAACATGCTTTTTTGTCGAGGGGATAGTTTACTGGGTTAGATCTCAGGGCCTCACATTTGCTAAGCAAAATACTTCTGAACTGCAGCACCAGCCCTGTTTTTTGCTAACTTTTTTCCCCCAATAGGGTCTTACTTCCTCGCCAGGGAATATATATGCTCACAACCTACCTCCTTGCTTTAGACTTTCTGTTGTCACTAGCATCACAGGTACACCACACTGCCTAAATTTGCTTCTGGGGAACAGATGGGATCTTGCCAACTTTTTCTGCAGAGGTTGGCCTGCTAGCACAGTTTTGCTAATCTCAGCCACCTAGGTACATGGTACTCAGCTATGGGTTGAAAAGTTGCCTTGTAAACTTCTCTTTCCAGGTGGGTCTTGAAGTGCCATCCTTAGCATCACAGGTATTACAGGTGTGAGCCATAAGTGCTGAATTCTGCTCACCACTACTGCACATCTTTGTGCACTCACACCATTGGCATGGCCATGTAGTGGATAGAGAGGAGCATTCTCGCCCTTGGCCATAGGTTTGGCTATTGATCCATTTGAACAGACATGACACAAGCTAGCAAGAAAGTGTACTCATGTGGTGACACTGTCTCTTCTGTACTGTTATATTTGCTACATAAGAATCGTGTCAGATTTTACCCTTAAATCCATAAGCATAGGAGGAGCTTACCCACTGTGGACTCAAAGTACAGGCTAGAGCTATGCCCAGCCTGGACCAATCACCATCAAACTGACTCACCAATGTGATGCATAGATGCAAAAATTTTCTTTTAAACCACTAGACTTAGTGGTGTGATTTCCTTTGTCTCATTGCTGAGATACTGTCTTCATCTTATTCCCTCCAAAATAGCATCTATGAATTACAAGATTTTTGTTTTCCTGTCTCTGCTGCCATTTTCTTTTAGCATTTTTTTACCCCATGGCTAAGAGCATCATGGATTGTACTGGATATGAGATAGCTTGATTTTTTTCATAATTTTCTAAGAATGTCACAATGGTGATGGATTTACATAGCAAGATATCCTTTTCTTTGCTTTCAAACCATATCTGCTCACCACAAAGAGGGAGCCATGGTGTTTTGTAAATCCGGCTTCAGAAATCTGCACATCATGTCCTCACTCTTCCTGCTGCTCTTTCTGGGTTTTAGAGGACAGCTTATGATGAAGTCTTCAGCCAGGACCTACCTCAGAGGACACGCCGATAATGCTGACAGAGAAGTGCTAATATCTGCTAAATGAAAACATGGGCTAACACATACCTCACTCTGAATGAGGATGAGAGCAATTGCAACCCAGCAGTGCGTGAACGTGTCTATAGGAATGCAGATGGACTGAAAAATCAGGTTGATACTTACATCTTCATTCCATACCAAGTCAAGTTGAAGAAGCATTAAAAAAAGTATTGCTCTGAGAAAACTGTTTAATCAGCAGCTCTGTGTTTCGGCTTCTGCGTTAACACTCTCAAGTACCCACTTAGCTTTCTTCCCCAGCTCGGGTCTCTGCCGTAGACGGAGCTGATGCCTCCAAGATGCTGATACTTTGCTTTTGCGATCAGAATGTAGATGCCACAATATCTCTATTAAATCATTTTCCTTATGGGGCTGTTATTTTAGCCATCCACTTTGACACACACACACACACACATTTGAACACATACACATACATCACACACACCTATATACTCAGATGCACACTCAGATGCACACACCCACACATACACACACACACACACACACACACACACACACACTGTGGTACTCTTCTTGTAAATTTGTCATGAGCAATGGGATGTCATCTATTAAAGCCTTAGGTAGACAATTTTGAAATAAATATACAAGTAAAAATTTTCCTGAAAGGATATTGAGAAATAGGTAAGATTTGTGGGACATGAACTTATCTTTCCAAATGAAGCTTTTTTTCACCTTTATTGAAATGGATTTCAGTTTGAATACATAGCAAGAAGACCAAAAGTAATAGAAAGTAAGCAAATAAAAAAGTAAATGTTTCCAAACACAATAATATAGTGAAACTAACTTGAAAATAAGCTGGAACTAATGTAATCCTTGTTTTCTTCTTCCTTTATGCCCCCAACTACAGACTAAATTACACAATGCAATTTTATCCCTTGCATTGTCCAGATTAGAGTGGGCTATGCAGAAATGTTCATGAATAATTTATTAAGGAGTTCACTGTGTAGTGCATTTTCTCTAATTCAATAACATTGCTGTATTATAATTTGGCTTTTAATATATTATGCTTATTTATTAAATTTTTAATTAGTCTCAAAATTACTTCTAGCCCACTAAGAAAATTCATTTTAATGATAGAGCTGGACAGAAGGCCGACTTTTTTGTATTTCTCACATCCTTTTGAAAATGTCAGAAAATTGCACACAATTGCACACGTTTGAGCAAGTGCAGATTCCCATGCTTTCTGGGGTCCAAGGAGTGACAGACTGATGGGCAGGTGACAGACGCATGGCAGACACTTGTGGGAAGTTCTCTGTCTAAAATCTGCTTCAGGAGTCATGTGCAGTAAGCCAGAAATCCAACCACCTTCCTTCCCTGAGTACATTTTCTCAGGGAATGTCACATTATTTCTTTTCTTCACAAGTAAGTTTGGATTTCACAGCAGGAAGCAAAACCAAATTAGAGCTTCGCTTTCATAAATGTATAAAACCATAAACAAGATAATGGAAAAGCCCATTATTCTAATATGCATTGCCAGGCCTGCTTTATGAGTTTAACAAGTCCTTTTCCTACCATCTACATTAGTGGTATCAGTGTATAAATTTCAGACATGATGACGAATCCCCTGTGTACTTGGCGAACAATAGAAAAACAGTACAGGTTTACAAAACGTTTAATAAGTGCATAGGAGATACAACAACAACAAAACTGAATTTATTTTATATCAGAAAGTCTGTTGCATTAACTCTGATAATTAAAGTTCCACCATCACCCACTTCTCTTTACGAGATGAAATTCAAACTCGTTTTGATAATGATCTGAGAGCCCTTCTAAGTCCCCAGCAGTGTTTGAGCCATGCCTCCAGTTCCAGTGTTTTGCTGATTAGACTTAAGAATTGTATGGATTCATCTGCTCTAACTGGCTTTAAACTTCAAACTGACCCTCCAGGTCTCAGCCACCTGAGTAGCTAGTATTATAGCTCACTATGCCCCAGCAACTTGAGAGATTTTTTGTTTTAACTAAAACAAGTCTTTTCTTTTTAACTATAATTGAAAGAAAAGTAACCCAGCATCAAAAGCTTTTGTTGAGCCCATAGGAAGAATCAAGGTATTTGGCATCTGTGATACTTTCCAAAGATATTTGTCATAGCCACTGCCTTGGTGCTATAGCAGCTTCTGTTCAGGTCAATGCTGCATTACCAATCCCTTGAAGATCACAGATAGCCACATTTGAAGTAACAACACAGGACACCATGCTTATATGGGGAGTTGTTAGACTGAAATTTAAAATAGATAATTGTATACAGAGATATGTGATTGTATTGTTACATATGAAATTACAACATAAGATTCAGAACCAGGTCATTTAACAAGCAAAGGATAAAAATATGCCCAAAGATTCTACTTGTAATTGGGGGAGCCCTGTTGCCAGTGGCTCACACCTGTAATCCTAGCCTTCTACTCAGGAGGCTGAGATCTGAGGACTGTAGTTCAAAGCCAGCCTGGGCAAAGGAAGTCTGTGAAACTCTTATCTCTGATTAGCCACCAGAAAACCAAAAGTGGCTCTGTGGCTCAAGTGGTAGAGTGCTTGCCTTGAGCTGAAGAGTGCAGAGACATCACCCAAACCTAAAGCTCAAGCCCCACTACCTGCCACCACCACCACCACCACCACCACCACCAGGTGTAATTGAGGTATTAAAAGTGACTGGGTTAGAAGTATCAAACATGCAGAATTTAAGTCAGGGTGAACTTTTTTCTAATTTTGTCAACTTTATTTTTCTTTTCTTGACGTTTTCCCCAAAGGTTTAAGCCCAGCTTCAGAGATGATTGATTATTGTGTTGGCTAAATATAGAGAGGCAATGACTGTCCTATATGTTTGGCCACAGGAGAGAAAATAATTGGGCCATGGAGATTAGAACAGATGGAGGATAACTTGAGATTATTGATAAGTGGAGAAATGGGTTTGGTAAACATGTGATTGGATCTGCAAAGACCAGGACTGCTATTAGAGCACAGCACCTGGATCTCTGGCCTCCACTGAGCTGTGCATGTGCCCCTCTGATCCAAACCCACACGACAATACTTAGGTATCTGGCTGCAATTTAAGCCACTAGGGAAGGGAGAATTTGTGCTGTGAACCTACCTCAGTTGACTTTCTTCCAAAGGCAAGTAGCAACATTCCACCTTATAAAATCACTGGTGTTCATATGAAATAACATTCACAGTGTCCATATTAAAATCCTACATTACTTAATACACCATAAAAATTGTAAATTAAAACAGTTTAAAATGAATCAGCAATTAATAGATACCAAATCTAATACGATCAGAAAGTGCCTGAATTAACTATGCAAAAATGTGTTGTGAGGTACTCAGATCAATATATACTCATATTCAGTGCAAAGGCAGAAGTTCTGAGGCTCAAATTCAGAAAATAAATGAACCAGCTAGGTTTCTGTGGCTCATGTCTACAATCCTAGTTACTCAGAGAGTCTGAGAGATCAGGGGGACAATAGATCCAGGCCTCCACAAGCCAAACAGCATGTGAGATCCTCAAATCAACAGAAACAGTTGAATGTGATGGTTCACATCTGCCAACTCAGCTATGGTTAAAAAAAAAAAAAAAAAAAAAAAGCTTAAATAGGAGGAGTGAGGTTGAGGCTGGTCCAAGCAAACAGCAAGACCTTATCTCAAAAATAACACAAAGGTTGAGGCATGACTGGAATGGAGCATCTGCCTGGCCATCAAGAAGCCCTGAGTTTAAACCCCAGTACCCACAAAAAGAAGACACAAAAAGAAAAAGAATAAATGACCAAGGGCAACATTTGAACTGAAAAAAAATACAAAATGTAAAATAATGGAAGAAAGAAAAAGTCAAATGGAAGATGGATAAATAGACATTATCCATTCTGAGTAACAGAGAAGAAAACTTTGGAAGAAACATTGTAAGGAATCTGAGGGCATTTTTCATAATGATTAATATATGTACCTTTGGGAAAATATATTGGTGTTAAATTTATTTTTTTAACATTTGAACCTAATTTTGAAAAACAGTTGCAGAACTGAACATTGTAAATTCATTGTTTTAAGAAGCCCAGTAGCTGGGTGTAGTGGCTCATGCCTGCTACTTGGAAGCCTGAGATAAGGTGGATCATAATCCAGGCTAGTCCACCTAAGAGTTTTCAAGACCCTCTCTCAATAAAACAGTTGGGCAAAATGGCATGCACCTGTCATCCAAGATATGATGAAAGACAGAAATAGAAAGGCCAAGGTCTAGGCTAGCCTGTGAAAAATATAAGACCTTAGCTCAATAACCAGAGTTAAAAATTGCTGATAGCATTACTCAAATAGTTGAGTGACTATCTAGCAATGATTAAGCCCTGAGTAGAAGAAGGAGGAGGAAGAGGAGAAGAAAGACTCAGGGGAGGAGGAAGAGGAGGAGGAGAAATATCAGGAAAAGGGGAGAAGGAGGAGAAGGAGCCGGGAGAGGAAGAGGAGGAGGAAGAGAAGGAAGAGGAGAAAGAGGAGAGAAGGAGCTCAATAAACTTCAAATAAAATATATTTAAAGTTTACTACTGCCAGAGACATCATATTAAACTGTCAAAGCTAAAAATACAGGCCAAATCTTGGAAGCAGCTTCAGCAAATGAGCTTTTAAGTACAAAGGACACTGACTTGAGTGACTGAATATTCATTATGAATATCCATTCATAATTCAAAAATGCTAATGATGTAAAGATAAAACATAAAATTAGTGATGGACAAATGTACAATAGACAAGAAAAAATAAGTCAGACTCAAAAAGCCAACATAACAAGGAGAAAATAAATCACTAAAATAGGAAAAGAAATCAATGAAATAACCAGTAAATAGGAAATAAATATGAACACTTCTGTGTAAAGATCAAGAAAATTGTCAGAATGATGTGCTAACAAAAGAAGAAGATGAAATTTTCAATATCAAAAGTTAGAAGAGGAATTTTCCCCTTCAAATCCTGTGATCAGTAATGCAATACTATGACAATATGTCAATTTTATATTGGAACACTTGACCACTTAGATGATGTAGACAAATTTCATGAAAAATAAAACCAGACAAAGCGAACACAAGAAAACGTATGAAAGATACATTTGTTAAAGTTAAATTCCAAGGTTTTCCCACACCATGACTTCAGAATAATTTGCTGTGAGTAACTTCTATCTAACAGTCAAGGACAGAGAGATCATATGAAGTCACAATAAACAGTGAACATGATTTTACTTGCTTTCAGAGACGAGCTTAAAACAAAAATTATAAAGACCATCCAAGAAAAGAAAAGGCATACAATCAAAAGAAAAAGAGGAAAAATGAATCTCCATCATAGGTTTAAAGAATCTCACAAACATTTAAAAATGAAACACAGCATGACCTTTGAGGACTGAACCCAGGAATGCATGGTTGGTTTGACCTTTTAAAATTTCATTTAATATAACTAACTCATTAGCCAAATATGGGGAATATTTAATTAGGCACATGAAAAATGTTTTAAAAATTAAGCATTCACTCAGAATAGTAGAGCATCAGATGAGCAGAGGAGGCTCAGGCCTGTAATCTTGAGATTATGAAAATGTGGGTCAAAGTCAGACAAGGGAGAAAAAGTCCATAAGACTCCATCTCCAGCAAACATGCAGGGTCAAGGAGTAGCTCAAGTTGTGAAGTGCTAGCCAAGCAAGCAAGTTAAGCATGCATGAGGCCCTAAGTTCAAATTCTAGTACAATAATAAATCATAGGAGACTCTCTCAAACTTTGTAAAGCATACATGAAAAATCTATCACAAAGTGGATGGGGACTGACAGGTGTTTGCTTTTCAGATCAGAAACAGGACAGCTGAACGAGTACTCCATTTCAGAATCACAGCCCTTCTTTCCATCCTTTTGCTGGAGTAGCAGGTGGAATTCAGAGATGGTGTGTAGACAGTAATTAATGAGAAAAGGCTTAAAGATTTTAAGTGGAGAATGGAGCAGGCCACACCACTGTCCTGAGAAAGTGGTCAGATGTCTGATTCTCAAATGAATCCACTCTTTTCCCTAGGGTGGCATTTGTGTTTCAGATCTAAGTTTACTTATCTGATGGTGTGCACAATTAGATTCGTTTTAAGGTATTTTACAAATATGCATATATTTTATCAGACATTAGATACTTTCACATTATAATTTAGGCATTTTAATTTTTAAAATCAATGCACTATGAATTGTAATTTATCAAATATGTACGTTTCATTTAATTTAGTTTCTTTTTGTAATGTTTAATGTGTATAACAACTTCCTTTTCTTCTTCCTCCTCCTCCTCCTTCCCCTCCTCCTCCTCTTCCTTCTCTTCCCCCTCCGCTTCTTCTTCTTTTCTTCTTCTTCTCTTCTTCTTCTTCTTCTTCTTCTTCTTCCTCCTCCTCCTCCTCCTCCTCCTCCTCCTCCTCCTCCTCCTCCTCCTCCTCCTCCTCCTCCTCCTCGTCCTTCTCTTTCTCCTTCTCCTTCTGCTTCTGCTTCTGCTTCTTCTGCTGCTGCCACTGCCGCTGCCGCTGCTGCTTCTGCTTTAATATTTCCCTTATTAAATACTTTGTCTACATGTCCTTGATAATTGCTGTACATAGTTTTATTAAAGCACTTTTAAAACCCTTCAAAATGCCATACACCTTCCATTTCTGGCTGAGACTCTAGACTTGCTTATTCATTTCAGATAGTGATAAATGTACTGAAAATGCCTCACTTAAATTTCTAAATGAGTATCCTTGGGTATTTCCACTTAAATCTTTCCTATTGTTCACAACTCATTCAAGTAAGAATTTCACTTATGAGTGAACATACAACTAAATCAATTCCCTCAAATCATAATCACTACAGAGAAACTAGCTATGAGTGTATCTGTGGAAAATGTCAGATATCTGAAAATAATTTAAGTAAAGTCAGCTATTAGGCATTGGAAATATTTTTTAATACCATGATGCATTTCCTTTTAGTTGCACAAACCCTTTCATTCCTTTAGAAGAAAATTGTATTCAAGTTTTGTTTTGTTTTGTTTTTGGTTTCCTAGGATTGTTTTCCCCCTTTGGTTGTTATATCTGAAAGCAGCTTGCTGCTTTTCTGATACATGAAAGATGCAGGAAGATGTGAAATGACCCTGAAATATAAAAAAAAAAATAAGGATCACCTTTAAGGTAATACAGTGGCATTTTGAGTGTCAGTTCATCTGCCAGTTCACGTGTCCTCGGGACATTTCAGTATTATCTCTTGAACATGAAACCCTCTGTTCCTGCGTGTACTCTTCTAAGCCAGGTTTTCATAATATATTTGTAGAGCACCTTTAATGTCAAATGAGCCCCTGTGCTCAACTTCATTATCATAAAAATGCCAGTTCCTCTGTAGTGAGGAAATCCAATTACTTGTGACTAAAGTGTTTGGAGGAAACCGACAAAATGAACAACTGTTAGTGGAAATAAGACCAGAATTTTCTGTAATCTCACAGGGCTTTGGATAAGGCTCTATGGATATCAAAAAAAGAGAAGGCTCTATGAAAATCAAAAAAGAAGAAAAGAAAAGAAAAGAAACTGCCAGAGAGCAGGTTTTACAGTGCTTCCTCCATTCAATTGCTATTCTAATTCATTCTTTGGTTTTCAAGAATGACATCAGAGGGAGACTTTTCCTAATTGTATTTTCTTTGGGATTAATTTGTCAGATTTGAAGGAATTGGGAGAAATTAACAAGTAGAAAATGAGAGGTTAGTGTCAGAAAGGACCCTATTTAGAGTCTTTCTTCTTCTCTTCTTCCTTCTTCCTCTTTTCTCCTCCTCTTCCTCCTCCTCCTCCTCCTTCTCCTCCTCCCCTTTGTCCTTCTTCTTCTTTAGCAGAAGGGTTTCAGTTAGCAATCCCTGGTGAGACAATGTTATGATGAGAATCTTCAATACTTGGTACCCTGCCCTGGAGCTTTAGCATTCAGATATCCTGTCAGTGAGAAGAAAAAAGTAATAGTTCCAGGTGTCATTGTTAAGGAAATGCAGTTAAATCAATTGTTTTATGAAAATTTGCAATAGAAAATATACATTGGATAAGTATAATTATTTCTTTTATTACCTTTAAGTACTTGTACAAGGAGTTAGCACAAACAAAGCAATTTATGAGTACAATATATACTAATTATTACTAATGAGGGAAAACATGGAGCCTGTGATTCTTTGGGCCTGGCTTACTTCACTTAATATAATTTTTTCCAAGTCTTTCCATTTCCTAACAAATGGAGCGATGTCATTCTTTCTGATGGACGCATAGAATTCCATTGTGTATATACCACATTTTCTTGATCCATTCAACTACTGAGGGGCATGTAGGTTGGTTCCATATCTTAGCTATGGTGAATAATGCTTCAATGACATGGTTGTATTGGTAGCTTTAGTATGGCTTTGTTTGTGGTCATTTGGGTAAATGCCCAGGAGTGTGATTGCTGGGTCTTAGGGGAGCTCTATGCTTACTCTTTTAAGGAACTGCCAAACTGCTTTCCAGAGTGGTTGAACCAGTTTACACTCCCACCAACAGTGTCATAGCATTCCCTTTTGGCCACATCCCCTCCAGCCTGTTGACCACATTTGCCTCTTCATCCATCTACCCCCTTTCCCTTGATCCCACCCTGTCTGTTTCAAGTACCTATTTCCTGGTGTGTATTTTGGGTGAACCTTGACTTTGCCTTTCTAAGGAATTATACTATTTAAATTCTCCTTTGAATCTATCATATTTCTGTTAATACACTGTTGTAACTTGTGTACCACCCAACATATTTACTTATACGTTTATAAGATGAAGCTAGCTTCTTTTTCATTTCTTTTTCTCTGTTTCTCTTTCTTCTCCTCCTCTTACTCCTTTCATACCCACCTCGTCCTAGTCCCTCTTCTCTTCTCTTTCTGCCTGGCTCCCTCCTTTCTTCTTTCCCTCCTTCCTTTTTTGTTTCAGTGCTGGAGATCAAATCCAGGCTCTAATACATTTCAAATGCACACTTTCCCATGCATCTCTAGCTCAATACTTAATATTTTAGACATACAAGGCTTTATAGCAATTTAAAAAAGTCCATGTTAAGAGCCTGTTTCCACATTTTATAGTTATTTGTTACTTGATGATTCGTTTAAATATTCTACACCTCAGCGTTCATTTCTAAATGGTAAAGACAACATGTCTGAACTTAGAGGTTGTCATGCATGAATTCCTAAGACGGAATGAACCAGAACCTTACCTTACCTCTTTATCATCCTTCTTCATTTCTTTACCCAGTAAAAATCCTGAGTTGATTTAAATAATAACAGTAAAAGATTCCAAGTATGGAGTAATGATCGGAGAGCTCTTCTTTAAAGTAGATCTTATCATGTAACTGAATCCCAATTCACCTCTGTGCTCTCACTTTCCTAAGACAAAAGACCATAGTGTCCTGTACATCTCATCTATGTTGAAAACAAACTTTGCGATGTGGGGTGGGTGGGAAGAGTTGGGGAGGTGGGGAGGGAAGTGATGGCAGCGGGAAAACAAAAGAGGAGGTAACAATGCTCGCGACAAAATGCACTCATTATTCTACTCATGTAACGGTAACCCCTCTGTACAGTATTTTACAATAAACTTATAAAAATCACCACCCACAGAACTGACACCCATCCCACTGAGATCATTTACTCCTCACCTAGCTTTCTTTCTCCATCCGAGAGAGAATGTTTTCATGATCTACTGTAGGAAAAGCACAGACCTGACTAAGTTTTGAAAATATGTTGAGGAACCAAGGCTGACAACTTTGTCTCTGATTTTGGCAGCAAGACAGGGTCTACTTTCCAGTACTTTCCCTAATTTTTTTGGGGGTGGGTCCGGTCGTGGGGCCTGAACTCTGGGCCTGGGCACTGTCCCTCAGCTCTTCAGCTCAAAGCTAATGCGCTACCACTCGAGCCATAGTACCACTTCTGGCTTTTTTTTCTGCTTATGTGGTGCTGAGGAATCGAACCCAGGGCCTCATACATGCAAGGCAAGCGCTATACCACTGAGTCATCTTCCCAGCCCCTCCCCAAATTTTTTTAAAAGATAAAATTGTGAAGTATCTAGTAATCTCTGGTCTTATAGCTCTAAGATTGTAACTCTAATCTTACATTTCAGTCTGTTAATTTAATTGGTAACATACTGGCTGGGTTTCACTTACTCTGACTTCACCCTCTGCGAATGCTCCAGGAGAGCATTACAGAAGAATCTTCCTGGGTTTGTTCCTAGCTCGTTTCTTTCTCTTCCACTTGAGACCCTAAAAAATGACAAATACCTTATGATTCCATTTGATTTTCAAGATGAACTAGTTGACATCTCTTTGTAATGCTTGCTTGAAGTCGATGCTGTTTTACTCTACTAACAAATATCAATTTTAGACTGCAATGTATGTCTAACATGCCAGATAAATCAAGCAACACTAACTAGGAATTTAGTGCAAAGGAAAAACAGAACCCAGCATATCATTTTCTGAGCTCAGCATTCTCCAGACTGTTATTTACAACAAACAAACAATCTGACAAGCAAATGTCATGATCAGAGATACCTTCTTCCACCTAGAAACCTGCCTAGACTGGCCATAAGCATTTTCAAAACACACGACATTTTAATTTGCAATGATCTCTAAAGCAGGTGTGGTAACTTTTAACTCTTCCTTGCACATTTCCTCTCTTGCGTTGGGCCTCCCTGGCTTCATCCACAGGGCCAGCTAAACCAGTCAAGGTGTATAAACGGATGACTTTCACATTGGCTGAGCTACCACTAGGTGGCGGTGTTGCCACACAATGTGGGACCCGGCCTGGTTGTGGTTTTCCCCTTGCTCTACTGTTGGTGTAACACTGAGGAACTCTCTCAAAACAAGTGTGTTCTCCTCTAAACTGGTAAACGAATTTGGTCATCTCCACTCTGATAACTCTAACTAACCAGAGGTTTAAAAAAGACTGTTATCCTTGAAAATACCTGTCTCTGGACAGGTTGAAGAAAGAATTTTCCTAGGAGATTGCCTCCCCTCCCCAGAATAATAAGATTATTCTGGCATGCAGTTTAAATAGATTTGGCATTTGTCACACAACTTCTGACCTTCCATTGTCATTAACTCTCACTGAAATCCTAAGTGGGATAGTTGGTCTGCCTTTTCGTCTTTTGATAAACAAAAACAAGTTGTTTGGTAGATACTTATTTCCAGAATGGCCTCTGAATCACAGTTGCCATATTAGGCGTTAAACTCTGCTGCCACAGGTCAATTTGCCTCTGACCCTGGACAGGACGGTGAGGAATGAGATGTGGCTAGGGCTTCCTGGCAGAAGCTGTGATCTGGTAACATCTCACATACCTGGCTTTGGCCAGGTTTCTTTTGAGGGGTCAGGTGCCGGCATTTATTTCCTGATGTCTTCCCAACATCAATGCAAAGGAACCACTCATGTAACTTAAAATTTCCAGTTCAGTGCTTTAAAAGGAAAATGGAAGAGTAATTTAATGTTGATAACATATTCATAGAACCTAATATAGCTATAATATATAACATGAAAAATATACATGCAATCATTACAACCAGTGAGCCATGTAAAAGCTTTGTGTTAAGTCTTAGGAATCAACATTTGTTTCTCATTACCTGTACATCTAAATCCAGATGCCGTGGGAACTATGTAAACTGATTTTAGCTTTCATACAACTTGTACTTTCAGAAGTAGGCTAGCCTACACATGCACAATTAAGTGTTTCCCAATAGCAGATTACCCAGGACTTTTTAATCTTAACATTAATTAAACTAATTTTCCTGGGCACAGTAATTCATGTTTCTAATTCTAACTCCACAGCAGATGAAGATCAGGAGAATTAAAATTTGAAGCTAACCTAGAAGGAAAAAAAATGGCAAGATTTTATATCAGCCAGTAAAACCTAGGCGTGGGGCATAGGCCAGTCATTGCACCTATGTGGCCAGACCTCATTTTATTATTTGTCTATCTATTTATTTATTATTTACCAGCTTTAGTTTTAAGTATTATCTTTACATTGTACCTATGTGGCAAGACCTCATTTTAATTTTTATCTATCTATCTATTATTTAACTGCTTTAAGTTTAAATATTATCTTTAAATAGTTGGACAAAGGAGTTGACATTCTTACAGAGCAATTTATGAACACAATGCATCTGATCAGCATCAACCCGTCCACATTCTCACCCTCCACAGAACCTGATTTTAAAAGTTCCTTACAAAGGCAAACTCAAAGTCCAGCAAAATGGAACACCAGGAAGCAGGTACTAGAAAGGCATGGGGTGGGGTCAAGGGGAAAGGGGGAGACAAATGAAGAGGAGAAGAGGGGAAAAATGTAGTCAAGATTCCAAAGTATGTCCTACAACATTACAAGGAGTGAGGGGTGGGTGAGGATGTGGGGGTGGGTGGCACTGGTCGAGATATATTGTATTCATAAACTGCTTGGTTCCATGGCGACTCCTTTGTACAACTATTTAAAGATTACAAAATATTTTAAAAAATAACTAATGCAAGAAGGGGCTGCTGGTGTGGTCCAAGTGGTAGAACATCTGGCTAGCAAGTAGAAAGCTCAGAGTTTCAAACTTAATACCTCCTTAAAAAAAGACAATTGAAGGACAAAAATTAAATTACTTTAAATTAAATAAAAGCACAAAGCCAGTTCTTCAGCGCACTTGCCACACGTATGGAATAGTCGGCGGAGACCCCTGTGGCTGTGGTGCGGAAAGCTTCCGTGCTGAAAATATTCTCCGTGGACCGGGCTGTGGAAAAGCAGACAATTATTCAATAATCTCCTGGGGGATTTCTTTAGCTGAAAACAATTGAACCACTGTCAGGCTTCTTCTCGTAGCATAATGAGACACTTTCCTAAACGGCCCCCCTTCCTTTGCTAATATTCGACTTTAGCAGAGAATTTGTCACATTCTGGAACTCCATATTCCCGTCCACTTAAGTTACCTAATGAATCTCTTCGCAGATAACAATATTCTGTGAAAATGGGTGAAATGCGTTATTAAGAGATCTCTGGTACTCATTGCAGATGATTGCTGGTGAACTGCTATAAATCTCAGATTTCCTCATGACCCCAATAATCTGAACTCAAATGGAATTCCTAGGCATGGCTGCCAGCCCTCCGTCTGCAGGTGCTGAGAGGCGTAGAGTGAAAACACCAGGCTTGCATTTTATTGCGTGTATACTCTTCCCCCTGACAATTACCGAACTTTATGAATCTCAACTTTATTCCGTTTGGATGGGAGCCAACTGTCTTTAGGAAATGGCATTAAAAATTAATAGTGGAAGTTTTGCTAAAAAGAAAGAAAATGAGAAGCGGTGGAAAGAAGATGTGGTTAATGATGACATATTACTGCAGACAAATGCGGGAGTTTGCACGTTTTGATGTGGGAATTGGACAGTGGCCACTGCTCAGTCAATGTGCATATCTGGGACGCGCAGGTGCCCTCCACGCCACACCCCTGCAGCTGCCCTTCCTCCAGAGATGCACAGTGAGCACCGTTCCTGCCTCAGTGCTGCGGCTCCTCATGCCGTGGGGCTTCGTCAGAGGCCGAGGGGATTGCAGGGAGATGTGACCTCACTGCAGATTGGAGCTGCTTGTGTCTGAGTTTAGCACAGACAGGTGGAACACTTGCACACCACACCATGTGTTCTGGGAATAGATGTAGGTTAGTCAGAACGTAGTAGAATTCAGAGAGAAAACGTGCTCTCCTTTTTTCAAACCTGGGAATGATGCCCGTCTCCATTTTTTGTTGTTGTGGGTGGTGGTCTTGGGCTTGAACTCTGGGCCTGGGCACTGTCCCTCAGCTCTTCAGCTGAAGGCTACCACTCTACCACTTGAGCCACTGTGCCACTTCTGGTTTTCTGAGTGGTTTATTGGAGATAAGAGTCTCACGGACTTTCTTGCCTGGGCGGGCTTTGAACCATGATCCTCAGATCTCAGCCTCCTGAGTAGCTACGATTGCAGGCGTGAGCCACCAGCACCCAGCTCCCATCTCAATTTTCATCAAAGAGATACCACCTCAGCCTTCTCTACTCAGACACATTGTTTCCCAGACTGTGGATAAAGGCATTTGGACTTGATATTGTACAAAGGGGACAGAAGAGCGAAGTTTCAACCTGACTGTAATTTGTGTGCATGTGTGAGGATATTCGGGTTTGAACTCTTGCACTTGGCTGGTGCTCAACCTTTTGAGGTAAACCTTCAGCACTGCTTTATGCTTTGTTGGAGATGGAGTAGCAAACTTTTGCCAGGGCTGGCCTCAAATTCAGATCCTCCGTATCTCAGCTTCCTAACTACTGAGTGTTCCTATGGCTGAGGAGTCCTGGCATCTAGCTAATATTGCACTAACTTTTCCTTGTCCATCTTGAATTCTGTATGAATCACATGAGAGACTTCTTGGTGATCCCTTCATTGTTAATGGGGATATAAATTTATTTTCCCAAACGAAAGAGGTTTATAGCGACATGAAATGAGTCTCTTCAAAAAGAATTAAAGTGGGGTTAGGAAAATGGATTGCAGAAATTACCTTGATCTTGTTCAAATCCACAGACAATCCTACCTGAAACCTCCCTATGAGAAGTACATAATGCAGGAATTACCAACGTGCAGAGAGATGTTTGGTGGTTAGCACACTTGGTGGTCAAGCTGTGACACAGATGTTTCTGTCTCAAACCTTACCAGGATGTATTTTTTTTTTAGTTTTTCTAGAATTAAGTCTGAGTCAAACATAGGATAAGTGAGCAGCACACAATTCTCTCTCTGTCTCTGTCTCTCTCTTACACACACAGTCACACACACAGACACACAGACACACAGACACAGACACACACACGCATTCCTGTCATTTGGACATGACAGTGTACCAGAATCTGATCGATCTGGATTTTCAGGGAAAGCAGATGGGGAAATCTCTCCTTGCATTTGTACACAGTTGATCTGTATAGGAGAAAGCATTGTTCTTGGTGCTGTGCTCCTGGTGGCTCCCTTTCGAATGGGACAATCTTCTAGAAAGCAATTCTGTATATGACTCCAACCCCTGTGCTTCCAGGGCCTGAGCCACACGTGGTTCTGACACTGATTCCTGCTGCTCTCCCCAGCCTCGCCCCTGCTGGTGCTACTCCTTCCTCCCTAACCCAAACCCTCAGACCACACGCTGAGAGGCTGCTGTCAAACCCCCAAACTGGATAAATAAACACAGCTAGTCCCCCAGCTGTAACACCACAGCTAGTTCTGTGTGGGATCCGCTTCCCTCCTCACCCTCCCTGGCCCCCACCTGGGTTGCTTCATCCTTTTTTTTTTAATTGTGAAACTACTGTGCAGAGGGGTTACAATGACATGGGCAAGGTAATGAGTACATTTCTTATCAAGCATTGTTGCCTCCTCCTTTGTTTCCCCTTCCCATCTCTTCCCATCCTCCATCCCCCAAACCTCCCCCTCCCCCTCCCCCTCCCCCCTCCCCCCCTCCCCAAAGTTGTAAAGTTCGTCCTCCTCCTTTGTGCAGGAGTTCTTGCCTTGGACCAGGAGGTTTAACTCAGTTAAGACTGTATTGCAGCCACTGGTTGCTGCCGCCGTTCATGGGATTGGCTGCTTTAATCATGAAAGACTCACAGATTGTGTCTTCTTTGCAGAGGAAACATCAATCAAATGGAAAGAGGCTCTACATACATGACAGAGCCTGGGAGGGGGAAAGCTCGTATTATTCATATTTTAATATTTATTCATATTATAAATGCAATGAATCTCAATGAATGAACCATTGGGTAAACCTCAGGTCAATTTTAAAATTCCTCTTGAACATTGTTACACTTCCTCTTGAACATTGTTACCCCCTCCATTGTTTTTCCCCTACCATCCCCTCCCTCCCTCCCTTCCCCGAGGTTCTTTTTTTTTTTTTTTTGATTGTGATTAAGTGATTACATAATTTCAAAGTCACAAGTTCATTCTAACTTTCCTGGAGCAAATTGTCTACCACAGTCTGTAATATATAACAGTGTTCACATGTTATATACCATATTTGTGATCAGCAGCATGGGGATATTTAGTAGTGGTTCAACCAGATGAGCAGGAGTTCTTTGTTTCTTAAGTCCTGTTAGTTTTGTCGTATCACCTAACATTTTGGATTTAGCATCCACTTATCAGGGAGACCATGTACCGTTTGTCTCTTCGTTCTTGGCTTACCTCGCTCAACATGATTCCTTCTAGCTCCATCCATTTCCCTGCAAATGCCATTATTTTGTCATTTCTAATGGCTGCATAATATTCCATTGTGTATAGATACCACAATTTTTGGATCCATTCATCTGTGGTGGGGCATCTAGGTTGTTTCCATATCCTAGCTATTGCGAAGAGTGCTGCAATAAACATGGAGGTGCACGTGTCCTTGTATATTGGTTCCTGTTGTTCAGGGTAGATGCCTAGAAGTGGTATGACTGGGTCGTAAGGGAGGTCAATCTTTAGCTTTCTAAGGACCCTCCAGACTGCTTTCCAAAGTGGTTGTATAAGTGTACATTCCCACCAGCAGTGTAATAGGGTTCCTCTTTCTCCACATCCCCTCCAGCTGATTTGTGGATGTGGGACATTCTGACTGGGGTAAGGTGGTATCTCAGGGTTGTCTTTATTTGCATTTCCTTCACCACCAGGGATGATGAACATTTCCTCATGTGTTTCTTTGCCATTTTTATTTCTTCATTTGAGAAGTCCCTCTTTAGTTCCCTTGCCCATTTAGTAATTGGTTTGTTAGGTTTGGGAGGGATTAGTTTCTTGAGTTCCCTGTATATACAGGATGTTAACCCCTTGTCTGATATATTGCTGGTAAATATTTTTTCCCAATTAGTTGGTTGTCTTTCTAGCTTAGTAGCGATAGATTTAGCTGTGCAGAAGCTTTTTATTTTAAGGTAGTCCCATTTGTCGAGTCTCTCTCCAACTTGTTGTGACCCTGGGACTCTGTTCAGGAAGTTCCTTCCTGTACCTATTAGTTCAAGTGTCTCTCCTACTCTGTCCTGCAGTAGTTTCAGAGATTCAGGTTTAATGTTAAGGTCTTTTATCCATTTTGAGTTGATGTCGGTGCATGGTGATAGGCTGGGGTCCACTTTTAGTTTTCTGCATGTGGCTGCCCAGTTTTCCCAGCACCAGTGGTTGAAGAGGCTGTGTTTCTTCCATTGTATGTCTTTGGCTCCTTTGTCGAATATCAGCTGCTGTAGGCCTGTGGATTTATTTCTGGATCTTCTATTCTGTTCCATTGGTCTTCGGGTCTGTTTTTGTGCCAGTACCATGCTGTCTTTGTTATTATAGCTCTGTAGTAGAGTTTGAAGTTCGGCATGGATAGCCCTCCCATATTGTCTTTATCCCCTAGAATTGTTTTGGCTATTCTAGGTCTTTTGTTGTTCCATATAAATTTTTGGACTGTTTTCTGTATTTCAGTGATGTACGTCATTGGGATTTTAATAGGAATTGCATTGAATTTGTATATTAGTTTTGGAAGTATTACCATCTTTACTATATTAAGTCGGCCTATCCAGGAGCATGGGAGGTCTTTCCATTTCCTAGTGTCTTCTGCAATTTCTTTCTTTAACTTTTTATAGTTCTCGTTAAATAGTTCTTTTACATCTTTGGTTAGATTAATTCCTAAATACTTTATTTTTTGGGAGATTATTGTGAATGGGGTTGCTCCCTTTATTTCCCTCTCTTCCTGTACGTTATCAGTGTATAGGAAGGCAACTGATTTTTGTGGGTTTATTTTGTATCCTGCTATTTTGCCGAAGTGACTTATGATTTCTAAAAGTTTGGGATAGAGTTTTTGGGATCGTGGAGGTATAGTATCATGTCGTTTGCAAAAAGGGATAGTTTAACTTCTTCTTTCCCTATGCGGATCCCTTTAATGTCTTTTTCTTGCCTTATTGCCCTGGCTAAGGGTTCTAGGACTATGTTGAAGAGGAGTGGAGACAGTGGGCATCCTTGCCTTGTTCCTGATTTTAGGAGGATTGGTTGTAGCTTTTCCCCATTAAGTATAATATTGGCTATTGGTCTGTCATAAATGGCTTTTATTGTTTTTAGAAATGTTCCTTCTATTCCTATTTTCTCCAGAGCTTTTAGCATGAATGAATGTTGAATTTTATCAAAGGCCTTTTCTGCATCTGTGGCGATAATCATGTGATTCTTGACCTTGGCTCTGTTGATATGCTGGATTACATTTATTGACTTACGTATGTTAAACCATCCCTGTGTCTCTGGGATGAAGCCTACCTGATCATAGTGTATTATTTTTTTTTTTATGTGTTTCTGGATTCTGTTAGCTAGAATCTTGTTAAGGATCTTTGCATCTGTGTTCATCAAGGAAATTGGCCTGTAATTCTCCTTTTTGGTTGGGTCTTTTCTTGGTTTGGGGATGAGGGTGATATTGGCTTCGTAGAATGAGTTTGGGATAGCTCCCTCCTTCTCTGTTTCTCTGAAGAGCTTGAGGAGTATGGGTATTAGTTCTTGTTTAAAGGTCTTATAGAATTCTGCTGTGAATCCATCTGGTCCTGGGCTTTTTTTTGTTGGAAGACTTTTGATAGCTTCCTGTATCTCATTATAGGATATTGGCTTATTTAATTGGTTAACTTCTTCTTTGCTTAGTTTGGGTAACTTGTATTTCTCTAAAAATCCATCCATTTCTGCCAGATTTTCTTCCTTTAGAGAGTATAGCTTTTGAAAGTAGTCTGTTAGAGTTGTTTGGATATCTTGGGTAAGTGTTGTGATGTTTCTGGTGGCATCCCTAATCCTATTAATATGGGTTTCCTCTCTTCTTTTTTTAATTAATCTTGCCAACGGGCCATCAATTTTGTTTATTTTTTCAAAGAACCAGCTTTTTGTTTGGTTTATTTTGGTTATGGTTTTCTGATTTTCTAATTGGTTAATCTCTGCTCTTAATTTGGTTATCTGGCTTCGTCTAGTAGCTTTAGGTCCCATTTTTTCTTGTTTTTCTAGCTGTTTTAGTTGCAACATGAGATTATTTACTTGGTCTGTCTCCATTCTCTTGATGTGGGCACTGAGGGCAATAAATTTGCCCCTCAGGACTGCTTTTGCTGTGTCCCACAAGTTTCTTTGTGAGGTGTTTTCATTTTCATTGAGTTGTAGGAAATGCTTTATTTCTTCTCTGATCTCTTCTGTTACCCAGGCATTGCTAGGGAGTGTGCTGTTCAATTTCCATGTATTAGAGAAATTTCTGCGGTATGCTTTGTTATTGAGAGCTAGCTTGATTCCACTGTGGTCAGATAGCATACAGGGGATTATGTCTATCTCTTTGTATTTGCTTAAGTTCCTTGCATGAACTATGATATGGTCTATTTTGGAGAAAGTTCCATGAGCTGCTGAGAAGAATGTGTACTGTGTTGTTTTAGGGTGAAATACTCGGTAGATGTCAGTTAATTCCGCTTGAAGTATGGCCTCACTTAATTCGGTAGCTTCTTTGCCAATCCTCTGGTTGGTAGACCTGTCCTTTGGTGAGAGTGGCATGTTAAAGTCTCCTAGTATTATCGTATTGGGATCTATTTTATTCTGTAAGTTTGAGAGCATTTGTTTGACATATCTGGGTGCACCAATATTTGGGGCATATAAGTTGATGATGGTTATATCCTCCTCTTGTATTGTTCCCTTTATTAATATGTAGTGTCCGTCCTTGTCTTTCTGTACTGATTTTAATGAAAAGTTTATTTTGTCAGATATCAGGATAGTTACACCTGCTTTCTTACTGGGGGCATTTGATTGGTAGATCCTTTTCCACCCCTTCACTCTGAGTTTGTTTGTATGTTTGGCTGAGAGGTGGGTCTCCTGAAGGCAACAGATGGATGGGTCTTGTTTTCTGATCCAGTCCTCAGTTCGTTTTCTTTTAATTGGCGAATTCAGCCCATTTATATTAAGAGAAAGTATAGAGAGATGCATTGTTGTCCCTGCCATTCCGTTTTTCTAAGTTTTTCTTCTTTCCTTTCCTCCTGTGCTTGCTCAGTTAGACTTTGAGTAATGCCTGTTTGGGGCAGGTCCCAGTTCCTGGTTGCTTTCTTCAGGTTGTGTCTCCTCTCTTAGAATTCTTTGTAATGCTGGCTTAATGTTTATGTATTCATTTAGTTTTTCTTTGCTACTAAAAGTTTTCAGTTCTCCACCGAATGTGAATGCTAGCTTTGCCGGGTATATCAGTCTGGGTTGGCAGTTATTGGCTCTCAGGGCTCGTATGGTGCTTTCCCAGGCTTTTCTTGCATTCATTGTTTGTGTGGAGAGATCTGCAGTGATCCTAATTTTTTCCCGTTGTAGTATAGCTCCTTCTTCATTTTTGCTGCATGCAGGATTGTTTCCTTATTATTCAGATCCATCATTTTTACTATAATGTGTCTAGAAGTGTTTCTCCTGGGATCTTGCTTGTTGGGTGTTCGATAAGCTTTTGTGATGTAGTTAAGATGGTCATTTTTGAGGTGGGGAAAATTTTCATTGACTATCTTGTTAAATAGGTGTTGCATTCCCTTGCTCTGGAATTCCTCACCTTCGTCCACTCCGATTATGTGAAGGTTAAATTTTTTAGCATTATCTGCTTGCTCTTGAATTTCCCTTTGGTTTAATTTGAGTGATTTTTCCATATCTGTCACTTTTTGGTCCAGTTGGTGTGTTCTGTCTTCTGTATCTGACACTCTACCTTCCATTTCATTCACTCTGTTGACCGTGGCTTCTATTGTGGTTTGCATGGAGGAAATGGATCCCTTTATGGATTCAATGTTGGTTCTCAGAGTACTGATCTCACCTCTCAATGAGGTGAGATCAGTATGCATTACCTCTAATTTGGCGTTTATCTCACTTCTTACTGAGGTTTGTGCAGTTTCTATTTTTGCATCCAACTTTTGTTTGATATCCTGTATCTCTTTTGATAGTTCATCCTTGTGCTCTTCAATTTCTGATCCATTTCTCGCTTTATTTCTTGACTCATTGCCTCCAGCAACCCTTGGATGTAGCTTTTGTCTTCCATTCCTGCTTTGTTCCCACTGAGGCTCTCCCCTGCGTGGCTGCTGGCTTTTGAGGTGAGCTTGCTGTCCTGGGTGGTGGTAAACCTTGTGATTTTTCTCTGTGATTTTCGCATGGGGGTTCAGGAGACTGCTCTTCAATTTTGTTTTGGTGTGTCTGTCTTTGCTTGGTTGCTGATTCTGTATTGGTAGAGACAGTCTGTGCCTGATCTGGGTTCTATTGGGAGCCTATTTCCAGCTGCTATTCTGACTTACTTAGGATTCTCAGCTCTCTGTTGTAGATTGCTGGCAATTCCCGCCTTTGGAAGGGTTGAGCAGCCTAGACTGCTTGTGTTTGCTCCTACGGGTGCTCTTGGGAAGATCAGATGCTCTGGATGCACTCTCCCAAATACTGGAGTCTGCTATGGGCTCCTGATGTGTTTTTGTTTGTTTGTTTTGGGCTGGTTGTGGGCTTGAACTCTAGGTTTGGGTACTGTCCCTCAGCTCTTCAGCTCAAGGCTGGCACTCTACCATTTGAGCCACAGCACCACTTCTGACCCTTTTTGCTTTTGTGATGCTGAGGAATCAGATCCAGGGCCTCATACATCCAAGACTATCACTCTATTGCTGAGCTGCCTTATCAGCCTGAGCTCCTGCTTACTATCAGGTGCTGGCAGCCTGTGTTGCCCAATTCCCAGCCTAGGGTATATGGGTGGAGTTTTGGTGGGGTTTGGGCTTCTCTTGTCCTGAGCCTCCAGGTCTTTTGTTGTCACAGGCGTGCTTCCCGGGGAGTATTGTTTCCTGGTTTTCTCCCCTCTGTTGAGGCGTATGCTCAGCTTTTAACTTCAGTTGGGAGGAGTTGGTTGTGTTGTTCAGGCGCCGGATCCCCGGGCCTGGTTCCGGCCCCAGCCTGGAGTGCGCTCATTAGGCCTGTGCTGATGTGTATACCACCTAGGTTATGCAGCCTGGAGAACACAGTTCAGCTTTCTTCTACTGTTGGTAGTCTTGACCCAGGGGCGCTGTTCCTGGCTTGGGCATTTAAGCTCCCTCCCAGGGGCACTCTTGCTCTGGCCTGGCCAGCAGAGTGTGCTCCACCGGCTGGTGGAGCTCTCGAACAGTTCCCAGTTTTAGTGGGTACTGTGGTCCGGGTTTTGGGGTAGGGAGTCTAGGTCAGGGTCTGGGGATTCCCTCCAGCTCTGGTCTCCCTTGAGGGATACACTGTCCCCTGTGGGGTACTCACCCTGGAGCTGTTTGTTTCTGTGTGGTGTAGGTCGTCAGTTGTTGTTGCAATCCGAGTTCAGTTGGGGTGGTTGCGGGCTGGGTTGGGTGGCCCCCGCCGGGTCGTTGCAATCGCGATTGGGCTGGTGGTCTGCCCAATCTTCTTTTCCTCTCTTTCTTTTTTTGTTATTTTCCACCTCTGGTTTTTCTCTGAGTGTTCGTCTTTTTGTTGTTGTCGGTCTCTTGGGGAGATTAAGCGTTGGAACTCGAACTCTCTTTTTGGTTGGAGAGAGCTGTGGCGTTTCCCTACTGCCCCGTCGCCATCTTGGTCCCCCCCTTCTCAAAATTCCTATTTCTGAATGAATACATAACCCACATGTGTGTCTAAAATGGCTTAAATAGAATGTAATTATACATTTCAGTTTTCTTTGTGTGTGTGTGTGTGTGTGTGTGTGTGTGTGACAGTACTGGGGCTTGAACTCAGGACCTTAGTGCTGTCTCTTACAAGTTTTACTCAAGGCTAGCACTCTACCACTTGAGCCAAAGCCTCATGTCTAGCATTTTGTAGTTAATTGGAGATAAAAGCTCTCATGGATTTATCTTACTGAGCTGGTTTTGAATCTCACCTGTCAGACCAGCCACAGAGTAGCTACGACTATAGACAGCAGCCATCAGCTCCTGGTTTCTGTATTTCTTTTTTAGATTTTTGAGATTACTTAGTTTTGCATTCAGTTTTTACAGGTATTCCCATGAAATTCTCTATACCACCCACCTTTCCAACAATTGCACGTGGAACACTTGTGCAGTGGTGTGAGGAGCGGGGTTTCTACCCCTCCCCCCCTTTGAGGTCATGCCCTGAATATTGCATTCTCAGGCCCGGTGACCTCGACATTGGAAATGCACACATTAAGATGAGAGGGGAACTCTGGCTTTTACCAAATGAAGAGTGGAGCCTGTGGGGGAGAGGTCGCGCTTTTCTAAGTTACCAGCCCATTCCAGATGCACTGCCTGAATCATCTTGTGATTTGTTGCCCATGATTGCCGTCCACCAGCTGCCCAGCTTGAGGTTTGGAGAGCGTTCCTTTTCCATCCGAAGGAACTGGTAGTTTTCTGTAGCCACCAATGATACAAAAAGTCAATTCTCCATCATCCAGGGGACAGCCACAGCCGGACAGCTGGCTTCTAGTCAATTCTCCATCATCCAGGGGACAGCCACAGCCGGACAGCTGGCTTCTAGTCAATTCCCCATCATCCAGGGAACAGCCATGCTGGACAGCTGGCTTCTAGTCAATTCTCCATCATCCAGGGGACAGCCACGCTGGACAGCTGGCTTCTCAGGTCCCTCTCGATGATATCAGTCAGGGTTCTGCCATGCAACCTCTTTGCCTCCTTGCGCTATGTTTCCAACACCAGTGCTTGGCCTTGACTTTCTGCACTGTCCTCAGAGACCTCATCTGTGTTGTTGTGTATTCATCCAGTATCCTCGCTGAGCCAGTCCTGAGAGTTCCAGTAGCTCCAAAAACCTTGGCATTGTCTCAGAGGTATTTCTGGTCATGTCATTCTTCCTCGTTCCTGGGTGCAAGGTATTAAAAGTCCTCCACCCAAGTCTCATCAAGATGTTATCCTAATACATTCCATAAGGAGGTGCAAAATCAAGCTAATTACAACCCAAACCTCAAGTCATTAAATAGGAAAAATAGAGGAAGAAAACAGAAAAAGGGGGGAGATACATGAAGAAGGCATTTTTTCCAGGTCCTGTTTGATTTCCTACTGTACCCGAATCCAACTGGTGAACCAAATGTCTGATCATCTTCCTTGATTACTCCCTTTGTAGAATCTCCACAAATTTGCAGTGGCACAGACCTCTCTGACCTGTTCCCTCTCGTAGAACCTTTATCCTCTTCTGGATCCTCTCACCAAGCATCGCTCCTCCCTCAATTAGTACCCATCTTTCCTGCCTCATCTCTTTCAACTGCTGCCACTTCCACTCAAAACCTCACAGTTCAGGGCACCAATTCCCAAGTGATTTCTTTTCCTGTTAGACCCACATATGGCTTCTGGGCATCTTCCACCTGCCTTCAACCTAGCAGTATTGTTTCCTATCATCTCCTGAACACATTAGACGATGTGTGGAAGCAGAGAAGGTCTGAATGTCCTTGTTCACGTGACTTTGCTGAGTCCCCCCTCCCCAAGTCCCACACAGCTGCAGTGCATCTATCCACAAACGTATGGTGGTGAAGTGCATTCTCTTGGGAAGCCTTTCCTCCTGGCAACCCCTCACCCACCATGCCCTGTTCCCTGAACTCCCGCATCCTTTGTACTTGGTGCTCACCGCACTGAAACCATTGACCTATCTGGCTCCTTGTATTGCTCTAGCATCTTGCACATTATATCTGCAGAATGTAACAATACCCAGCACTTAGAAGATAATCAATATGTTTCTGCTGATAAAATGAAATGGAGTGATGGAATGAATTCTTAATGTATTTCATTCTCTTTGAACTAGGTACTAATATCTATTTTGAGAATGGAACAGGCTGGAAGTTTTACACTAAGAAAGTACATTTCAACAAATACATTGACTTCACAACTGACTGAAGTCATGTGTCTGCTCTTACTCAAGCAGACAATGTCATTTGATCAAATTAATCATTCACCTTGGTGGTTTATTTGATAAGACACAACCATTTCCAGTTTGCCGAGACCTTCGGTACCGCTCCTGGGCCTGGCCAACATTGTGCGGTCTTCCACCATCCCCGAACCTGGCAGCTGAACTTGACCTTGTGTGCATGGCTTAAAACCATTCCATGCTTGTTACCATGAGAGCAAGTATGTTAAAAGTTATGTTCTCCTGTAAGTGATTCTTGTTTCTACTTCTCAGAAATCTGAATTGATGGAAATATCTGGGTTAGTCTTTTTTTTTTTTTTACTTATTATTTTACAACATTGAAAAAATCATTAATTCTTATTGGCCCACATAACTATGTGTGACTTATGTGAGTGTGCCTTTGATTTAGATTTTGGTGTGAGTGGTGGTTTCTCATTCTATGCATATCTGAGATTCGATGATTCCTTTAGATGGCAGTTTGATCTTTGTGCTTTTCTCTATTTATACAAAATGTCTTCCTAAGCCTACAAATGTAAGGAAATATATTAATAGTTAATTCATTTCTGGGAGGTGCATAGAGAAAAGAAGGAAATAGAAGTCAATAACCTTGAGGAACCACCCCTCTCAGATTAATGTCTGATTGAAATTCTTTATGAAAGTGGGTGCTGGTGGCCCACGCCTGTAATTCTAGTTACTCAGGAGGCTGAGATCTGAGGATCAAGGTTCAAAGCCAGCCCGGGCAGGAAAGTCCATGAGACTCTTATCGCCAATAAACCACTCAGAAAACCAGAAGTGGCACTGTGGCTCAAGTGGTAGAGCACTTGCCTTGAGCTGAAGAGCTGAGGGACAGTGCCCAGGCCCAGAGTTCAAGCCCTACGACTGACAAAAAAAAATAAAAAATATAAAAAGAAATTGTTTACCAAACAAAAAACCCAGTGATAATGAAGGTGCTCCCAAATTCACAGTCCATTTCTGGTGTTACCTAAGGGGACAGTGACAAGTATAATGCTTGAGATCCCTGGGACCAATGCATCTATCAGATCTCTTCCATGGTTAAACATTTTCCTTCTCTTATAAAGATAATAACCATTAAGTACAACAGGGTTTAGGAGGCCCCGCCTTCCAGTTCTTTCAATATGGTGCTCACTGCACATATTTGATGGCTGACATTAAAGATTATATTAATTAAAATAAAAATGTAAATATTGGCCCCTCAATTACATCTTTGGAATTAAGTAGAAAAGTATATCCTTGCACATCTATACAGTTACACAAAGTCCTATAGAACAGTGGTGCTCTGGATCCAATACCATTCGTTATTAACTTCAGAACTTTAGGCAATTGACATACTAAATAGTCACTTCCACAATGGTGAAATCTCTGGCTTTTCCTGGAATATATAAATGAGCAGGATATTCCCAACAGATGCTGATATCTTCGGGCTATAAACTCATTTTATTTATGCTTTTTGTCTTCAGAATTGAGTATATGCTTGATATATGATGGTTTTCCCATACTGCTCGCTGATAGAAAACATGAATGTAGGTACTGTGTATTTATTTTACTTTTAGTGCTGGGACTTGTCATAGTTCTATAGTCAATTTTAAAAATATATTTGATTTTTGATATCCGTAATTAAGATTCTTAAGTTACTATGTAATGCCACCCATAACTTGATGCATTAAGTCAACAGTAACTACTTGACCCATTAAATCATGAGGATGAAACCAGACAATAAAGTTACTGAGCTTAGAAGAAAACAGGAAAGGAGCTGGAGAGGTAGCTTAGTGGCAGAGCACTTGGCTTCTATTCATGTGGACCTGGTTTAGTTCTTAATAGCCAAACAAAAGAAAAGCATGGCCTCTTATCTCCCTCTCTCTCTCTCTCTCTTTCTTTGTGTGTGTGTGTGTGTGTGTGTGTCTTTCTCTCACACACATACACACATGCCTACTTGATATTATTTCTTTTTAAAAACATCAATGAAAGAGAGGCTAAGGGAAACATACCACGAGAAGGGTATTGTGCAAAAAGAGGTCTCAGCAGACTATATATCTGCCTGTCCCCTGCCTGAACCTTGCTCTTGAGCTTCCTAGGCCAAAGAACTCCCAATCATAGATATCTATTAGTTAAATTACCCAGACTCTGTCATTTGTTACAATATGGGAAGACAATTAGGAGGGCTTTCTTATCAATACAGTCAAGTCAAACATGCAAGTGAATTTGGTAAGTACTATACGCAATACATAAACTAGTGGCTGGAGGTAATCTTAAATATGATTTACTCTAGCCTCATTGTGGATCTGATACCCGAGTCTCAGCTGTCACATTCTCTGCAGCGGTCACTCTGCTAAAAAGACAAACAATGAGTTGCAAGAGATCAGCTGAGTTTAGTTTGAAAATTTCCTATGAAAAGTACAGTTTTCTTCTCCCAAACATCTACGCTATGTCATCCTGAGGGTCATATTGAATGAATGTATTGTTCATTCTGCATGGTCACTTTTAAGATACATAAAAGAATGAAGACGTCTTAACACAAGCTAAAGCCTACTTGGTGTGTGGGGGGGCAGGGGGCACAGACATCAGTTTCTCAAGGTCCTTCCTGTAATGAAACACCAGCGTTATTCAATACACCTGGTCTTACCTCTCGTATCTCATCAGGTTCTTCTCTGAACTTCTGACCACCTCCAGCAGACAATCCTAGTTCATAAAAATAGTGTTTTCTTCCTTGGCCCAAATACATAGAGAAATACCATGAAATAGAAGGTGCTTAGATCATGATCTAATTCATTCTCACTATCGTCCATGTCTAGAGGAAAAATAATTAAAACAAAACCTAGAAGTCAAATTCTTTTTTTCCCATGGTTTCTCTCATTTGTAATAACTATTTTTTTATTGTGAAAATACGGTACAGAGGGGTTACAATTACATGGGCAAGGTAATGAGTACATTTCTTATCAAGCATTGTTGCCTCCTCCTTTGTTTCCCTTCTTATCCCTTCCCATCCCCTTCCCCCCCACCGCCAAAGTTGTAAAGTTCAAATTCTTGATGTTCCTGGTTGAACCTGATTTGTTCCTTAATCCCTACACTGGTTTTGTAGCAAGAAACCCCTGCTACATATATTTTACTTTGATTCTCCTCCTACAACTCATCCAAATTCTTACCAAGTGTGAACTTTTACTAGGTGACCTGTGACACATTCTCATGCAAATGGAATTCTATTTTGAAACATATTTCTACTTTCTTCCTTTGCTTTATATATACAGGACTAGTGGATGAATTACTATCCCCAAAGACCTTTCATCATACCTGGCGGATTCTAACATCAATCATTTGGACAATCTTCACTGTGGGGCCTCCAAATTGTGTTTAGTAGAAATTACACTTAGGTGTAATGGAGGTTTGGTTCTTTAATGTGGTGTCACTGTCATTGCTTCTATTCTGTAGCTCACTGCTCAGACATTTTGGAGGGCATCAAGTTGACCTACATAGGCTTAAAGTCCCCTTATCTTTCCAAAGTATTTCAGTGACTTTTTTGTTATATACATCTCTCTCTCTCTCTCTCTCTCTCTATATATATATATATATATATGTATATATATATATATATATATATATTAAAGATGCTGTACAGAGGGGTTACAGTTACATGAGCAAAGTAATGAGTCCATTTCCTATCGAGTATTGTGACCCCCTCCTTTGTTTTCCCCCTACTATCCCTTTCCTCCCCATTCCCCAACTCCTTTCTTCCCTGCCCCCAAAGTTGTAAAATTCATTTTCAACATAGTGTCTTGTACATCTCATTGTTACAATGGGTCATCCTGTATCCTTATTTCAGCATTTTGTTATTTCCCTTCCCCTCCCCAAATTAGAAAAACGTATATACAAGATGCAGAACACCAGAATCAAATACAGTTACAACAGGGGTTGTACCATGGGGGAAGAACATACAAAAACAAAAAAAAATCACATAGTACATTATAAATACATTAAAAAGAACAAGAAAGATAAAATCTCTTGTGTCCCTGTCTTGGGGTTCATTTCACTTAGCATCAGGTTTCAGTGATGTTTTTGTTTCACCTTTGGGATCATTTTCCATCTTGTACAAGCACATTTTGGTTACCTACATAAACCAGACTGTGCCAGTCATTTTTACTAGATACTCTTCAATAAATTCTCATATTCTCAGGATAATGTTCAACTGGTTCACTGTGATAAACAAAGACCCTTGGAAATCAGTCCAGCCTGTCTCTCTGGCTTCCTGTACACCTTGTCCTCACTACCAGGTAAACTTTCTGCTTCCCAGTGCCTCTGCTTTCTGATGGCCCCTGGGGTAGTAGATAGGAGGTAAGAGTGCTGTCTTTTAGGTGTGTGTAGGGGGTGGTGGGAGGGAGTGGAGACCTTGTAGGGAACAGATGGAAAGGACTTCTCTAAGAACTGAGCAATCAGACACACCCCACACACAGAGGAAATGGAAGAGGCTATGTAAATGTGTGAGGACAGAGAAACTCCAAGCATAAGGAAAGCAAGGCTCAGTGGGAGAATGTGCAAGGGACTCCCCACAATTAGGTATGCACTGATGGGAGAGCCAAAGAAAGAAGGAGAAAGAGTAGTGAGGTGAGGTAAATTACAGGGAAAGAGTTAGATTTATGTAAGAAGCCAGATGCAATGGTGAGGACTCAGCCTTGTCTTCTGAGACAATGTATGCACTGGAATTAGTTATTGAAACATTCTTTTAAAAAATTAAAGGAAGAAACTGAGTTGGGGAGATTCAATGGGTATACCAAATTTCCTGTCAGTCAGGGTAAGGCAGCATGTGTATACTGGTCTTCTGGAGAGAACAGGGCCATCTCTTCAAGATAGAGAGAGAGACAGAGATCAGGATACCCTGATTGCATTCTTTGCAGAACCTTAAACTTCAAAGGCAAACAGATAGAAGGAGCAACATCATTGATCATCTTTTGTATGAAATGGTCTAGAAATAATGATTCCATGCTTCCTCAGCCTGGTTTCACATGATATTCCATCAGGGCTGCAAGAGCCCCTCTTACGTCCCAGAGATGGCGTACTTCCTGACTGCCTCAGACAAAGCACAGTGGAAGGCCGTCCCCCTGTCCGTCAGGGTTGTATGATGGCTGATTCCTCCCAAAATATTTGTCTTTGTTGTGAATAACTATCTCACTGGCTGAGGACATTATTTTATTTTACACTCTTGAGAATGCAAAATAAATAAGGAAACTAAAAGCAACCCACGCTAGATACATCTTTCAAAGATCCTGCCAAGATCTGTCAACCTGAGCTTCTACATAACTGGTGACAAATGTTGTGTTGACATATTTCTCTATTTCCCAGCAAATAATTAACAGCAAATGTCAGGAAAGACTGGGGAGTAATTTCAAACAAATAAAAACCCACTTCCAACTCACTTCCATCATCCATATCATTTTCGCTAGTCACACTTTGGAAACAAAGACAATTACTTGCAAAATTATCAGAAAACTGGGTGCCTTCTAGGTATGGTAGGAATTTCTTTGCGTTTATGATTGTCAGGGTGGAAGCAAACAGTGAGAAATGTTCAAAGAAGCAGAATAGGTATTTGATGAAAGGAGTAGGTTATTTTGCTGCTACAAGAGACAACACAGTATGAAGTAAGTGGTATCTTTCTTAAATTAAACAGAAGCAGGTTCAAATGTTGACACAAATACTTAATGGCACTGTGATATTGAGTTCTTGAACTTACATCTCCGTTTTCTCATTTGTTATATAGTTTTCCTAACCTCCACTTTGCAAGGCTGTTGAAAGTTGATATAATGTATGCTTTCCATGTCAGGACCCAACTTAATTTGGTGTGAACTGATGGTGAGGTAACAATTTGTGGTTGAAAGGACAATAAACGTGTTCTTATTACTTTCCAGAATGACATGCCCCAATTAAGAATCCACAACTTGTATTTCTTTCCCTTCCTTCTTCATTGACCACTGCCTCATCTGACAATCATCACTGCCGGTCCCCTCTAGATTATAGAGAGAAATGTTGGAAATGGAGGTAATAACAAGCTAATTAAAATCTCTGGTGTTTGTTCATCCTACAAATTTGAAACTTTACAATCTATCATAAAGTACATTTTAAAGATTGAATGATAACCAGGCAGACAGCTTGAGCATATGATCTGGCAGAGAAGAGGACATAAATTAGTACTATTTAAATTTAGATGAACTGAAATTCATATATTTCTTCCCGATTACCAGATATAGAGTTTATTTTTCCTAAGAGCAGAAAATTTTCCTCCAGTTCTTCCATAGTAGATGTGATGTAAAAGTACACTTTACCTGACTAGAGAGTCTCTAATTTTGCAACGACTCTTAAAAATGACAGATTTCCCACATATTTACAAATTTTATACCATATTGAGAAAAGCCCAACAAAATAAGCACCAAGAAATGGCGTACTTGCAGTGACATGGGAAGAGCAGAGGGGTGGACAATGGATGGGGAAGGGGAGATTGCAGTCGATAATTCATTGTCTATATTAGAAACTTGAGAAATGTAAGGGGAAGGGTAGACAGAGGGAGATTAGATTGTTGAATGGGGTGACACAGTTCAAGGTGAGTTGTATTCATATACTGTACAGCTACTTAAAGCTAATTTTAAAAACTAAAAAATAAATATATTAAACAAACAATAAAGATTTGAATGAAAACATTATATTTACTTCCTCAGTGTTCTAAGGCCATTCTTTGTTCTATATGATTAAAAAAATTTTTTTATTAAAAAGAAAATTTAAGAGTATTCTACTCAGGGTTCTAATTGACTAAAGTATGATATATTTTAAAGTCAGATGAAGTATATTTGATACTATGCTTGTCAGAATATTTGTCTGTTACTTTTTTATTTAAAAAGCCTGAAACAAGGATACAGGATGATCCATTGTAACAATGAGACGTACAAGACACTATGTAGAAAACGACATTCCAGGCTCTTCTTGCTTTAATTGTCTCTGCTGAGAAATCTGAGGTGATTCTAATTGGTTTCCCTTTATAGGTGATTGATCTTTTCTCCTTGACAGCTTTAAGGATCTTTTCCTTGGTCTGAATTGATCCTTTGCGGATTATAATGTGATGATGGGATGTCCTGTTCTATTTGGAGTTCTAAAAGCTTCTTGTATCTGAATAGGTCTATCTTTTTGCATGTTTGGGAAGTTCTCTGGTAGGATCCTGTTAAACAAACTTCCTAGACCATTAACTTCTGTCTCTAGGTGCTCCTCTATACTCATTATTTTCAGATTAGGTCTTCTGATGGTGTCTTCCAAATGTTGATCTATCATATTTCTTGGATTTGTCTTGGATAGTTGTATGTTCTTTCTCTATAATATCTAGGCTGTCTTCAATCCCTGAGATTCGATCTTCTGCATGGTCTAACCTACTGTCAATACTTTCTACATTGTTCTATATTTCTTTTCCTTCTAATTGGTCAGCTTTGATGGCTTCAAATTCTTTGCTGAAGCTTTGTTTTAGATCTTGTATGAACGTCTTTACTTCCTTACCTTGGTGTTCAGTGTTTATTCTCAAATTACTTAGTTGATTGGTTATGGTTTCCTTGGATTCCCATTCCTTCTGTCCGGCTCCATTCAGCATTCCTTTTGTGGTGTCTCTGAATTCTTTCAGCTGTCGGTTTATAGATTCCATGAATGCCTGTATTGATCTTTGTGTATTCTCATCCCGCTCTCGAAATTCCTGTATTACTCTTTGATTAGCTTCCTTATGTTCACCCAATTCCTGTGATTCTCTTTGACTGTTCTCAGCCTGCTCACACAATTCTTGTCTTTCTCTTTGAGTGTTCTCAACCTGCTTACACAATTCCTGTATTAATATTTGAGTAGCTTCCTCACGCTCACGAGATTCCTGTATTAATCTTTGGTTTGCCTCCTCTCTCTCCCTATCATGCTCACACTGAGTCCTTTGCAGGTTTTCAATCTTTTCATTCACCATTTTTATCAGTAGTGTTTGTAGAGTTTTTTGGGAACTCTCCTCTGGATTACTCATTAACTGTTCTGTCACCTGATTATCCTGAGTGGGAGTTGAGATACCCGGACTTGCCATTTTTCTTGTGTTTTTCTGGCTTGTTCTGCCCATTTGGTATGAAAGTAACAACAATTTTGTGCTAGAACACTATTTTAAGGCAAGCATCAACCAGAGTCCTGTAGTTGCAGTCAAAATGGCTGAAGATACAATATTGTTCAACAATACAATCTATTCAACATCAAACAGCTATGGATTAATGGGCTAAGAATAGCAAAGAAGGATTTGGCAAATCAGAAATGATTAGGTTTAGGGAGAAATGTGGGGAAAAATAGGATTAGAAGGATGTGGAATGGTAAAAGGAGAGTAAATTTAACCAAGTCCTAATCTCAGAGAGGGAAATGGATTGGACAGAATGATAGGAGCTTGGGGAGGGGAGGGGGTTTTGGGGGAGGTGGGGAGGGATAGGGTGGTAGGGGAAAAACAAAGGAGGAGGTAAAAATGCTCAACAGGAAATGTACTCATTACCTTAGTCATGTAACGGTAACTCCTCTGTATGCTATTTTTTACAATAAAAAATTACAAAATAAAAAGCCTCTATTGTGAATAAATAACACGAAAAATAATTTTACATGCTTCCATTAAAATATATTTAATTTTTTATTAATTTGTAGTTTGGTAACATTTTATCTACAATATACATTAATTATACAGATAAAAATCTAATTGTTTTCCTTGACTGAGGCCAATGAAGTTAAGTCATGGTAATTCCACCCTGTCTGTCATCTCTCATATGGCCCTCCAAAACTCAGAATGGACTTTTAATTCCTAAATGATTAAAAAATCCAGAAAAGAAACACTTCATGGTAGGTGAAAATTACAGAGAGGTCAAACTTCAGTGTGAGCAGATCAGACGATCCGTGTCAGCCACGGGTGAGGATCTGTTACCCGTGGCTTGTCTCCGGCTACATCAGAGTCAAGTAGCTGTAATAGAGACTGCCTATCCTACAATGCTGAATTATTGCTGGATGCTTCTTTTCAGGAAAAAAAATATTGTTGATCCCTGTCCTACAATTCTTTAAAGGGTTACCATCTATCCATAAGTGACTTACAAACCAGCTTTACAACAGAGGTCCAGAAAAGTTGTGCCTGGTTAAAAGTCTTAACACTGATTTGGATTATGTGCTTTGTACTGGAGATCAGACAGGGGGTCTGGTGAATAAACATATGAAGTAATGATATCGTTGTATTAAAAAAAAAGACATAAATTGGGAGAGGAAATTATGAAAACTCCAACTTCCTCACTACGGATTTATCTGTGAATGTCGAGAGACTCTTGTACTCAGCAAAAGAATTTCCTTACCAAGTCAAATCAATGTTTTTTTTTCTTTACTGTGGATTAAACATTTATGAGGTACATTTATTACATCCTGTATAAGATTTTCATTTGCTGATACCCATGCTCTGTGGGCCAAGGGCTCATTCTGATTGACGGCTAATATGCTTCCCTCCCCATCCATCAAACCCTTCACGCTTGCAAAGTTTTATTTTCTTCTTCCTGATGTCCTCAGTACCTGAACCTTCTGAAAGGGGCTGGTGAAGGGACTCAGGGAAAGAACTTTTGCATTTTCTAAAAGGTGATACAATTAAAAAATCTGACATAAAATAGAGTATCGGAGTGAGTTTTAATCAAGTCACTTAGACCTTGTTTTATGATTAGAAGTCATTTCATGATACATTTCAGCTCCAGGACTAAAGTTTTACTAAAGTGACGATTTCTCCAGCAAAAGGAAGGGCACAAATGCTCCGTTCTTCCTGTTTTTGATATAATACGTGGCAGTAGGCGGAAGCTTTAGACTGTCTGTACATAAATCTAGCTACCACAGCAATAGAAACCCGGCTGTGAGTAAGGAGGGATTCACAGTTTGCAGAGTGGAAGAGACTGACAGACTGCTCTATGCAGACACCTTGAGTCTTGACTTGGCCAGTGTAAAAGAAGGATTTAGGAATGCAGGGAAGTCTCATCTAAGCATTACGATGATAGAGCTTCAGAGGCAAGAAATGATGAGCTCTTTCTAATAAGCCACTTAATGGTTAAACACATGTTTTTGGGATTAGGCAGTTCTGGTTTCAAGTATAACTCTATCGCTAAGTTGTTTTGAAACCCACATGTTTGAATTTTTAAAGTCTTCACCTAAAAATAATAATGACATGGATCATATAGTATTACTCATTACTCTGAAGGTGATTAGGATGAGCAAATAAACTAGTGTACATGAAATTCTTGGTAAAAATTCTGGCTGTCAGGCAAAAGAAGAGTGCATGCCTGACACATAAAAACGAATTAAAATATTAAATTACAAATGTTTCTTAGGCCTTGTTATCATCATTGAGGATAGAATTCTAGCCATAGCTTTAAGGAGTATATAAAATAGCAAAAGTAACTCTGTGAAATAGATGAACGTTATTATATAACAGAATTAAGAAGAAAACCCAGGGCATCAAAACAGGTATCAAAGATTCAAAATCATATCTGGGTCAAATGAAGTGGAGTTGTCAAAACTGGGGCACCTAGTTTTGACAGATAAATAACAGGGAGGCCCAGATTTGATGCTGGGAAGAAAATAAGGGAGTTTAGGTTCTTTATTTACCAAGTATCATCAAGCTGTGTGTGACTGAAAAGAATGAATTCAAATGACAGAAAATAAAAATGGTCAGCTGAAAATATACAACCATCTCAGCTATTTTCTTCAAAAGTCTCTAAATAACTGCCCAAATACCTTTAGATTATCAGTAAACATTTAACTACTTAACATGGTAGAAACATAGAAGATACATGAGTGATAACTACATATATAAAGCTCATGTTTTTAGTATGACACTCTTAAGTGTTGATGATATTCTCTATATGGGAAGGAAAGAATATCCTTTAACTTAAAAAGCTTCTAACTGAAATAGATGTTAATGCAATTTAATGTAAATACTTAATGTATTTAATTTGGGGACTGCATTATAAAAATTTAAAATTGTATCCACTTTGATTCTCATGATAGTTATAAGTAACAGTTGATAAAGTACAAGTTCAGTAAGGTGATAACATTCTTAACCTAAAGTTTTGTGGTTAATGAATGCAAGTAACATGAATAGATATAAATCTCAACCCCTGCCTGCAATTCTGGTACTCAGAAAACCCACTTTACTGACATCTTCTTGTTGCTTAGCAATAATACTCAAAGGCATCCATGAAATCCGCAAGTAAAAACTTCAAAGTTTGATGCTATTCTATCTAGAAGGAGTTAATACAACACATCAGCTAGGCAAGACACAGCTTATATTAACCCAGTGAATACACATAGGTTACACTGACCATCTATAATGCACTGATATACTGGGCAAATATGATGGTAATTCAGGGAGAATATTCAGACCCCGAGTAAATAAGGTGAAGATGGTCTTTAAGAATCTCGGACAAACTGAGTGCCTGTGATTTACACCTGTAATGATAGCTACTCAGGTGTTAGATATCTAAGAATCCTGGTTCAAATCTACCTTGGACAGGAATGCTCATGAGACTCTTATGTCCAATTAATCACAGAAGGCTAGAAGTGGAACATTGGAGAGCCAGCCTTGAGCAAAAAGCTCAGGGACAGTGCACAGGCCCTGAGTTCAAATCTCAAGATTGGCACTACAAATAAAAATAAAAACTGACCATTGTTTTTAGCTATAGGTATATTTTAAATATGAGGGCTTTGTCTGATGTATAGCTAGTAAAGATCTTATCTGAATCTGTGGGCTTTCTGTTTATAGTGTTAGTTATGTCCTTTGCCATGCAGAAACTTTCAGTTTAATGCAGTCCCATTATTCAGCATTTCTTTTATTTGTCATGTTTCTGGATCTGTGTGTGTGTGTGTGTGTGTGTGTGTGTGTGTGCGTGTGTGTGTGTTGTAGGCCTGGGAGCTGTCCCTCAGCTCTTTAGCTCAAGGCAAGCGCTCTACCACTTGAGCCACAACATCACTTCCAGATTTCTGGTGGTTAATTGGAGAAAAAAATCTCACAGACTTTTCTGGCCAGACTGGCTTTGAACCACGATCTTCATCTCAGTCTCCTGAGTAGCTAGGATTACAGGCGTGAGCTACCAGCACTAGGCATATTTCTAAATCATTACTTAGGAAGTTTCAAACTATGCCTAGGAGCCATAGTGTCTCTCCTATCTCTTCCTGTAATATTTTCAGGCTATCTTGTTTTATATTGAGGCCTTTGATCCATTTGGAATTGATTCTGGTGCAGGGTGATACATAAGGATCAATCTTCAATTTCTACACATGGTCGCCATATATACAATGTATGTACACACACACACACACACACACACATACACAAAATGGAATTCTAAGCTTCCATCAGAAAGAATGACATCTCTTCATTCATAAGGAAATGCAAAGACTTGGAAAAATTAGGTTCCGCACAGAAATCCAGATCCCAACAAACAGAAGCTGCATTATTTCCTTCATTTTTAATAACTAGAATATGTCTAGGATATTCTTAGTGGAAGGTCACAATGGCTCAATAGCTATGTGTGTATGACCATATAAAATGATAATAATTGACATGAACTCCAAGAAATGGAAACAAGAGGCTTTTTATTGTACTATTTGCAGTTAGCTTTTGCTTTCCTTTATGTATATATATGTACATATACATATATACATGAATAAGTTTATCTGATGCTGTTTTTAAATTCTGTGCCCTTTGTCATATATATATATATATATATATATATATATACATACATACATATACATATATAAGTTTATCTGATTTATAGAAAAAAAGAATCACAGAGAGTTTAATAAAATATTTACCAGAAAGTTAAAACATATCCTATTTGAAGAAGGGGAAGGTTAAGGGTAAGGTAACAGCAATATATTTACAATCTTCAAAATTATATTAACATCAACTGAGAAGACTTCAATGAAATTATGCAGAATCATGTCAAGGTAACATATTGAGAGAGGCAAAAAAGTAGATAAAGGATAAATAAATGTACTGGTATAAACACCAATATGGAGATTATAAGGTCTGCGAGCTCATGGTTCATGGCAAGAAGAGACAGAAATAAGGGCTCTGTATGGACTAGTTTATTTTCTTTCTAGGACAAAATGGGCTGCCCATTCCTAATTCCATGGCTTACCATGGCTTACTCTTAGACAGGGAATGCTGAGAAGATAGTAGTTATCTCTGGAATGTGATTGATTGATTAAGCCTAGCGTCCCTCAAATGGCGGTGATTGGCTGAGCAAGGGCTTAGGTGGTAGAGAAGCTGGGTCCAGGCACTCATTATACGAAGGTTTCTATTGGGGAGGTCCTTTCCTATGAACACACGATCCTTCTTGGCAACCGGAATTGGGACAGGAACTCTACAACAGGGACACAGAAAGCACCAGAAGATGTTAAAGGTTGAGGCTCAAGGTTTGGGATGTGGGACAGAAGTTCTGTCCCAGTGTGCAATTACAGTTCAACTTCAGATTCAAAGGTGAGATGGCGTCTTCTAAGACAGACCTATCTGTTCTTTATAGGGGAAGAATTTTGTGCTAGGGCATAAGTACATATTATATCACAAGCAACAGCAGCCTGAGACAAGTAAACTAATGCTAACACATCACACTAGTAACACTACAAGGATGAGGTTTGCAGACTTGTAGACCAGGACAGCATGAGTTCCAAAGGACAATGACTTTTGCTTCTGGAAGCTTGTCTAGACTTCAGTCAACCAGTGCAAGGATGGTGGCCAAATGACACCAATACGTATTGTGGACAGTGACATCCACCCCTTTCTCCTGGGAAATTATAAACCTGGATTCCGAAGTCTTTTATGTATTGAATGTAGATAAAGGAACAGGCCCTGAAGTTATCATCGTCGCCTCTATTATTCATCCAGATATATTCTTTATTCCGCTGTGTCTCTGTATGGCAGACAACTAAGATCAGGATTTAGACAACTCTAATCCTGAGTGGATTCACGATCAATACTTACCAGCCGTGGCAGATGAATCCTTTGAAGATGAGTAATTTTATTAAAATACCTTAAGATTCATGTTTCATTTTCCCTGTCCTCTTAGGGTGGCTGTCATTTTGTTTCTTTGGGTAAGCAATTTATCAAATCCTAATTTGGAGGTATAACTTTTACCATCCATCCTGGATATTATTTCTTGGGAGACTTCAAATTCTTTCAAATTTAATCCTTTTGGTTCTGTAGAATCCATCACACAACTGGAAATAACTTCCTAATCCATTAAGTTTAAATGCTTTCCTTTGAATGAACAGCAATCCTACCTTATTCATGAATTAGTTACAAGTGCTTTTGACAAAATTCAGTCAAAACTTATGAATTAAAAGACATCAAAAACATGTCAAAAGCAAATGCCCATGCTCCCTGCTCACTCCACAGTTCAGTTAATGAAGAGGAACTCTGAATGAGTCCTGTGTTGTTATTATTAGTTGTGTTTTAATCTGAGTGCTTCCTTGTCCCCAGTTTTGTCAGTATATGCCTCTTAAGAAGCAAAGGATACTCCTGAAGCAGGTAATACAGAACATGCTAAATGAAACTTCAGATTGATAGAAAGCTGACATTTGGTGTCTATGGGAAGTTGGATGGAGGTACAGGAAGGTGGCTCAAGCATGGTACAGTGCTGTCATGAACACTTAGCTTCTGTAGCTCCATTGCTTCACCTCCACAGCAGTCTCTGTGGAACCTGGTACTCACAGATACAGACTCTACCGCATGAGCAAACCAATGAGAAACAGCTGATGGAGGGTGTGTGCAGCAGTGGTAAATTTCATCATCTGCAGAATGAAGTACCAGGGAGCAGACACAAGCCCACCCTGACAGTCAAATCAGCCACAGGCTAATGTCTGGGTGATCTCGCTGCTCCGTGTGGTTCTTCCACAAATTCAGGAGAGACCATAAATGGTGGTCAAAACCCAGTGTCTGGGAGGAATAAGCTGCTGGCATGGCTGGAAAATGTTCTAACTGGTTTGCGTCTGTATGGCCTACTGGACGAAATCCTGGTGGTGTCTGCTTCCCCAAATGGCTAAAGAAGTCAGCGCACTGGAAGATTTTCCATCTGGAAGACGACGCTCTTCACCACTATAAGTAAACTCAGGTCCCAGGCAGTACCCATTTGGATTCTGTCCACTTGCTTATGTCTCCTCACCTTTAATTTCTTTTTAAGTAATGATGACAAAGGGATTTCAAATGAACATAACAATTATGAGAACGATGCACCTTGATCACTGTGACCCTTTCCATCATTCCCCCCATCTCTCTCAAAGGTTTCCCTCAAGCTATGGCTCCATTTTCACCTGTGTGCCTTCATGATTATTATTGTATTTACCCATCCTTCCATTTTCTGTTTGTCTGGCCCCTCCCCTGCACCTCTCTTAGGTCTTGACAGGGACAACTCATGTTTCCACTTCCTGGCATGCATTTTGTGAAGTAAATTTTTGAAGGAGTTACACCGTTGCTCTCCTCCCATGAGAAGAATATACTGTAGACAATGTGTCTGTAGATGCGTATATGGTCCTCTATCTGTTTTCGTCTATGTTTATAATTCAGGTCTAACTTCCACACCTGAGAGTAAACCTGCCCTTTGCCTCTCTGAGCCTGAGTGTCAGGAGGGTTCTGGCCCCTTTGAGAACCAGCTCCCCTTGTTTAACTATGTGCTCTGCACTGCCAGTTTCTTGGAAGCTGATGTCTTAATTCTAAAATCTGGTATTTTTATTTGTTTTTACAAGGGAAATCCTGTAAACATCTGAGCTCTTCCGCAAGGGGCTCCCATCCCTCCTCCTGCTTTATCATCCCCTCCTGGACTGTCTCCCCTGGCTCTTTAAAGAATCATACTACATGGTCAAAAAAATTGTCCAATATTTGGAGACTTATTCTAATAGCCCTTGCCAACATGGAGAAGAGAAGAGGCAGAGATGTATCATGTATTCACTTGTTCAGAAAAACAGGTCTTAGGAACTCATGTTAGTTCGTAAGCTTAGTCCAGGGTGGGAAATAGTCCATGGATAGAAAGAAGAGAAAGGTATAATTATCTACTTTATTATATCCATTATTGCAACCCCCATTACTTGGTAGCCAAATTAGACCCTTTAATCTGCCATTGCAAATTTGTCTGCAGTATTTTCTTTTTTACTTATTTCTGTATCATATTTAAGTCATGATATAAGGTGGATTCAATTCAACATGTCCATTTGGAAGAAGAGCTGGGGTTCTCTGTGAACAACTACAGGGAATAAGAGGAGCCAAGGGATCTGCTTTTCTGTTTTGGGGTGAACTTTTCAGTGAGTCAACATCAGACAGGCTGTTTTATCATAAGAGATCTATAGTATCCTTGAATTAAAAAGTAAGAGATTGGCAATGGAAAACTACCAATCTCCATCAATTATTTCATATAATTGCAATATATGTATCCAGAATCCTTGGTGGATCATTCTGTTCTTTTCTGGCATCCAGCATTTGTGGTTACTGTTGCAAGTGACATCATCAGGATTATTGTAGCTCTAATAAAGATAATGTGTTTTCTCCTAGCTGACTTCACAACTTTTCCTATTAACTTTAATTGTAGTGCTTTCTGTGCTGTGGACGTAAAGGAGGCCTTTGTAGTTCCTGAGAAAAGAGCTTGATTAAGGTCCTTGAACCTCCAGAAAGAATGTCTTAATCACTTTTTTTATAGTCACTGGACATTATCTCTTTCAATTATGCTTTTGATAACCCTGGTTTTAGACAAACCATAAAACATTTAACTATGTTCATTCTTCCGTAATGCCCTGCTTTGTTGTTTCCTTTCTGTTAAATTTGGATACATTTCTATCTTTCTTGGTCATTTTGTCCAATGAATTCTTAAGTTCAATTATTTCAATTTCGAATTCTAAAATATGTATTTCAGCTTCCCATTAAATTTTTATGCTGTCATTTTGTCTTTTTGGAGTTTTCTTAGTTTCCTATTGTGTTTATGCGAGTATGCTTTTCTTTTAGCCTTTATTCATAGTACAAGGGAATTTCATGGGGGTGTCTCAAAGCCGTTCTGAAATCTTCCTATGCTTTTCAAAGGATAATAGATGGATAGTAAGTGGCTCTACTTGTCCTATCCATCTTTATCTTTGCTTCCTTGATTATCAGTTATCTTCTTCGGCTCCTATAAATGCCAGTCACTCCAGCTGCCAAAGGGTTTGCTCAGTGCAACGCCCCCACAGGAAGCTCACGGACCTCAGCAGCGAATCCACCCCATTCAACTGCTTCTATTGCTTCTCTCTTGGCTACAGTAACCCTGTCAGCTGGCCATGACTTCGAGAATAACTGGCATAAGGAAGCCACGGTCTCAAGAATGTCCTGCTGTGCCCTAGAAAAATGCACATCTGCACAGTGTCCCCACCTCTGGCTCATTCTGTTACGAATCTTGAAACTACAGGTATTATATCCTCAGGACTTTTGGATGTGGGAGTGTATTTACCCAATGTCTCTTTTTATCTTGCTCACAGTTTGTTACCATGGCAGAATTCTAAGTAGCGGGGCGGGAGTCTCTTTCTGTATAACAAAATCATAATTTTGTTAATTCTGAGATATTTCTACACTTCTGGATGAAAGTAATATGATTTCTCCCACAGAAGTCACAATTCTTTGTCGTGCATGCATAGTATCAAAGGCTGCTCAGGAATTTGTCTGGGTCAAGAGTGGTGACCTTAAATTGTCTTGATCTATCTCCAGCTCTTCTCCGTTTTAATGGCTCCATGGGTTCAACCAGTGGCAGGGGTCTAAGTTCTGCCTTGTGCAGCATGGATTTGAGCGTGCTTTCCTTCTGCTCACACCATGCTGTGTGCCCGCAGGAGACATTTTTCTGCAGAAGCACCTTTTCTCCGACCAAAGTTCCTGCAGAAGCTTAACATCTTTAATCATAACAAATTTTTGTACTTTGGTGATTTTGAGTTTTCTTTTTATTCCTGTGTCTTGTGCAAGGTCAGCTTGTAGTAGAGTTTTAAGGGTCAGATCTGCGTATGCTCACTGAAGGCCTCTCAAGCAGAACTTCTCCTAAATCAACCCTAGCATCATGCTGTGCACCATACTGCGTGGGCCTGCTGTGATGACACTGTAAACTCACTGTGGGTCCTTTGGCTCCGGATGGCCCTGCTCACCCATGCCACCAGCAGAGCCTCCACTGGCCAATCCTCCCGATGTAGTGCCTCTTGGATGTGGCACCTCACAGTCCATTCTCACAGTCAGTGCAGTTTTATTTATATGGGTTGACTTCCATATATCTGCAATGATCAAAATGCAAATGTGGTAACACAGTTCATCTCCATATATTTACATGAACGTGTCGAAAGGTGAGTGACAGCCGCCACAATCAGTCCCTCTACTCATACCTAGGTATGGCTGTCCTTCCCATTCATGCATTTGCCACGACTGAACCAAATGCTTTTGCATTTCAGTCATTTTATACACGCACACACACACAATGATTTTGATATTTCATCAGATGCATGACCTCCATCAGGAGGGCACACAATAAAATTGTATTTTTCCTGATTTAAATGTTTTTAGCTTTCACTGGCAAGAGTTTTGACCTTTTGTTAGTAATTCAGCAGTCGCTTGTTTTGCAGGTTGTTTTCTTTTGTAATGACTTCTCTTTGTGTCTCTTGCTGTAAAGTGATGAGAGATGGTGAGCTCTGGCAATGATATTCATACTGCGTAAAATGCAAAATCACGCTGATGGAGGAACAGCATTGCGGAGGGCAGCCATCCAACCGACAGAGACTTCTTTCCTGCAAATGCAACAGCCCCTCGTAGGCTATCCCTGGGAAAATCAAGGTGAAGGCAAACCCACGCTATGGATCACATTTCCTTCTCCACCCAACACACCGCAGACTTCACTGAGCAGCTTGAATATATGCAGGCATGTTAAAGGGAGGGGCTGTTTTGAGGGAAATTGAATTGTGAAATACAGAGATGCTAGGAAAACAATGAACCGAGAGGCCAGAATGGAGATTGGCGAAATGAGGAGCTAGGATAGCCCACTGCATCAGAAGGAGATCTGTGGAAGATAAACTCTGACATGACATGGAGAGACATGCAGTGAGCCAAGTGAAAAAGAAACAGAGAAGAGCACAAGAATTTAGTAACGAAAACAGTAGACTAGCCAAAATTAAAAAAGAAAGAAAGGACGAAGGAAGGAAAAATGGAGCAGGAGTCAGGAATGGGACACGAGGAAGAGAAAGCAAAAGCTTTACTGCCAGCCAAAGTTGACAGGAAGAGACAGAATGCAGAGCAAAAGAGAATGGCACGGAGTGGAGGTACCACAGGAGCAAAAATCGGTGCAAACGAAAGGAAAAAGGAAAAAGGCAACCGACGCAGGCAGATAATCAAACCTGGCATTTTATTCGATGAATTATTCTAATATGCTAGCTGCTTCAGACTGGGGCTCCCATCACTCACAAAACGGCATACAACACATCTCTAATTGCCTACACTTTATGAAGATTGAAAGTATTGTCGAAGGCCCTGTGGTTACGTTTCAAGTGTGTAGGCCCCTAAAGATGGTGTTCTTTCCACTCTGCCAAGCATAGAGACAGGAACATGCGGGGTGAAAAAGTGATTGAGGTTCAAAGGAAGACAGATGGGGACAGGCGGGAGCAATGATGGAGGGCTGGAAGCCTCGCGCTCGCTTTGTCAAGCCGGTGCGTTTTCTCCCTCTGAAAAATAAAAATACAATTTCCACATTGATTTATCCAGCATGGAACGTATCCAAGGCAAGAGTTGGCCTTTTTGTGTTAAATCACTGTGATTTAGGGGTGTGGACACCTAACTTACTCAAGCCGGTTTGAGATGCAGCCTTTGCTTTCCAGCGATAGCTCAATGTCAGGTGAAATCAAAACACTGCCCAGCAGGCTGCCCAGGCTCCTGTGTGCCTCTTAGAGAAGGTTAAGCCCTTTGCCCCAGGGAAAAACATTCATGAAGGAAAAAGAAAAAGTAAAGAAAACAAGTGACAGATGACAAGACCACATGAGGGCAAGTGCAGGTTAAGTGCTTGCCACAGAGATGCACAGAGGAAATGCAAGGCAGATGAAACCCCAGTCTCTGAAGGGTGGATTGCTGGAGAATGGCAGTGTGACTGGGTGGAGGAACAGAGCTAAAGACAACAGTCAAATGCCAGCTGTCCCTCCGGCTTTGGCCTCCCGCTGTTACTCCAATTCCTCTCATCTCTGTTCTGCCCACTGTCGCCTGGTGATTCTCTTGTCTTCCTTCCAGCCCCGTTCGTCACTCCTCTTTCTCCTTGTGTCATCATTTTGGAGCAGGTCAAGACTTCCCTTGCCCATTTGATTTCCATTATTTGCTCGCCCATGAAGACATTCTGCCATTTGCCTTTAAGGGAATAGAAATTTTATTCTTAGCGACCCTCTCTCTCTTTCACACATGATCAGATCTCATTGTGTTTCCTATTCATTAGATCATGAGTATTTCCTCGAATAACTAATTTTTTGTTTGTGTATACCGGTGCTCAGGGCTACTACATACTGTCTCTGAGCTGTTTTTGCTCAAGGCTAGAACTCTACCATTTGAACCACAACTCTCCTTCTGGCTTTTCTTGGGGGGCGGGGTGGGTAGCTAATTGGAGATAAAAGATTCGGCAGCTTTTCTGCCCCGGCTGGCTTCAAACCTCAAGCCTCTGATCTCAACCTCCTGAGTCACAAGGATTACACACGTGAGCCACCCTCACCCAGCTCTGATAACTAATTTTAAGGATGAAAGATTTGTTGCACTGTGAACTTGCCTGGAAGTAATGGTGAAAAAGAACTCAGATGTTACTCATGACAGGTTAGCACCACAGAGGCCCAGAAAAGTAACCTGTTATTGACCTAATATCATTCTCTTTCTGGGAACAAGTAAACCCAGCCTTTCTGTGGCCCTTTGTGTGGATGCACCTGGTAGGTGTGATCACAGATCTCACTTACATACCTGAAGACAGAGTTCATGTACCCTGGTCTCCTGGACTGGTTATATTATGAATAGTAATTAAACATAGGCTAAGGCTTTAGGTATTCATCTGCTGTTTGCTTGAATGCAACCAGAGATTACAACGAATACAAATATATCTGCTAAACTCATCTCTGCTTCTCATGGTAAGTTTCTTAGATTCTGTAAGAGTCAAACATTAAATCTATGAGAACCTGGGGCAGTTGAGCCAGCATCATTTCATAAAATGTAAATGCTTAAAGGAAACCCAAGAATAATTTTTTTTTTGTCTTGGGACATAGTCCTAGGTTGAGAGACAAGAGAAATATCTCAAATGACATTTACTTTAGGGTTTAGTTACTCTTAACCAGACTGAGTAACCAAATGGTAAGCCTGAGTACATCTCTAGTCTAGATAATCTCATTCACAGTACCTGTGTGTGTGTTTGTGTGCGTGTGTGTGTGTGTGCGTATGTGAGATCAATCAAATATCAAATACTTTAAACAATTAACAATATTTGTAAAGGTTATTTTATTTATTTTGTCCTGGGGGCTGAACTCTAGTCCTGGGTGCTGTCCCTCAGCTCTTCAACTCAAGGCTAGTGTCCTACCACTAGAGCCACAGCACCACTTCTGGCTTTTTTCTGTTCATGTGGTGCTAAGGAATTGAACCCAGGGCCTCATGCATGTGAGGCAAGCACTCTACCACTGAGCCAACTTCCCAGCCCTGAAAAGGTTATTTTAAAAACCTTCTGCTCCCTTTTCCACGGCACTATTTGAAGTGAGAATTTTGTGCTAGCATTGAAGGCATACCACCTCTTCAGCCAATTCCCCAGCACTTTTTCTTCTTTCCCTATTTCTCAAATAAAGTCTTTAACTTTTTACTTTGGTTACTGAGGATTAAATAATTACTATTTATGCTTTCCACATAGCCAGGGTGTCAAAGGTGTATTACTATACCAAAGTTTTAAAAAAAATCAGTTGCTTATTTATTTAGTTATATTGGTTGAAATGCTGATAACACCACACGCTATTGTCTTCACAGGTGAGTGAATCAGCCACAGCGTCCTTCACATAAATTCAGTGACTGGCAGCCAGTAACTTTTGCTTTCTGTCTACTTAGTGTGCATTTCCCATGCTTGCTGTGCATTTTGTCAAGTATTCTCACTGATTTATGATTCAATTAGTTCTCAGAGCCTCTAATATTATATAGCTGATGAAATAAATTGTGGAATCATTTTAAACTTTTAAATCACTGTAATCTGTGTTTTGGTAGCCAACTTTAAAGAAACATATCTTTAGTCTATCAAGAAATTTAGGTCTGGACATCAGTGGCTGTAATGGTATTTACTCAGGATGCTGAGATCTGAGGACTGTGATATGAAGCCAGCCCAGTCAGGAAAGTACATGGGGATTTTCTTTTTTAAATAAGTTTTTTATTGTGAAAATACTGTCCAGAGGGGTTACAATCACATGATCAATGTAATGAGTACATTTCTTATCAAGCATTGTTGCCTCCTCCTTTGTTTTTCTCCTACCATCCCTGCCTTCCCATCTCCACGACTACACTCTTCCCCGTCCACCCCGACCAAAGTTGTAAAGTTCATCTTATCAAATACAGTGAAAACAGGGGTTATACCATGGGGGAGAAACAAAAAAATCACCTTATAAATACATTAGAAACAATAGCGAGAAAGAAAAAAAACTTGTGTCCTTATCTTGGGGCTCATATCTCTAGTTAACCGCCAGAAAGCCAGAAGTGATAGAGTGCTACTTTAAGCACTAAGCTCAGAGATAGCACTCAGGTGCTAAGTTAAACCCCAGGACTGGTGTAAAAGAAAAAAAAAGTCTGGAATGCCAAGGATCTACAATATTGAAGTAAAAATCTCTAGTGGTATTGCTGTGATTACCTGCCAATAATTTTATCCTCTCCAGTGTATTTTGAAATGAATGCCTGGATCAACTTCCCTTGTCATTAACTCTATAATTTATGATAATGTGACAGGTATGTAAAACTTCTGCCCCAGCGATTATTTTTTATCACAGTGGGCATTAAGAGGTCTGCTAATTGTTAATGCTAATAAAAGTAGCTGTTATTACTTGGCTTTTAAATCATAATTATATGACAGGAATTTTCTGCTCATTTTCCTTACAAAATCCATGTAATCACCATATAACAACATTAGAGATGGATGAGTTTTCAATGGAAAGGAAACTTACCAACTTAGGAAGTTGGGAAAGAAACAAATGAAGCAAACTAAATGTGGAATCCTCACTCTATGTCTTTTTGTTAGCATCGGCTGTAGGAGTAGGTTTTATTTTAAGGTAATCATCAGTGTATACAGTGCACTGTGTCCGGAGATTCCCCGCTTCCATCCTTCCTCTTCCTGCCCTTCCCAGTACCGGCATTCATTAAGTGTCCTTGTTCCAGTCCCTCACCTGTATATAAAATATTTTCCCTTTATTCAACCTTCTTCCTCTTCTCCATTTACCCCTCTCCCTCAGAGTAAGTACTTGTATCCCAGAAAGATAGTTTCTACTTCTTATTTTTTTAGGTACGTATTAACTGCTCAAAGGAGATTCACTATGTTATCTCACAAATTTATATATCAAATATGCCTACATATTCCCTATAAAGGGAGTCATGTATGTATTTAGGCATGTGCTTACAGTATAGTCTGAGATTCATGGATGGCAGAAAATATGAGCTTTTTGTCCTGTAAGTCTGCATTCTCCATGTACTATGATTGATTGTGCATCCAGCCAGCCCCTTGCAAATGACCTGATTTCATTCTTCTTTATAATTGAAGAGTATTCTATTTCATCTCTATTGTTTTACATACGTTCATACCTGTCATATTTCCTTAATCCTTTTATCAGTTGCACGGCATGTCCCTCTTTATAAAACCTTAAGAAGAAAATGAAGCATATGGTCTGAAGTCATAGTAAAACGGTGACTGTGGTGTATTGTAGTCCCCATTGAAAGTCCAGACTCAGATATTTGGATCTGCTGTCTTTATGGAGTGATTAACGAGGATTAGATGCAACTCTGTCCCAGTTTGCCTGGTAAAATCGTAACTCGATTGAGCTCACATTCTATCTGTGTCACTCTTGCATGTACAATCATTTTAAAAGACTTCTGTTTTCTGTGTTACTAAGGTGATAATGTCATGGTCATTTCCTGCCTCTTAGACATTAGATGAACACAGTGACCTCTAGCAAAATCAGTCTCCAATGCTCCCATACCATCATCACTGTTAGCAGATACCAATCTTATCCCAGCAAAGTATTAACAGACAGAAACACCTCCTGGTAAGGCCTACTGAGACAGGTCTAGAACACTCAACCCTCTAAGTCACTGTGGCAGACATAAGGACTGTTAAGGTCAGTTAAATGCTGTTGATAATTTAGGCTAGTGTGGATCATTCTTTAAGACTTTATTACAAGCATGGTACATACACATACCCCACACACACATATGTGCATACACATACACAAACACCTCCTCTTTTTTAAATTTTGCAGTATGTACATTGAATTTTTTTTTTTTTACTGCATTTGCCTTCCCTTCTTCTCTTCATTTGTCTACCCCTCCTCTACCCTTTGTCTACCCTTTTCGAGTACCCATTTTCTGGTCTTTGTTGAATTATGGTTTTTCCCTTGCGAGGAGTTACAATGTTTGACTTCTTCCCCTAACCTACCATATTTCAGTTAGTACATTTCTGTCGGAATACCGAGAGAAGGGGTGGATTGGGAAGGATGGGTATGACAAACTGTGCCATGACATTAGACTTATGACCCCTGCAGGTCACAGGACAGCACTTCCCCAAGTGGTTTGCAGAAAGCTTATGATTGGCACAATGAGGAGCTCATGATTGGTCCTTTTGAAAGCACTCTGTTGGTGGAACTGGAAGCTGAGCTTAGGTGTAAATTCAATCTTCCAGTCACATGCCTCACGCCTGCGATGCACTTCCTCCTGGTACTAAACCCAGCTGTTCAGGCCGTCTTCACACCATCTTGTGCTGTCCCAAGGTTTGAAGCAGTAGATCCAGCAAAATGCTTTCCCAAGTGGTGTTTTCTTTGACTACTTTTGATTCTCGCCTTAAGTACTCTGCTTGCACAGAAGAGAGAGCGAGCCCCAGCAGAGCAGCAGCATAATGGACCGCAGGGGCTGTGGCAACGTCAGCAGCAGTAGCTGCAAGAGAGTGTCCGCAGTGTGTCAAGGAGGAGCTGGAGGCTGAAGCCATGGGGAGTAGAGGTGATGATGAGGGCTGGTGGAAGAAGGCAATAAGAGGCAGAAAGCCAGGAAGAGGAAACAGAGCCTGGACTCATCACTGGATGAGTCCTACTGAGCTGCCAGACACTGAGGGATCAAAGGTCATGTTACAGAATGCCAGGATCTGTAACCCAAGCTGTGGCATGGAGCCCAGTCTTCTGACACATGGGGGCTGCCGGACACTAAGAGATGGGGTCATGGCTCCCAATGCTCTAGAGCTGTAGTGCTAACTGCTGTGGGGAGCCCAGAACCCCGAGACTCAAAACAATGAGGGACAAGACTTCCAACATGGCTGCTAGGGGCGGTGAAATGCAGATCACTGACTATGAGCCACACATAGTCACGACCTGGAATAAGATGCTCTTGAGAATTGAACATTAAAAGAGTTGTGATTTTTCCTCCCTAGAGCTCAGAGCCATGAATTTGTAAATCTGAAGATGTAGGGTAAAGAATACTTTGGGTCTATTACTCCAGCCCAGGCGTCCCTTCAAAGGCTCAGAACCTCTAAGACCAAGATAACTTCCCTTTGACTTACTACAATGTAACTCATCACAGAGCAAACAAGTACTGCATAGCTCATTGATTGCATTCCAGCATCATTTTGACCTGATGGTTTCTAGAAGCTTTTACTGGTTTGACTCAAGAAGGCCTGTGCACATTTCTTTTCACAAAAAGAGAGAACTGCCCAAGCACTTTTTCTCCCTCTTTTCCTGCAGTTCTGCCTTTCATTTCTGCCCCAGACCATTAATACCAAGACACAAAATCTATTCTCAAAAACTAAGTCAGCCACAGTAACAACAACAAAGAAAGAATTATAGACTAATCTCTTTGATCACCATCAATATAAAAATTCTCAATAAAATTCTTGCAAATTGAATCCAACAGCACATTAAAAAGATCGTACATCATGATAATGCTGATATTTTTTTGCCAGAGATCTAAGCTTGATTCAGCATGCATAAATCAATAAATGTAATAATTGCACTAGATTCAAACATAAGAATCAAGTGACAACCTTGATGGATGAAGAAAAAAGCTTCTGACATATTAAAATATTACCTTATGATAAAAGTTCTAAAGAAACAATATGGAAACATACCTCAACATGTCTATATATCACAAAAATAAAGTCAATAGCATGGACAATGATTAAAATAATTTTCTCTAAAATCATGAATGAAACAAAAGTGTTAACTATCTCCACCTTCACTAAATTTTGCACTATAATTCCAAGATGAAAAGCAAGGAGAGAGAAAGAAATTAATGGTATCCATTTACAGAAGAAATAATTCAAATTATCCTTACTTGGTCTATAGTTAAATGACTAAAGATTTCATCAAAATCTGTAGATCTGATTAGCATCTTTGTCAATATAGAAGAATATAGAATCAAAGATAAAAATTAGGAGTCTTTCTAAATCTCAACAATGAACTTATAAAAAATAAATTGGAAAATAATTCCATTCACAATAATTTGGGCTGGGAAGGTGGCTTAGTGGTAGAGTGCTTGCCTAGCATGCATGAAGCAAGCCCTTGGTTTGATTCCTCAGTACCACATACATAGAAAAAGCCGGAATTGGTACTGTGGCTCAAGTGGTAGAGCACTAGCCTTGCGTAAAGGAAGCTTGGGGAGAGTGCCCAGGCCCTGAGTTCAAGCCCCAGGACTGGCAAAAGCAAAACAAACAAAAAACCCACACAAAAAACACAATATATTTAAAAAATACTAGATAAAAACTTAACCAAGGAAGTGAAAAACCTCCATACTGAAAACTATAAAATTTTAAAGAGAGAGACAAAAAACAGCAGAAAATGGGACGACCTTCCAAGTTGATGTATTTTCAGAAATAGTAGGGTGAAAAGGGTCATACCAAAAGCAGCCTATCTCACTCAACACCCCAATGTTCTTCTCTGTAAAAGTAGGAAAACAATTCTAAAATTAAGATAGAATCATAACACATATTGCGAATTAAGCACAATGTGAATTAAGGGCAATGACAGAGGTATCATAGTACTGGGCTTCAAACTATACTGAAAGAATCCAAGTTTTAGTTTTTATGCACTTGTACAAGTTCTGATTTTTTTCTCTTGTTGACTTTTAAACTTCATTCCATTACAGTGACCAAAAGTACTGGAAAATATTTCTTTCTTCTTTTTAATTTGTTGTTACTTACTTTGAGGTCTAACAAATGTTTGATCCTGGAAACAGTTTCTTGTACTGTGAATTTTGTAGGTGATGGATGAAATATTTGACAATTGAGTATTAATTTACTTTATTATATGGCTTCTTGTGTAAATGATGTAAGCAATGGTTAAAGTGGGATAATGAAGTTCCCTACTATCTGCTCTGTTAGATTCTATGTATCTGTTTAAGCGGCATAATGCTTTCTCTCTATATTGGAATGCTCCAACTTTGGTTGCCTATATGTTTATAATTGTTATATTTCTTGATGAATTGATCTTTGTTGGATGTGTGACTTTTTCTGTTTTTAATATGTTAGAATTAACATTTTTCATTTAATATGTTTAGCAACTCTTACTTTTTTTGGTTTCCCTTTATGAGGAGTATCTTTTACTAACATCGCACTTTAGTCTATGATTTTTTTTAAGCAAACAAAAAACACTGGTTCAATGAGCTTTTTGCATGCAGAGTAAGAATGAACGTTATGTTTTTATCCATTCATCAACTTCATAACTTCTGCATTGGAGAATGTAATTTGAACACTCAAGGTTATGATTAATGTGTAAGCACCTATTCCAGACATTTTGTTAACTGTTTTATATGTTTGCATTTTATTTTCAGTTTATTGTAACTTTGTGGTTTCTTGTAAGGGAACCTCTCTCATTTGAATTGTGTACTTGCTTTACCACTGAGATTTGTTTTTCATATTCTTTTGAATGGTGGTGTTTCTTTTTTGAAATTTAATTTTAATGTCAAGATGATGAACTGGGGAGTTATGGTTACATAGTAAGGTAAAGAGTGCATTTCTTGTTGAACTTCATTACCCCACCCTGCTTTCAGGGGAGGAGGGGAGCAGGAAAATATGGTGGTGTTTCTGAACCTTATTCTTCCAGATTTATGACTCCAGACATTTTCTGTAGGATCAATCTTTTTTTTTTTTTTTTTTCGGTCCATCATGGGGCTTGAACTCTGGGCCTGGGCACTATCCCTGTACTCTTCAGTTCAAGGCGAGTGCTCTACCTCTTGAGCCACAGCGCCACTTCCAATTTTCTAGTGGGTTATTGGAGATAGAGTCTCAGAGACTTTTCTGTCCAGGCTGGCTTTGAACCATGATCCTCAGATCTCAGCTTCCTGAGTAGCTAGGATTACAGGCGTGAGCCACCGGTGTCCAGCTGGGATCAATCTTTTGATGATGTATTACCTATGTTTGTGCTTTTCTTCGAAACATTTTTTCCTTCACTTTTGAAGGATACCTTTATGAGTATGATATCCTTAGCAGAATTTTTTCAAATCTTATAGTGGGAGTCCCTCCCTCCTATTTGACTTGGCATTTTCCCTTGCCTTTTGCAGAATTCCATTTTTTATTTTGGAAAATCTTAGATTTGTATCATAACTATATCATGCAATCCTCTACTTTTTTCTACATACATCTATTTAGGTCAAGAGGTCTTTTGGGGTTAGTGGATTTAGATACCCATATCTTTTAAGATGAAGAATGTTCTCAGCCATTATTTCATCAAATGGGTTTGTGATGTCTTTTTTCTTCATGTTTTCATCTTGAATTGCTAATTCCAGTATTTCTCCAGTATTTAATAAGTAGCATACTATAAACTTTAGCATAGTATAAATAAACAAAGCGACTCATAGATCTTTAGGCACTTTCTTCGTATTTCTTTCTTTTCCTTTATCCATCCAAACTTTTTATTTTGCTTTATTTTAATTTATTTTTCAGCTAATTAGGGTATTTTATAGGCTCTTTCTTGAAGCTCAGATTCATTCTTTGGCTTAATTTTGTTTATATTTTCAGAGCTGAGGACCAAACTTAGGACCTTGTACTTGCCAGGCAAGTGCTCATTCACTGAGCTAAATCTCCAGCCTTTAATTCTTATTGTTGAGGCCATTCTATAAAACCTTTTATTGAGTTTCAGAGCTAATTTTTTCTATGTATTTTTTCCCATAGGTCTGTGTTTTTCACGAACTTCTCATTCATATCTTAAATGATTTACTTTATTACTATGTTCATTATTATTGCTATCTGTATTAATATCTGTATTCTGATGCATCACGAATAGTTTTCTGACAACCTTTATTTGGAATGATTTTTCAGCGTTCTTTTGCTGGTGGTATGGTGCTGGAAGGTTACTGCATTCCTCTTTCGTGTTTCCTTTCATACTTTTCTCTCTCTACATTGACTGACAAGAATCGAATCTGCTGCCTCTCTTGTCTCTAGTAAGTATGTGGGGTGACTTCTACAGGTAAAGGAATTTCTCCTGCACAAGTTACTTAGGATGTTGATTTGGTCATCTTCATTGCCTCTGGCTATAGTTGGCTGCTATAGATAAAACTGCATCTCAACTGCATCTCTTTTCTTTGGCTTCAATCCATGTCTTCAGGTGCAGTGCACGAGGCAACATGGGCAGAGAGCTTCTCTATCTCTGAGGTCCCTGTAGGTAAGTGGACATTCTCACCACGCTGATAGGGGCACAGGGCAGTGTGGGTAAGATACCCAACCTGCAAAGGAAGCAATGCCGCTCAGAGACACGGAGCATGGTGAATATCGCCTCAGGTCTTGCTCAGATGCCATCTGTCATGGACAACAGGTGTTTACAGTGACAGCAGATGGTGCTGCAGGCATAGATGAGGGAGAATGTGTTTCTAAAGCCTTCAGGGGAAGAGCTGCTGGGCAGAGGCTTCCATCTAATGCAGTGGATGGTTAGCTGTGGACAGAGGTGTGGGGATATCCAAGCCCTTGGGCCCACCTTGGGCCAGTGTCCACCAACATGGGGATCTCTGCTGGTCATAGGGAATGTGCCAACACAGGGAGAATGGAAGCATGTGACACTGGCAGCAGGCTCCAGTGTCAATCATGTCCCAGAACTTGCTGTGGTGCTTGCTAATAGCAATTGCCTAGGTTTATTTATGTAATGAGTGCTTGTTATTTATTTATTTTTCCATTGGTCTATAGGTCAGGACTTTGTTGGATGCTGAAGAGTCTACCATTGACACAACCACATGTCACAGCTCGGATAAGCAGAAGGAGAAAAAGAGAGGAGGAGGAAGGGGAGGAGGAGGAGGAGGAAAAAAAGGAGAAGGAGGAGGAGGAGGAGGAGGAGGAGGAGGAGAAGGAGGTCACATAAACTTATAACCAGGAGGCAGAGTACTAAATGTTGGTAACCAAACAAGAATTATTAAATTAAATTATTTAAAAATCACAAAATAATTATGAAATGAACGACGTGTCAATTAATAATAGCCATTGTCCTGATTATTAATTAGGACTTGGAACTTGCTACCTCATCAAACATATAGATTCCATATAGTTTAGATGAATAGAGTATCTGATCATGATTTTACTGTGCTATTTGCCCAACAAAAGAATTTGTAGCAAGCCAGAAAAGCTAATCAGTCAATTTTCCTGAGGCACTTGCCTAGAATCTTGTTTATTTACCTGCTTATGAATTTCTAGCTTATGAAATCAGAAGAAAATAGTCTGTCGATGGCAGAATGCCTCAAAAATCATGTTTCCTTGCACTGTTGCCTCTGGACCTAATAAGAAAATGATATTTCTAACTAGATATTTTTTCTTAGTTTGCCTAATGTCAGGATTTTTAAACTCCTAAATCTATGCCTGTGTGCATCAGGGTAGGAGAATGTGGATGAACGTGACAGAGGAAGATCTGTCCTGCAGTGGGCATGATGTCCACCGTAGCTGAGTGGAGCAGAGTGCAATTCCTCAAAACCTTTTGATTCCCAAATCATGTTCCATCCCATGCCCCTCTACTAGTTAGTTTATAACTGTGACATTTTAAATCCTATTGTGGTTCAGACTCCTGGGTCATAGTTAAGTCAGTTGAAGCCATGTCTTTATTTTGTCTCATTTTATTTGTCACATATGAGATCTTTTGAAAAACTGAAAATGTCAAGAGGAATTTGAAGTTGTAGCCATTTAGGTGTACCAAACACTCATTTAAAGATAATTCAGAACAACTAAAGAACATCTTTCTCCTGGTGATATTATTTAGTAGGTTTGAAGCCTGGAATAGAGGTCTTCATAATGTGTCCGCACACTAAAAGGAGAGTCCAATGAAAGACAATATAGTTGTAAAGAGCTGTTACTTTCCCTCTGAAAGTCCATGCTATGGCTGAGACTATCCTGAGAGAGACCCTTGAATCCTAGAATTGTGAAGTGGGTAATTGTAGAGGATGCCTGCTAAGTCTTCCAGATGAGAGAATTCAGCTCATCATTCCATCAATTAGAACTATTAGGGCTAAAATTTTTCTTGCACTGAAAAGGAAAACATTGATCCATATTGTTTAAATTGTTTTCTTTCAGTGAGAAAAACAAAATTGTCTTGCCTTAAATTTTACTTTAATTCTTTGTAATTTGAACATGTCAATGGATGCCTTGTGCTGCTTATGGATATCTGTGAGGTGCCGGTGCACCTGTGTGCTCCTAATAACTATTCACTGAACAGGTGTGTGACATGCATACATTGTCATTTTCCTGTCGGCTTTTTCAGACACACCTCACTTCTGTTTGTTTTGCCGGCAATCTAGTCACATTCTTATGTATCATGTATTTATATAAAGTCTTTTCAAGTCAAAACTTTAAACCAAGCTTTTATCCTCCTCCCGGGATCCTGTCCCCTTCCTCTCACTGTATATATCAAGATTCTAGCGCAATACTCATGGAAACCTAGACACCATTTTCCAGCGTCTCTCCTCTGCAAATGTACTTGGTAGGTTGTTGCTTGCACAATTCACCTTGTTCAGATAGAGGGCTCCGTAAGAAAGTTCCAAGCCTCTCCTCTTGGTAGTTCCAGGATCCTGATCCCCTGAGCCTCAGATTCCAGGTATATTAAATGAAATGTTTATATTTTAATTTTCACAGGCTTAATAGTGATAGAATAACTTCTATCTAAACCAAATTTCCCTTACCATTTTGCTTTGCATTTTAAAGTTCCACCCTTAATTTCCCATTTCAGTTTCCACTAAGAAGGAGCTTAAATGTCAGAAATGAGATTCCCAAGAGCACCATACTTTGGATACTTCTATACCTTGCTACATTATATCAATTGTTCCTTGGCAGGCGACTGAATATGCCTTGAACTGTGGGGTGAGAGTTATTTTTCATAGCATGTTTGCTGGATGATTACATAATCAAATATTGTCTAGATGTGAAGTCTGACTGGTTTTAAAGAGATTTAGGCTTTCTCTCTTGTCTTCCACCTTCTTAAGCTGCCATCAGCAGAGAAGCAATAAACAGATCATTAGCACTGATGATGTCATAATGGATAATGGGAAAATCATTAATTTTCATAATATCATCATCAATTATAGCTAGCATTGAAATGCAGCAGGGCTGACTTTATCTTATTAAATGAAGCAAATGCTTTGGAATATTAATTAACAAAATCAATCTCAATGAATGAGTGTCTGTAAAAATTGATGCCTTAAAATTTTTCATCATGCAAAAAAAAGTTTGGTAGCTTGAGATGTTATTAATATTATCTTATGCTTACACTTTATGTCCCATCAGTCCTTCAATAATTACTAGAAAATTCTAGAAAAGGGTTTTCATATTATTCAATCTCCACTTGCACGGTCAAAATGAGATAATGATGGCCAATTACACTACATTATGGATTCATGGGGATTTTTCACAGATGAACATCTAAAAACAGCTGTCTACATAAGACACTGAAGACTTTCTTGGTATGTAAGAGTGATTTAATGGAGGAAATAGGAAGCCTTCCCTTTGGATTCCACACAGTATATACACTTTTACCAAAGGCAAAAATTTGTCCACACTTATTATGCAATATTGTGCTCCAGGTACTACATTAAACACCTTTGCTCTGACATTGGTAACTTGATGAGATTATTTATCATTGCAAAGACTCTAATGAGTCCATAGCAACTTCGATATTATATATCAGCATTCATAATTCCAAGTTTGTTGAAGTGGAAACAAGTCCTGAAAGAGTTTAAAGTAGTTTATGTGGTCCCAGGTAATCAATTCTAATCTGCTTTTATATTGCAAAGAGATAACTTATTAAAAAATAAAATATGTGTTGATGGGGGTACATCTTTGATCTGTCCACTCAACATATGTTTGTCAGTCATAGCCCTGATAAATGCAAGTTGGCTCATTCATTTTGATGTTTAATAACTGACTCTAGAACTCTCAAAAGGTGCAACTGCATTTCCTTTTAGAAGTTAGAGTAGCCTAGCACTTCATAGGTAGCTCTGCAAATGTAGGCAAGTTGTTTTATCATTCTAGACATTAGCTTTCTCATATTAGGATGTGGCTGATAATAAGTTCCAATCCTAGGTTGATTGGAATGTTCAAATGAGATGACCCTGTCTGACCTTTCAAGTTACTTAAAATATAGAAAAAAATGTTATTTTGTTATTAGCATGTTGATTCTAATGAATAAACCCATACTTAGAAAGATATAATAAGACATTTATTTGAACTTAAAATACTCAATTAATTAGTTGGTAACTTGGTGGCATTCAGGCCACCAAGTTTTCTGTAATTGGTTTTCTATAGAGAAAACCAATTCCTTGGGAAATAGCAAATGTCAGATTACTAATGTGGAAGTGACCAGGGAACAGTTACAAAATGGTCTACCACCAAACAAGGGTGGGTAAGAAATACAGATTCCGTACTGTACCTATGTTAATGGCTTATGTGATTGTAAGCTGAAAATTTAATTTAGCATCATTCTACATTTCTCATGAGGGGTGATTTTATTTGTCTGTGTCATCGTGAAACAGCAAGCTACTGAAGGAATTTGTACATGGGGATGAAGTTAGCAGGAGGTTTATTTAAATACCTTGGGCTACAGATGTAGATATTCTTGTTTTCATGTCCAGAGTTTAAAGGATCCAGTGCATAAGTAGTTTTCAATCTCCCACTTTACCAAGAAAATTGCTGTGGAAGTAATATTCTCTGCTTTATTATTAATGCTGCATTGATTTGTTTTCTCAGAGTCCACGCACCAAAAATCCATTAAGAAATATGTGCAGGAAAGTCACAGATAAAGCTTGCAGTTTAAAACAAAAGAAAACTTGCACCGCTAGATCTCGTTAATCTTTCCAATTTAATTTCCTTCCCTTTAAAGGGGAGAATGTGAAGAATGGATTACCACTTGAGCAAAACAACATAAACAGCAGTGGTGTTAATGGTGTCTTTTATTTAGGGCTTGCCTTTTGGTGTACAAGGGACGTGGATTTTTACATATCTGTCATAATCCACCCAGTATACCCTCAGAGTGTATTTGATTATTCTTTTTTGACAAGCAAGGAAAGAACATTAGTAAATGTCTTTGGTTACCTTTTCTCTAAAAGATATCAAACTAAGGGAACATCTGTCTCCAGTTCCTTTCCGCTTTGTTTTGCTGCTTACCGTTAAGATGATAATCCCATTGGTATAATTTTCTGCCATTCCCCTTGACTTCTCATAACTGCCACTGTGGTGTTATGATGGGCACCACTGGTCATGGTTTCAGCCCGGGGGATGTCAGTGACATTTACAAGTACAAAAGGGGAAAAGGCACACATATATTAGCCTGGCCAAGTCATAATGCCTAACAGGGAAAACTCAGCTGGGAAGTCAGGAAGGGTAAATGCCACCATGATATCTAAATTTGCAGATGGATGGGGAGACAGCTAGGACAGACACAAAATCTAGCCTCTCTATCCTAGGACAAAGGTGAAGACTGGCTAGGCTTCCATCCACATCCTTCTTTGCAGCCCTGTAAAACCAGGAACCAAATACATCCTTTTTAGAATTTGTTAAGAATTAAGATAGTAGGAGCACTCATGACAGAATCCCGCCCCCTTCTTGACTGCATACATTGAAGAGGCCCGAGGGACACTCGGCAACACATGGTAAGAATAGAATGAATTCCAGAAAGATGCTGGGTGATGTCCCAGGCTCTGGGCCAGAGGAAAATCAAGCTATTTCCCTATTTCAGTTCTGAAATTAATGATAGTGGTTCGTGGGTGATGCTCACAAATGTGTGATCTCACCTTAGACCATGGAAAAATGTAGCTCATCTACTTTATTCCAGTTTATAACGCTCTGATTCTTCAGTAACTTTGGGATCCATTCTCTTTTCTGTACCTTTTCAACGATTTCTATGTGGAGAGCTGGTACCTTGAATATAACAGTTCTGTTTCTAATATTGTATCCTAGTTTTTCCATAATTGATGGATCTTTTTCTTACTTAAATAGACAGGATCATGGTATAATAATGCAGGTTTCCTGATCTCAGGGGCTCTGGGCACTTCCTGTTCTGTGGTGTGTAACATGCACGGCTGCAGATGAATTTGCTCATCCTGGATCTTGCAGAGCAGAGCTTGTCCTCCAGGATTTGGTGGAGTTGGATGACCCAAAGAATCCTTGTAAGAGGAAAAGGAGGCAGCCAAGCGTAAGTCACAGAGGCATTTGAAAATGCTAAACTACTGTGGGTGCTGATGGAAAAGAGGGTCATCTCCCATAGAATTCAGGAGCTTCCTTGAAACTGAGTGTGATAAAGGAGGAGATTATGTCCTGGTGGTTTTAGAAGGAATGCAGCCCGCTGACATCTTGATTGTAGCTCAAGAGGACCTGTTCTACATTTCTGATTGTCAGGATTAAGGCACAACAAATTGATTCTGATTTAAAGGCAGTGATTTTTATATTAATATGTGACAACACCAGTAGGAAACCATATACTCACTCAAATAAATTACAAGGAAATTAGGAGAATCTCAGGGCATCTCTAGCTATTTCCTTACTGGTACTTAGAATATTACAGGGTGGGAGTGTTCTCTAACTAGAGATAGAGATAAAGGTACAGCATCCAACATGGCCATCAGAAGTGATCATGAAAGATTAAGGAAGATACATCTCCCTGTAAAATTCATCTAGATTACCTAAGCGGTAAGGATGTAGGAACTGAATTATCATGGTACTGATTTTTATATACCAGCTTCAGCTGGTGCATGTTTATTACACATTAAACCATGTCTTGGAGGAGAACCTTGTTAAATGTCATCAAAAGTCATCTAAGAATACTAGCCCAATACAGGGAAAAATACCAAGGACAAGCCTGGACTATTTGGGAAAACTATGTTTGTTGGATAATAGAAAACTACCAGCCACAGGGTTCATCCTAGATGCAGTGACTAATGGTAAGGATGTGCCAAGCACAAAGCGGGGAGTTGTGAGTGTGGGAATGGCACCGGATGCTAGCGCATCATCCATCTCCTTTCCAGAGAACATTAAGAGGGAAAAGATCTTGCTCACTCAACTTTTTAGTTCTTCTATTCTTTTCTCCCTGAAAATAATATAGAAGTGGCTTACATTTTATTATTGTTATTAATATTACATGGAACTATTATTGCTGCGGTAATAAAAAAAAAGAATATTTTGTGCTTATAATCGCTCTTTTTAGGACAAGAAGAAGCCTCTTTCAAAGTCCCGAGCAAAGCACTAGCATCTTCATTTTATGACTGTAATTAGCACATTTGTCCAGGCTGTCATCAATGATAATCAACATAATAATAACTCCTTGTTTATGTACCCATATACATTTTACCAAGCACTGTTCTTTTTTTATAATATTTACCATCTCCCTGAATTTTGTGGCCAGTTTTTGAAGAGAAGCAAGGCAGAGAGGGATGACCCGTGTTCTTCCTCCTCCTCCCCCCTCCTCCCATTTCTCCCCCTCCTATTCTGATCCCTCCTCCTTCTGTTCCTCCTTCCATTCCTCTGCCTCCCCATTATCCTCCCTCCCTCCTCCCTCCTTTCCCTCTCCCTTCCTCCTTCCCTCCCTCCTCCCTTTCTCCCGTTCTTCCTTCCTTCTTTTCTTCCTTCTTTCCTTCCTTCTTTTTATTCCTTCTTTCCTTCCTTCCTTCTTTACTTATCTGCCTCCTCCTCTTCCTTTTCTTTCACTTCTTTTTCCTCCTTCTTAAGGAAATCTCAAAAATGCTCGCTTTTAGAACAGAAAGATCTCATTTAGACATTGTCTTCTCAAGGCTGTTTCTGGAAAAGTAATCCTATTCTTGATGCTTTCCTGCTTATTGTCTCTTTCAATTTCTTACCAAATAACGTTCCTTTCTTAGTGAATTTGTGATGAGGAGGAATGTCCATAGTAGAAATTGGCAGCTGAAATGTCAAACATTGTCTACTCATTTACTTACACAAAGCAAGAAGGTGTAAATGATTTATATAGCTCCTCTACTGAAGCAGAGGTTTCCAAAGAGGTTGATAAAACAGTATCATAATGTGAGTAACAGAGAATCCAAACCCATCCATGAATTAAGGTCATGTTCTTACTTTGACTAGACTATTTTTGCAAGCAGAAACTTAGCAGTAAAGCACAAATTCAATTGGACGTGGTTTAGAATCTTGGTTTCACTTTTCACTATCAAATTAATGTATCAGATTTTCCAAGAGCTGATAAAGAGGGATTAATGACATCACTTTATTCTCCAGTTAGTAATTTCTTAAGCTTTTATGTCATACTGTACCAAAATTGTCCTATCTGTAATAATTTCATGTAGTAACATAACAAAAAATGACATCATCTGGGTTGGTAGAGTGGCTCAAGTCGTACAGCTGTCTTACAAGCTCAAGGCCCTGAGTTCAAAACCAAGTACTGCACATATATTATATATATATGCAAATACAAATATATGTCTCTATATGCAATATATATAGATATCTATATATATAGATATCTATATATATACGCAAAGTGTTATGAAGTCACCTGGTCCGTTCAGCAATTTGATTTCAGTACTTTGGGGGTTTGACTTGGTAAGTGGATTTAGTTGTTTGCTGTTTCCCAGATGCAGGATGTGTTTTGGTACCTCAGTGGTATGTCTCATTTACAGATGTAACAGAGGCTTGGCAGAAGCTTGCCAGAAGCCCAGGGAAGACACTTGATTTTGCAGTTGCAGAACCCACTTGATTTCTCTAATCACAATTAGGACCATCTACGGAGAAAAAAAAGAAAAAGAAAAGAGAAGAAAGAGGAGGAAGCGGGAACATGGGCACAGCAGGGCCGCCAAGAGTTCACCTCACTGCTTATAAACCTTAATTAAACCTAATTTGTAAATCTTAATTGAACCTCATGTACAAGCATTAATGAAGCAGTATAATAACATTGCTCTCCCAACAAGACGACCCACTAATACTAAATACTTATATTCCTGGAAAATGCACTTGTGTGGGCCTCATCAAACCATAATGAGGAAGTAGATAAACAATTAATCTCATTAATTGCAATCAAAGGACAAAAAGTACAAACTGGTTGCCTAGAGAAATCAACTTAGACAGAATTCTTCACAAACAGATATGGTGCTAATGAAGTGAGATATGGGAACATCTGAGAAATTCAGAACCTCGCCGGAATGTCAGGAGAAGGGCTCCAAACAAGAGTCGGCAACTTCATTGTGTATAGAATCTGGCTCTTTCCAGATCACCATTCTCTCAAGCATTTACTCACTGATTTTTGCCTTCTACAAGTGTTCCTTAAATTCCTACTCAATAATTTCTGTAGTATGCTTAGAAATGAAGAGCTGACATAAAGGAGACATATTTCTCATGAAGAAAGAAGGATAATTACGGTATACTTACTGGATCCTTTGTGTAATATATATATATATATATATATATATATATATATATATATATATATACATAATGTTTTTCATGGTCATTCCTTTTCTAACAGTGCTTACACATTCAGAACCTGCAGTCTAACACTGTACTTAGGGTCCATCATGAGTTGGATCTTGCTTGATCTTAAACCTTAACAACTTGATTCATCAAGCAAGCATGCTTACAGATGTACCTCACTCTTTGTCCATGATACAGATAGATAGATAGATAGATAGATAGATAGATAGATAGATAGATAGATAGATAGATAGAAGATCATGGACATTGTGACTTCTTCTATTTATTGTTCTAACTAATAAATCCTCCTAGGTCTGTCTCTGGTCCATATCTGTCTTAATGGAGCATAATTACTTGTTTGGACATTTGTACATTCACCATAGGGTGCATGCATACATTGAAGAGTTCGTGAGATTTATCTGTGCATCACTGGCAGCATAACTCATGGAAAAATCATGCCAGTGGAATGTTTGAATAACACTCAACAAGTCTGACACTCACATGATTGACAAGGCTGTTTCCCCAGCACTTACACTCCCCTGAAACTACAGACAAAATGCCCATAGACAGACATCTGGACAGAGACCTTTTTCAGCCATGTTCTGTGTTTCCAGTCATCAGACGCAATGATGTAGATGAGCAGAAAACAATGGTGCAGACTGTGGGTCGAGCGGAAGGGTCCTCTGACTGGGCGTGAGGCTCTATGCAGTAGGTTCCCATGTCTGAACTTTCTGGAAGGTCTGGAACAGAGGGCTGCAGGTTGAACTGAAAAGCATACACAGCAGCTGCTTCTCGGGGAACTTGGGTCACCCCACTTTCTTTTCTCACAAAAGAAGAGTCTTTGTGGCTGCTTCAACGAGGCCAAAGTTGGCTGTGGAAGCTGGTTATTTATCTCACTCTCTGGACAGGACTGAGCAATGATGATCCAGCATGTTCTTATTGACTTTGAAATTAAATAAGAAGATATCTCTGAGCAGTCCTCATAGTTCCCTTGTTCAATATAGGGTGTAAGATCCAAGCTAAACTAATGGGGTTCTGTAGTGTTCTAGGTATTCTAAGGAAACAGCCTATGGGGAGCCATCATGGTGGCCTATGGAAGGTCTGTCTGTTTGTGCTGAAACACCCAAATGCCTGTTAACAGCACAGAACACTACTTCCCTGAACTACTTTATGATGCAAATTTTCCTGTAGAGAAAGAAGACATAGCTGATCAAGTTTGCCTGCAATTGTTCATTCACTGATTGAAGTTGAAATGGTAAAGTGAAGAGACTATAAAACAGTATCATAGGAGAATCTGGCAAATCATAAGCAATCATTCAAATGATCAGCCCAAGACCAGAGAGAGACGGAAGCTGTGTCCTGAGGGATGGAATCTTCTGCTGGGTGGCTGTGGGCAGGCAGGTCCTCCCTGTGCACCCCTCACCGCAGGGTCTGGCCATTGGGGCTGTGCTCCTGGAAAGGCCGCTATACACTTCCTAAACCTTATTTCCATCTGCTAGCGGCCAATATCTACTTAACCATGGGATCATGCTTTAATGAAGTTCTCAGATCATGCTTTAATGAAGTTCTCATGTGTTGTGTCCTCTAAGTGCACAAAAGCATCCTCTGGGGAAATTATTATTTTATCTCTAATTTACATATGAAACACAGAAATAGAGATAGCCAGGTTGTTGTTGTTGTTCAAGATCACACACTCACGAAGCATGAATTTATACCCAAATTCAGACATCCAATTATAGACTTTTGTTTCTTAACATGGAAACTATACTGCTTTAAAATAAACAGTGAAAAGAAAAACAGAAATGACCAATGTTAGTATTCACGGCTGTTATATGTATTTTCCAACATTTGGAAGTTATGCTTGAGTATATTTAAAATGTCTTCCATTTTTGCTTATTACATTTGTGTCTGCTATTGTACATAAATATTTGCAGCATGTTTATAAAAGGAATCTTTTGCAAACCTCATCCATAGATGTCAAGATCAATTTCTCTTTTTATTGTCCAGCAAATCATATTTTTGCTATTATTTTCTATATTTATTTTTATTTTATCTTATTTTATTAATATTTTTATTGTCATTAAGTAGTTGTCCAAAGGAGTTGCCATTCAAAAGCAGCTTATGAATAGAATGCGTCTTGATCAATGGAGTGGAAGTCACCGTACTTCAATTTTTTTGAGACATTTCATTGCTTTACTTGAAAAACTGTTGTTGGACTTTCAATGCCAGGAAATGATTTACTTATGCAATCATGTGATATTTTTCAGTGTTGTGGGGGTTTTATTTTGATGTCTTTGGGAAAACCAAGATCAACTTCTATTCTGCATGTAGAGAAGCACTACTTATAGAGACTTCCTGAGCCCTTTACTGAAAATCTTATGGGTTCAACATGATCTCTCCACTGCAACTGGGAGGAATTCCCATACTTTGCAGCATAAGCATTGGGAATGGCTGCTCTTACAGTTCTCCGGACTGCCATTCACACATCGTTCATCCCTGATCCCTGATAATGACTCTTTAATGTGTTCCTGCCCATTCCTCTTGGTGGAGATGGTTTATTTGGAGATGTTGGAGTGAAGCACTAGAATCCTCATCTGTGACTCTTCTTGGTAATGGATCGGGGTTCTGACGAGAACCTGAAGAATTGGTGTTCAGAGCGCATGGGTTCTGTTCACTCCATTTGTGTCCATTGTGAGATAGCGGGGATCTACTTGGCATTTTGGTCTTGTGCTGGATTATACATTGGGACTCAATGGCAGGGGAGGGTTGGACTGTCTATCGTATCTTATTTTCTGGGGCCCTAAATATCAAAACCCAGATGTTAGGGAATGGGGTGAGTTTGGCCAGTGCATCCCATGTGCACATATGGAACTGTCACAATGACACCAATGAATGCTCCACAAATGCACTAAAACAATTATTAATTCAAACAATTACCCAAGACTGTTTAGTTTGTAATTGAAATTATCATATATAATATTCCAAATTCTAAATAAAGCAAAAGATCCCCAATTTGTTTGTTTTACCTGCTCTTCTCCATTTTACAAGTCTAACTCATCTCATTCTTACTTGAGAAGAAACAGGAATTCCATGACATTATAATTGGTTTCTCATGAGCTAGTACTTGAAGTATCATTCTGAAATGTCTGTCCACTGGATAGGGGTGCAGAGCAAGTAGTAGGGTCCCACAGCTAGTGGACAAACAGGACTTCTTGAAAGAAGTAGGTTTTGAGTCAGGTCTCAAAATCCAGATGAGATTTCAAATATTCTTAACACTCCCTTAGTTTAATCAGCATGCCAAGTTTAATGAGACCATAAATGACTGATTGAAATTGCTTAACTTAATGAAGCCTTTATAATAACCCTAATTCAGTTTATTTGGCATCTATCACTCCTAGATGAATGGCTAATTCTCTTTCTACTAAAATAGTCATAATAAAATAGAGGAAGCTGTAACAGACATCATTGTATTCTTTTAATCGTCTACTTTTCTTAGTGGGGATACTGAATCCATTCAAATAGTTCTATAAAAATGTATCCTTTTGTAATTTCAAAATTGAATTTCCCTGATAACACAACTGGAAACATTAGATGTTCTGGTAAATAAATGGAAACAGACCCCAATTCCAACTCAACTTCTCATGGAAAGCAATACTCCTTGCTCTTTGGAGATAACCAATGGATAGATTGATTTTCTCTTGGTCAGTCTCCCCTGATAGGAGTTCACCAGACAGGAAGTTGAGAACTTCTGCCCATGGTATAACAGTGAAGACTCTTTTCTCAGTTCTATTTTCAGAAGTTACGACTATCTTACATTTTCTACAAGAAAGGCCAAGGGAAGCAGATGTAAAATTACTATAGAATGTAAAAGTAAACGCTACCTGTTCCGGCTTCCAAGTGGTAGCTTTCTTATCTTACACGGGATGAGAAAATTCCTGTCCAGGAGCTTTCCACATTGCTCAAAGCATCTGATTTTCTTTCATTCTTTTTATGCCTTTAACAAGTCTTGAGATTATCTTCACCATACTACACTGTTGCTACAAAAAAAAGCATGTGCTCAGACACCTGAACATGGTGCCCCAGGAACATGGCCTTTGCAGGAGTGAAGACTAAAAGAAAGATGGGAAATAAGCTCACAGACAGCATGAAACTCACGAGGCATTTTGCTAAACACTTAAACATGCAGCACTTCAATTAAACATTAAACTTTTTAAATACATTTTTATTGTGAAAATACTGTACAGAGGGGTTACAGTTACATGAGCAAGGAGTACATTTTTAAGGTTCATCCTCCTGACTGAAGAGTAAGGTGATCTGCCTGATGCCTTCTGAACAGTGAACAGCATCACTCACTGGGAGTGACTCACATCCGATTCTCAAACACCACGTGACAATCTACGCCTAGAGTGCCCCAGCATCATGTCCCTACCAGCAACCTCATTTCTTAGTGTTTCTAGAAAAGACATGCCCATTCTTGATGACCTCTACTCATCTACTGTTGGTTGAAAGCCTACAAAAGTCCTACATGAGAGTACACATCTCAGGTGTGTGGAAAATAAATCCCAGACTCTGTGTCTCATAACCGCATGAACCAGGAGAAAGTACAGGAATAAGGGTAATAGTTTGCCTCAGCACATGAGAGATGAGGATCCTACAGGGCCAGTAAAAAGAAGACCTTAGCTCAGCCTGCTGTGATTGAGTTGGTGCCAGTAAGCAGGTGAAGTTGTACCTTGACTTTAAATAGGAGTTTCATAAGCAAGTGGCAACAGGAAGACAACCCTAAACACAGAAGTGTCCCATGTTGGAAGAAGTGTGAACATTTCCTGTTTCACATATTGTGGCTCATTTTAGTGGGGCTCAAGGATTAGACTGGAGGTCAAAGGAAAGCAGTGTGGTAGGATGGGCCCACGAAGGGGTACAGGTTGAGCTGGTTCAAGATGCGAGCTCAGGCTGATGCTTCCTTTGTTCTTTCTTGATTTCTCCATACGGACAGTTTTGACTTAGTTTCCAGGATGACACAAATATCAAATGAGCACTCTTTTTCTGAGTGTCTCCTTTATGTGATAGGCATGGTCTGCTTATTACCTAGAGCACCCATCTGCTCTCCTTGATTTCTTTTTTCTAAAGAAAGCAAAGGTTACGTCCTGGTCAACTCTTCTGTAGATCCTGCTACAGTCATACGTTTGGTGTAGGGTGGACGTTTGATGGCTCTTTGTTCAACTCACTAGTGGATGGATTGCCTCTGTGCAACATGGAAACGTAGCAAAGTGTTCCAACTTCTGCTCTGGCCTTTACTATTGTTTAGTGGACTCACAGGCTAATTGTGCATTTTCCTCTCACCTGTCTTCCTCCTTAGTAAATATTCTTAGAAACTTTGTTTTGTAGCGAGTTTGTGATTTAACCACATTTAATTTGGCTATGATCTGGCCCATTTCTAATCCTTCAAACTCCATTTGTATTACATCTGTACTCATTCTGTTTCTTGCTGCATCTTACAATTTAGTGTAATTTGTGAATTGCATTAACACACTATTTATTCCCACTTTGAAATCTGATGGAGTCTGCCTCCTTTCGTGTAGCTTATCACCAAGAATAAGGTAGATGCCTACAAAATTAAATATGCCAGTGCTATTTAATTTGAAAAGGTTATAAATGCAAAGAAAGAATAATAGGACTGAACTTAATAGATTTTGAGAAAAAAAGGTGCTTCTAATATGCTGGAGGAAAACAGATAAATGTGCACAGAGAATATAAAGTAATGGGGAAATAGTCATTCAGAAGAAAATTATAGAAATGTTAATAGATAATGCAGAACTTATATGAACAAAAATAATAACACACATACTAGGACACTAGAGGATTGGAGCTGAAAGTTGCTGTTTAAAATTTTTTTCTCTAGGTAAGGAGAAAAACGCTGGAGGGATTTGGCCTACGGCATACTTCTGGCAGCTGCAAAGCAAATCCCAGAAGCCAGGTTGCTGCTGCTTCTCATTAGCTGCTCTACCTTCTGAAGCTCTGGCCTGTTATATATAATGCCTATAGCTTATAAATGATTGGCACATCTATATTTTCTTTATATATATTTGTTAAAATAGAATCTGTTTTTCTCATTTTGCATATATGTCACATGAAAAGATCCCGAGTCTCAGGGTATCTAAGTTCAGTGGAAGTGCGGGCGTCTACTGACTGGGATGTCAGATCTGAACTTGTGTTGTTTTCCTTACTCCCAAGTCATCCATTTTTCAAATGTGTCACACTGATCCCTGCTCACTATGACTGCCAAGTTACACTGCTGTGAACGTGTGTTCCAGGAAGCAGGGGAATCGCCACAGCTGCTCTACCCACAAGGGGAAAGAGTTGTAGAAAACTTCTCACTGGTTACATTCTGGAGGATGAGGAGATATGAATAAAAGACTCCAACAACCAGGAATCATCCTTTGGTTTTATGTCTGCTCCTAGTGACTATTATTCTCATGCCAATCAAGCAGACCCTAAACAGACTGGACATCTTCCCTGGGGCAGACATGTTTGTTGCCATTGCCGTTTTCCCGGATCAAAACAAAAGATCAAGCCATTTCCTGATAGTCAGAAAGGTACGTGGAGACAGTCCATTTCCTTCCAGCCTTGGCTTCTCGCATGTTTGTGTAAGCATCCGATTCTGGGAACCAGAAGGCCAGGTCAATAGCACAAGCACATAGATTTGAGTTTCTGGAACAGCTACAGAAATAGCTGACCAAAGAGAGCATCCTCTAAATAGGGTGTAGATAAAATAAGATGGGGTGTGTCAGCATTGATCAGAAATAGGTATTCCTTTGAAATATCTTTCGGTTCAGGTTCTATGTCAGCACTATCTATCTTTACTAGCACTTTATAAATATGTGCATTCAGTGCAGATTCAGTAGTTAGGCATAGAAAATGAGGATATGCCACTCTTGCAAATACAATAGCAATGGAAACAAAGAGCACATATCTGAATATTAATTATCTCCATATTTCAAAAGTGAGAAACTTTAATACACACACATGCCAAACATTCACACTGCCAGGTATGTATGTATTAAAAAATAATTTATGCAGAAAATTTTAATTAAAGGAATATTTGATGCCCTTGAAGAAAATAGTGAGTTCTCTTACCAATTTCTAACCCTTTATTTGAAGTGTTGTTTTGAGCTGGCCACTCTATTTTTCTGACTCTCTTTAGTCAAACTAAAAAGAAACAACATCTGTCTTATTCCAGCAAGGAATTGTTGTAAGTGCTATTATAATTTGAGACTATAAAAGGTGTTTGGAAAATGTAGGAATGTGTCAAAAGTCCAAGTCTGTAAATGGAAACAAAAGTAACTATCACAGGATCCCTTGTTTTGGAAGAGAATGAAAGCCAGAGATTTCGAAGCATTGTTTATCTTTCAAAAGTGGTTGTTGAGACCATTACAGTGTTCCAGTTTCTATAATCTCTAAACTTAGAATAGCACAAGATCACCCGAGTTCAGGGCATGACAGATGAGATTGGGCAAGGAAATATTTATTCTAAAAAAAACTCCAAGCTACCAAATAGAAAAGAAGAATAAATTATATATTTAAGAAAGAAGGCGCACAGAGATAGAAATGTTGGAAAGGCGAGTGTCTCTCAGAGACTCAGGACCTGGCTTGCAGTCAGGTGAGAGCCTATGTTGGCCCTCAGAGGTGAAAGAGGAGCTGTAGGGTGAATCTCAGACTCATCCACCAAGACGGCAGCCTGGTGCCCGGGAGCTGGGAGAGCACAGACTCTGGAAGAAGGGGTCAGGGGCTGGGCCGTCTATGCGCTTGTGGGGGTGCTGATTGCTTAGTAGCTAGGCTTTGTGAAAGGTTGACTAATGCTCTCTTGTTTTCAAACATGTCCAACTGTTAAACAGGGGAACCTCTAAGCCAGTTACCTCACAGCACACAACAGACTTTGAAGGTGGGGATAAGATTTGATACTAAGATGGAAAGAACATTCTGGATGCTTCTAGACTGGATCTATCAATCCCAGAATCCTTACCGAGAGAGGCAGGAGGTCAGTGGCCAAGAGGTGATGGGCGGTGGGGGGTGGCTAGAGAATTTCCCTCTGGAATAGGAAGCGTGGGGGGCCTCTGGCTGGGAGAGGTAAGAACCGCCCTCCAAACCTGGCCCACAGCCCAAATACCAGTGCACAAGACCCATGCCAGAATTCTGACCCCCCAAAGCCCGAAGGCAAGACCCCGTGGGGATTTAAGCCATTAAATGTACAATCATTGACTACAGAAGCAATAGGAAACCCGGGCAGGCAAATCAGCCCATTAAAACTCTTAATTCCATTTCTAAGGGTGTTTCCTGGGTACTTAACAGATTTGCAGAGGAACAAAAGGTAAGAGGAGAATAACTTTTTATTTATACATATTTATTTATGTGTACTTTTAAAATTTAAAATTATTATCTTTAAGAAGATGCACAAAGGAATGACCATTTACCAAAGCAGTTTATGAATACAATCCATCTTGATCGATGCCACCCCTTTCAACAGTCTCACCCATCCCTCTCCTACCCATCCCGCCCTCACTCTTCTTAATTTTATAGGAAAGATATTGGATTCTTGTCTCATTTTCTCCCTCTTCTTAAAAAAATAAAGAAGAAAGGCCAACACGAAGAGTATTTTCATCACTTCAAAGTGTCATTAACAACCCACTAGACCTCCCATTCTCTGAATAATCCCATTCACCTAACTACATAAAATATACTTGTTAATGTTGAATTAAAAAATCTTAGATTTAGGCACAAAAAATAAGGCATTGTTTTGCTTGCAAAAGTGAGTATTGTCATTGAGAAGAAACATTTTGAACACAAGACTATGGAACATAAAACACTTCAGAAGTATAGCAGGTCATACACAAAATAACTTTCCTTCGGCAGAAATGGAGGTCAAAACCAAACGTCATTTGAAGCCCACGTGGAGTTAATAACAAGAAAACACAGCATCTTCTGGCAATCTAGTTATTCTTTCCTGCTCTGTTTCATTTGCAGAGTTTCCTTTGGTGTTTTGTGGTTGGACATTTATCATCACAGACCATTTTCTATAGAGTTTTCCAGAAAGTTCATAGACCTCTCCTCTTCTCTGGCAGCTGTTTCCACCGATACAAGTCTTGTCCACAAACAATGGGAGAAGGGCAGGTATTTGACCATAGAAGGGCTTGCATTTCTCTCCTGTGAACGTCTGGACTCTAATCTAGCAGTATATTTGCCACTTCTAGGTAGATCAAGAATGGGTAATAAAACAAAACCTTTAGTTGTTAACTAAATTGAAGTATACATTCCTATACATTGCCACCACCCCCAACCAGAAAGTTCAACAAAATGTTTTGGAGATCACAGCAATATTGCAAGACCTAGGATGAACATCTTTCCTGCACAAGTTCCTATGATAGAATGCAAAAGAAAGGTTCAGAGACATTTACAAAGTTTTCTGAAAGACTAGTTACTATGAATTACATACATGTGTAGATGTTCTGGAAATAACCCCAAATGAGTAATAAAACATGACTATTTTTATGAATTCCGGCCCTTCTTTTGCTGATCTGATCTATTAAATGGTTTGCATCGTTCTTTATGGTGTTTGCAAATCCTTGTAACAGAAGCCAGAACTCAGTATGTAAAATTGTATGCAGGATAAGACCCTATTTTTATAAAACTGACCTATGACTAGAAAAAAGTTTCATGGTGATGATGTGCTTGTGTCCTCCTCAGTATTTATCTTCTTGTTCATGTGTTTCCATATTTGGTATTTTAGCTACATTTCCAAGGTACCGACATTCTTTTCTCTTACAAACTGGAAATTGAGAAATGATTCTTAGAAGCTCGGTGCTCTGTCCAATCGATTTAACCACATTACTGCGTTCAAATCCCCCGGTGTGGCTGTATTCTCCTTGCTACTCCCCAGCTCAGCCTCGGACTTCTCCCCAGTACTCCAGGGGTACTAACACACGAACTGCAGCATCATGCAAGCACCCTCTTTCAAAACCTCCACTAACGCTTCGAAAAATAGTAAAATCCTTGGCCCTGCCATTAGGCAGTGTCCTCTCAATTTCGACTTCTATTGCCTCTGACCCTACCTGTTCCATGAGATCGTCCAACTTCCTTTATCTCCAGCAGCGTGTCCGTGATCCCAGCAATCGTGGGGCGCTAGGTTCCTGCAGCCTGTCCGATTTGGACACTTGCACTCCAGCGATCATCGCCCACAGAGTCCTCCCATTCTCTTGAGCCGTTCTGTTCCTCTCTCTGGATACACTCGCACCTGTCCCACTTCAGAACAGACCCTAGTTCTAGCAAAACCACCTTGACCAGGCCTCTCGCTCTTCCACACACGTGCCATGTCCCCTTGCTCAGAATGTTCCATCTCTCAAATCCAAGGATGTCTGGTGCACAAAGGAAGTTTTCCAGCCCATGGCAACTTCCTCTTACTGAACTTCCATCCCGAGTGTTGGCTTCTATGACACGGGTTGCAAGCATTCTAATGGAGAAGAGTAAGTTATGACTTACTATGATGTAATCATAAGTTATGTCTTGCTGGCGTGGGATACCTTGGCCACTGCTGTGGGAAACACTGGGACGCACACCAATCACAGGCTCCCTCACCATTCCCACGCACTTAGTTCAGGCACGCCTTTAGGGCGTGTTGTGAAAGCGGTTTTTTCCTTCTGATCCCAGATATGGTCTGGGACTGCAGGTGTGACTCAAGTGGTATAGCACCTGCCCAGCCAGCACAAGAGGACCCCGAGTTCAAACACCAGAACTACTGTATGGAGAACAAACAACGTAGCTGGGCTTTTCCGGTTCAGCAGTTTTGTGTTCTTGCAGGCAAGCCACTACACAACTTTTCAAATCGGTTTTTCAAATTTTCTCTTTACACAGATTTTCCTCTGGGATCTTCATTCTAGTTACCAATTAGAATCGTGTTACTTTGTGGTTGGTTACTAAGTTTTGTTGTTGTTGTTGTTGTCTCCTTCTCTCGTTCAAAGACAAATCTTGTCTTTCCTAAATTCTCTGTCTCCTTTGGCACTTGGCCTGGTTTTTGCATTTCATTTCCTCTCCATACATTGTCCCTTGCATCTTGCTTCATAGCTCTCACCACACACCCTTCAGATGAGTTACATTATAAACAATCCCTCCATTTCACCTTACACAGATGGAGTCAGAAAAAAGGGCCAATTCCTGTTACGGTGATTACATTTTACAAGTTTATCTCTGAGAATTCCTTTCAGTTGATGTCTCACTTATAGACCACCTGGGTTTGAACTGGTGCTGTCTCAGTCATTGCTCTTTGGATTTTACCCAAAATCATATGGAATACTGGCTTGGTTTTACTTCTAGATAGAGATGTAACTTTTAATAGGCAAGATACTATGTCTCAGACATTGCTGTAACTGCAGCACTTAGGTTAACCTTGGTTCAGTAGAGAAAAATTAGAGGTTGGATGGGTAAGTCCTATATTATGCCAATATTAGATATCCATCAATGAGATAAACTGCAGGTGCTCAACTATTGCACTTGTAACTTTTTCTTCTAATATGGGCAAGGGATTTCCTTGCATGTACCAACCATTGGTGCCTTTGGCTCCCAAATTCATATCCTTGCAATATCTCTGATTGAAAATGCCTGGAAAATGAGTATGTTTCTGAACTGAGAGAAATATGGCCAGCCTCATAAAAAGATATGTTTAAGTATTGGAAGAATGAGGACAATGATAGCTAAACTAAATTTCAGTCTACCTAGTTGGAGTAGCTCTTAATTCAACAGCATGACCAATTCATCGTGATGACACCATCTACTGGGGTATTGTTGCCTTCTTGCCAAAAATTGATTAGAGGAGCTCTTTGTAAAAAATTATGATGACTGGAAGAAAGATGGCTGAATTTAATTTCATCTGTTGAGAAAATATGATCTTCTTTCCTAATGGAGCAGAACTTACAATGAGGAAAGAGGATTGGGTTAGTTGCATTCATTAGGAAGCTGGCCAAGTCACTAGAGTTATGGTTACTTGAGGTGAGATTTCATGGAAGGCTGGTCAGGTGAGCCGGGGTGTTACTGAGTGGATAGGAGGTAAGGTGTATTCAGTAGTGAATACAAAATAGACTCAAAGTAGTTTCTCTGCAGCTTTGGCACCTTTCTGTTAATAATTGAGTAGGAGTTGATCTGGGGACTCAAGCCTCACAAGCTCATCTGAAGGAGCCATTTCCTTTTCTCTCTTAATGAAAGGTCACCTATTAGAATCTAAAAGCCATGGATAACCTTAATGTACATGTGGTGTCAATAATTCAGTTCTGATGCAGTCGGTGTTTGAGGGAAGCTGAAAAAAAATTGACAGTGCTGAGCCAGGTTTGGTGGACATAGACTTTTATTCCCTCCTAAAAGCATTTAGAAGAGGCACTGGCACCGCCACCCGAATCAATCATTTTCAAAGGCAGCATGAGAAGCATGAAGTACAAAATCTGAAGAATTTCAGATCTGATGGAGTTCAGTGCATTTCGTAAACAGGTGGATTTTGAAAAAAAAAATGTATTACATCCAACCTCCTAAATTGTTGGAAAATTCAAGACATTTCTCTTTTTTCCTTTGTTTTCTTTCAGTCTTAGTGTTTTGAATTCTTGACCGTGAACTTGCCAGGCAGGTGCTCTGCCACTTGAGCCATGCCCTTGTTGCTTTTAGTATTTTTCAGACAGAGTTTTTGCCAGGGCAGACTTCAGATAGTGATCCTCCTACCTCTGCCTCCTGAAGAGCTGCATTACAGACATTCATCATATAAATCACTTGTTTGTTGACCTGGTGGTCTCACTAACTTTTCTCTCAGGCTGATTTTGAACTGTGGTTTTCCCTGTCTTTCATCTGAGTAGCTGTGATTGAAGGTGTGAGCCACTGGGCACAGCTAAGATACATCCCCATTGAGTACTGAAGTGGTAAGTTTATAACACGAAGCTGAAGCCCTAGGTCTACATGTACTTTTTGCTATTTGGGTGTGGAGTGTTATTTAAATTGATTTGTTTGTAAGGTACTGGGGTGCTCTACCACTTGACTCGTACCTCCATCTGACATTTTGCTAGTTAGCTGGAGATGACATTCCACAGGCTTCCCTGCTTATACTGGCTTTGGACTGTGATCCTCCATGTCTCAGCCTCCTGAGCAGTTAGGATTGCCATCAGTAGCCTTGGGGGGCCTTGCTCATTTTCTTCCATTTTAAATGATGGCATCCTTAAAGATCATTTAATACTGTGCATTAATATTTATATTATAGATTATATATTTATGTATCATTATATATAATTATATTTAGGGTGTGTGTGCGATGAGTTTGTAGTCAACAATGTCATTAACTCAGATTTCTTACTTGATTAAATAAGAATCGAGCCAAGGAGAAAGCAAACACACACTGGCCTACAGTTTCCTGAGTGATTTGGGGAACTTTTCCTTCCACGAGGGACCAGGCATTCACTTTGCAGTCTCAGAGCAACCACTGTTTCAGTTTCTATCAACTCTTTCTAAATGGTGGACTCATTTAGTATGTGTTTTTATGCTTCATTTCTTTCCTGTGTTTGTTTTTTTTCTAAATTCCTATTCGGCCTTGTAGGCACTGAGAATTTATTTTTCTTTAGCTCACTCTATTCTGTTGAGTGAATATGCCACAAATATTTTTATTCATTCTTCTGTCCGTGAACTTTTCAGCTAATTTTAGCTTTGGGGCTATGATGAATAACACATTTATAATGATTTGTGATTATTTTAATGAGTATTTTAATGTCTTCCTTACATACATAAGCATACAGTGTTGGGAATATATGATAGGTGTGGATTTAGCTGTATTCTAAAACAGAAGAGAATACTCAATACTGCCACTGATTATACTTGCCACTCATCATTGATTATGATTTACAATCTTTCTAGTTCATCTTCATTCTTGCCAAAACTTTGAATAGTCAGATTTTCCTACCATTGACTGTGAGTGTGAAAGTAGACTAGTAACCAACTGCACTTTAATTTTTAGTTCTAATGACTTTATTAATGACGTTGAACACCTTTTATGAGCTTAATGGTCATTCATATATCTTTTGGTTCCTATTTAAGTCTTTACTTCCCATGTTTAATTTAGTTGATTATCTTTTTATAGATGAATTGCAAGAGATCCTCATAAATTAATTATCTGAACTTTGTCTAAGACATATGCGTTGATATTATCTCCTGGCTGTGCATTGCATTTTCATTTTCAATGGTTTATTATTTTCCATTCATTTGTTGCATTTATTATGATCACGATATTAAGTTTATTTTAATGAGTTTCCCCTTTCTACTTTTCAATGATTTTAAGTTCACACAATAGTGCAGATCTCTATTTGTAGTTGCACACCCACATTTTGGTTAGCATCAACTGGTTGTCCATGGAGATTTCACTTTGCCATGTTCAGATATGAGTACAATGAACCTTAACCAGATTCTCCACTCCCTCCCTCCTCCCTCCCCCCTCCCCTGCCTCCCTCCCCCTCCCTCCCTCCTCACTCACTGCTCCCTACCTCCTCCCTCCCCCTCCCTCCCTCTTCCCTCCCCCTCCCACCCTTCTCCCTCCCCCCTCCTCCTTCACCCCTCCCTCACTCCTCACTCAGCCCACCCAACTCACCCCTGCCTTTACTTACTGTTAGATTTTTGTCATTCAACAAAGCAGTTTATGTGCACAGTGCATCTTTATCTGTGTCATCACTTCAACATCTTCACCCCTTCCACCCACCCCTTCCCTATAGTTCCCAATTCTATGGTACACAATGAATTCTTTTTTTTTTTTAGCGCAATGAATTCTTGCCTGCATTCTCTCCCCTTTCCCCTTCATTCTTCTCCCTGTGATCTGTTCACCCTCCCTTCCTCCTTTGCAAGTACCCAAGTCCTGGTACTTAATGTTGGGGGCTTTGACTTAGTCTTTTTAAAGAATTACACTATTTAAGCTCTCCATGGAGTCTATTACACTTGGGTTAATTCATTTGCAACCCCTTGCTTACAACCCCAGACAAACACAGGCTGCATGGCTTCCCTCATTTGTCGTAGCTAGAATGTACCTATACATCCACACGTACTAGGATTTAAACATCTTCAGCCTCCTTTGTCCTATTTGTTTGGCCTCAGTTGTACTAATACTCCAGACAGGACCTGTGTTACATTCTTTTACAGTCCTTTACATGTTTAGAATCCAAAGAGGCTAGCGTTTCACACAGCCAGATGCCTAACTGCAGTCAGACTGATCCCTTTGAGGGGGAGGGGCGCTTTGTGACTGCTGTGGTTTGAATGTGGTTTGGATAACCTTGAGATGTCAAGCTTTGACATTTAATCCCATTTTGGCATGCAAAGAGAATGGACATTTGATTTTATTATAGTGTTTAGGGATAAGGTTTTAGAAAGTGATTAGGTTTATATAAAGCCATCAGTTGAGCATTCATGGTGAAATTCTCTGCTTTATAAGAAGAGGGAGAGAAATCAGGAGACACAAATGTGTTCTCCTTGTCTCTTTCCATGAGATACCATTTACATCTGTCAGCATGAAGACCGTTATGAGGGGAGAGATTCCCCTCCAGACATCGAAAGTCCAATAATGGAAACACAAATAAGTTTACTTTCTTTGCAAATTAGCCTGCTGCCACCATTTGTTATAGCATCCACACAAACACTAATACATCCCCATGGAATATTTTATGTTTAATCCAAATAAATAGGGACGAACCTCTACTTAAGAAGAAAAATTAAACAATCAGAAACATAAAATTAACACAGGTACATACACTAATACACACACCGTAAAGTTGCTCCAGGGGCCTCATCAGCATAAAAAATGATGCACAATGTTTAATGTCTCTCATCGTGTGCCGGTCTACTTCTGTGGCCCTTCACTGGAAAGATTCCCATTAGTCACTTGATTTCAGTATGCCCTCACTGCAAGTTTATTTTCCCATTTGAAAATTAGTAAGTAATTAGTGGTAGCATATTTTTGAAGCTAGATAAACATTATCTTTCTCATCAGACTTTTATGAATGGGACCATAATAGCTCTTGTTTGGGCACATTCATTGATTATAAGATGGTTTCCAAATGGAAATTCTTGAAACTCCCATAATTTCTCCAACCATAAAATTCTTCCCTCTTGAATAGCAGCCTCCAAGGCTGTTACTTTTTCCTTGGGCTTCCTACTGATTATACTAATGATGCTTGACACCAGTGATGGATGTGAAATCCATCCAGCTTGCTATAATTCTTTACTGTAGCCACCTGGTCCTTCATCGTGGACTGCAGTGTGTATTTTAGGTTCTTTACTTTTAAAGCGCAATAATGTGAGGTCTTGACTCTTACTGAGATGCCCACGCAATATTTCCTGTGTTGTGGAGCCAGAAGTGCACATCCCCTAGCTCTGTACGGTACTCCGCATCTCTACCCAGCTCTCAGCCCTGCAGCAATGAGTCTTTATTAAACATCGAAAACTTGATCCTATGTGGTTATAGGCCAGTTCCTGTCCAATCACTTGTAGACAAGCATGCATCTGTGTCCTTAGCCACAGAGATGCATCAAGATACATCTAGATGAGCTGTATGTTGTACATTGCATAGGAAAACCTGTGTGTATGATTTTTGATTAATGATGGCTTAGTACTAGAGAGAAATCTGGATTAATGTGTATGGATACATTTACAGGCATTGAAAATTTAAATGAAATTTGTGTACTCCTTAAGGAATACCAAGGCCAGGCACATTGGCTCATGCCTATAATCCCAGTTACTCAGAAAGTAGTCATTGTGGAGGTATTTATTGCAGCCAGCCCGTGTAAAAAAAAAATGAGGCCTCATCTGGATGTGGTGGTGTGTGCCTACAATTCTGGCAATTTGAGAGGTATAGGAAGGAGGACTACGGTCCTAAACTGGCAAGACGTAGAGCAACGATACATGCTAAACTATCTGAAAAAAATACACAGGGCTGGAGGTATAGCTCAAGTAGCTGAGTGCTTGGTCCTGAGTTCAAATCACTTAGATTATGTGCATAGCAGTTCCATTTTCTATTTATTTCAGAGGAAATGCTTAGCTATAATTTAACTTCATATTTTTTTAAGCCAAGCCAGGCACTGGATAATCTTAACTATTCAGAAGGCTGAGGTCTGGAATTCAAAGACAACTCAGGCAGAAAAGTCCTTGGGACTCCAACTCCAATATAGCCAGCTAAAAGCTAGACTGGAAGAGAAGCTTAAGTGCTAGAGCACCAGCTGTAAGCAGGTGCGGAAGAACCCCAGATACTAACTGGAAATCACATGCCATTTTTGTTTCTTCTTGCTCTCCTCAGTGTCTCTCCTTTCAGAAGTTCATCATCACGGATCATCATGTCAAGAATAAGAAATACATCTTCCCAGAATGGAAACACATTCAAGATGTTGAACTCTGCTAGCTGAAACATCCAAAAATGGTGGTGCACTCAAATGAGCTGATTATAGAATTCTCAGATCTTCCAAAACCCAAGATCTGATAGAAGAGCCTAATATAGGTAAACTGGGTGGATCTGAGTTCTGCATCTCGGAGTTATGCCTTGATATCCCTCCACATTTTCTCACCTTGTGTTTTGAACTCTGATGAAGCTTGCCATGTAGGTGTCCTACCAGCCTCTCAGTACGTATGTCAGAAGATGACTTTGCTCTTCCTGTCTCCCTAGGCTTTGATCACTTCAATTTATGATGTTCTTGTACATCTCTCATTCAAACTCTAGCACATGTCCTTTTTGCCCACATCTTTCTGTATTTCCTTTCACAAATATTCAATGAAGTTTCAAATTTAACCAGGTGCCGGTGGCTCACGCCTGTCATCCTAGCTACTCAGGAGGCTGAGATCTGAGGATCATGGTTCGAAGCCAGCTGGGGCAGAAAATTCGGTGATATTTATCTCTAATTAACCACTAGAAAACCTGAAGTGGTGTTGTGACTCGAAGTGGTAGAAAGCTAGCCTTGAGTGAAAAAGCTCAGGGACAGTTAGCTCTCAAACGGAGTTCTTGCCCCACAACCAAAAATATTTCAAATTCAGTTAAAAATTTCCCATCCTCTTGACCTCTTGTTCACTGTCCTCTTTAACTTATTCTAAGTACACAGTTTTCTTTTTTTAAATTTTCTTATTATCTTTAAGTGGTTGTACAAGGAAGGTCCCATTCTACAAAACAGCATATGAATACAAAGTGTCTGACAACATTGTCACCCACCCCTCCTAACCTACCCCTTCTCTCACTTTTCTTTTCTTCTTTTTTTTAAAATTGAGATTAGGTGATTGCATACATTTCATAAATTTCACAGTATTGTGGAATAGTGATACTTAAAGTCACAAACACATTTTAACCTCACAAGGCAAATTGCCATTATCACGGTCTATAATGTTTGTGAATTCTCTGAGCTTTGACAATACAATTATTTCTTCCCCATCAGGTGATGTTTACATTTCTCTCCTTTTGCTCAGTGTAAGCTGCTCCCTCTTTCCCCCTCATTCCTCCCTTCCCACCACTGTCTTTGGGATGCTTAGTTCATTTTCATCTATGTCCAGTGCAGCTGATGGGCCCCTCTGTTGTATGTTTTCCTGTTTTCCGCTGATTCTATGTCCTCCTCCTAGCGTCCCTTGGTTGCTCGCATATATGTACCATATATGTGGTCAATAATATGGAGTCATTTAGCGATATGAAAAAAATGAGTAGCAGTCCTTTGTTTCTCGAGTCCTGTTTACTTTGTCATTTCTCTTTGCATTTTGCCTTTAGCATCCACATATCATGGAGACCATGTGCCATTTGTCTCTTTGCTCTTGGCTTACCTCGCTCAAAATGATTTGCTCTAGTTCCATCCATTTTCCTGAAAATGCCATTATTGTGTCCTTTCTGATGTCTGCATGATATTACATTGTATATAGGTACCACAATTTTTTGATCCACTCATCAGTAGTGGAGCATCTGGGTTGTTTCTGTATCCTGGCTGTTGTGAACAGTGCTGCAATGAACATGGAGGTGCATGTGTCCTTGTATTCTGGTTCCTGTTGCTCAGGATAGATGCCTAGGAGTGGTAGGGCTAGGAGGTAGGGGGGATCTATAATTAGCTTTCTGAGGACCTTCCAGACTGCTTTCCGAAGTGTTGTATTAGTATACATTCCCACCAGCAGTACAATAGAGTTCCTCTTTCTCCACGTCCCCTCCAGCATTTGTCGTTGGCTGACTTTAGGATGTGGGACATTCTGACTGGGGTAAGGTGGTATCTCAGGGTTGTCTTTATTTGCATTTCCTTCACAACCAGGGATGGTGAACATTTCCTCATGTGTTTCTTTGCCATTTTTATCTCTTCATCTGAGAAGTCTCTCTTTAGTTTCCTTGCCCATTTAGTAATTGTTTTGTTAGGTTTGGGAAGGATTCATTTCTTGAGTTCCCTGTATATACTGGATGTTAACCCCTTGTCTGATATATTGCTGGTAAATATTTTTTCCCTACTAGTTGGTTGTCTTTCTAGCTTGGTTGCTATAGCTTTGGCTGTGCAGAAGCTTTTTATTTTAAGGTAGTCCTATTTGTTGAGTCTCTCTCCAATTTGTTGTGACCCTGGGACTCTGTTCAGGAAGTTCCTGCCTGTGCTTATAAGTTCAAGTGTCTCTCCTACTCTGTCCTGGAGTAGTTTCAGTTTCAGGTTTGATGTTAAGGTCTGAATCCATTTTGAGTTGATGCTGGTGCATGGTGACAGTACATATTTTTCTGCATGTAGACATTCCATTTTCCCAGCACTAGTAGTTGAAGAGTCTATGCTTCCCATGAATGTCATAGTATAATGACAGCAAGGTGTGGTGTGGTGTCCAGGAAAGGCGAGACTATGAATGTAGAGAAAAAGAAGGGAGAATGCACTCAAGAATTCAACGTATAACCTGGAAAATTAAGAAAAGTGAGGGCAGGGGTGGGCAGGGAAGGGATGGGTATGAATGTTGAAAGAGGTGACATTGATCAAAACATATTGTATTCATCAACTGCTTTGTTGAATGATAACTACTTTCTACAAAGAAAAAATATTTTAAAAAGAAGATATAGATAGCAGGTTCTGTCAGACAGTCTTTAAATGTTTGTGGGGTTTTTTAAATTTATTTTTTGTCAGTTGTGGGACTTGAACTCAGAGCCTGGACACCGGTCCTGAGCTCTTTTGCTCAAGGCTAGCACGCTACCACTTGAGCTATAGCACCACTTCTGTTTTCTGGTGGTTAACTGGAGCCAAGAGTCTCACAGACTTTCCTGCTCAGGCTGGCTTTGAACTGTATCATAACTCAGTCTCCTGAGTAGCTAGGATTACCAGCAAGAACCACCCGGCCACATTTTTGAATCTCTATGCAGGTTATTTGAATATTAACATCCTCAGTTTCCTTTAAAAAGTGATTGTGAAACGACACCAGTCATGTGTATTAGTCATGTGTTGTTGTTTATACTTGCTTAGTAAACAGAAAATGTCACTTCAATTTATGATGTTCTGGCACGTCTGTCATTCAAACTTTGGCCTATGTTCTCTAGAAAAACATAAGCAAGTATAAATAAAGATAAAATGTGCAGATACCTCATTGCTTACTTTTATTGCCCAAACTGTTTGATATTTGGGGTCTGAGGTATAAAATAGACTTCCATTCACAGAAAAGCTGTTAAGCCACTAAATTATATGGAGATAATATATGGAGATATACATATTTACATAAATATATGATGTGTGAATGTATGTATGTGTGAATGAATGTATGTACAAATGTATGTAGTAAGGCATGATGACTGAATGAAGTTGAGACCATCTAGATGTTCTGTGACAGTGGGCTCTGTAGTCAACATATATATTCAGTATATGTTTTATATGTGTGTGTTTGTATATTGATAAAAATTAAAACACATTATATATATTTTATGTTTATTCTTTTAACACTAAATTAGACACTGCTGCATTCCTTTAATTATATCCTAGCTTTCTGCTCAACTCCTAGAGAATTCATATTCCTTATAAAATAGAATATTTCTAAATGTTAAGTAACTGTATTGCTTGTAATTATTTGCCTCATGAATAGTATGATTGTGAATTTATTTTACATGGATTTCAAAATGCATATCGGAATGGCTTATTAGGATAGAGTCTAAACAAATGAAGATTTTGAGATTCAAAATCTTTTCTATATTTGTGTTCTCTGATACAAATATTATGTAAGCCACACACACACACACACACACACACACACACACACACACACACACAATTGACCACAGTAAAAACTAAAAGGAAATAAGTGCAGTTAAGCATAGTAATTTCTTAAGCTGAAAATAGTAAAACATTATCATTTAAATATGTATTTATTATTCTAGAATTTTTAAAGTATTTTTAAATAAGGTTTTTATTGTGAAAATTGTACAGAGGGGTTAAAGTTACACGAGCAAGGTAATGAGTACATTTCTTATCCAGCATTGTTGCCTCTTCCTTTGTTTTTCCCCTACCATCCCTTCCCTCCCACCTCCTCAACTACCCCCTCCCCACCTAAATTGCAAAGTTCATTTTTCGACATAGTGTCTTGTACATCTCATTGTTGCAATGGGTATTTTTTTTCATTGTAGGCTCCTCAAGTTTGGTTTATTGTGCACTTAGGTCAAATCTCTCCTTGACTTGCTTCATTTCATATGGTCAATAGACACAGGGCTGGAAGCTTCCCCACTGAATGGCAGCATTTTAGGCTATAAAATTAGAATAAAAGCTTTGATAGATGATAGGTTGTTTTTAATACTCTCAGAGTTGAACCCTGACTTTTCATGTACTACCCAAGTACAGTTAGAGTCCTGAGCCACATCTCAGGCCCAGAAAAGAGTTTCATAAAGAATTTATGTTCTTCATAAAGAACTTACATTTACACACCTTGCAAAAAATATCAATAAATATTTTAAGTGAATGCATGGATTTTACATTTTTAATTTGTAATAATTTTAAATCCCATTTCTAAGACTGCTCTTGTCCAACAATGCGCATTTGATTCTTCATGAGATAAATTTTTGTCCCTATAACATTTTTGTTTCTTCTTTGTATGGTTTCTATCATAGTCCATAGAACAATTTGCCATTTACAGTTGTCATTCTACTTATTATATTTTTTAGGGGGGGGGAGGGTCGTGGGGCCTGAACTCTGGGCCTGGGCTCTGTCCCTCAACTCTTCAGCTCAAGGCTAGCACTGTACCACTTGAGCCACAGCGCAACTTCCGGCTTTTTTCTTTTTGCTTATGTGGTGCTGAGGAATCAAAAGGGCCTCAGGCATGCAGGGTAAGCACTCTACCACTGAGCCACCTTCCAAGCCCCTGTCATTCTACTTATATTCTGATCTCACCTCTAATTACAGCATTGGAAACCTTTGCCACTTTTTAAAAGTAATTTGTTCTTTGTGGATTATATGAATCTGCTGGCCTATCTGTAAGCCTCTGTTTCATCTTGTTTTGCATAAGGTTATTTGCTTCATGCTTTGGATTTGATCATGATGATTTTAGGTTTCTAAACTGTAAAAACATATGATCCAGTAGGCTGAGATTTTCTGCATTTTGTGTCCTTAATTGTACATAATTAAAATGACTGGTTACTAAATCTGTCAGTTTCATTGGATTGAGAAATGCCTAGGAGACTACTTCAACATCACACCTTGGGGTGTGCCCGTGAGGAATTAACTAAACCAGAAGGACCAGCCTTGCCTATGGCTGGCACGATTCACTAGGCTGTGGGCCCAGATGGAAAACATGGAGTAGGAGGAGGAAGGTTCCACACATGTAAGCTCTCTCTGCCTACTCCTGCCACGCAGTGAGCAGCTTTGATCTACCATGGAGCTGCCACAATGATATCCTGCCTTAGTTCAGGACCCAGTGAGTCCCAGTGGCAAAGGAGCCCAAAAGTCATGGGCTGCAATATCTGAAGAGGTGAACCAAGTCAGTTATTTCTTCTTTTAAAGAATATCTTTCCTGGAAGTGGCGCTGTGGCTCAAGTGTTAGAGTGCTAGCCTTGAGCTGAAGAGAGCAGGGACAGTGCCCAGGCCCTGAGTTCAAGCCCCACAGCAGCCGAAAGAAAGAAAGAAAGAGAGAAAGAGAGAGAGAGAGAGAGAGAGAGAGAGAGAGAGAGAGAGAGAGAGAGAGAGAGAGAAAGAAAGAAAGAAAGAAAGAAAGAAAGAAAGAAAGAAAGAAAGAAAGAAAGAAAGAAAGAAAGAAAGAAAGAGAAAAAGAATATCTTTCCTGTATTTGGCACAGTGACAAAAAGTCTAACGCAAGCTCATATTATGTGGGGTCAATTTAATTCATATAAGCACATTAAGTATGATGAGGCACACAGCATTTCCAGAGGCTTTTATTTAATCATGAGCAACCTTTTCTTCAATTCTGTGCCTTCCCCTATCCTTAGAGTACTTACCACTTGTCTCGTTTTCTGAGATGTAACTTTCCACCTAAATCTGACTCCTCATGTCCCTAACCTTATTTTAACCTTCATTTTAATGCCTCACAGTATGTGAATGATTTTCAGGAAACTTAAATAGTACTTACCCATTATTGACAGCTCCTCTCAACGTCACGGCTCATTATTTCAGAGAACAACAGTCCATTTATCAAAATGAGAAAAATAGAAGGTGTTCTCAACTCACCCCCTTATGCCATTTCACAACTCTGTCTTCTACATCCCCAGCATTTGAATCTCCCCTTGGATGGAGAAACTCAACTCTTAATGCCCCATAGATATGACTAATTTCTCTGTGCCATCACTTTCTTAAGAGGCTATTTCAATGGTTATCTTAAGAAAAGTCTCACCCTGAATTCTTACATGGTTTCTGATATTCTTCAAGATCAAATCCTCAATTATGTTTATGACCTCATTACCTGTATTCATCCCCATTTCCCCTCAGTGAGTACGTAATTTGCTGAGGATTGCATGGCATGATTTAAATGTACACTTGCTGCGAGATTCATGTTCTTAGCTGATAGAGCATATCAACATTTCTCCAACCACTAGGCCTGTTTCTACATTGTTATTTTGCTTCATAACCTTCTCCCCTGACATTTTTTTTTTTTTGCTGGCTTTGAGATTTTACCCAACCCCAATCTTCTCTAGAGATATTATCAGACTGAATTCACATCACTAAGTATCAGTCACAGCTCTAACAACAGTCCAGCCCTTATTGGAGCGGCTATCACATCCCATTGCTGTAGAAGAACAGTTTCTTCCCTTCTTCGGGTGATATCTTAAATAATTTTACGCCTGTGCCTTGTAGTCCAAACATGTAGCAAAGTATTTGCCTCATTTTATATTTGCACAAAGTGTTTTGTATGAAAAAATAGAACAATGAAACTTTTTTTGACTTGGGAGTGGGGGAGGGTAAGGAAGAGTAACTGAAGAGTGAGTCTGGCCACGGTACACTGCACACAAGTATGACTGTGTCAAAGCAAGCCCTCTCCTGCAACTTATTGATGCAAGTAAAAATGTCGGAGAAGGGTAGAATATAAATATTCAGGGATCATAATTATTGAGCAAATGAAAGGGCAAATAATGCAGAAAAATGTAGCATATTCTACTCGGATTATTCAGAGCCTCCTTTGGAGACTGCCTGTGTCAGCTGCTAGCTCTGTGGAGAATATCCATATCCTTATAATAACTACTCGAAGTAAACACCATGGTGTTCTCTTCAGCATACAAAGAAGAGTGCCATCCAAAATCCAGTTTCATTTCTCAAGTATCTTCTTGGAGAATAATGCTGAAGATGATAGCCATGGTGATTATAACATGGCTACTCAATTGAAGGAGCCAGATTCTAAAACAAAATTATAAAGCAACTTATTAATATTTCTCACAGCTGCCCCGATAAACCTTTCCATATTCTTTCACTCCTTTTCTATTTCGATGTAAACAAAAAGGCTTTTTCTGATTTGTATGTCCATTTTCACATAAAAGCCACCCCCCCCGAGTATGAGAACTGTCTCAAGTCCATAAGTAGCATGAATTTTAGTCTCCAAACTTCATATGCAGCTGTTGCTTTCTTTGTCAGTCCTTTCTGGTTGAGAGGAACCAGCTTGCCTGGGGAGAGACTCTTAATTGGGTCTGCAAGTTAAGACCCTAGTGTTTTGAGAGAACAAAAAAAAAAAATGAGATGAAGTTCCTTCTGCAAGTGTGGAATCTGATTTTACAGGGAATGGTTAAATAGAACTCTTTGGACATGGAAGTACTTACAGCCAGGACTTCTCCAATAGCCACATTCATGGCATCCAGACACATTCACATTTCTGGAAATTTTTCAAGTTCAATCATTCTCAAGAAGACCCATTATGTGCTTCGAACTCTCCATGGCTATTGTATCAACCAGAGCAGGGTTTAGCCTGGTTGGCGAACTTTGACCACACACACACTCACACACATGAATACACACACATGCACACACATGCACTCATGTGCACGTGCACACAAACGCACACACACACACACACACACATGAATGCACACAACATGCACACACATGCACTCATGTGCACGTGCACACAAACGCACACATACACACACACACACACACACACACACACACAGGTCAACAGGAAAACAGACTCCAGGTCATTAGTCCATGTGGCCACTATTTCTGGCCACAGACATTTTCAGTACTTAATGCATTTTTCAAGAGGGCTGCATCCATCACATGCCCTTTGACTTCCCTGCCTGCAGGAACAGAGGGAAGAGGACATAATTCCTCTCGCCAGTCTCCTTAGAGCCTCCCTCAGGACATTCTGGATGACAGAAATGTCCTCATCCCCATAAAATGTCCACACTACACTTCCGATGTTATTTTTCTAAATTTGTACTTCATGTTCTCTACACCAATCCTTGATTTGCCCTAAAATCATGTACTAAAGAAAATAGTGGGGCTCCAGTAGCTTATAACCATAATCCTAGCTACCCAAGATGCTGAGATCTGACTGTCACAGTTCCAAGCCAGCCCAATAGGAAAATCCATGAGACTCTAATCTCCAACTAACCACCAAAAATCCACAAGTGGAGTTGTGACCCAAGTGGTAGAACTCTAGTATTGAGAACAAAAGCTCAAGAACAGTGCCTTGAGTTCAAGTTCCACAAGTGGCACAAAAACACAGAAAGAAAGAAAGAAAGAAAGAAAGAAAGAAAGAAAGAAAGAAAGAAAGAAAGAAAGAAAGAAAGAAAGAAAGAAAGAAAGAAAGAAAGAAAGAAAGAAAGGAAGAAAGGAAGGAAGGAAGGAAGGAAAAAGAAAGAAAGATAGAAAGAAAGAAAGAAAGAAAAAGAAAGAGAAGAAAGAAATAGGAATGAAAGAAGGAAGGGAGGGTGGGAGGGAGAGAGAGAAGGAAATGGAAGAAACACTGGTTCTGCTTTCAACTATCTCATCTGTAAAAGTTTTCTAGAATATCATGCGTGATAGGATTTCTATTGTTTCTTTGGTCATTTACTTGTAGCCTAAACGTATCAATTCTGCTTTCAGCAATGCCACTGTAACCCAAAATGTGTATAGTATTTAATAATTTAAAGAGTATCCACTCATGTTCTCCCAGTTATATTACATTTTATATTTCATTTAATAAATATGAGATTTAACTGGGCTCTGGTGGCTCACACCTTTAATCCTAGCTAACCTTAGCTTAGAGACTGAGATCTGAGGACTGTGACTTGAAGCCAGGCTGGGCAGGAAAGTCAATGAGACGCTTATCTCCAATCAACTTCTGAGAAAAGTCCAGAAGTGATGCTGTGGTTCAAGTGGTGGAGCGCTCAGCTTAAGCCGAAGAAGCTCGGGGAATCCCTGAGTGCAAGCCCCAACACCAGCACAAAAAAATAAGATAAAATGAAATAAATATGAGATCTAGGCATTTTTATAAATCTCAAATAACTTTAGGCCAATAGGTGTTGGAGCTGAGAATGAGCCAAGTTTTCTAATTCTTAATTCTATACATTCTGTCACCTGTCATTCAGAGTAATTAAGAAGGAGCCAATCATAGGTATCACTAACTACTCCAGGACTGAAGAAGGGTGTGTGATGCTATGGAGGGGAGATGGTGAGAAGAATGTGTAATTTGAGATCAAAACCCATTATCAAATATAGAAGCAACGCATTCAAGTCTGGAAAATTCTTTTGGGTTGCCTGGATACAATATTATCCTCAACTTGCAGTTCAGGTTTAATATTTGGAGGAAATAATTTTACCATGTAGTTAAGCTCCTGATACACAGTCTTGTAAAGTTTTGAGGACTGACACGCCTTCAGATATTTTCATTTCCCCTGACAGGCTGAAGCCCGCAGAAATGTGGAACTGCCTGATGCGTTTCTCTCTGGGGACTGCTTTGCATGAAAAACATCAGCAAAAAGCAACAAGGGCTAGAAATTGTCCCATGCTTAATAAATAAGACAAGCAAAGACAAGGGTTGAAAAAGTCAAAGCGGGATAAAATGTTAAAGTAAGGACTAAGGTAGGTGATACAGGCAGAGTACGTTAATCTAATTCAATTTTAATGGAGGATGCATTGTTCACTTCTCCAACTGTCATTCTCCATTAACCTCTATAGGAAAGGAAAATAAATTAGGATTATTAATAACTCCCTTACAAGTTTTAGAAGAGTATATTTTACTCACTTGGTACACATTTACTGTCCTCTGAAGTTGTGGATAATACTGGATCCAAATCTGAGGATGCAAAAAGGAATAAAAGACATTTACTGGCTTAAACATATGGGCTTGGCAATTCCATTTCTGATTGGAAAGAAGGAGTAAATTAGGGCAATGCAAATACTGTTGATACTATAAAGAGTAAGCACATGCTGTTATGCATCTATTGAATCCTGTTGAAAGCACAATAGTGAGATTGAAAACTGTGGACTTTGGTTAATTAAAACCTACTATGTGAGTTCACCAAAACCAGAACCGACATTCCATTCTGTGGACAGTCGCTGATATGAGTGAGGCTGCCTTTCCACATGAGTAAGAGCCGTGGAAATCTTTCTATATTATTTTCATTTTTCTGTTCCTTACACCTTTAAGATTGGTGTTTAATTTTTGGTCTTTATATTATTTTTGTGAATTTTTTAAATTATTTTTAAGTAGTTGTACAAAGGAGTTGCCATTCACCAAAGCAGTTTCCAAACACAGTGCATCTTGAGCAATGTAGCCCCTTTCAACATTCTCACCCACCCCTCCTAACCCACTCTTCTCCCTCACTCTTCCTAGGTTTTAGGATATATATAGAATTTTTGCCATTTAACAAAGGAGTTTATGTGCACAATGCATCTTTATGTGTGTCATCATGTCAACATCTTCAGCCCCTTTCAACCCACCCCTCCTATAGCTCTCAATTCTGTGACATATATTATGAATTCTCGCTTGAATTCTACCACCATTCCCCTTCATTTTTCTACCCTTGGCTCCACCCTCCCCCTTTTCAGCCACTCATTTCCTGGTACTTATTTTGTTGGGCTTTGACTTAGTCATTCTAAAGAATTATACTATTTGTGCTTTCCACAGTCTATTATACTTCATTTAACAACTTGATTACCACTCAGTGCATTTACTTATTGATTTATAGGCACATTTTAGCTGCCACAAATGAGGGAAAACATGCAACTTATGTTTCTCTGGGTCTGGCTTACTGTATCTAATATTATTTTTTTCCAAGTCTTTCCATTTTCTTATGGAGGATAAAATATCATTCCTTCTGATGGGTGAGTAGAATTCCATTATATATATATACATATATATATATATATATATATCACATTTGCTTGATCTGTGCTTCCACTGAAGGACATCTGAGCTGACTCTGTACTTTTCCTATGATAAATATTACTGCAATGAACATTGTTGTACTGGTAGCTTTAGTGTGACCTTGTTTGTGTTCTGTTGGATAAATCCCAGGAGAGGAATTGCTGGATCATAACATAACTCTCTCTACATTCTTTTTAATTTTGTTGTGAACATAAAAATATAAAAAATAGCATTTGTTTTAAAAGCAAATCAATCAAGATATAATTTTCTTTTCCTAATAAATGTAACTTTATCATTCAAAGAGTAAGCAACCAAACAAAACTCTATTAGAGAAGTTTGTCTTATCAAAGTCTAGATTAATTAACTAGTTATCAAGGCATATTTAATCTATGAAAGACAACTGCTTATATATTTTCAACATATTCGTATGCAGTGTAAAATTACTTCTAGCTAGACATATATAGTGTATTTGAATCATAAGTGCATTTCTCACTTATACTTGGATCTTTTCCCAACAACGTCTCATTATGCATATTGAAATATTCCCAAATTTAAAAAATACCCAAATAGAAACATTACTTTTACCATAATTTCAAGCAAGGGATATAACCTGAATAATTAACATGTACTAGAGGAGAAAAATTAAAGTAATTCTAAGGTAATAACAAGGGAGTAGAAAGGAAGTGAAGCCAGTTGGATAAAATTCACTTGATATGGAAATGCTGCCAAAAGTGTTGTCTTAATTTTGTACATCATCAATACCTGATTCCCAGGTATCCCTAATCTCCAATATAACTTCTTCCATGTCTATACTGATGAAATCTCATGAAGAATATTCTACATTCCTATACATAGTTAAGTTTCAATAAAAGAACACTTTAGTATGTAACAAGGATTATCCATCACATCAGTGAATGAACTGGAAAGTTGATATGAATACATGAATTTGCTTTGCAATCAGCCATGTAAATGATGGAATGGAATATGTTATAAAACAGATTCAATGTTTCATGCATTTTATAAGGCTGCCTATTTTTTTCATTTTTATTTTTATTGTATAAGCGATTTACAGAGTAGTTACAGTTACGTAAGTTAGGTAAAAAGTACATTTTTTTTTAGCAATGCTAGCCTTTCCCTCACCCTTTCCCAGTTCTTGCTTCCTGTCCCAACCCACAAGTTGTATAGTCATAGTGTCTAGTGAGTTTCACTACTTCATTTGTTCACCCTTTGTCCCACCATTTATGTGCTCCCCTTGCTCTCCTCCAAACAGATAAACTAATTTGTTTTCATGCGTGTTTTTTTTAATGGGGATTCTTCCCCAAACCATATGGGACTTGAGCATCCCGCACCATTTGGCAGATTGACTGGATATGTAGCCTTGCGGTCCTGGGGAATCTACCACTGAGTATGTAAAGGATCCAAAATTAAACGAGGAAGTTATAGCTCCTGAAAACCTATCAGAGCAGATAAAGTTGGACCAATCTCCTAAGAGTGATGAAGGGACAATAAAATTACCATGTAGCCAGTTTTGCTGACCAAGTGTGTAGATTCAATGACCATTGGGTACTCTATAATCCTTGGATATCTACTGAGGCCTGCTTTGGGTTTAACAAAGTATAAAATAAGAAGAAATAATCCTCAGCATTCAATTTTTTATAGAATTCAAATTCTAAAGCCTAAAGGCTTCAAAACGACATTTAAAAATGAATTTGATTTGAAGAAATGAATCTCCTGCCATTTGGCCCTTTGGCAAGGAAGATCATCCTTCAAGTAATTAGCAGAAGAAATGAGCCTGCACTTTAACCTACTTACTTTTGGAATTAATCATACTGAGTCTACCTGTTTTAATTAAGTGTATTTAAAGTTTGCACAAAGGGATTTAATTAGACTGAGATACTTTGCAAGGCTGGGATTCCAAGAAAGGCAAATATGCCTTACATAGCACACCATCATGGAGCAGGGTCAGCCTCCACCCTTGAGAATATAAGCTGCTTATTCTCCTTCAAGGTAGGTGTCTAAGTCTTAAACATGTCCTTTTGTTTGAGCTTCACCAGTTTATTATTTTTCAAAATGATGAATATGCACTGACTCAGCCTGGAATTGTGAAATGTCAAACTTCAAACAGGAAAAAAAAAAAAACCTAAGAAGAGAAGACAAAGGTCATAGTACTTCACTAGGTCATAGTACTTTCCAAGAGAATCTAACTCTCCACAATCAGTGTCCACTCACCATTGCAAATATTAGAGAGTGAAGCACTGGACAACATCATATTGTCAGCTGCTAAATCATTCATTTATTTAGTATTCATCACTGTCCATACTATTGTGCATAAGGACTTAGCAACTGTGCCATTTCATATTGGTTTGGACCAAATATTATAAAGTATAGTAATATTTTGACTTTTTTTCTTTTTTTCAGTACTAATAATTGAGCTCCAGTCCTCATGCTTACTATGCAGGTGCTTTAGCACTTGGTCTATGCTTCTGGCAAAGCTTTAAGCTTATTTTTCGAGCAAGTTCTTGTGCTTTGGCCTAGACTGACTTTGGAACTCAATACAACCTCCTAGCAGGAACCACAAGCATATACCACCAACCCCACCTTATTTTTATTTTAGTTTAATTTTCTAAATTAACTGATACAAATTGCTTCCCTATTATATATATATATATATATATATATATATATATAATTTGCATTAGTCAAATATATTCCTTCTATGTAATTCTTTCTTAACCTCTTTTATTCTTGTTTGTTTTGTTATTGTTGGGTTTCATTATGCTATTTTCATGTATAATGTATTTTAAGTCTAGAGTACTTTATTCCTACATCTATATTTTTTGTGCTTTAAGATATATGTGAATGAGAATCACAGAAACAGTGGGACAAGGAGTAAACAAAGTCAAGTGATACTCACTAGACACTATGTTGGAAATAAACTTTAGAACTTGTGGGGAAGGAATGGGAGTAAAGTGGGAGAAGATGTGGGAAGGGGTAATACTCTTCAAAAAGAAATATCCTCATTACTTGACTTATGTGTCTGTAACCCTTCTGTACAATGCCTTTACAATGGAATTTAAATTTAAAAAGACATATATGCATACTTTTCTGAATGATTGAGCAAGAGGATCTGGTTTAACTTGGTGACTTAAAACTTATTTATAAGAAAACACAGAAAATATGTGGTTCACCAATCTGCAAAGCTAATATTTAATATTTCCAGACCAAGGCATTTTAATAACTCCAAGAGGGATAGCATAATTTGGATTTGTTTGACAAGAGTGAGGCTTGTGTAGTGATATTCAAAGCAGAAGAACAATAAATAAATCCCTCAGAATTCCAGCTATGTTTAAGCGTATACAAATAAATGTAATACATATGACAGTTATCTGGATTATGAATTTCTCTAAGGACTAAATTTGAGAGCCCCACCTTTGATTTTGTCTTCACTCATGTATATTTTTGTGAAGTATTTGTTCAGGTAAGTATATTTGGACATTAATAATCTTACTAAGTTTTAGTTCTTGGTATGTAAGTCTTTATCTGTACTGTTCTCCCCCCCCCCCCGCCATTTTATTTATTTATTTATTTTTAATTGTAAAAATACCATACAGAGGGGCTACAATTACATGGGCAAGGTAATGAGTGCATTTCTTATCAGACATTGTTGCCTCCTCCTTTGTTTCCCCTTCCCATCCCTTCCCATCTCCCCATCCTGCCCCCCCCCACACCAACGTTGTAAAGTTCATTTTCGACATAACATCTTGTACATCTCATTGTTGCAACGGGTCCACCTGTATCCCTATTTAAACAATTTGTTTAGCTTTACACAATTTCAAACAGAAGTCCAACTGAGAATATTTGGAATTGTAAAACATTATCTTTAAAATATTTATACTAGAAGAAATTCTGTAGATTAAAAAAGAGTGAACAAAAAATGTAAAAATTGTATAAAATACTTATGTTATTATATGGAACACAATAAAATATATAGATACAAAATCCAATAATTTTTACCAACCTGAGACCCTGGTGTATATATATAGATATATATCTATATATCTATAGCTATATATATAGAGAGAGAGAGAGAGGTAGATAGATAGATATAGACAAATAGACATAAATAAATCAATCTGTACATAATGGAAAAATATATGGTTATGTTCAATGTAAGTTGTATTTTATTTAGCAGGAAAAATAAATCTCCCTATTATAAACAACTATGCATTCATTTCTTAGATTATGTAAAAATATATTTCAGCTGGAATAAATAATCTAAAAATTAAAACTGTAATTTTTGCAGGGTATTGGTGGCTCATGACTGTAATCCTAACTACTCAGGAGGCTGAGATCTCTGGATCACAGTTCAAATCCAGCTCAGGCAGAAAATTCCATGAGTTGCTTATCTCCAATTAACCACCAGAAAACCAGAAATGGTGCTGTGACTCAAATGTTATAGCGCTCACCTTGAGCTGAAGCCCTCAGGGACAGCACACAGGCCCAGAGGTCAACCCCATGACTAATAAAGAAACCAAAAAACAAAAACATAAACTGTAATTTTTGGCAAATTCTAAGTACATTTTGGAACAAGATTGATTTTAATTACGAAGACTGAAAATCTAGAAGCCATAAAGAATGAGAATGATGGATTGGTAACAAAAGATAATACACACATAATCAAAAGACATGTAATAGGTTTTGAAAAATATAAACATTGGGGTATCAGATGGAAGGTTGCTTGTATAATATACAAAGGATACTGAAAATTTGTCATGATGAGAATAGTTCACTAGAAAAAAGAGAAAAGATCAATAGATACTTTCTTTAAATGATCAAGTATACTTGAAAAAAAGGTACTCAAACTAACTGCTAATCGGATAAATACAAATTAAAGTAACAGAGTGATATCACATTGTCCTTAAGAAGCTAATAATTAACAAGGGAGGAGACTTGACTGGCAAGTGTGAATCAGAGTAGTCAAGACATTTTGGAATTCATTGTCTATTTAAATTAAAAATACACATTAACAGAGAAAGCCCTTTCCTTGTTAGCGCAAGCATAAATTAAAAGACTAGGAAGATATTTATCCATGGCAGCCTACTCACTGTAGCCAAAGAGTGAACATGAAGACAAAGCCTTTCAATGGAGAAATGGTTCAAAAAAATGAGAAATTCACAACACAAACAATTTCTTAGTCATTAAAATAATGAAATAAAACTACATCAGTGGAAATAGAGACTGTAATTTCTATGGTTTATTGTTTAGTAAGAATAGAAAAATCTAGAAAAGCATGTATTGAATAATTTCTTTTAGGTTAAACAATGAAAATTCATAAACAGTGACTAAAATTGATCATTCTCCATACTTACCAACTAACTATGTCTTATAGTATGGTAAGATGCTTTTCTATCCTAGGCCAAACCATACTGTCTGTATACTGAGAGGCTCTATAGTAAATCTCAAATCAGATACTGTCAGTACTGTTTTTAAGGCCTTTGTATTCCCCTGCAAATTTTTATTTACATTTTTAGCTGCTCCAAATGAGGTCAATTGTTTGATTAAATAACAATTCATGCTGAATTATTATTCTAATTGGGAAAGATTTGGCATCCTCAACCATATCAATAGCCAAGCTTTCTCTTCATGTCCAGGGGATTTTCTTAAAATGATTCCAGAAATACATTACATTTCAAGCGCATGTGGTTTTTGCATGCTCTTTGTTATAATTGTCCCCAAAGTTGGGAATTTTTGCAAGCAATTTAATTTTACAATTGAATTTAAAAAAAACACTATCTAAACCTAACATAGAAGCATTGCTAACATTAAGTGACTAACCAGAGAGATTTCCAGAATGCATCACCCAAAAACAATGATACTATTCCTTTGTTCGCTCACAGGTGTCATCTCTCTTGGTTCTTGGTGTGTGAGGACGTGTAAGATTTAGCTCCTTCCTGACATATTTCTGTTCACTAGTGCCATTCCTGAATTCCATATAGCTATCCCATTTAAACAGTTTTGAGCAGCTTTTCACTTATTGTATACATATTGAAGATTTTCTGTAAGGTAGAATAGATTATGTCATTCTTGGTCTTGACTTCGATGGTCATCAAACTGATTAAATGATCATTATGTGCCTGTCAAATGTCAGATGATTTTCAATTCAAGTTCCTCATGGAGTATGAGTTTTAATACTTGAACTTCAAGTCTATTTTATATACTAGTTCATGTTCTTTACACCAGGCAGGGCATAGTTTTCTCAGAACTCTCTTTGTTGTATCTTTTTTCAGTAATACTTTGCTTTCTTATTTCTTCTTCCACTCTGTATGTTATGAGTTATAGCGGGTATTGGCTTATTGTCTCTGATTCTCCTCCAGAAAAGAAGATTTTTTTTCTCTCTCTGTATACCAGTGCCACTAATGAGCTCTTGATAGATACTCAGGAAGGGACTGGTATCCTGCAGCATAAGAATTCCTTGTCTGTGAGCATTGTTAAGGGAGCTGTATGAACTGTGCCTTGTCAATGCTCAGTGCTTGTTATTTGCAAAGGAGAGCTGGCCCTCAGCCTGTACGCAACAGAGGTTTCTGAGCAACTGAAAAGGAATTGTTTTTTAGATTTCTTATCTTACTGGAATGATGGCATGCCTGAACCAAAGATTCTCTCAGATTCCAATTTGCCACCATTCCTTGATGAGGTAATTTTCCTTACCAGCAATTCAAGCTAAGCTTAAGTAAGAGTTCCAGGGAAGAAGAAGAGATAAAGATCAAGGCTAACAGTTGCAATCAAGTATATACAAAGAACCTTTAACTACATTCATAAGTAAGATCCACTATTATTGGATCTTGTCCTGGGCTTGTAATGATGATGCTAATGTCTAATTTTATGGGACCCCGTATAACGTATAACTACGTTCACGGCAAACGTGTCAGATGTCAACAATACTGGTGCTGTGATCTTGTTCCCAGGTTTACTAATGGCTGTGCACTGTGGCATTTTCAGCCAGAGGCTTCACTCACTTCTAACATAAATACAAGAACAACCTTAATAAACCAGATGAATTACACTGCTGTGAAAATTAGGCTGTTCTAATGGACTCCACAGCCAAGGTAGCAAAAGAAGAACGAATGTGATTTTGTTTACTACACCAAAGACAGTGACTGTAAATCATGAAAGGCTGCCAATTTTTATTTTATTTTATTTTACTTTACTTATTTTATTGGGTTTTCTCATTCATGTCTCTCACCTCTTGAGGGAACAATTGATTAGCCCTTAGACCATAGCTCAGTCATCTGCAATGCTAGTTCAGTTTTATTTCCTTCTGGTTATGCTCAGAATCACAATAGATATTGAGAAAATAAATAGCCCTGGAATCTGACTAGTGCCTGCATTCTGTGAGAGATGGAACCTGTAGTGTGGTGGGCTTGAGCATCATTTCTTCTAAGGGAGAGTTGAATTATGTGTAGTGAACATAATGTGCTTAGAAAGTGTCATATCTATCTATCTAACTATCTAAAAATTTATTCTTGGGTCTTCTGTTTATTTTTCATTTGTTCTAAAAGAAGCAGACCAAACTAACAGACCAACCTAGGAAAATAGAAGCTGACTTTCTAATAAAACTGGTCAAAAGCCTATTTTCATTGGTGGTTTGAGGACTAGAAGTCACCATTTTGTGGTAGTGGTAAGTAGAGATGAAAGACTGGGGAAACTCAAGGAAAGTCACCCTAAATATCATTTTGTGGAGAAGCTAATTTTTACAAAGATGGATGGAGCGTCCAATGTATTCAGCTCGGCAGATAGAAGAGCTAATGCATGTTTAAAGTAAGAAGAGCTAGAAGAGGCAAGAGTTAACATCCAAGGAAGCTGAATGAAAACAATTTTTTTTATTGTGAACATATTGTACAGAGGGGTTACAATTACATGGGCAAGATAATGAGTACATTTCCTATCAAGCATTGTAGTCTCCTCCTGTCCCAAGACATAAATAGACTCATCAGGGAGAAAACTTACCTTTGGGGAAAGTACAAAGATGCTCACACGTTTCGTCTTGGTTTGCATAGGAAAAACTTTTGAATAGGCCACATTATCTGACATTTGTATCTGGCGATTGGTTTCAGTATTTCGGAAACTCATGTTCAAATAAAAAATTGGAAGTAAATTAAAAATAAGTTGAGGAGCCTGGGAAAGTGGCTCAGTGGTAGAGTGCTTGCCTTGCATGCATGAGACCCTGGGTTCAAATCTCCAGCACCACATAAGCAGAAAAAGCCAGAAGTGATCCCGTGGCTCAAGTGGTAGAGCACTCACCTTGAGCTGAAGAGCTGAGGGACAGCACCCAGGCCCAGAGTTCAGGCCCCACAACCAACCCTTCCTCCAAACAAAACCAGATTAGTTGAGTAGGAAATAATTTATTTCACTGGAAATCCAACAGAAAGCAATGTGGCCTTGACAGCATACCACCAAGTAGGGCTGGGCCTTGGTAGTCGGTGCTCATGTGGGCAGACATCTGGAGACATGGGTGCATTGTGGGGAGCTATCCCCTGGGAATGGCAATTGGCAGTTTGTTCGGCAATGTCTCAGTGTGTGTGTTGTGTTCACTGGGCACCACACTAGTCATCCATCGTATGGCGTATGTGCTCAGTACACATGTTCCAGACCCACTAAAAGGATGACCATGGAACCAGCACCCAGATTGCCTCAGCTCAGCCTGTAGCCTGACTGATGTACTCAGAGCCAGACAAAGTAGAGGGGAATGATGTGAGGAACAATGCTCTCAAAGGGAGAAGGGCGTATAGTCTGACAGGTGTAACAGACCTAGGGGTGTAACACAGTGGGGATCTGTAGTAACAGAACACAGAGATTTCCACATAGAGTGCTGAGCTCACTGTGAGCTGCTTGGGTGAAAGTTTGGAGAAAGTTGTGTATGGCTTGTGATACGGTTTGTGCATGACAGAGGGGATGAAGCAGGCAATCAAGGAGGGTGACACCCATGATTGCCTTACCCAAAGCCCGTGAACTGGCAAACCTGTACGTCACAGCAGCAACCCCATGATTAGAGTCGCAAAGGATTTATTTTCTAGACCAATGTTTTCTTACTTAAGGCAGAAAACCATACCCAAAAGGCAAAGTCGCGGGAAGTTAATGGCGAAGGTATGGCTGGCAATCACATCTCCTGAATCTCCTTATCTTCTTTATCTCTTATTCTCAGTGCTACCAAGTGAACCAAAATAGTGCGTTCCCTGTTTTACTCCATATCCTATCGAGCACTTGGAAAGAGAGAAGATAAATTTATATGAAGATCTGATTGATTGATTTGCTTCACTTGGAAAATGAGCTAGGAAAATCAAGGGGGAGTACGTTACGGGAGTAGGGGAGAATGAAGAAAGGGGTAACATTGATCTAGATGCATTGTATTTATAATGTGACATTGTATTTATAATGTAACCAGAACTTCTTTTTAATAAAAATTACTTTTATTACTTTTAAGCAGTTATATGAAGGGGTTTCAGTTCAAGAAGTTCTGGTTTATTCCTTTGCTTTACAATATTTATTGTGTTTAAATTTTGATTCCAGCCATGCGGTTCACGCTGAGGTTGCTACCGTGGCCAGCTTTCCTTCATTCTCCCTATAAACACCTTTCTCACACATGGATTTTAAAACAACAGATGTTGTCAACTTTCAGATAAAAATCAAGAGACAATACTGGATTCTAAGTCCCCCATGTGGAGCAAACACTCCTAGGATATTGGGGTACATTATTTTTCTTTAGGAGATCTTAACCCACTCTGATGTTACTTCATGCTAAGCAGCCTTGTTAAGTGATTTCACCTTCAGGATCAAAAGACATTTGGGAAGTTAACAAAAAAGGGGGGAATTATGGGTACTAAGGACAAAGTTGCTGACAAAGACCAAAGTTTAAATAAAACATGTTCGGTGGAGATGAATCAATACTTTATTTGTTAAGGAGAAGTAAAAGTACAAAAAGGCTTGTACAACAGAGCATAAGAAAGTGAGAAATCAATTCTACTTAATTCAGAATGCTTGAAGAGTCACCTATGCCATTATGTATGAATAATTCAGGAACAGAAATTTATTGCAGACCATATTGTTTGGTTTGGGTTTAGTACTGCCCCTCATTTGACCTAAATCCTGTAAAGAATGATGCTAACTAATTGAAATAACATTTTTTCCAGTAAAAAGACGATGCCTCTGGAGTATTCCTAACAAGATCCTGAAATAGAATTTCAACCACAAAGTATCGGATCAAATTTGCTTTCATGGTGTGATATTTTAGCATATTTACTACGAGCTGGGACCCTCTTGCCTAGCCATTGCCCTGGGGCAGAAATGCATTGAGGCAAATGAGCCTGCAGGTAACTGTTCTCCCAGCTGATGTCATTTGTGGAGAGAGACATCCATTATTTTTTTCTGGTGCTGCCAGCCTAGCCTGGAGGACTGTGACAAGCAGGACATTTAAAGCTACTAAGAGTACAGTGACTCACCATGAAGTGCTCTTTCACATTTGGCTAACTACGACTTACGCCTGCCCGTTATGCACAGCCTTGCCTCTCTATCGCTAAGAAATATGGGAGTGCAGCCCCCAGCATGGGAAGTTGGACAAGAAGCTGAAGTGGCTTAAGTAATCACAGCATTTCAACAAAGCAGGGCAGTGCTGGAACCCAAAGGTAGAATCTTTTCTGGAATGACTATTGTCTGCAGTCTGCTGCCCTTCTTATGATTTTTCTGTTGTTGTTTCTGATACTCTTTGTGTATCAGCTTGTCACAAGCTTATATCACAATGGTCTTTCTATGATTTGTCAGGAACAAATCATTGATCAAGAACGTCATTGATCAAATCCTCAGACATGACAAGAAATGAGTTTGGGCCAAATACATATGCTGAATGTCACAGAGTGCATCACTATCTAGCAATGGACACACTTCAATATACGTCACTAGAACTGACCACATGGGACATGTATGCCAATCACTTATGTCTCATTGTGACATAGACTCAAGTCTGAGAGCTGTGAATTACCACCTGGGAATCTGCATAGACATCTAGTGCCTAGGCAAAGTCATTGTGAGTGACAATGTTTAAAATGATTCTGCTTAAGTATTATTAAATACTACTTGAAGAAATTATTAAATTCCCAATTCTCAGATTTAGGAGTAAGCATAATCACAAAATCCTGTTTGTTTTGTTGTGTGTTGTATCATTCAGTGTTCTCCAAGAAAAACAAAAAGACTATTTTTCACTATAAATAGATATTTAGCTATACCTACATGCCCAGCTGTCTCTCTCTATTCATATGTATGTTCCTCTAACATATGTACACAGAGGAAGACAGAGAGAAGGGAGAGGGGGAGAGAGATAAAAGAGGAGACACTATAGGATATATTTATATCTATCTCTTCATCTAAAGGCATCTTCATTTTTAGTGTGCAGCTAGATAAATATGGACATCTATCTAAGTGCACATGTCTAAAGGGATTTACTGTAAAGAACCGACTGATAAGATTATGGAGACCAAGAAGTTATAAGAAATTCAAGTTTCAGAATGCTGGAGACTTCATCTTTCAGTTTCCATCTGAAAACAAAATAAAGTGGTTTCCCCATTCCGTAACACTTAGGAAAGAGCTCTTCTCTCTGTATCAAGAGAAAATTAACCTTCTTTATTACCCCACAGTGGGTTAAATAATGCCCACAGACTAAAGGAACTGCAATTTGTTGAACACAATCTATAGATTACAAAATATATATATGGACAATATCATATATTTGGACATTTATATGTATATACATATATAGGTATATGTATATATCCATATTATATATATGTCCAATGTGTACATATCCATATATATGGACAATATCATATATATGAACATATGTATACATATATCCATATATATAGTCATATATCAGATTAACTGGTTTTTCAATTGAGATCTGACTAAAGCCCACGGACCTAGAATGCATTGACTGAAATGTAGATGAGTCTTTTATTAATACCTTTCCAGGATTTCCAAGAGAAGCAGTTAAACAATGCTTGATAATCAGCATTCTCCTCATGTTCCTTATTTGACCTACTTTAGGAAGAATTGGCCAGGAGGACAGGACTGATGTGAAAACTTTTCTCCACCATCCCAGTCCCCAACCTCACTTGCTTCTCTTTAGCTCCACACCCAACCCTGTCCTATATGACAAGCCTCTGTAGGATAGAAGTTAACTTACAAGATGATTGGATTTTAACTGGATTTCCTCATTCAGTCTGCCAGACTATGAAAAATTATTAGTTATTCATCAGATGAAGAGTTTCTATCTCTATGAAGCCAGTTAATGTTCAGCTATTGAAATGTTTCTTTAGAACTAGACCAAGGGAAGGGTATCTTATCATAGTGAAGAAAACAGATACAACATGACTCTATTAAGTTTAATGCCATAGAATTACTGCATAATTAGGTGTTTGATGCTAATATACAAACACAAGAGTCACAGAGACATATAACCCTGAGCACTGAACTTAAGCCTTTCTTTTTCCAGATGAATGACCTTGATCTAATTATTTGATCTCTTGACCTCATAGTCTTTATTGGAATAAAAATGACCACTCAGAAGGTTGCTGTAAGTCTAGGAGAACATAGTAGAAACATAGTATGTATATCTAGTACATGTCAATAAATTGTAGCTACCATTTGATTTATAATCATGCACTTAGCTTCAGCTCAGATGCTATACTAGGAATTTTGAGTATAAAGATTGTATTATTTAGGTTATGTCACTATCATAATACATCTGAGGCAACTAACTTATAAAGAAAAATGATATACTTAGTTCTGAAAGCTCCAGCCTTTTAAGGTTGGGTGTCTCCAGCACTTGAACCTCTGCAGACAACTGATATCAACTGTGAAATCACATGTGAGAGAGCAAAGTGAACACATTGTGGATGAGAAAGTAAAGAAAGAAGAAGCAGCCAGGGTTGCATGATCCCTTCTGAGGCTACCCAATTGTACCCTAACCATCTCCCTGAAGGCCCTACCTCTGTCAAAACACCTCTCAATATCATCATCCTGGAGACCTAAGTTTTACACGGAGGCATATGATAATAACTACTGACAAACCACTATGAATGGGCCTAATTCAGGTCTGAATTATTGGCAAAATTGTAAAAACAAAGCAGTATACTTGTGAGCTTGGGAGCTATTTCCAATCTATATCAGAAGACTGTAAATATCTATGGGAAATTGTTTGATTTCCTTCCCAATGGTGGTAGTGAATCATTGACATCGATGATAGATTGCACCATCCTGTGGCTAACTTACAATCTGGTCTTAAGGATTTTCACGGATAACGTTGGAAACTGGATTGCTTTTTGCTTAGCAGCAACTGGATTCCCTTATCTGTGAGAAAGGAATGGCGTGTGGGGAGCTGTGGGAAAGACCTATCAGTGTTTGACAAACTTACTTTTCATTATGTCTCTCATAAGGACCCTTTTTAGACAGTCCCCATGTACGTGTCTCCTACCCTATGAAATTTTAATGACACAGATGTCTTAGTCCATTTTCTCTTGTTGTAACAAAAACATCACACTGGGTAATTTACCAACAATAGAATTTTATTTGGCTCACAGTTCTGGAGAATGTCCAAAAAGCACCTGTATCTTGCCAGCCTCTGCCGAAGGCTCTCTTGTTCCTCACGCAGTGGCAGAGGGCAGAGTGTAGAGAGGCCGGGCAGCATGCAGGGTGGCACCTTTAAGTCTTCACCAGGTCATTAGGTGGACACTATTCTCATGCTCCCAAAGGCCCTACCTCAATAATCATTCAAGCAAGAATTTGGGGGTCACTTTTTCAACATGATCTTTGGGGAACATGTTCGCATCATTAGCAGCAGATATGCAGTCTTTTCATTTATTATATAGTTGCTTGTTTGAAAATCAAAAAATGTGATTTACTCATACCTCACTACAAAATTTCACCCTTTTCCAGGCAGTATTGGTTCACTCTCTTTTAATTTTTTTTTTGCCAGTCCTGGGGCTTGACCTCAGGGCCTGGGCACTGTCCCTAAGCTTCTTTTGCTCAAGGGCTAGTGCTCTACCACTTGAGCCACAACACCACTTCTGGCTTTTTCTGTGTGTGTGTGGTACTGAGGAATTGAACCCAGGGCCTCATGCTTGCAAGGCAAGCACTCTACCCCTGAGCTACCTTCCCAGCCCTATTACTTCACTCTTGAAGGTATATTCAAAGCTAAGCCCGTTTTTGTTTTATCAGGACTGGATGAGAAGAAGAAAAAATAAGGGGGGCCACACATTGAAATCCCCGGCAGCATTACAAACATGGCCAGCAAGCAAGAAGGCTTCACAAGTCAGGCAATGCTCCACTTTAGACAACCTTTGAGTTCTGGAAAGTCAGGTCATTCAGAAGTTGTGGAAAATGAAAAGGGAAAAGCAAGTTGATATTTTCTCAGGAAAAATACATCAGAAAAGTAGACGCCAGGCAGGCCTGCATTGCTCAACATGGTAAGAGCTTGGTTTCATAGAAGATCCTGATTTCACTGAAATTTTTGCATTGAAACAATTCCATGCCAGTTGAGCTTGATTGCTTTCCTTTTACCTGCTTATGAAGAGTGAAGCTCGCAATCATTAGTAAGCTGGTGATGGTGAGGACAAGCCTGGTGCTGAGGATGACTGAAGGCTTTCTAAGTCAGGGAAGGTCTCTGAGGTCAGGGCAGTCACAGGATGAGGTAGAGTGGGGACAGGGAGATCACAGGCCGCTGAGAAGAATAAACCCTGTGGTTCGCAAGCTCTGTGATAAGTAGAAACGTGCAGATGCGTCCAGGTGACTCTGGGAAACACAGATGTGCAGAATGTGGTGTGAAATGGAGGAAGGGAAGGAGGCGTCAAGGGTAAGCAGGAGTCTCAGCCATGTCGTGGATCCAGATTTTTATCCTCAAAGCAGCGTGTAAAGCCACTGTTGTGTCTTAAGTTAGTGTGGGTTGGTGATGTGATTATATTCTCTTGGCTGTCTTCTGTAGAACAGATGGAAACAGGGTAAGGGGGAGGGGACGGGGAAGGCTAGGAAATTAGAGAAGGGCATGTGAATAGTCCAATTACGAGAAAATTGCAGGCATCCAGATGAGAGAAAACGATAATGTAAACCAGGGTGGCTTAGCTATAGAAAAAAAATAGGGAAAGTGTTTAGTAGGTAAACATAATAAAATTGTTTCAGAGATTGAATGAGAGCTGCAAATAGGCAGTATGCTAGTGTGTATATTTGTTTAAGTGAGTGCACGGGGTCACTGTGCCTTAAATACTGCAAGACGACAAAGAATTGGATGAAAAATACTGTTTGTTCTTAGATGTCTTGAATTTCACTTGACTTCCAGACAATTAAGGAAAGAGCTAATGAGGAAAATTGGAAATGCTCTGGGAATTGGAGTATGGAACACTTGGCTCCATTTATAAATGTGACTTTCATTTTGCATAGATGCTAATTCAGGCCACAGTGTAGAAGAATTCACCCTGTGGAGGAGAATGTGTAAGACAGACCCTGCAGAGGCACCAGTGAATAATTGGTTTGGGAGAAGAATTGAACTGGAAAGTAGCTTGAGATCTGGAAAACCATAAAGTGTAGGTGGTAATAACCACAGGAATAAAGGGTTTACAGAAGAGATGAGAATCAGATGGTAGGACTCCTGCAAAGGGTCTGAGAGACATGAGGAATGATCATCTTAGCATCCAGTGACAACACGGGCGAACACGGCAGGGCTGCTTATCTGAGGGCTGGGGAAGGAACCGTAATGGAATCAGTCAGAGACAGAAGGAAATGGAGCCTGGGGAAGCCAGACAATGAACAAGAATGTCTGTGGGCCACAAACTGGAAGAAGTAGACCCTAGAGAGCAGTGTAGTGGGATCAAGAAACGCTTTGTAAGTATTTGTGCTTGATTTAATTTGAGGTTTTTCAGATTGGGGGTAGGATGGAAAGGCTACGTGTGTGTGTGTGTGTGTGTGTGTGTGTGTGTGTGTGTGTGTGTGTGTGTGTGTGTGTGTGTATAACAGAGGGAAGACATATATATAACAGAAGTCAGCTGTGTTTCTGCAAAGGGAAGAAACTCCAAACTGTGGTTGACAAGCATGGCTTTCACTGGATATGTCGGCCCTCTAGGATTGTGCATCATGTACTTACTCTATTCAGGTACCTAAAGTATAAGAAGCAGGAAAGAGAACTTGCAACTACCTCCAATAAAGGAAAGGTTGTCTCCTTCCATCGAAGTTAACCTCAAGTCAGGGGAAGAAGTATCATGTGGCACTGTGGGAACTCACCCCCAGGCTATAACAGGCCCCCCTGTGTGCATCACTTGCTCTGATACTCAAGGCCCAGAAGCTCAACCAGTAGCCAGCACATCCACTGCCCACATCTACTTCCGTAGAAACCCTACAGTCCTGTTACCATCCAAATAGTTCAAGTTGACATGAAACTATGCTGTGACTATTTGGGGAAAAGAAGATTCCCAGGGAATACTTTCTACATGAAATGACAATGACACCAGACTTTTCACTCATTGTTCGCTAGCCAAATTAGTTGAGAGTTTTTAATGAAGCCAAAATAACATTTCACTCATGTCTTTGGGAATACTATTGAAAAGCATTGCCTCTTACCTGGGACTTGGCAGTCTCCCTTGGGTGAATTGATCATGTCTGAGCTAGATGATATGACGGGGAAGGTTTGCTTGGAGCAGCAGCCTGGCTGAACCTGATGTTTTTGACCAGTGTTTAGGCGACCCTGGGGTGGCTCTTGTGGAAGTAAGAAGTTTAGCTTTTTAATAATGAGAGCATTTCTTATGGTTGGCAGAGAGACTAGCAGAAAAACACTGCAGATTGAGATGCCCGTCTTGGATTGTGGAGCACACATGTCAGTTATGCTTGGAGTAACATCTTTCATAGTGGTATTTTCTTTCCCAGAAGCTGCTACCTGTCTAATGCCTTCCATTGTAACTTCTACCTGAAATTCAGATGCTTAGTTTTATGTAGATCATGCGACACATCCAGCTCAGCAACATGTTTTCTTATTTTGCACTTGGGTCTGTCGAATGAGATAAGGACAGGATGTCATGTGAGAACAACATAGAATTCTCCTTCCAAGAAATTGGCACAACAGTTGCCTCTGCCCTTTGGTTTGCTCTCTCCTTCCTGAAGGAGGGCAGTGATTGGGTACCCAGCGGTCAATTCAAAACACAAAGTGACACTTGAAAATGGAAAGCAACCCCCCACTGTGATGAGCTCAAAGCCTTCCTATCACCTGTTTAACTCATAATTAAACTTCATGTGGGGCTTAATTCGCTGTGGATTTCTGTGTGTATGTAGATATAAGAATTCTGCTCATTTCTTTAAAAAACACTACACGGAAGACAGCAGGCCCAGATTCTCTGAATTTCTAATATAATCTAAAAATGAACTCACATGTTTGTCTACCTCTGCATATTTAGCTTTGTGAATTATAGATGTCCAGGATATTTCCCCATCTTCTTTTTGGTTTCTATAAAGAGGTCCATTCTTTTTGTATTAGAAGACTAACAAGAGCTAGGGCAAATAGGTTGTTCATGTACTCATTTAAAAAGGAGCTGGCTAGCACATGATGTGTTTTTTTCTTAATATTTTTAATTGTGAAAATACTGTAGAGAGGTTACAGTTACATGAGTAAGGTAATGAGTACGTTTCTTATCAAGCAGTGTTACCTCCTCCTTTGTTTTCCCCTACCATCCCTTCTCTCCCACCTCCACAACTACACCCCATCCCCACCCCCAGCCTAAATTGTAAAGTTTGTTTTTCAACGTAGTGTCTTGTACATCTTATTGTTGCAATGGGTCAACCTGTATCCCTATTTAAACATTTTACTTTTTCCCTTCCCCTCCTCAAATTATACCAACATCAAATACAGTGAAAACAGGGATTATACCATGGGGGAGGGACATACAAAGAAACAAAAAAATCACGTGATACCTTATAAATATATTAGAAACAATAGCAAGAAAGGAAAAACCACTTGTGCCCCTATCATGGGGTTCATTTCACTTAACTTCATCTTATCTGGTCATATGTATATAGCTTTTGACCTTTTTACTTGTCTCAGACATATACTAGTTATTGCAAATAAGGGAAACCATGGGACCTATGTTTCTTTGGGCCTGGCTTACCAGAAGTCCCACTTTTGGACATTTACCCAAATGATCACAAACAAGACCATACTAATGCTACCAGCACAATGATGTTTACTGCAGCATTATTTACCATAACTAATCGACCCAGAGGCCCCTCAGGAGATGAATGGTTAAAAAAATGAGGTATATATATATATATATATACATATATATATATATATATATATATATGTGTATATATATATATATACATCGGAATTCTATGCCTCCATCAGAAAGAATGACATCGCCCCATTTGTTAGGAAATGGAAAGACTTGGAAAAAGTTGTGTTAAGGTCCGTTCTTATTTGGGCCTGAAAATACAAATGATGGTCGCCAAGTGCTGGGACTACCTACCTTACCTCCCCAAGCTCCTCACTCACCTCAGTTATCTGCAACCTGCATAACACACTTCAGTATAATCCTACCTCATCAAAATCTATTCATGTAGTTTGAAATTCAAGAAGCATTTCATCATCTCAAAACATAAGCAGAAAAATAAACCTGTTATGTTTATAGCAAGTACTTTAAGATCTGTTGAAAGTCCTATTTTAAAGTGCATGCACAAAACACCAACCTTTTATATAGAGATAAATGCATAAATATTGATCTATATACATCTATGTACTTATAGATGAATGTATTTATGTGAATACATATATATACAAACACACATATATAAAGATATAGATAGATACAACTGTACACATATATTGAAGTAAAGTACATTAAATATTTTTAAATGTTCTATAAAATTCTATTAGAGTCATTGGATAAAAGAGATGCCTATTAATGTTTGTTAACCAAACCAATACACAATTTTCTGGAGATCCTATAATTTTGTAAGAATTACCATGTATTCTATCCTAAGCTGGAAAATAGATTCACAAGATCTACGTAGGGAGTCCTACAACACTATGTGTGCCGATGGTGTACTGATTCAGCTTGTCTGTTTCTATTTCAGAGACTATGGGAAGCTTTTCTTTTTGACCAGAATCTAGAAAGCAGCATTGTATGAATGTTATCATCTTATGCTTTAAAAAGTAAAAACAAACTAATAATCCAAACGAATCTACTTTTGCCACTGGTGAATAATTGGGTTTTACTACTTTATGAAGGAAGACTTTTATATCTTTTGATGAGAACCTGAAATGATACAATGCTTACAATGATTTGTTATCATGACAAAACTACTTACCATTGTTTAAGAAGGCCCACAGGTTAAGATGTTCTTCCATAGAGTGGTGTCCAAAGATATGCAGGTGCGAAATTTGATAGTTCCAATATGATATGTATCTATGACTCATGAACCAGTTCCAAACTAAAATATCTGATATGTGCATCTTCATCTTAGATATGTAAATTCTTAATTGATGTTTCCCTCAGAATACCCATGACAAAACAGGTAACTGCAGAGTGAGTCCACCAAGGCCACGTGTAATGATGCTCAGGTGAGGCATACTGAAATCACACACCGGGGGCTACACCTTGGTATACCACCCTGGAAACAAAATTCTATACGTTGAGACTACACAGTCACTAGGCATCCAAGTTACATAGTGTCCAGGTTCCATTTTCTGAACATTACTGCAGGGAGGGAGTGCTGGTGGCAGATTCCCTGGCCTAGAGAACCATCTCATGGTACCCTGAAGAATACATGTGTACCTTCCATCCTTTCAGTGGGGTTTTGGAAGACATGCTGGCAGGGAAGGGGAAAGGCTCCACAGAGCTCCCGTTCCCAGCTCCTCCAGTGGCTACTAGCACATGGTGACATCCCTCACCCTCTTCCCGTGTATTCTCACATACTTCTGGGTTTGTCACACCACTGGGTTTGTCAAGATGTGCTTTAAAAGCACATCTTGATTTCTCATTTGGTATTCATTTCCTTCATGGATAGCAGGATAGCTTAGCCAGAGGATTCTTTAATAGACACAATTTGAAATGTGAAATTTTTGTTTCTTGTACATCTAACACATGCCATGCGTGAATTCTGAAGCCATACTGATAATGTTTTTCAGTTTTTGTTATAACTACTTATTTATTTTTATAGTATTTGTAAGACAAGTAGGTATATTGAGTGGTATATTTTCTGCGAAGAATACCACAGTGGTTAAACAGGTTTTTAAAGAAATCAATGAGGATTCAAATGCAGAATGATGTTTGGATGAAATAATGTTTTGAAAATCAGACTTTATTTTGCACAAAATTTTCTCTGAATAAATCTCCAGTTGAAGTTCTATTTTATGTTATGTGATATTAATCAATTATACAAATAGGCATTAATGTAAGAGCATTTGGAAATGCTCATGTGTTTTTTGGTGCTATTCAACTAGGAATTAAATGGCTCGAAAAATGTATAGATTAAGATTTTATAATCTTACACACATTCATCTGACTTTGATATAATCATTAATATCAGTATCCTTATGGTTGTTTCTACTTTGCATTGCTATGGTGTGGGTAGGCTTCCTTTCTCTGTTTTTTCTCCTAGCAGCAAAGGTGGTAAAGGATTTGTATTCTATCTTGGGTGACAATGGAGAGTCTCTTCTGTCAAACTCTGGGAAGGTGAGCTCCTAACCCCTTCCTGGTGGTGATAAACTTGACCTACATCTGCCATGAAAATTGCTACAGGACACGCTCTGCTGGGACCATGCTATCCTAGGAGAATACTAGAAAGTGTAACTGGTACAGATCCTTTGGTAGTATCTCTAGTTACAGAATAGTGTGATTGAACATCCAAAAGCTTAGTGTAGAATGAGATGAGCTAACTGGCTGCAGAGGAGCTGCAAGCTGCAAGGATTACATCACCTGTGTCAGGCACACACGACCTTACTGTTTCCCAACCAAGTAACGCTATCAGGTAATCATCTGTAGAAGACACAAGCAGGAAAGTATACGAATGGTGAAAGAAAAAATGAAATATTATCATTCATTATTTACTTGGCAGGTGTTTTCAGGCATTCATAAGTGCACAGGCACTGTCCTTTCTGAGAAAGGAGATGAATAAAATACAGAGACATCTCCTTTATCCTGCATTTATTGTCTAGTATAAGGCAGATTGTATTCCAAAAAAAGGACAACTATGTAATTATAAATAGGGAATGACTGCAATGCTGTCTTTTTCTCCTTTACCATATTGTATGGTTCACATAGCCAGGGCTTGGGTTTTGTTTTTCTGCGAATGAGCACTTGGAGTATTTCAATGGGTAGAACATAGAAAATGTTAATTATGTGTATTTTAAGAGAACAGAATGTACGTGTGAACTGCTATTTCTGAATAGTATGCTACAAACAGATTGCTCTGTATAGCCTTAACAGCTACCTCTGTCCATTTTAGCGGTATTCAATATATGTTTATTTGTTTGTTTTCACTTGAATGCAACAGACATTTAGCAAGACAATAAGAGATATTTGGCAAAACAGCTACAAACACTCCAGTGCTGTCTAGGAAAACAACACAAAAACAAAAGGAAAGAAAACAAAACAGTTATATCCATGTTGGTGTTTTGAAGTTGGGCTAGGGACCTTTTCTATAAGGTGGTTTGTAGATGCTTTCTGGGCAGGATACTACCTTTCCTCTCACACATATGAAACTGATTCTTCTTTTTCTTTTTCTTTCTTTTGTTTTTTTTGGTTGTGGGTCCTGAACTCTGGGCCTGGGCGCCATCCCTCAGCTCTTCAGCTCAAGGCTAGCGCTCTACCACTTCTAGTCACTTCCAGCTTTTTCTGCTTATGTGGTGCTGAGGAATTGAACCCAGGGCCTCACTCATGCAAGGCAAGCACTCTACACCTGAGCCACCTTCCTGGCCCCTGAATCTTTTTTATTTTTTTGTCAATATGCATTGATATTCTTTTTTTTTTTTTTTTGGGTCCGGTCGTGGGGTCTGAACTTTGGGCCTGGGCACTGTCCCTCAGCTCTTCAGCTCAAGGCTAGCGCTCTACCACTTGAGCCACAGCACCACTTCCGGCTTTTTTCTTTTTTGCTTATGTGGTGCTGAGGAATCGAACCCAGGGCCTCGAGCATGCAAGGCAAGTGCTCTACCACTGCGCCACCTTCCCAGCCCTATGCATTGATATTCTTATCTCAGCGCTAAAAGAAGACTAGAATCATGCTGTTCTTCCACCCCTACAATTGCTTCTTATTCTAATTCTGCATATATTCTATTGGGAAATCATACAAGTTTCACTTTCTTCACTTTAAAAATACCAACAGGTTCACAGCATCTATTTAAGATGCCCTTAACTAAATGAAGTTTATTGAGACCTAATGGAAATAAATAGAGTTAAAGGAAACTATTGACAGGAACGCTTAATATAAGAAAGAAATTCCACTTAGCATAAACTCTTTTTTTACTAAGTGTTATCCCTGGGGAAGTTCACATTCAAATTAAGGAAAAAGATCAATAGTGAATGTCTAATAACTTCTGAGGTGCTGAGCATTAAACTCATGGCCTCAAGTTGCTACACAATGTTGCACCACTGAGCTAAATTTATCCATTAAAAAACTTTTCTGAAATGAGATTCAGGAGCATATGCCTGTAGTCCCAATTACTTCTGAGACTAAAGCAGGACAATACTGTGATACCATTAGCTAGTGCCCAGCTTCGAGAGCATAATAAGACCTATTCAAAAGGTTATTATTTTTCTTCTATGTTACAGAGGGTTAACTGATTAGTATAATATATATTATATAATAATATAACTTATATATATATATATAAAACATAATAGTAATCAATTATATTTGTGGCTTTTAAGAATTCTACAAACTAGAAAAAGTAGAAAAGTTTCAGAGAAAATTATGAATGAATAACATTTAAAGCATTAAAATAATAAATGCCAGTGTAATCATGTGCATAGAACCAACATTAATTTATAAATATGCTGAATTATAAAAGCTAAAGATTCGATTGTGAACATTTCTTTGGATTGGCCACTCCTCTTTTCTGAAGTCATTACTAGCGCTGACTTTCTTAAATTCTATTATTGAGCAGTTCATGTGTCAATCTTTTCCTTGCCACAAATTTTTTCTCATCATCAGTTGATAACTGATGGGTAACAAATCAAAATGAAGTCAACGTTATGAAGAGAAGTTCCAGAATCAGATGTCAGCTCTGATAGACAGCCAAGTTCACATCTCTTATACCAAGTCTCCTTAATGTATCTCATAAAACACAACTTTCCAAAGGCAAAACAGAAAGGCACATCCTCCTTCTGAGAGACAGCGGTGCAATGAAGGCTGAAAATGCAATAGAAAATAAAGGAGAGGAACTAAGGGCGCCTTGGAAATGTGATTTTGCTGCTTCTTACAGATCAAAATTCTAAATGATACCTACAGTCTATGGATCCAAGATAAATCTATAGAAATGTGTAATGTACATGTCACTAAAAAATACACCATGAGTCCCTTGTTGCCCTTCTGCACAGGTGCCGTGTTTGCGGGAGAATGTGGTAGAAGTGGTTTATACGCTCGTGGGAAAATGGAACAGTGAAACCTCTTGACTTTGCTTCCATGTGGGGAAGGCGAGGAGGACGAGGAGGTGATTTTGGTGAGGGGCATGGTACGCATGTGTGGAGAGGTCACGGCCCCTCCTCCCCCATGGCCTACCCCTCATATACCCTAGCAACATCATCCAAACTTTTGCAGGAAAGGCAGAGGGTGCAAGTGCCTGCCCAGCGGCGTCCCTGCTGCAGTGACCCACGCTGTTGATGCCACTGGACTAGATGCTGCGCCTCAACACTCACCCCTCACCCAGGACAGGAAGCTCTGAACTTCCCACTGCTGGGGAACAGCACTCGCCTTGAAGTCAATATTTAGTTAACGTTAAGCGATGCTCTTTGCTTTCCCCTCGCCATAGCTAGGCTTCTCACAATGACACTCTCTGGCTAAAGTCCACGCACAAAAATTGTGGGGTTTTCCTTTCCCCTTGAAACCAATTGTGCGTTTAATCGCTGGTGATATTTCTCTATGTTGGAGTGAAGTGCAGTTACTATTCTACTTTACCTGATGGCTTTATTCTGCAGTGCATCATATTAGCTATAAAGGTAGTCAATAAGGTAGGTCAATATTTATGCTGTAATTTATGAGATAGATGTAAACACAAAACAGAAAATCTTTATGCTGGGGATTGGGTATTAGGGACCTAAGAAAGATAGACTTCTCCTAAGATCTACCTATGAAATACCAGCATGCTCCCAGAAAGCAACAGTAAATACACTTAGAACATTTAAAACTATACCATTATACAGATCTAGATCAATTTTCCTCAAAATGATGAGACACTTGAGGTCTCAAAGGGTCTATATATTCCTCCACAAATCATACTAGAATTTAGCCCTCAATGGTTCAATTCCAAAGCCTACATGATTTCCAATTTATCCTACCAAAGGCAGTAACTAACAGTTACTATTCTGCTGAATTAAAATGTGTCCCATTCATGTATTTCTAGACAAAGCTTCGACAGAAGTCAATTGCCAACAATGTGAGCACAGCACTCCAAAGGCAAATTGCACAGGGAGAGAGAGAAAAACGGAAAAATAACAAGAGTCGTGCCGATGAAAGGTCACCTTTATTTTGATATTTATTTATTTTTTGGAGGCTATAGTTGCAGCCACAACATTTCGAGACCATGAATAGATTTTCTAGGACAAAATTGCCACAGGTAAAATGCTTCCTAAGATCAGATATGGAAGCACATTTTCAATAGGCTGGTAAGGCCTGGAGGTTGAGTGCAATCTATGAACAATTTTAACAAGGCAACTAATTTAGAGATAAAGAAATGCCTGTTTATCAAAAACAACAAATATATATTTGAGAGGGCAAGGGTGCTTTATGGATTCTAAATGTGCTATACAGAAACATACAAAATTGATAAGTGTCAATGACCTTTCCAGTATCAGAAGTCACTCATATTGAAGGCATTGGAAGAAGCAACAAAATCCTGCAAACAGTTTTCAGGAGAGTAGTTATTTTTTCCTGTGCACTAGTTGAAGGGTATTCACCCAAACCTTGTCTGTGGGCTTGTCTCACTACTCACCATTTGCTTTTTCTGAGCAAGGGCTTGCTTGCATCCCATCAAAAGAAAGAAAACCAATGCTTTTAATTCCTAAAGATAAAATACCTGCCCTGAATTATAACTTAACCCTATGGATGCTTGGGACAACATACTTGCACATTTTTTTTTCTCTTGAACACTGGATAGATGTCAAGAGACGAAGTTCTTTTATTGGAGTTGAATTGGGTAGGAAATGAAATGAGTCATGGTTGTGTGTCTGGAAGCGTATCAGGAAACAGGGAAATCTAAACTGCCTTTCTCATATTACAGAGGTTTCTATTAGTAAACTCCATACTGGTCATGGAATTCTCAAGGCCAGCTCTCAAATTCTTAGTGGGACTGCACCAGGTTTGCGCCTCTCTGACACATCACTTGTACGTATCTAAGGTTAGCATGAGTCCTATCGGCGTTCAGCAATAGCTGTGAGCATCAAATGAATTATTCTAAAGCAGATAACTAGCTTTGTGTCTGCACAAGAGCAAGCACTTATCGCATAACTTGTTATCAATGTATACTCTTGGTACTGTGAGAACTATCTCTTACACTTGAATGTGGAAGACTCCTCTGCAAAGCTCTCCTGAAGGGCGTAGCTTCAGGTCCAAGCACACACGACACATCCCGTCTCTTCTCTGCCTCCACAGCAGACAGCTTCAGCCTGTCTTCAGGTGCTAAGGTCTCTCTGGTATCAAGCTCCAGGATGATCACTTTGTAACCCTTCCACTGGCTTCATAGTTAAATAGTGTCTCTTTGGATTCTAAAGACCAAAAACCAAACACCAAAAACAAAAATCAACATGAAAAACTCCGTGTGAAAGTTTATGCACTCAGCTTACCGAGCTCCCAACCGAAGCACAAGGCAGGATGATGCACAAGGCAGGATGACAGACGGGCCTGAATCTATCTCTCCGTCAGCACCCAGAGTTCAGATCAGAAAGACTGGCATGAGTGTACAGCAGGCCACGCTGTGCTAGAACATGCCTGTTCTAAGCAATGTCCCAGTTAGCATCTCAATCCCATCCATTCACTCAGAGCTCCCATGTTTAGGAAAGGGCAGATCGTTAGTCAGAAAGCTTTTTGCCGATTCTCAGTTGTTGCCAAAAAAACCTCTGAAATAGCTCACAGGTGTCCGAGACTCCAGGCCCTGAGCCTCACCAGCCTGCTTCTTCTTTCACTGAGAGGACAGCCACAGGGCCATTGGAGGTGCTCTGGACTCCACAATGAGCGTGCTACTTCAGCTGGTGCTGCCAGCGCCGGCTTCTCTCTCCAAAGCATCCCCCACAGCAGGCAGAGTTTGGATGAGAGGTTCTGGGATCAGTGGACCTGTAGGACAGGTTCACTTCCAGCAACTCTCACAGATTTTGCCACTGAAGCTTCCTATGTGACTAGAAATTCTCCATTTTCAATGTTTGCTATTTCAAAAAAGAAAGAAAAATCATATTCTGATTCCACTATGGACTATGATAGATTTAACTATGTAATGTCCATAATTATTCAATATTGACTCACAGTTGATAAGCCAAGTCAAAATGAATCCTTTCCCAAGCGGTTTTCTGTCCCTGATCAACAGTGTCACTTGGAAGTTTTTTTTCTTCTGTGTATCGTCTCACCTTCCTGCAAATGTGCATTTCTAGAGTTCCATCCCTGGAAAGCGATCTGAGTCTCCTTCTAGTCTATGTGAAACAATAATTGCCCGTTAAAACTCTGTCTGTGAAGTTGAGATGGCTCAGGATATTGAGGTTTGTGGAACATGCCTGTGAACCATCTGCCAGGGAGGAACGAGGAGGAGACTCATGACCCAACACTGGCTCTGGATAGGATGGAGATCCTCTCTGAAAACTTACTAACAACAACAGCAAGAAAAGACAAAAGATAGAAAAGATACAAAGCATGATTCTGAATGACTGGGACATGCATGCAAGCACAGCTACTCATGACAGAGGGATAGGAGGTGCTTACTCGAGGCTAGTCCAGAAAAGGTTATTAAACCCTGATCTTTACAAAAAAAAGCACAAAGCAAGCTAAGTATGGTGGTCCATGCCTGAACTCTAAGTCACTCAGAAGATGGAGGTGTGCAGACCCTAGTCCAAGCCCAAGACAACAAAATTAGCAGAAATCCTAACACAAATGCACACACACACACACACACACACACACACACACACACACACACACACACACACACACACACCACATACATGTACACACATACACGCTGAAAGCTAAAACCTAAAGGACTTGAGGCTGTAGCCTAATTGAGATTTCTTCCAGATATACTCCAGAGCTTCCAAACGTGTTTATGAAATGTGTTACTTTTTTGAGAAAGCATAAGAGGCTGGGTGTTGTGGTTATTAGTGACACAAACTGACCCAGACGCTGCTCTCCAGCTCACTGTGGTATGAAAGATGAAGTCAACGTGGCCTGACACCTTTGGGGCTAAGGCTTCCACAGGTCCAGCAAATATTCTATATTAATGACCTACTCTTCTGAAGTCACTTCAAGCTTTGGGCCAGCAAGGACTTAACTGTGTGTGGGTTTCTCAATGTGAGCTCTGCAACTCTGTGGGTGAGTGTCTACACAACCCGCTTCGGCTGAGATTAGACTCAGAACCATCAATTCAGAGTCTTGTGTTCAGCAGGAGTTCTAGAGGAAATAGCAAGGCAGACCTTTTTTTTAATTTGGAATTTTTATATAAATTCTACATGTACTAGTCTGAATTAATTGGGGCAGAATAAATTTGAATCTGGCCAGTTTTCGATACAAAAAAATTATTTTTTCACTTGGGTTTGCTATTACTAGATTAATTGAGAACTTTTAAAATTATAATACACTTGTGTGCCATGACATTTTAAAGTATCTGTGTATACATGTATTGCTTTCTTCCCTGTTTTATTAATGGAGAATTGCTTTCTGATTTATTAAAGTTGCTGAAATATATCATCTCTGTATCTTTCTTGTATGTTTGAGATATATTTTTCTTAATCTGTTGTTGGTTTTAAATATTTTATTATGTCCTATAATGAAAAACAAGTTTATAGTTTTATTTTATCAAATGTATGGACATTTTTCTTTATGATTTTCCCCCATGGTATGATTCTTAGAGAAGCATTTCTCATCTTTTAGTTCAAATTATTTATTTTTCCTCCTAGTGCTTTTAAAATTTTATTAGTAATATTTTAAGTGTGCAATTGCACTTGTAGGCCTTGAATTAAGTACCTGGCTTGTTTCTCAAATTAGTTCTCAGTCTCTTTAATATCATTTATTAGTCAATGTATCTCATTTCTCATATCTGAAATGTCACTCTGTCTTACAAAAAAAAGTTAAATCTAGTAGTAGATGCATGTATACACAATGAACCCTAAGCAATTGCTATCCTTCTCCTAGTGTGAGTTTGCTATTTTCTACTCTGAAGCTAGCTCATACTCTTAGTGTTTGTTCATGGTCTTACACAATTTTTAGTTGCCATTGACGTTATGCCAGTGTTGTTTGTTTCTGAGAAATGTGAGATTCTGGGCCCTAACTTGGGAAACTCAGGACTGCAGTAATAAGGGCTTGTGCCTCTTTAAGCTGAGCCTGATACCCGCTCCTGCTGCTGTCATCAGCTGGTAAAGTGAATGAGAAGATTAAGATGTACTCCAGGTTAGAGGCAACAGAGCATGATGACTGGCAGACATGGTGGAGGGCAGGAGGAGGAGGAGGAGACTGGGATTTCACCTTGAAGAGCTGATCGCTGAAAGGGGCTGGCTCGGTGGATTGGCAAGCCTCCCTTTTGACAGCACACCATGATGCATGAATCAGCACTAGGTTGTCTTTTCCTAACGCCACTAGGCTGTCAGTTTCTGGAATTATCATCATTACTAAAATTCTAATGGTTTTAATGGAAGTGTCATCTGAACTGACACTCTGAAAAGAAAGTTTGATGATGGCTAAAATGGAATGACCTAAGGAAAAATGCTTCAGGAGACTAGTACATGTCCCAGTCACTTAAGGAACTTTAAATCAGCCCCTTTGCTCATTGCATTCATTTGCTTAGCATGGGAGAGATTTATTTGGATTGACACCAGTCAGAGCTCGGGGCCTACCAGAAACTCTCAGCCAAGGCATCATTCTGCTTGCCGGAGAAGCAAATAGAACAGTCTGCAAATTTACCCCGACAAAGGCCTTCAACACATCAGACAAACAACATGCCCACCTCCAAGCTGCACCAAGTGATTTATATGATGAGGAAAAATAATGTTCAAACTAATTGTTCTCCGCCATTCATCAAAAGTAAAAAAGCCCAATGATGTATTGGGCGAATGTCAGTCCTTTTCTGGTTTTCCCATTATTATCAATGTTTGCAGAGAACAAGTGTTATTCAAGATAGTTCCATTCTTGGATCAAAATGTTCACGAGGAATCACAGTTTTGATTCCTCACGTTGTGCGAACAGATACTCCTTGAGAGTCCTGCTTCCCGTGTGAAGGTCTACACTGAAGCTCATGGGAGGCGGAAGCCACCTGCCCTGTGCTGGGAATCAAAATAAAAGCCGCCTTTACTATTTTCTCCCAGGGACTGGACACCGGAAAGTTCCACCACCCAAACTAGTTTATCACTGCCAGACAAAACATGTCCATTTCACTACTCCTGCAGCTGAACACCCTGTCTTGGAATAAGTATCACCGATTGTTACAGTGGGTGGGTAAGGGCTCTGTGAGAGGTTGACTGAGAAGGAGAAATTCCTGCTTCCTGGAAAAAAAACGTAAGATTTATCTTACCCCTGCTAAACTAAAGCCTAGGAGGCAGGAATTAACTTCCTATTGCTGTCGTAACAAATCACCACCATATTAGTGGCTTGAAATTTCTCATGGCTTTATTATTATCTGGTAGTTCTGGAGTTTACAAAATAAAATTCAGATCATTGACATTCTGAATGCTTCTGAGGGAAAAAAATGCATTTCCTTGCTATTATTAAATTCTGCTACAACTGAGTGATCCTCCCGCTTCGATTTCATGAGGTTTACACAATCAGAGTGTATCTCATGACCCATGGATCCACAGATAATAAGATACTAGTACTACGCATCAGACAAGGATCAAGTTTCATTTTGCTGCATATGGATGTCTAGTTTTCCTGGCACCACTAAACACAAAATTTTCCTATAAATTGGTGATGCCACTGCTGTTATCTATTTGAAAGATTACATGACAGAATGTGGTGAAGATACCTGCACATCTATGTTCATTGCTGCACAGTTCACTATAGCCAGCATACGGGAACATCCTAGATGCCCTGTTCTAGAAATTCTTCATAAAGAATGGGAAACCACTGAGAATTTTCAGATTGACAGAAAGATAGGTTCCATTTTGTGAAACATGCATGCTCTATGTGACGGAGGCAATAAGCAAGGAGAGTGATGAACTAATTGAGAGATTTAGAAGCTCAGAATATATATAGATAGGGTCAGTAGGGAAGTGAGATGAAATCAGAAGCCATAACCATTAAGTTACAAAATGGGGTCGATGTCGTGGCTCAAAGAGACCAGTAGGAGGCAATATTGTGCAATAATGCAAGCAGAGTCTAAACTTCAACATGAGCACTGATTCCTGTAAGGCCTGATGGTCTGATTTTTGGGCTTCATTTCACTCAGTCTCAATTTCACTCACCTAAAAACTCTATCAAAAATGTTTGTTGTGTGTGGCAAGGAGCACTGTATGCATAGTGGACACATTTCAAATATCTAATCTGCCTCTTAATATGTACTTAATTTTCCTGATTTCCGTAGCAGCCCACCACTATTCTATCACCATCTTATCTCTATTCTGAAAACTATGCACCATTCTTCCTGGTTGCTAATTGTCTGAGAGTGACTGACTCCACATAATATATCTCAGAACCTGAACCACTGTCTCCATTACGCAATATCATTTGTAATAATGTGAGATGGCCGATTATCACTCACAGAATTCAATCCATTAACTATGAACAGTCAAAGATGACAGAACTTCAGTCTTGTAAGGATTTTGGAATGGAATGTTGGCTAACACACGATGCTCTAGGGCACCAGATACCAGTGTGTAGCTGACACCAATCTATTGTTCCCCACTGGGCCAACCTATGAGATTATACGAGCAAAGACTGCCAAGCAAATCAGAACATGGAGGGATAGTAAGGCTAGTATCCATGAGAAAATGTGTTAGCTCAAATAATTCAGCATGAATGATCTATATGCTTGAATTCATCCTTTAACATAGGCCGGCAGCTCTCCACGGGTGATTAGCACAGCCTGAAGGATGTTTGTCTCAGCACCTGACTGGAAAAGGGATGCAAACCTGATTAAGAAGACATTCCTGTGGGGTTTTGCTGGTGGTTCTTCCTTGGAAGCCTGACCCATGCGTCCTGAGGACATCTACCCCAGCATTTTTCCTGACCATCACACACACACACACACACACACACACACACACACACACACACACATTGCATCTCACCCAAGAGACTTCACCAACTTCTTTCTTCTGTTACTTTCTCTTTCTTCTCATCTTCTCTAATCTTGGTGCCACAACACAGTTTGGGCTCCTATTGTACTGACATGGAGTAAGGAAATAATCTTTTCTCCACTCAGTTATTGATCTCACTGATGGGTGTAAATGGAGTTATTTACAATTGAACATGTTCCTCAGTGCTCATTTGTGATTATGCACAATAGCACACAGATGAATGAGGATAATGATGTTGGGACATGGCCTCAAACAAAGTGGTAGTTCAGGTTCTCAGCATCTTAATTAAACTGCTTTGTCTCTTCCAAATTCCAATAGTTGGCCCATCTCAGGCCTCTGTTTTTTGCCCCTGAAGGCTTCCTGAATACTTAGTCTTCCTTGGCTCTAATCTGATGCCTGCTGTCAAGTATAAACTAAGCAAGGGCCAATATAAATCTCTACATGTCTTTAGCACAAGCTAGACTTTTCAGGTATCTATGTCAATCAACAATCCAGATCTTCTCGACGGCCTGATCATGTCTCCACCACTTCCTTGGCCTGCTGCCGTCTCTCACCGGGACCACCCTTGCTGTCCTACCTGCTTTTCTTCCTGCTACTGTGGAGTTAGCTGCCTGTACAGTGACAAGAAGCAACTTACCAACTCGAGTGAAATTAATATTTGTCCACGCAAAGCCTTCCAGTGGACTCTCCTGATGGGAAATACACATCCATGTTGCTACTCTGGCTTGTCGGAGTCTACACAGCACGCTCCTTTTTGGTTTTTTGTTTTGGTAGGTTGTGGGGCTTAAACTCTGGGGCTGGAAGCTGTCCCTCAGCTCTTAAGCTCAAAGTTAGCTCTCTACCACTTAAGCCACAGCGCCACTTCTGGTTCACAGACTTTACTGCCCGGGCTGGCTTTGAACCAGTGCCTGGCAGCACGCTCTTTTTTGTCCTGTTTAACTTACATCCTACTACAGTCTCTTCTATTCAGTACAGATTATTGCCTTCTTTTCTTTCTCTTGAACACTTTATAGTTGTTTCCTATTCTCTCTCCTGCCCTCAATCTCATCAGGTTTTGTTTGTTTGCTTGCTTTATTGTTGTTGTTGTCATACAATACTCTCTCTTTTGTATAATACTTTTCCTTATCATTTGAATACCACTAAACCCTCGTTGTTTTTCAAAAATGACTCAATTGATATTTCTGAGCCTAAATATCTTAGCAACTCACTATCTTCCCACACACCTAACCAGTCTAAATTATTACATGGCTGTATTTCATCTGTTTCACAGATATTAACTTCAATCTTTTATAATTAATTTAGTTGATTAATTGGCTGGTCTAAACTAGCCATTAGGCTCTCTACCGCCGCCAGTGCCTCCAACTACTTATGTTCCAAAATAGGGATTCATCAAATGCTGGTTTAATGAGTATGTTGATTTTAACAGGAGCACGCAGATTTAGCAGCCACATACTTCCTTTATACAGATGACCAAGTGGCAGTTTTCCTCCCACAGAGGGTTTGGGCTCCATTTCCAGGGCTCTGCCCTCTCTGTTGTATTTTCCTAGACTTTTATGGTTCTTCACAATGACTTTCCCATAACACAAGGCGCTTATGAGAAGGAGAGATAACAGCAGTAAAGCTCATGCATTCTAAGGCTCAAGGTAAATTTTAGAGCTTCAAACTGTGATGTACAAATTTTAGAGGGGAACGAGAGCTAGAGAGCCCAGCACTATAGGTTGGTGATGGTGAGGACTCACTCCCACTCTCCCCAGATTTTGCATCATTTGATAAAAGTATTTTCTTGTTCTTCTTTGTCTCTTGCCCAATTTTGCTGCTTATTTCTTTGCTTTCTGTTTTATTTTTTCCTGAAAGAATTTCCTTTTATCTCTGGAAGCCACTGGTGTCGGCCCCACGTGCTTTCCAGACAGAGGCAGCTGTCGCCTGCATTGTGTTTCTTTGTGTCAGAATTGCATTGTTATTAAAAATGCTCATTCATTTCTTAATCCTTAAATCAGTAATTCTCCTGGAAACCTCAAAGCAAATGTAAATATTTGGCAACAAGTTTCAGGTTGATGACTCTGCTTTGATCCACCCTCTTTAATTTTGCCTGGAACATCACTGCACACTCTGAAACGGGGGACAGGTTTGCAGCATGTGGGGGAGGTTATTCTGAAACCCTGTAAACGCTTTTTTGTCATTTCAATTTAATTCAGACTGTTCCTCCCCATCCTCTTTCTCCTGCATGCTCTTCTCCTCTTCTTATTCTCCTTCTTCTTCCTTCCCTTCTCTCTCATCCTTCTCTTTTTCCTCCTTTTTCTCCTCCTTTTTAGTCCTTGTCTTCCTTTTTCTCCTCTTCCTGTCCCACTCCTCTTCTTCTTTGGTTTACGTTTTCCTTCTCAAACCCGTGCTCTATAGCATAGGCTTGCCACTAATTCATCCTCCTACAGATTCAGCTGCCCTACTTCTAGATTTAAGGCATGTACTAATGTACTCTCTTTTTTTCTTTTTCATTTTGGTTTGTGTATAGTGATATCTCATAGGTTTGCAGATTATAATAAAAGCCACTAGAATATAAGAAACTCAATATTCATTTATACATTTCACTGTTTTTATTAAATCATAAAATTTCTCTTTTTTCATAAGTTTTTTATTGTGAAAATACTGTACAGAGGGGTTACAGTTACATGAGCAAGGTAAAGAGTACATTTCTTATCCAGCATTGTTGCCTCCTCCTTTGTTTTTCCCCTACCATCCCTTCCCTCCCACTCCTCCCCTCCCCCGCCTAAATTGTAAAGTTCATTGTTCAACAGTGTCTTGTATAGCTTACTGTTATAATGGTCAACTTGTATTCCTATTTAAACTGTTTTTTCTGTTCCCTTCCCCAAATTATACCGACATCAAATACAGTGAAAACAAGGGTTATACCATGGGGGAGGAACTTACAAAGCAACAAAAAAAAATCACATGGTACCTTATAAATATGTTAGAAACAATAGCAAGACAGAAAAAAAAAAAAAAAAACACTTGTGTCCCTATCTTGAGGTTCATTTTGCTTAACATCATCTTATCTGATCATATGTACATAGCTTTTGACCTTTTGTATTATAACCTAAAATGGAATGTGAAGTGTGTGTGTGTGTGCCTGCTAAAATTGAAGTGGAAGAGGAAAAGGAGAGATGGGGATAAACCTGTGGTTGAGGAGCTCTGAACAAGTGAGAATCTGTGCACTCTAACTTTGATTTTTAAAACCTCTTACATAATCTAAATGTGGAGAAGTACTTGCTTTGCTTTCCCACTGTACTTTTCTCTCTTCATCTTTACCACAATCCCTTTCGGTGCGAATTTCTGAGAGAAATAGAAAGAAAAGAGTATATAATGCTAAGTCCTTCTAAACTTACAGTTAATGACATGGGAGATGCTGAGATTTGGGTTAATTTAGAAATTAACTCTGAATTTCTAGTTCAGTGCCACATTGCTTACAAGCTGTGGGCTCTGCTCTGCCATAGAGCACTCAGCAGAAGGCTGCACACAGATCCTCTTCTAAAGCTACTTAAAATGTGACAGGAAGCCAGACAATAACCAAGCCATGTCATCCAAATTGCTAAGTGCTACAAAGGAGACGTTTCAGGGTGCTGAAAACATATAGTACAAGAGAAGCTCTCTTAGGGAAAATGACACAAACATGAAAAGAGAAGAATGAGGATTAAAGGAACCAGACAATCGCAGGAATGGGAATGTGAGCAGATCAGGACCGAAGAAATCCCTTTATGGTTTTAATAGTTCTTGACTATAATTCTAGAGTTCCTGACTTTAATCCAAGTTATAAGTACTTAACCACAATGCCAATTATTATACACAAAAGGACCTCTTTTTCTGATAAATCCTTTGAGTCCCAGAATAACATAGCTTACATTTAATCATGAGATAGTTGCTAATTAAAAAAATAAAATAAAATGAAATTCCCTCAGGTTTGTTGGTTGCAAAGGCACAACTTAAATATTTTGTTTCTATTTGTTTGTTTGGGGCCTTTGTTTGTTTCTCTGATTTCCATTATAATCAGCTGCTAGCCCAAGCTCCATTTATTTAATTTGCTCCATTTTCCATGTGGCAGTGTTTATCCTTTTCATGGCTGAGATTACTTATGAATAACCATTTTCTATGCAAAGCTGTGATTACTGAATTCATCTGATCCACCTTTTTATCAGTTGTACCCACCACAGAAATTGGTGTATGGAAGCAAACTAATAAACCTCTCACATAGAATTAGACCTCAGACAACCACATACAGATGGAAAAGCATTAAAACAGCTTGGAAAATCATGGTCTTTCTTTTATTACAGAGCAAAAGTGAGTGCCTAAATTAAAATAATCTGTTAATTGGGCACAACTGCTCATCTCTATAATGCCAACTACTTGGGAGGTAGAGTTCTGGAGGATTGTGGGTAGAGGCTAGCAAGGACAGAATCTTAGTGAGAGAACAAAAATCCTTCTCAGTAAATAATCAGTAGGCACAGGTTAGAGAAATGGATTAATGTGTGTAAATTGGTTAATGTGTGGAATTTCAAAACCTATTCTTGGACGAGTGGCTCACACACATCAACTAATTCCACACATTAACCAATTTACACACATTAAATCTAGTTGCTCTGGAGCTACTAATTTCCTTGTGGAATCATGTAAGCTGTGCCAATACAAACTTGGACTTCCTGAATAGTTTTGCTCTTTTTACAAAATAACATGATGAAGAGAATAAATAAGCTTTAATAAGTAAGCAACAATAAATACATATAATAATTAACTAAAATAATAAAATAGATAATAAATAAATAAAATGTTCATCTTTCACAATGTTTCCAGGCATCAATTTATTGGCTGCTTCTAAGGTCATTTGTCTGCATCCTCGGTCATTTGCATCCTCTTCTCTTGGACCAGCTTGGAGTAAGCAGGAGAAGTCTTGTGTATTTCTCTCTGTCCCGTGTGGTTTTAGGAAAAAGCAGCCCTGGAGTGGAGCAGCAAGGCACCGTCAGCAAGTTTGCCATCAACATGGGCTCCAGTGGTAGACCATGAAGTGCATTCTCCCTTCAGTCAGAGCTCCACACTTTGGAAGCTAGGCGTTTTTTACTATGGACATCCTTAGTCGTTATCCTGAATTTTCTAAATGCAAATGTACCATGTCGTGGCCTCTTAATCACCTCAAACGATCACTGCTTTAAGTGGTCCGATGCCATTCTGGTTTCGTCAGTCCACATGACTCGGGCTTTCCAGTATTTATCACAAGAAACTAACTTGGGCTCTCATACCATACTTGTGCTTCTCAGAAAATGCATCCACAACTTTCTACTTGGCCCTTTCTCTACCTCCTTTTGTAAGGTATTTGCTCTTGAGGGTACGCTGGTACAGCTCAGAGAGCCACAGGGTCCTGGTGGAAGCCAAAGAGTGGGATTTTGGGATCTTTAAAGTAATAACTTCATTTATATTTCCCTCTAATTTAATAATATTTGCAAGTCTTCAATTATCCAATTCCTCTTTTAAGTTCTAGGGTCACCTAAAAGAAAAGACAGGGAAAATGTAATTAAATGCATTTGTGCTGAGCACTGGTAGCTCACACCTGTAATCCTAGATACACAAGAGGCTGAGATCTGAGAATTGTGCTTCCAAGACAGCCCAGGAAGCAAAATCTATGTGACTCACCTCCAGTGAACTACCCAAAAAATTTGTAAGTGGAGCGGTAGCTCAAGTGGTAGAGCACTCACCATGAGCAAAAGAAGCTCAGGGACAGCACCCAGCCTCAGAATTCAAGCCCCAGGACTGGCAAAAGGAAAAAGAAAATGTGTTTGCTAATGGAAGTCTGTACAAATGAATAATCAAAGGAGAGAGGGAGAGAGAGACAGACAGAGACAGAGAGAGTCGGAGAGAGTGAGAGACTCTTAAGAGTACAATTGAGGAGTTAAAAAATCATGCTTTTTACTCTATGCAGTTCTCTCTTTCATTTCGCATAGAAAATGGCATATTTAGGCAGTAACATCATAGATCTGGAAATGCAATTATAACCAGGCTCTTTTTGTTTATGTATCTCAAACATATCAACAGTTCTAAAGAGCATTATAAATATTCTTTTGATACTTTAAACTAATCATGAATGATATTAGCTAAGAAATAAACTTCCTTCCAATACAAAAAATTGTCATGGCACTCATTGTAATGATATCAAGGACTTTTTCAATTTCAATAGAACAAACCCAGATTTCTGAGGGCTTTATATTTTTCCTGTGTGCTTCTTGTCCTTGTCCTGCTCCTTCTTTTTTGAAGAATAAGTTAATCAGGAAACAACTCCAGGCTCCTTTGGCCTCTCCTGTTCTGTGTTCTTGTTTCAGAAAGACTCTCACAAAGAAATTTGCATAGTGAATGCATAATCTATGAAATATGCTATTTATCCACTTTCTTCCCCAATTTATTTTCCTTGTTGTTGGTTGTTGTTGTTTCTTTTCTGACCTCTTGTGTATTCTCTGTTGCATCAGAGGTCTGAGTCCAAATTTCAGCGTGGCAATCTGAAATGTAAGTGTCAGGAATAAGTATATTTTTTATGCATCCCACCTTTTTTTTTGTTTGCAGGTGAAGCTTCCATCTTAGTGTTTTTAAATTCTGGGTATTTGCAGAAGAAATTCTCTAAGGGGAGCTACAGGTGCTTCACAATATGCTTGATCCACATTCTTGGCCTTTTATAATCCATGGGGATATACCATATGGTACTTTAGGTTCAGTAGTGCCACAAGAAAGAGGAAAAGTCTAGTTTAAGGCACAATAATATATTCAACATTTCAAGAGTTTAAAAATTAATGTAACAACTTAATCTCATATATTTTAATAGGAAAATATAATAGGAAGTGTATAATTGGCTTTTAATGCAATCAACATAATAATCAGATCAGTATATCAATATGTCTATGGATATGAAGAATTTTAATTTAATTTTAGACTAGTAAATATGACTAGGGTATATAATTTCAGACCAATTCTGTGCCTAAAAGCACATTTTTCTTCTATTATTTTTTCAATCAGCTATTAGTGAAAACAAAGCAAAGCATCCTAAGGGACAATATGCATTTACAAAACATGTATAGTTGCAAAGTCCAGTACTAGGTTCAGTGAGAACGCTGCTCTGTGTGTCTGTCATCTTGGTTATACATTAGTCTAACAAGTTTCTTGGTAAGGAAAGCATCCTCCCAATGAAAAGATTCCATGTAGTTTTGGATATTTTACTCCTAAAACCAATTTGAATTAATTGTTTGGAATGTGCCTGGCAGTTTATCTCAGTTTACTTTTCCATAATGGTAAATCTCTCTGTGTCAACATCCAGTGATCTTTAGTGAATGGTGTAGTGTCTATAAAAAGCAACAGCAGTACTCCCGTGTGTGTGTGTGTGTGTGTGTGTGTGTGTGTGTGTGTGTGTACATGTGTGTGTGTGTATACGTGTGTGTGTGTATTCGTGTGTGTGTTCATAGTAAAAGGACACAATACCCCCATCATGGAGTTCTGTCCTTCCTCTCATAGATCCTCTCCTGCAGCACCCTCCAGTACATGCATTACCAGTCTTTCTGTTTCATTTTGTTTTACAGATGAGGAAAATCAGGCTTCACAAGGCTGTGTCTGCCCAAATCTGCCAGGTATATAACTGATGAGAAGTAGTGATGGAGCTAGGCATCATCATTCCTTGGCCACCTGTAAATGGGGCTCATGCCTCTCTTTACCCTCAACACCAGGCATAAGGAAGGAAAAGAAGCACTATTTATAGCACCTTTTATATATTAAAATAAAACAAACATAATTACTAAATATATATTACGTGTTGGAAATGTGTGTGGGCTAAAGAAGGTCTCTGAGGGCACGAGACTGGCTCACAGATAGTCACATTCGAGGGGAAAGCAGCTCGCTGGAGGTGTGTCCTGATCACCCAAATGGCACTGTCCTCTGATTTCTCTGACCCAGCAGCCTCCTCTCTCCCAGCTGTTTCCTTATTATAGGCCTGAAGAGCAGCACATAGTCCGGATTACAATGCTCTGTGATGCAATACACTTTTTTCTCTGCTCCATTTGGCAAATGCAAGCAGATCCCTTCACCTTGCCTGTACTGCTGCCTGTTCATCTGTAAAGCAGAAATAATCACACAGATCCAGCCTTCTGGGGTCGGGGTACATATCGTTAGCTAATATTTGCAGATTGTTTTGGAAATGTTAAAGACAGAGGACTTTTAAGACTGCACTGTGGTGTAATAAAAGGACATAAAACTGGAAAGCAGAACGGTCCATTCTTTGGAGCACGTGTATAAATGTGTGGAACCAAGGAGATTAGAAGCACCAGTAAAAGGAAGAGAGTGAGATCAAAGTTAGGCAAAAAGTTGCATTACCACACTTGGAAGGAGCAGGAAGGTGCCGGAATGTTAATCTATCAGACCAAGGGACATGTAGGAGAGGAGGATGAGCTCCTGAGGGGGAAGGAATCATGGCGCTCACACAGGATGGCTCTGTTACATGCCTCGTGTACTCAGGAACTATCCTCACAAATGCAGTGCAAATCGTCTTCCCACCCTAGGAAAACCTGAGCTCCATTGCTGTGTCTCTGTCCTCTTTCCTCTAGAAAAACTACCTATGGAATTGAGAAAGCTATAGATAAAAGGAAAAATCAGACTTGTGTCTCTAAATCCCTTCCTTAACTATTTGAGAGAAAACGTGTATATTTGGGGCAAGATGTCAAAAGCACTGTCCCGTTGGCTTCCTACCCTCCCTTTTCAGATCCCTTTTTTCTTTTCTCTACTCCTTCTTGGCAAATGGCTGGCCACAGCAAGCCCTCTGGCTTTCCTTCTGTGCTGTTCCGGTCTTTCTTTCAATATTCTTCCTGCATCTGTAACTCTGTCATCCTCGGCTACAACATTATACCACCTAGTTACTTCGCCTGTGAAATGGGTACTCTGAGTGGTTCTATGTAGCCTTAGAATCTTCTTTTCTCACTGCAATGATCCAATCATCTCCCTGCTTTTGTTTCATTTGTTTTTTTGGTGAGCATGGTCCATACTTAGCCTAGTTCCTAACCCAGATGTTTCTAGTGATGATTTGAGAGGAGAAGAGACTAAAACCAAAAGAATCAACAAAATAAAAAAGAGTGGAATAAGAGAGGGTCAGAACTTAGGACTTAAGAATGTCATGGTTGAACTGTGGTTTATGCATGTAATTCTAGCTACTCAGGAGGCTGAGATCTGAGGATCATGGTTTGAGGCCAGCCTGGGCAGGAAAGTCCGTGAGATTCTTATCACCAATAAATTATCAAAAATAAAGCTGGAAGTAGAGCTGTGGCTCAAGTGGTAGGGCACTAGCCTTCAGGAACAGCTTTCAGACCTGCCATCAAACCTAAAACTCTCTCCTCTCTCTCTCTCTCTCTCTCTCTCTTTCTCTCCTCTCTCTCTGTTTCTCTCTCTGTCTCTCCTCTCTCTCTCTCTCTCTCTCTCTCTTTCTCTCTCTCTCTCTCTCTCTGTCTGTCTCTGTCTCTTTCTCTCTGTCTCACACACACACATATACACACACAAAGAATTTCATGATCTGAAATGGGAGACAATCCAACAACCCAAAGTTAATTTTGCCATGAATTTGATATCACTACATTCCCTCTTGCACCTTCTGATTGAGGAGTTATAGTTGGACATCTTTCACTTGGAATCAAATGGGCACAGAGGTGAGTCAGTCACCAGGTTGACATGTTTAAACAAGTCCCAGGAAGCCGTGAGCAGCGCCTTCCGTCTGAGTGGCAATGGGAACAAGGCAGGCTGGATGCCAGGCACCCGGCACCAAGGCATTGCTGTGAACAGGGCAACCAGGGAGATGGATTCCAGAAACAGAATGGGATGATGGGGAGGATACTGGGAGGGGGAGCGGGGAGAAGCAAGGTAGATGAGAGCAGGAATCCCTTGTTTAAGGCGGGTGCGCCCACTTAGGAGTTCAACCTCCCCCTGCCCCGTTCCCCACAGGCCTGATGGACCCCAAGGCCTCTCTGGAAGAGGTACTGCGATTGGACCGACTGGCAAAACATCACCAGGAGAATGGCATTGTCTCTCAGGAAGGCCGGGTTTGAGTCCACGTCCTGAAGTTGTTCCCTTGGATAAGTGTCCATGATCAGTGATGTTGGCAACGGTTTGGACACATAGCTGTTCTCACCTCCACCTGGAAATCCTGCTAAGAGCTGGGGTCCCATTTGGAGAAGTGTATCCTGGGCCACACACACTGCTCCTATGCCACAGCCAGGACCACAAACCTGCTGCAAGTCAACACTCAGCGTGGGCTTTAGTATGCAGCCCATGAATAAATATCATCTGTCCCTCTTTCTTCCAGTATCTTCCACCTCCTCTGTATGCTTACGATAACAGAAATGTTCACCCCTACTGTTAGACATCAGTGACTTTCAAATCTAAGGTGCTCATTAGAGTCACTGGAGGAAATCTGTGTTCTTCCCAGGCCAGATCTATTATATATGAGTCTTGAGACATAGGTAACAACATGACTACAAAATTCCCAGGAGCTCCTACTCTGCAATTATGACAGAAACCCTGAAATAGACATTTATTTTCTTCAAGGAAGAGTTGTGCTTGAGCAGAGGTTACTGAGAAAACCGTGCATCTCTGCCTCTCGATTCTTTAAACTTATGAGTGGGAAAAATGAGAGAATTCCATGAGCATGGAATAGATGTACTTCCCTGCTCATCTACAAGAAGGAGAGAGAGAAAAAGACAAACAGACAGACAGAAAAAGAGAGAAACACAGGAAGTGAGAAACAGAGACAGAAAGAGACAGAGGGAGAGGTTTATTAGCAGAAGATAAGACCAGAGAGACTGAGAGACAGAGATGAGAAGAGAGAGAGAGAGAGAGAGAGAGAGAGAGAGAGAAAGAGAGAGAGAGAGAGAGAGACTAAGAGAGAAAGGTTTATCAACAAAAGGCAAAGCCAGTTAGGAACCTGAGAGGTAGTAACCCAACCCAACTACTGAGCTCCAGATTCTTCAGTGTGGCTCACATACCTTATGAGAGTTGGAACTGAAAAGGTTGGAAGACAAGCTGGCTATTCCAACCAACAGAGACAAAACAAATTATCACATCACCAGGCTCATGGCTTTGAATCCAAGGCTTACACAGCAACAAGTTCGTTTTGACAACAGAGCTTCCTCTTAGAAATTTTGACATTCAGGTTTTATACTGCAAAATTGAACTATTTATTTCTCTAAATGTGTTCCATAGTATTGTAAATTAACTGTGTTTAAACAATCGAGATTGGGAAACAGAAAAAAAAAACATGTCTCCTGCAAAGTTTTACTATGTGTTTGGGGACATGTGCCTCCGTGTCTGTCAGTCCCTTGTTGAGAATGCTCATCATCTTCCATTTGTAAATAAGTCCTCCTCATTGCCATGCACTGGCATTTGCTCTGTGTTTGCTGTTCCTTAGTGCTTAATTTAGTATGCCATCTCTCTGCAATCCCCCAAATCCTCTACACCTCACCTCTCAAGCGAACAGCGCTTCAACTTCAGAAATTGCATTTAGGGTAAATAAGTACTTCCCGTTATTTCCCAAAGAACAAGCAAACAGTAGATTCTTTAAGTCATTTATAGCACATGTAAAACCATGGAACTATTTATGCCTCATCTCTCTGAGAATGAAGAATTCAACCCAAGTCCCACTTCCTGGACGAGAAAGCTGTGGCACAGAAGCATCACCATATTCCTGGTGACCTACCTCTCAGAGCCAAAACCACTGTGCCACCAGGCTACTGTTAGTCCTCTTAATGGGTGTTTTCTTTTCATTTTTTTAAATCCCAGAACTATCCTTGGCTTCTTTGGGGAGGACTGAGGGTCTTTCGGACCATTCTGGTCTCAGAGGCATCATCTCGCATAATCTGGGTGTTCATGACGCGAGTGGGAGGAGACCAGGCACTCATATACCTTAGTACACAGAGGGGTTCGGAAGCATCCATCCCATGCGGCCTGAGAACTCTGGAACAGAGGACCCATGAGCAGAAAGTCTTCCAGAGATGCCCAAGTGAGCGGGACCAGGCTCAACCTGACCATACCAAAGAGAGCCCTCCTGTCCTATCATCTCCATGTGTCCAACACAGAGGCCCAACCCCTGCCTCCAGTCAAGAGGCTCACTGTTTAGTCTGGAACACATACTGGTGCGAGCAGAAAGAGAAAGGTAAGAAAGACGGTTGGTTTCTACATTCACGGATGATGGCCACTGCAGGAAGTTAGTGGGCCCGTGGATGAGGCAGGCAGTACCAACAGAACACTATAGGTGGCAGTATAACAGAGCTGGTACAGCTGATGCCAAAGTAGACAACCAACCAGAACAACTGCTCAGGAAACACGTACGCCAATGCAGGGATGGGTACCTGGCTCAAGTCCATCTCTAAGACTCTCTGGAGGAGGTATTTGTGGTCTAAGCACATATGACGACTTCATATGTCTAAGGACATCTGAGGAAACCGAGGCGGAGTTGGATATTAACTGCAATATTGTTTAATTTACCTGTGAATGAAACCTTAGCATGTCACTCATGCTGGAAAGATCTGTATTGTTATTCTCTTTCCAGGCAGCATCTTGCCTAGAAAATCTTCAGGATAAGTAGTTTTTTTTTTTTTTTTTAATTTGTAAATTGCATTGCAAGAGTGATGTGCAGAGGGGTTACTGTTCCGTAAGTCAAGTACTGAGTACACTTCCTCTGGAACAGTGCCATTCCCTTCCTGCTTCTCCCCTGGCTTTCCCCCTCTTGACTTCCCCTACAAGTTGTTTAGTTCATTTTCAACAGAGTGTCTAGTGGGTTTCACTGCTGAATTGGTTCAATGCCTTCTGTTCTGGCGTGTTCATTGAATTGTTGGGGACAGACAGAAGAGAGGAAAAGAAATTAGCAAAGAGAGAGTTAGCAGAATGAGGAAGCTAGCAGAGCCAATGGGAAGAGCAGGCTTCACATGGACTTTGCCTCTCTAAGGGACGGCATTGGGAAATCACTTCTTTTCCCTCAGCAAATCTCCTTTGTAAACGAGAGGTTGGATGATATTGTTTCTTTCTGATGAGTCACTGTATATCTCAAAAAAGCCTAGTAAGGTGATGCTGAATACTTTAGGGAAGACCTCCAATCCTACCATGGTTATTAAGAAAACCATGATATGTGCATGTAGGTGAGTGCACACGTGTGCACAGGCAGGTGAAAATGTGTGTGACATCCTCTGATTTCACCTCCCAGTTCATCAGGTTTTGGTTTTCCATATTGCTGAATTCTGTTACGTGACTATATTAGAAGCAGTAGATTGAACCTCTTTTTTGTTTCTCTGTAGTCCCTGGCCAGACATCAAGACATATTTTAAATATTTCTCAAAAGTTTTGTTATGTGCACGACAGATCACTAAGGCTTTAGCATTCATATTCCAATTCTCCAACTTTCTGAAGAAACACGGCAATGATTTACAAATCCAGTCGTTGAGAGCCACGCTTGCTGCAATAAAGAATTGTCTTGTAGGCGTGTTCATTCTTTGTGGATTATTCACTGCTTCTCTGGCCACGTTTCTCCCCCAATCTCCCCTCTAAATCAGATGCCAGAGCCTGGGATGCTCCCTCCTGCATATCTTTCATGGCTATCTCCTGCTACGACTCCTCCCCATGGCCAGATCTTGAAGCCAACTTTCATTCTTCCTGTCCTGGAGAGCTACCAAGCCCCGACATCCATCTCAATAACTCTCTCTCTGCTACTAGAGTGATGCTGTGCAGTCCTACAATGCAAATCTCATCCTGCATCAACTCTCGGCTCAAAAATACCTCAGTGACGCTCAGGGGCCTTCAGGAAAACGCCAATAGCCAGCATGCGTAAATTCTAGATTAATAACATCACCCACAATATAAATAGTAAGAGGATAATTATGTGTGAACATTTTCAGTGGTTTACATGCAAGACTGGCTTCTAATGGCTTCTTCCTCTGTTCAGAATGCTTAGGCACAGAAACTCCAAATAGTTCCCACAATTATACAAGTAGAGAGAGGGGCCTGAGGTTGACTCTAGGCTGTGTGACTCCAGAGTCTGCTCCCAACCACTCTGTTATTGGATGTCTGCTTATATGCAGAATTCTGCCTCTTTCCCCAGCCTCGTGGAGCTAAGCGGCAGCCATTCGGCCCCACCACACAGGCTGGTATGGGACACATGCATGCTTTGGTCCCTTGAATGGTTTTGCTTATTTTACCTTCCATTTCTAAAATGCGTCTTACTTTTCATTTTTAAAGTACCTTTCCCTCGGCCGGGTGCCAGGGGCTGAAATCACAGGATCACTGTTCAAAGCCAGTCCAGGCAGGAAAGTCCAGAAAACCTGAAGTGTTGCTGTGGCTCAAGTGGTAGAGCCGTAGCTTTGAGTGAAGCCCAGGGACAGTGCCCAGGCCCCGAGTTCAAGCACAACCGACAAACAACAACAACAAAAAACAAAAACAAAAAACCTTTCCCTCATCTTCAGTTGTGTGTCTCCTCATCTTCAGTTGTGTGCCTCCTGGTGTTTTTCCACCTCTTGGGGCATGTGAACTTCCGCAAGAAGCCTTCTGTGACTGTACTTGGCCTGATGTAGTTCACTCAGTTATCACTCTTGTAGGATTTTCTGGAACTTTCTGTTCCACTGTGTATTACCTTATGGTTGACTCTAATTTGGGTCACATGATTAGTTCTATAGGTCCTTGGGTAATGTTTGCTAATATTTAGTAAGTGAATATTTTAATCTCTGGTTGCGTGCGGAATTTCCTGGTAGCAGTGCTTTCGTGTAATGTCGTTATCTATCTCTGCTGTTCTGTTGATGCTAGCTCCTAGGAGAGTTCTTTCACTGTGTCCTCAACGAGTACCTCATTTTTTTCTCCCCTGAAGTGATTGGTAAAATTCATCAACAAAGTCACCTGGGGCACTATTTCCTTTGAAAAAAGTTATTAATTATTGATTCAATATGTTTAGCAGACACAAATTATTCATAGTAAGTATTTCTCTTTGTGTGTGTTTAAATCTTTTTTGCCTTTCAAGGAATTGCTCCATTTTTGCTGTTTATAGCAGTTTCTCAATAACTATTAACGTACTTATTTTTCGTGTCAGTCCTGGGGCTTTATCTCAGGTCTGGGTGTTGTACCTGAGTGCTTTTGCTCAAGGCTACTGCTCTATCACTTGAGCTACAGCTCCACTTGTGGCTTTTCTTTTTTTGGTCATTAGTTGGAGGTGAGAGACTCACAGACTTTCCTATCCTGTCTGGCTTCAAACCATGATCTTCAGATCTCAGACTCTGGAGTTACTAGGAACAGATATCAGCAACAAGCAAACAGATTCAGTAAGATTTTGTTTTCTTTTTTCAATTCAGGGAATTGAACTCAGAATAAAACAATGCCCAGGGAAATCCTGTACTATTTGAGACATGCCCCAGTCAAAGGACTTTTTGAAGTGTGTGTCTGTGCGTGCGTGCATGCATGTGTGTGTGTGTGTGTGTGTGTGTGTGTGTGTGTGTTGGTTCATATTGGGACTTGAACTCAGGGCCTGAGTGTTGTTCCTGAGCTCTACTTCAATCAAGGTTAGTGTTCTACCACTAGAGCCACAGCTCCACTTCTGGCTTTTTTTCAATTTTAGTGGTTAATTAGAGATAAGAATCTCTTTCTCACTGGGGCTGACCTTGAATGATGATCATCATGGCTCAGCTTCCTGAGGAGTCAGGATTACAGACGTGGGCCTCCAGAAACCAGTTAAAGATTTTCCTGAAGGTGGCACACTGCTGCCATGGCCAGTCCTAGCCCCAGATATGACCTCATCTTCCTGATTAGCTGAGATTACAGGATTGGACCACCATGCCAAGTTCTTCAATAACTATCAAATATCTAGGTGACTCTCTGGGATTCATGAGAATGGTGATATTGGTCATAAGGATGATACGCGTTTCTCAATTTTCTTATTTTAATAGCTTACTGTTCTCTCTACTTTGTCTAGCCTCTTTAGTGGTGTGTTGCATTTTTCTTTGGAAAGAATTAATTAAGACAGCGATTTAAGTATTCCTAGAGTTTGGGCTGTGGGTAAATGAATGTCTATTACGATTCTCCAGAACCACACTTTTGTGTACAGTCTCTGATGGCAAATGGCCAGACCTCCCCACTTCCTGGTGTCTCCAAGAAAAGTTGTTGATCATTGAAAATTTTAAAAAATATAATTTATTTTCTTTTGTCACTTCAATCATGACCTCCATGTATTTCCCATGCTTCAACCCAAACTGAGAATGTTCTCTTTTGTTTAGTTGCTCCTTGTCAGTGAGAACTGCTGCTTTGAACTATGCTCACATAGTTGTGTTGCCCACATAGACCACATTAGCTTCCTTTGCTTCCTTTCCTCATTGTTCGGTGTCCATGACCACTCTTGGTGGGTTTTGTGGCTGAAAGTGCCATTGCCTTTAGACAACGGGTCTTTAGCTAGCAAACCTGCTTTGCCTGTGTAGAGAGGCAGAAGTACATTGGAGTTTATTTTCACCACCCATAATCAGCACACGATGACAAATTTCAGCTCTCTTGTCTCTATCCAGCATGGACTCTGGGGAGAAACTTAAACCCACTGTAGAGGTCCTCGGTAGCACTGATTGACTTAGACTGGGACTTGAGCTAAAAGTGGATCTGTATTTCCTGCTACTTCCTTACCGTGCTTTCTCCTTTCTTTACTACCAGCAACAAAACATGGTCAGTACACAATAATCTCCCACCCTGACACCAACCCTCACAACTATGAATACCAACCATAACTCTGGGGACATTTCTCACTCTATCAGTCACACCTCAATCTTTGCTCTAGGAATACTTCTGGAAGACTCAGCAAGACAGACATAAAATTGTCATGTGCATTTCTAAAATCTTCAGCTACTATTGATCCCCATATTTCCTGAGTTGCAATGAACAAATTATTTTATGCATTGGTCTCTGGGATATGATCTTTGGAATTATGTGTACTTGTTCCTTTGGCTATAAGGTGGGAAAACACAGAAGCCACATTTTGAAAGGTCAAATCTTGGAGTCGTTATTAAAAGGCCAGCAACTGCATGGTGGATTCCTGTCTCAAAGACCAGTGGCCAGCATTTAACACTGCTAGGAAACTGAGCTGTGAAGGCCAAAAGAAAGAATTAAAAACAATACCAACAAGCAAATTCAGCTCCAATGGAGAGCAGAAATGGGATGTCAGGGTGACCAGAGAAGAGCCAGGAGACAGGACACAGCACACAAACACAATGACACTTGGCATGGCATAATGGCACCTCAGCTGGTCAGGCCTAAATAGGGTAAGGCCAGGAGCAAGGTCACAGGACATTCCCAGTCCCAACCACAGGACTCACAAGTTTAGTAACCAATCAGCCAAGTGCCCTACTGTGTCTCCAGGGATTCAGGCATGCCTATCACCTGGTGGTGGGCTTCACCTTCCCCTACCATGAAGACAAGATTCCAGACCCTACCATGCACCATGTGGCCAAGATGGTGCCAGAGCTGATCTCTCCACTTCACATTGAGAAATTCGTATCAGTGCTCCTAGATTGAGAGCTTTAAAACTTTAAAATTCATGAAAAGTTTTGGCAGCATCAGGAAAAACGCCGGGCATTTTGCTGGAAATTATGTGACATGCACCTGGATAATTATTTATAAGGTCCAGAAAACAAATTAGTTGCTGTTTGCATTAAGTATAATCTATCATTTTGACCAAAGTAAGTGAGTTTAATTTAAATCTTCCAAAATAACAGAATTTTATATTTTCATGTTAATTCTTGTAGACTGAAAAAATACCTGTGATATGATCTCAAGATAATTGCTGTTAATTTTTTGCCTTATATATTAACATACAACTATTAATAAAAGAATAAGAAGATATATAAGATTACTAAATTTCAAACTGAGTAATATTTTATTATAAGAATTTCTGGATGATAATATGTAACCACAACCTAACAATCAATTCTAATGATAGGCATAAAACCCTAATACTTTTAAAGCTACATAGTAGCTAATATCTAAACAAAATACTTAATTATTTGAAATATAAATTAATTCACTAAAGGACCTACTAAGTTTTTAATAGTTATTTTTGTAAGTGTTTTTTTTTCTGATTGTTTTTGTCATTGTTGTTCTCTACTAGCTCACTGGAAAACTACAAACTTAAATGCTCTGAGAGAAAGAAAGACCCTACAGAAGCACAGAAGGACTGGTATGTTTACGTCTGTGAACTGTGCCCAGCCTGGCCTAGAGCTGGGAGACTGCAGGGATAAGAGAGGGGTATAAATAGAAAGCCCACAGGCAGTTAGGAGATGTAATTCCAAATATAACATTGGGACTTGGGTTTTCTTTAGCATGCATAAGCCCCTGGGTTTGATTCACAACACTTGATTGATTGAATGAATGAATAAATGGATGGACTTTATTCTCTTTAAGGGGCATGGTGAGGTCCAGAGAACAGTAAACAACTGCTTTTGAAAAACAAATTTGTATTCAAGGTCTCTGTTTCCTATGTGGAATCACCAGGGTCAGTAAAAATGCAGAACGATCAAGGAACCACAGAGGTCAAGCCCTTTATTGTAGTCTCAGTGGGGAAAGCAACGTAGACAGGGTATGAGAGCTCAGGATATTTCTGGTTGTCCTTTGCTGGACACTGGGATGAGCAGGGAAGATAGCCGCATAGCAGTGGTGATTCTGAAGATGGGCCTTCCCTAGGTTACTTTGTGTATGAATGACACCCGGCTAGACAAGTTAACTGCTGGCATTGCTTTAGCTGGTGCTGACAAATACATTTTGCCACCTGTCCACTAGGCCCCAGAATCCAGATCACAAGAACACAGATGACAAGAAAACACTGAGAACTCTGCTGCTTCACTCCAGCTGGGATTTGCCATGTTGGATGTAGGACCAGTGTTGACAGGTCTCCCCAGGAGCCAAAGAAAGGAGGCGTGCTTTTATGCAAAAAACTCATGCTAGCAATTTTAATTAATGAATTAAAAATAGAAATCTGATCACAAACACTGATCTACAGTGACATGAACCTGCCAGTGTCAGCACTCCTTTAGAGACAGGAGCGCTCAGAAGTGAGACAATGTCCAGATACCAAATAAAGTCCTACGAACAAATTGCCATTGAATAACGTGATTACCCATGATTTAGGAGATGGCTCTGAAATTATATAATAACATTTATCACAATGATGATTAATATATATGTATGTATGCATGTTAGTTTAGTAATTTGAAAAATACTATCAGACACATTAGACAACTTACTTCATACTAATAGAATAGTGGGTATATTTTACATAAGTAAAATAACAATTTAATAAATATATATATGATTATATACATGTATGTATGTGTATATATATATATATATTTATATTTATATCATAGCAAAAGGAAGTGCAGTTTCAATGACATCACAGAATCTCTCAAAGCCAGAAGATGGCAGAGCTGAGCAAAATACAAACCAGAGCTTTTAAATTCAAATAAAATTCAATGTCTTGAATTGCACCGTAGGTGTCTCTCCCTTCTTAAACAAAAACAATGGTGTGAAAGACAAACCTGACCAGCGGCTAGCTATGTGGAAACATTTCATAGTAGGATTTATTTAAGTGTATCGATGATGGGCAGTTTAGAATCAATGAATTCCATAAGGGACTCTAGCATTATATACATTACTCTGCCCAAGCGATTAAAAGTGGAATGTGACTAAAGGCTGTAATGGAATATTCATCATCCTGCAGCCTCTGAAGTCAATCAGTATTATCCTCAGTTCAAATATATAATAAGAGTGAGTTCCATTTTAGATAGCAACCTGCCTACCTTCCTACATCGACCACACAACAAGCAAGAGAAAGCGGGCAGCCTTTCCCAAGACCCCCAGCAAGCTCATTAGTTGAAAACCCAATACCCAAAAGTAAATTCACTGAATTTTCCACACAACGCTTGCTTTCCAATATCTTAGGAAAAGTCTGTATCAATTTAGACTATTTGCATTTTAACACGGCTTAAAAAAATGCTTCTTTTCTTAAGAGAACTCTAGAGGATTAAGTTGACAGCTGAGAGTTGCCTTTGCCTCCTTCTGGAGGTAGGGAATTTACAGAGTCAGAAAAACAGATGAGAACTATTCATGTACTGTCATCAAAGCCTATTTAATAGCAAGATAAGGTCTTATGTTCCTGTTTTTTTGTTCTTTCCTCCTCCTCCTCCACCCTCTTCTTCTTCCTCTTCCTCTTGCTCCTCCTCCTCCTCCTCCTTCTGTCTCTGTCTGTCTCTGTCTCTGTTTCTGTCTCTCTCTCTTTCTGCAGTCCTGTTCTACTTATCTTCTCTGGGTGTTAAAACAACACAAGTTTATCGTATTGTAAGATGTGGGAAAATGAACCATGAGTACACTCTGAATCCTTCTCTTCTAAATTCATTCAGAACTGCCTGAGTGAGGCCTGGTCCTTGTTTTCCTGATGGAGGTGACGGGAATGGCTCACTTGCTACAATGCAACAAAAGCTTAAAATGAGCATTCTATCTAAAGGGCTCCTGAGATCTATAAGAAAGCAGGGAATCCTGTCTATTTTTCATGACACATAGCCATGAAACAACAAGCCAGAAACTAGTAGGGTGGACTGGGAGTTTATTTTTTTTTTGGTCGGTCATGGGGCTTGAACTCTGAGCCTGAGCACTGTCCCTCAGCTCTTCAGCTCCAGGCTAGTGCTCTACCACTTGAGCTACAGCGCCACTTCCAGTTTTCTGGTGGTTTATGGGAGATAGGAGTTTCACGGACTTTCTTGCCCTGGCTGGCTTTGAACCATGATCCTCAGATCTCAGCCTCCTGAGGAGCTAGGATTACAGGCATGAGCCACCGGCGCCCGGCTTGTACTGGGACCTTTGAGATGTTTTCAAGCAGGTGGCTCGATGCAGCACTTCCCTCCAAGTACTGAAGTGTTACATAAGATAGGAAAACAAACCTGATGTTCAGAACACCCTTCCTGCTAGTTGGGGAGCTGAATTGGAGAACTCGCCACACTACTGGAAAGGTCAACAGTGGGCTAGGCTGGCAGCAGCTCCTGATCCTCAAAGAATAGAGGTGCAAGTCTCCCACTGAACAATTTCATTCATCTGAACTTAACTTACAAATGTGCTGTACATGTAGGTTTGTGTGCATGCATGCGCATGCGTGTGTGTATGCATGGGTGCAAATAAGTGCATGCATGAGGGTATCCATGAGGAAGCAGAAACTGTTCCCAAGAGATTAGCTTGGTTGATAAAAGCATGACATGAAATCATGAGGAACCTCTGCTTCTGCTTCTAGTCTACCCCTTACTAGGAGGGGAATAAAAACGAATTTGAAGGAAGAGACATAGAAGATGATAAGCAATCCATCTCATTTATCTTTGTGTTATACTTTTCTGTTCCATTTGTAAGTTTCTTTTGTCAGAAAATAAGACCAAAAGACTGGGCAAGGTGGTGGGAGGGAGGAAGCTTGGAGAAGGCTGAAGGAAGACGTGAAAAGCAAATGGATCTGTTTCCTGGTAAACTCCATGAGGGGACACGCATGCCTCCTGGAGGTCACTGTGGTTCTGAGCTCCTCCTGGAGGTCACTGTGGTTCTGAGCTTCCCCTGGGACCGTGTTCTCAGTGCCAGATTCTTTTCTTCTTCACCTCTGAGTTACCACACATGCAAGGAGAGCAAGTAGTACCTGGAAATTTCCATTGCCCTAGGCTGGCACATGGTCCTACCCGGCTCTAACTCAAGCAGAGCCCATCCCTAAAGTCCTGCTCATGTTCCGGAACTCCTGAGCAAACAGGCCAAAGCCTCCTTGTGCATCTCTCTTTTATAAAACATGCAAAACAACAAAACAACAACAACAACAACAGCACAAACTTACCAGGTCCTCTGTGAAGAATATTCTTAAAGCATCAGGATCTAAACATAGAAGAATACAAACTAAGAAGAACAATATGTCATTCGAAAAATAATATTTCCATTACTTTTATGAAACCAATGAAAAATTTACAATAGTTCCAAGGAAGATTGCACAAGAGAGGAAAATTTTAAGCTGTTCTTAATCATGATCATTAATGCAAAAATCCTAAATAAGATACGTGCATATTAAATCCAGAGGTATAAAAAAATCATGTTTATTTACAAAATACAGAATTAGTGGGAATAAATATCATTCACCATAATAACAGGATACAATATAAAATGTATCAGCATATCAAACACACAATAAATCACATGTTTCTAGAAGAGGAAAACCTTTTATGAAGCACAAAGTGGAAATTCTAAAATTGATTGCTCTAAAAGTCATAGAACTGGCATCACAGATTGTGAAACACCAAAACCCTTGAAATGAAAGCAAGGCAAATTACCCACTCCCATCTCCTCACGGACCGTCCTGGCCAGGAGAATCAAGCAAAGAAGAATGATAACAGTGCAACCCACCCAGAAGGAACACATGAAATTGGTTGTTTATGAATTTAGAGAACAGACTAAAAAATATAATTTAGGTATGCCAGCCACTGATGTTGTGATTTTGGAGAAACATCTAAGTAAGTCAGTCAATGAAAGTGAAGATGGTAGACACCCAGCATCACACATCAAACCATGAGCTAACAAGATTACAAAGACAAAGCAGGGAATAAAATTCTGCAGTCACATGCACTCAATCCTTGATATTCAAGTGTTCAGTTCAATCCCTATGACTGGAAGAAAAAAATAAAAAATAAAATTCTTGACATCAGTGCCTCTTGATCAATGTCACTCCTTCAATTGTTTTTCCCATCTCTCACATGCCCTAAATGCACTATACTCAGTAACTAACTTGTGGACTTGAAAACTCCTTGAATGGCGAGGAAAAGGTGATACTTTAATGAGAGCTATTTAGAAGTCATTCATGACAATGGCATAGGAAAATATTTGACAAACAGTAAAAGGAGACAATATGAATGACAGGGACTTACAATAAAAGCGAGAGTAACTGTTAAGCAAAACACAAAGACAAAGCAAATAGAGGTCATAAGACTAAGTTATTTACAAGATAGATAACTAACAATGTGCTTGCAAAGAAGCATGCAAGTAATTCCTACCAATCAATGAAAAACAGAGGACTCAATATGTAAATAAGCACTATTTTAAATAGCTATGTGACAAAATAGTATAAGTGAATGCTTTATTTACATATATAAGAAAATGGACCTCATTATTTACCAAGCATACCCACAAAAAATAACAGCAAGGGAAACGATTGTATGCCATTAGAGTGGCTAAAATGAAAGAGAATGAGAATATCAAACGTAGGAAAAAATAGAGAATGGAGAAAATTTTTCCCTAGAAGACATGGAAATCTGAATTGCTAAATTTTTGTTTCATTTTCAAGGATTTGACAATAGTAATTTTCCTCAGAAGTACAGAGCTAGCTGGACGTGTTGGTGCATACCTATAATCCCATCTGTAAGGACGTTGAGCCAAAGAAGATCAGGAGTTGCAGGCCAACCTGGGCTCCATAAAGAGACAATGTAGCCACTCCCTGTTACTTTATCGTGTGTCTTCATGATGAATGTCACCACAAAGAAAACATAGACAGACAGATCAGTGGATAGTAGGTAGACATCAACTTATCTATAGGAAATTTACCTTCATTGATGTAGTCATGTATCACATAGACATAACAAAGAACTGTATCTCATCCTTCAATTGCTTTCTCATGTCCCTTATGGTCTTCCTTCCTTGTCGGCACCTTATTCCTGGGAAACACTTACTTATTGCTTTCCCTTAAAAGAATGTCATTGAAAATGAATTAATCAATCATACATCAATATTTTTCCATGCACTGGTAGTCTCTTCCTAACTGATATTAAGTTCATAAGTACTTGGGCTGTTCAAGAAAATTTGCTAGATATTTACCTACACATTTGTGTGAAAGTATGTAATTTTGTTTCTCATCAGTAGGAGAGACTCTCGGGTACTATGGTATTTCTATGTCCATGTAAGACATTATCAATTAGGCTCTTAGAGGGATACATGGAAATTCTGATGACACAAAGCTTTACCAACAGTTCATCTGTTAGTATTTCCTTTTTTCCTTCCATCTTTCTTTCCTTCCTTCCTTCCTTCGTTCCTTCCTTCCTTCCTTCCTTCCTTCCTTCCTTCTTTCTTTCTTTCTTTCTTTCTTTCTTTCTTTCTTTCTTTCTTTCTTTCTTTCTTTCTTTCTTTCTTTCTTCCTTTCTTCTTTCCCTCCTTTCCCCTTCCCATCCCTTCCTTCCTTCTTTTCTCATGTGGTTTATATTTTGCTTTGCAATAGCTATGTAGAGGTATATCTTTATCAAATGGACCAGGCATTTTCTTTTCTTTGTTAATCTTTTAATTTTTTTATTGCCAAAGTGATGTACAGAGGGGTTACAGTTACATAAGTAAGGTAAGAAGTACATTTCTTGTCAAACTTGTTACCCCTTCCCTCATTTTTCTCCTACTTTCCCGCCCCCTACCCTCTCCACTCCCTAGTTGTACAGATCATTTCCAACACATTGTCTTGTGTGTGTCGCGGTGGCATTGATTCTCCCCTTGTGCTTTCTCTCACCATTCTGTTGTTCCCCTTGCCTTTCCTAATTCAGGTAAACGTATATACAATGCCAGGGTACCAAACTCAGGTAAAGTGGCAACAGGGGATATACTATTGGGGGAAGAACATACAAAAGCAACAAAAATATCACATAGTACATTATAAATAAGAACAACAAAGAAAAACCTCATTTCTGGGTTTTCGATTCTATTCCATTGGTCCTGAGGTCTGTTCTTATGCCAATACCACGCTGTTTTGATTACTATGGCTTTATAGTAGAGTTTGAAATTTGGTATTGATATTCCTCCAGCAGTGTTCTTTCCGTTGAGGAGCGTTTTTGCTATTCGGGGTCTTTTATTGTTCCATATGAATTTTTGGATTGCCTCTTCTATTTCCTTGAAGAATGAGGGTGGAATTTTGGTAGATATTGCATTGAATTTGTAGATAGCCTTGGGAAGTATTGCCATTTTCACGATGTTAATCTTTCCAATCCAGGAGCATGGGAGGTTTTGCCATTTTTTAAGTTCTGTGTTGATTTCCTTTTTCAAGATTTTAAAGTTTTCATCATAGAGGTCCTTCACTTCTTTAGTTAAGTTAATTCCTAGGTATTTTATTTTTTGTGGGGCTATTACAAATGGAGTTGCTTTCCTAATTTCAGCCACACTTTTCTCATTGTTGGCATACAGAAAAGCCATTGATTTTTGGGGGTTAATTTTATAACCTGCTACTTTGCCAAAGTTTTCAATCAGCTTGAGTAATTTGGGAGTGGAGTCCATGGGATTCTTTAAATACGAGATCATGTCATCTGCAAAGAGGGAGAGTTTTATTTCTCCTTTCCCTATTTGGATCCCCTTTATGTCTGCATCTTGTCTTATTGCTGTAGCTAGGCATTCTAATACTAGATTGAAGAGAAGTAGAGAGAGGGGGCATCCTTGTCTTGTTCCTGAGTTAAGAGGAAATGGCTTTAGTTTTTCACCATTGAGTATAATGCTGGCTGTAGGTTTGTCATATACAGCCTTTATTGTATTGAGGAATGTTCTATGGATTCCTAATTTTTCCAAAACCTTCATCATAAAGGGGTGTTGGATCTTGTCGAATGCTTTTTCTGCGTCTATTGAGATAACCATGTGGTTCTTATTCTTGTTCCTGTTGATGTGATGAATAATATTAATTGATTTGTGTATATTGAACCAGCTTTGCATCCCTGAAATGAATCCTGTTTGATCGTGGTGTATAATTTTTTGGATGAATTGTTGAAGTCGATTGGCCAAAATTTTGTTGAGAAGTTTTGCATCAATATTCATCAAAGAAATGGGTCTATAGTTCTCTTTCTTTGATGAGTCCCTGCCTGGTTTTGGGATGAGGGTTATGATGGCTTCATAGAATGTGTTCGGTAGTGAGCTTTCTCTTTCAATTTCCTTGAAGAGTTGAAAGAGAATTGGTGTGAGCTCTGCTTTGAAGGCCTTGTAAAATTCCGCTGTAAAACCATCTGGTCCTGGACTTTTCTTAGCTGGGAGGTCTCTTATTGCTGTTTCTATTTCAATACTTGATATGGGCCTGTTAAGATAGTTTAACTCATCTTGGTTTAGTTTTGGCATGTCAATATTTGCTAGGAAGAGGTCTATTTCTGTCAAGTTCTCAAACTTATTAGCATAAAGTTTTGAGAAGTATTCCTTTATAATGTTCTGAATCTTGGTTGTTTCCGTGGTGATGTTTCCATTCTCATCTCTGAGTTTATTAATTTGGGTGTGTTCTCTTCTTTTTCTGATAAGATTTGCTAAGGGCCTGTCAATTTTGTTAAGTTTTTCGAAAGACCTATAGCCATCTAATCTTCGATAAGGGAGCTAAAACAATACAATGGAAGAAAGACAGCCTCTTCAGTAAATGGTGCTGGCAAAATTGGTTAACTACATGTAGAAAACTAAAGCTAGATCCATATATATCACCCTGCACCAGAATCAACTCCAAATGGATCAAAGACCTTGAACTCAAAGCAGACACTCTGAAAACATTACAGGATGGAATAGGAGAAACCCTAAGTCTCCTTGGCTCAGGCCGAAATTTTTTGAATAGAGACCTGGAAACACAACAAATCAAAGAAAGGTTGGACAAATGGGATTGCATAAAGTTGCAGAGCTTCTGCAGGGCAAATGACATAGCTAGCAAGATCAATAGAAAGCCCACGGATTGGGAGAAGATCTTTACTAGCCATACAACGGACAAGGGTCTCATATCTAAAATATACTTGGAACTCAAAAAATTAAACCCCCCAACAACAAATCCTCAAAGAAACAACTGCCCAATAAATAAGTGGGCGAAAGACTTAAAGAGAAACTTCTCTGAAGAAGAAAGAAGGATGGCCAATAGACACATGAAAAAATGTTCAACATCCCTAGCCATAAAAGAAATGCAAATCAAAACAACATTGAGATATCACCTCACTCCAGTTAGAACGGCAAAAATCAAGAACTCTAACAACAACAGATGCTGTAGGGGATGTGGACAGAAAGGAACCTTACTTCATTGTTGGTGGGAAGGTAAACTTGTTCAACCACTTTGGAAAGCAGTATGGAGGTTCCTCAAAAGACTACACATAGAACTCCCCTATGACCCAGCAATCCCACTTTTGGGCATTTACCCAAATGTTTACAAACAAGACCACACTAAAGCTACCAGCACAACTATGTTTATTGCAGCATTATTTACCCTAGCTAAGATATGGAACCAACCCAGATGCCCCTCAGTAGATGAATGGATCAAGAAAATGTGGTATATATACACAATGGAATTCTATGCCTCCATCAGAAAGAATGACATTTCCCCATTTGTTAGGAAATGGAAAGGCTTGGAAAAAATTATATTAAGTGAAGTAAGCCAGGCCCAAAAAACATAGGTCCCATGGTTTCCCTTATATGCAATATCTAGTATATGTATGAGTCAAGTGGAAAAGGTCAGATAATGTGATGTTAGGAAAACGATCCCTTAAATATGTATTTTAATGTTTTTTTTCTTTCATGCATGTGTTTCTAACGCATTTATAAGATTATTTCTTTGTTGCTTTGTATGTCCCTCCCCCACAGTGTAACCCCCGCTTTCGCTATATTTGATGTCAGTATAACTTGTGGAGGAGATGGGGACAAACAAGTCGTTTAAGGATTCAGGTGGACCTGTTGCAACAATGAGAAGTACAAAATGTCATGTCAAAAACGAGCTTTACAATGTCGGTGTGGGGAGGGCGAGGGGGGGGAAGGGAGGTGAAGGGTAAACAAAGGAGGAGGCTGCAATGCTTGGTAAGAAATGTACTCATTATCCTGCCCATGTAATTGTAACCCCTCTGTACAGTATGTTCTCAAATAAAATAAGATAAAATTTAAAAAAAAAAAAAAAAAGAAAAACCTCAACAGATGATGGAGGGGATGTGGCTCAAAGGGAACCCTACTGTACTGTTGGTGGGAGTGTAAACTTGTTAAACCACTCTGGAAAGCAGTATGGAGGTTCCACAAAAGAGTACACATATTGCTCCCACTTCTGGGCATTTACCCAAACTATCATAAACAAGGCCATACTAAAGCTCCCAGTACAACTATGTTTATTGCAGCATTATTTACCATAGCTAAGATATGAAACCAACACAGATACCCATCAGTAGATGAATGGGCTAACAAAATGTGATGATACACACACACAGACACACACACACACACACACACACACACACACACACACACACACAATTGGAATTCTATGCTTCCATCAGAAAGAAAGACACTGCCCCATTTGTAAGGAAATGGAAAAAGGACTTGGAAAAAATCATGTTAAGTGAAGTAAGCCAGACCCAAAGAGTTTCCCTTATTTGCAATAATTAGTATAGATCTAGGATAATCTTAGCAGATGAGCAGAATAGCTCAATAGCTATGTATATATGACAATATAAGATGACACTAGCCGGGCGCAGGTGGCTCATGCCTGTAATCCTAGCTGTTCAGGAGGCTGAGATCTGAGGATTGTGGTTCAAAGCCAGCCGGGGCAGGAAAGTCTGTGAGACTCTTATCGCCAATAAACCACTAGAAAACTGGAAGTGGCAAGTGGCTCAAGTGGTAGAGTGCTCGTCTTGAGCTGAAGAGCTGAGAGACAGTGCCCAGGCCCAGAGTTCAAGCCCCATGACCGACAAAAAAAAAAAAAAAAAAAAAAAGATGACACTAAGCGAAATGAAGTTCATGACATGGAACAGACATTTTCTAATGCTTCTTTTGCAGTGCTTGTTTCTATACATTGATCTGCTCAATGAAATGTCTGTTTAAAATTTTTACCCTCCTCTCTTGCTGAGAATAATACTGGGGTGTGTTTATACAACATAAAATGTTATTTTTTATTGAGTGTGAGGAATCTTTATATATTTGGAATGGAAGTTATTTGTCAAATGTGTGTTTTCATATACTTCCTCCTAGATTTTTTTTCTTTTATGTAGAAGCTTCTAGTTTTGTGAAAACCAATTTCATTATCATTATCTTACTTTATGGATTTTGAATTTGATATTTTATCTGAGAAGTGTTTGTCTCATCTGCAGTCATATACACAAAAATATCTTGTTCGACGTTCATTCTAGGTTTACAGTTTTATTCATTACATTAAAATGTGATCCATTTTTACTTAGCCTTTGTATAGATTTATGGATCAATATTCATTTTTTGCATGTGGATGATCAATTTTTATGGTCGTGTTTGTTGAAAATATTATCCTTATTCTATTGGATTGTCTTTGAACCTTTGCTGAAAATCAATTGATCCTATTTGTGAGGGTTATTTCTGGACTGTCTATTCCATTCCATCGATTTATGTGTCTATTTTTTGTCACTATAGGCTTTCTTGATTACAGTAGCTTTTAAACTATGTGTAAAAGCAATGCTCTAACTTCGTCAGTTTTCCCAAAGTTGTTTAGCTTTTATTTCTCTTCAGAATATACTTAGAGTCTGCTTGCTTATTGGTCTCAGAAAGCACTCTTGGAATTTTGATCACCAGTATATATAAGTATAATATTTTATTTGTTTATGGGTTGTTTTTTTTGGTCAGTCATGGGGCTTGAACTCTGGACCTGGGCACTGTCCCTCAGCAATTCAGCTCAAAGCTAGCACCCTACCACTTGAGCCACAGTGCCACTTCTGGTTTTCTGGTGGTTTATTTGATATAAGAGTCTCATGGACTTTCCTGCCCAGACTGGCTTTGAATCCTGATCCTGAGATCTCAGACTCCTGAGTAGCTAGGATTACAGGCATAAGCCACTGGCACCCAGCCTAAGGTATAATATTTTAAAAGAAACTAAATACACAATCCAATTTTCTAACCCATGTTTTAGGCTTTCTTTCATTTCTTTGGTTTTCATACATGTGATGTATTGTATGATCTGATATCATATAATATATATCATAAATGCTTCATCACATGTATATGCTATATATCTATATGGTATATACACACACTTACATATCTGTATACACATGCATAAATGATATATACATCATATTAGATGTGATACATATTATGATGTATATGATATATATCATGTATGACATTATGACATATAAATGACAAATCTTTCTTGAATGTCAGAGTTGTTCTTAAGAGATTATAATATGTAATAGGTTATTAATATATACAAATAATTTTGATATGTATTAAATTTTAATCCTACTAATATTACTTGTTTTTTTTGTTTTTTTGTTTTTTTTTTTGGTCAGTCGTGGGGCTTGAACTCTGGGCCTGGGCGCTGTCCCTGCGCTTTTCAGCTCAAGGCGAGCTCTCTACCACTTGTGCCACAGCATCACTTCCAGTTTTCTAGTCATTTATTGGAGATAAGAGTCTCACAGACTTTCCTGCCTGGGCTGGCTTTGAACCATGATCCTCAGATCTCAGCCTCCTGAGTAGCTAGGATGACAAGCGTGAGCTACTGGTGCCCAGCTCTAATATTACTTGTTTTCCTCATAGTTTCATATTCTCTAAATTATAATAGCTTATATATTGTTCATTAATATCCTATAAGCTTTTCTTACTGTTGATATTCATAATAATTAGTCATTTCTCACTAATGTTTCTTCCATTAAAATATTTGGTTTGGGTAATATCAGAAAAATATTGACTTCATAAAATGGATTCAGAAATATATTTTCCTCTATTTGTTGTCCTGGAAACAATTGTATAAATTCTAGGTCTTCAAGCATTTAGTGTAATTTGTCAAATGAACATCTTTGAGCTTGGAGTTGTTTTTTTTTTTTTTTTTTGGGTCCGGTTGTGGAGCCTGAACTCTTGGCCTGGGTGCTGTCCCTCAGCTCTTCAGCTCAAGGCTAGCACTCTACCATTTGAGCCACAGCGCCACTTCCGGCTCTTTTTGTTTTGCTTATGTGGTGCTGAGGAATCGAACCCAGGGCCTCTGACATGCAAGGCAAGCGCTCTACCACTGAGCCACCTTCCCAGCCCTGAGCTTGGAGTTTTTATTTGCTTTTTTCCCTTTTGATTTTTAAGCCTTCAATTTATCTAGTAGTTGGAGTAATATATCTCTTTATGCTTTATCGAACTTTGATATTTATCTCACAAGTGAGTGGTCCACTTCAAGAAAATGGAAAAATTATGGCAAGCAAACATTTGTTGAATGATTTCCTTCCAATGTCTTTATCCTTCTACATTACTCTTTTGTAGCACTGAGATGGTAATGCAAATCTCATTTATTTCTTGATTGAGTTTAGATACTTGTAATTATCAATAAAAATTTTTAAAACTTTATTTTATTGAATTTCTTTTCTTTTTCTTTTTCTTTTTTTAACAGAAAATTTAAAGTTTATTGAAAATTTCTTTTATTTTTCAGTCTGTGATATAATTTCAATTTGTTTTTAACCTTATTATTCATTTTCCTCTGTTTGTTTTGGGACTACTTTATGTTCTTCAATCCAGTGTTTTTAAGATAAAAATTGAGCTTTTTGATTTGTTATTCCTTTATACTTTCTATTATGAAGATTTAATACAAATTTCCTTCTGTGCACTGCTTTAAATATTTTTAAGCAAACAGTACTCTCTAATTCTTAATTGCATTGGTTTAAACATATTTTCTAATTTTTCAAGTGACTTCCTTTCAGCATATATGTTATTATTTATGGGTGTTGGTACTAGGGCTTGAATTCAGGACTTAGGAGTTACCCCTTACCTTTTTTGCTGAAAGCTGGCACTCTACCACTTGAGCCATAGCTCCACTTCTGGCTTCTGGCAGTTTAGTTGCAGATAAAAGTCTGTTGATTTTCCTGACTATGATGGATTCTAAATACAATCCTCAGGTCTCAGATTCTCAAGGAATGATTATTATTGTTGATAAGTTACTTTTAAGTCGAATGTTTGACTTCCAGGCACCTGAGATACTTTCCAGATTTCATTGTGATTACCTTCTAGTTTAGTTCTTTTAGACTCAGGAAGAAAAGTGTGCATGATTTCAAACACTGTTGAATTTTTATCAATTTTTTTTCATGTTCCCCAATGTGATCTTTCTAGAGTAGTATATCAGGCAAATTTGGGAGAACGTGCATTTTGTTGGTGTTACTTCATGTTTTCTATAAATGTTGATTACTTCAATTTGATGGGTCATGCTTTCATCATTTCACACCTTGCTGAGAACATACCTGGCCAACCGCACAGCTGGTTTTTAAGTGTGACTCATCACTATAATTCCCCTGTAGATTGTTCCTCCAGTTCTGATGTTTTATTCATCAAGCATGGGGAAGCTGTAATTTGGGGGCGATTAAGGCTTAGGTTTGTTTTGTGTATTTCTTTACTCTCTTATCAATCAGAATTAATGCCATTATTCTTTAGATACTAATAAAGCTACAGGTGAATTTCTTTCTAATATATCTACTCCAGCATGGTTTTTACTATTTTTTTACTTTATATTTCTCATCCTTTTATTACTAACCTATGTTAACATTCAATGTAATAATAAATTAATTAATTAATTAAAAAATATGCTCATTAAAAATACCTTCAGGATACAACATCTGTACAATAAAATAACATTTAAAAAAATACCCTCCAGGTCAAGAAAATGTGGTATATATACACAATGGAATTCTATGCCTCAATCAGAAAGAATGACATTGGGACCTATGTTTGGTTTCCCTTATTTGCAATATCTAGTATATGTATGAGTCAAGCGGAAAAGGTCAGATAATGTGATGTCAGGAAAATGAACCCTTGGATATGTATTTTAAGGTTTTTTTTCTTTCATGCATGTGTTTCTAACGCATTTATAAGATTATCTCTTTGTTGCTTTGTATGTCCCTCCCCCACAGTATAACCCCTGCTTTCACTATATTTGATGTCAGTATAACTTGTGGAGGAGATGGGGAAAACCAGTTGTTTAAGGATACAGGTGGACCTGTTGCAACAATGAGAAGTACAAGTTGTCATGTCCAAAACGAGCTTTACAACATCAGTGCGGGGGGGGGGGGGGGGAAGGGGGGGAAAGGAGAAGGATTGGGATTGGGGGGGGAGGGGGGAGGCTGGGAAGGGAGGTGAAGGGTAAACAAAGGAGGAGGCTGCAATGCTTGGTAAGAAATGTACGCATTATCCTGCCCATGTAATTGTAACCCCTCTGTACAGTATGTTCACAAATAAAATAAAATTAAATTTAAAAAAAAAAAGAAAGAATGACATTGCCCCATTTGTTAGGAAATGGAAAGGCTTGGAAAAAATTAAGTGAAGTAAGCCAAGCCCAAAGAAACATAGGTCCCATGGTTTCCCTTATTTGCAATATCTAGTATATGTATGAGTCAAGCATAAAAGGTCAGATAATGTGATGTTAGGGAAATGAACCCTTAGATATGTATTTAAATGTTTTTTTCTTTCATGCATTTGTTTCTAATGCATTTATAAGATTATTTCTTTGTTGCTTTGTATGTCCCTCCCCCACAGTATAACCCCTGCTTTTACTATATTTGATGTCGGTATAATTTGTGGAGGGGAAGGGGAAAAACAAGTCATTTAAATAAGGATATAGGTGGACCCGTTGCAACAATGAGAAGTACAAGTTGTCATGTCCAAAACGAACTTTACAACTTTGGTGGAGAGGGGGAGGATCGAGTGGGGGGTGTGGTGGGAGGCTGGGAAGGGATGTGAAGGGTAAACAAAGGAGCCTGCAATGCTTGATAAGAAATGTACTCATTATCTTGCCCATGTAATTGTAACCCCTCTGTACAGTATGTTGACAATAAAAAAATAAAATACTCTCCAGAAATAAAAAAAAGGAAACAATTAGAGAAAATACATATAGTACATGTAAAAATCAAATAGAAAGGTTTCTGTAAATATTTTTTCAATGAAAATAACAGCCCGTAACTGGGCAGGATTCATAGGTACACATTTCACAGCAGAGACGTTTCCCTTTTGTTTTTTTTTGGGGGGGGGGGTCCAGACGTGGGGCCTGAAATCTGGGCCTGGGCGCTGTCCCTCAGCTCTTCAGTTCAAGGTTAGCACTCTACCACTTGAGTCACAACACCACTTCTGGCTTTTTTCTTTTTGCTTATGTGGTGCTGGGGAATCGAACCCAGGACCTCATGCATGCAAGGCAAGCACTCTACCACTGAGCCACCTTCCCAGCCCCAGCAGAGACATCTCTGTTTGGGTTCTTCACATTTGTTCTACATCACCCACTTTAATTGCTCATCTTGGGGTGGGGGACATAGTGTGGAAGAAATGAACACAGAGGGAAGGAAGAGCAAGTTTCCTTTCATTTCTAGTTGTCTCTTCATAGGAGTCCCTATGTCACTATAACTCCACTCTCACACCATATAGACTTCAAAAGTTAAATTCAGTCTGAGCTTTTCTTAATGTTTAAAACTGGGATTCTGTGTGCCTTCAGCAGGTGCTTCTCTACTTGAGACCCAGGCAAGCACTAGCAAAGAATGGCAGCGCATTTTGGAATACCATTTGTGATTGCCTTAATCCTTTGAATTTGACTTACACCGTGATAATAGCACTGATAACAACAATAATGCTAATAAAGCTAAACTTTCTGAGAGAAGTATTAAGGTTTTTATTTAACCTACATTACGTTAAATTATCGTCACCAGAATCTTCTAGGTTATATCTTTCTATTCATCTCATTTTATGGCTCTCATCAGCAAAAATTCCTAAGATACAGCCCCTAACCACCAAGATTCCATTTTCCTGATTACACCGTGCAAAAAATAACCTAGATACTGCCGGATCCGGCCACAGATGTAATTAAGGCTGCTCATTAGTTGGCAATAAGACAGAAAATGCATGTGGGCCTAATCTAATCACAGAAACTTCTGAAACCAGGGTACCATTCCCCAGATGCTATAGAAGAGGGAAACTAAGGGGGGAAGTCAGAGATCTGAACAGAAGGATTGGCTATGCCATGGTTTTTCTGACTATGGGAGGAGGGAGCCAGAGGGATGGGTAAGAACTGAATTCTGCAAAACACCGAATGACCATGGGAGTTCTGCATTAAACTTTGTAGATAAGAACACTTGCATTATTTTCAGCTTTCAAAGATGCTAAGCAGAGTGTCCTGCTGAGTCTACCCAAGTTCTGACATAGAACGAAGATTTAATGGATGGCTATTGTGGTAAGTCACTGTAATTGTGGTAATTTGCAATCCAATAGTAAGAATCTAATTAATAGTGAGGGCAAAATAAATTCACAGAGATTATATAAGATATACCAAGTATTCTGACTCAGAAGACTCCTGGTTCTGGCATCATAAAAAATAACTGTATATATATATGCATACATATATACAGAAATATATATATATATTGCTATGCCTTTAATTTTCTTTTCCTGATTTACATATTATATTCCTTTTGCGAAATCACTAGCAACCTTTTAGGCTTTTACATTCTCTGAAACATCTCCCATCATAGGAGCACATTGTTGAAGTTCAAGAAAGGAAAATTCTCATTAAACTGATTTGAATTGTCAAATCTGATGCATTTCATATCCCCTTCAGATCTTCGCTGAAAAAGATTTTAATGAAGCTTGCATAAATCAGAGTGGCATTACATGGTCTAATAGTTAACTAATCCTTAATTGTGCAGTACTTTGAAATTTAATGACCATTAGAGAGAATCCCATCAGGATTAAAATGAACCAGCGAGAGTCATGCTAGAAGAATGAATTAGAAAAGTCCCATTAAAGATGCCTAAAGTGGCACTTTTTGCTGCTTCCTGCCTTTGGGAAAATAAAATAAAAAATTCGGTCTATTGTTTAATTGTTTCAGTGTTTTCCTTTTTCTGTTTTTTACTGACTTGAACTATCATTGTTGATGCATGGAATGGAATAATAGATTGACTCAATCAGGATTTTTCTGTTTATAAACACATTGGATCTAGGAAAGAGAGATTGGTTTAAAAGGAAAAGCCTGCTTTGGTCTCTGGCAGAATGACCTTTATCACATTAAAAAAGAAAATTCAAGGAATAGGTAACAAAACAACAATAAATGCCTGATGAGTTTAAGAGTTTCCTTTCAAATCATATATTTCTCTGAAGTCTTTACAAAAACTGAAATGTCTTAATTATATTCATCCATCATTTATGCACATGCTCTTAGATGCCAAGCAATTGTGTGTCCTAAGTTATCTAATTTCCTTTGTAATATTTTCATAGAACAAAGAGTTGTTAATTTTCAGGAAGAGCAGACAATAATGTATTCAAATAACTTGGAAAAAATGAGAGCAACCTGTTTGTAACACAATATGGAAAAAGTAGATTATTCCAGGTATACAACTATTATTTTAAATGGTTATTTTATTATATCCTTAAAAATATCATAAAAGGATTGGAATAGGAAAAAACAGAGGCATTAACCTTTATATATTTATACTATATGTAAAGTATAGCAGAGAATCAGAAGATGGCATTTTCAAGCAGACTACACAAGGCATGTTAGTTCACAACTCTCAGTGGCCTGGCCACCGGACACCACATTGTAATGTTACCAAATTATGGTTGCTCCACTATATAGAAAATTTGCTTCAAAAGACACAAAAATAGTCCTGGAACAACAAATGAAGCAATCGCCTAGAAGATGACTGTAATCAGAGAGGAAGAGGGGGGGGGGGGAGAAGGGGGAGGGATAGAGAATGAGAGGGAGAGAGGGAGAAGGGAAGGGAAGTAGGGGAAAGAAGCAGAGGAGGAAGGGGAGGGGAAGTGGAAACAGAAGGAGAAGGGAAGGGAAGGAGGGACAGTGGGAGGGGCGAGGGAGGAAGGGACAGAGACAGAAAAGAGAGAGGATGAAGAAAAGGAAATAAAGGAAGGAAGGAAGGAAGAAAGAAAGAAAGGGAGGGAAGGAGGGAGGGAGACAGGCAAGGAAAGAAAGAGAAAGAAAGAAAGAAGAAGAAAGAAAGAAAGAAAGAAAGAAAGAAAGAAAGAAAGAAAGAAAGAAAGAAAGAAAGAAAGAAAGAAAGGAAGGAAGGAAGGAAGGAAGGAAGGAAGAAAGAAAGAAAGAAAGAAGAGAAGAGAAGGAAAGAAAGAAGAAAGAGAAGGAAAGAAAGCAGTAGGAGGAAAGAAAGGTGGGAGAGAAGCAGAGAGGAAAGGACCTGGGGAGAAAGAGACGGGGGGGGGGGGGGGGAGGGGGGAGAGGGAGGGGGCAGGGGGGGGAAGGGGGCAGCGGCTAGGGTCCACTTTCAAAGCAGGGCCTGCACTGTTTCAGCGAGCTACTCCTTCCAAATTTTCACAATCTCCCAAGGTAACATAACCAAGCATTACCCTACGTGGAACGTTTTATACTCAAATCATAAGTGTCCAAGATGAACTCAGGGACAGAATCAGGTGCCCAGCCGCTGTCTGCTACGTAGGGACACTGTGGGTCGCCTCCAGCCGCTTGTCCTCAGGGGGGTCTTTATTTGAGCAATCTACAGGATTCCTACTGAACTCTGCTCTGGAATTCACCCTTACCAGGTAAGGAGCATTTATTTACCTGACATCTAAACATGTTTCTTCCAAAATTGCTAGTAGAGGAGATTTAAACATCCTCAACACAGAGAAGGGATAAATGATTGAGGAAATAGTGTGCTGAAGTTTTTGGCCTCACTATTTCACAATGAAGACCTATATCAAGATGCCCATGTTACAACACTGATATACTTTCTACATATCATTCATAAATAAATGTAGTTGAAAAATCTCATAAATTGTTCAATAAATGTTCACAATTACTAATTATTAATTAATTTTGAATGTATTAGGGACTATAGATCAGTGGTAAAGTGCTTGCTTAGCACTCATGAGTCCTTAGGATTGATTCCAAGTCCAGAAAGGAAGGAAGAATGAAAGAGAGAATGAAGGAAGGAAGGAAGGAAGGAAGGAAGGAAGGAAGGAAGGAAGAAAGGGAGGGAGGAAGGAAGGAAAGAAGGGAGGAAAACAAAGAAGGAGAAAGAATTAAACACTAAAGAAATTTAGTTATAAAATTGAGAAATACAATAAGGAGATAGATGTCATGTTACTCAAAAATTAGATATAACTTTATATAGCCATTTTGTTATATTTAGAAAAAAGTCCCAGTTGCATGACAAAAATAGCCGACGCATTCTATCTTAATAAATGGCTTACTGGTAGTCCTTGGGCTCATCCTTAATCCACCTTACTGCTGTCCAGTGGCCACAGTGGAGTTGCTGGTTCTGTATATACAAGGGTCAATTTACCCCTGTCTTCAACCCAATCGCCCAAATGGATAAGTAAATGCCCTGATTTGTAAAAGTTAATCAGGAAAGGTGTTACTTCTCCAGCAGAGACAGATTCTTTAATTTCAGCAAATACTGCTCCCTTAGGCTGCTTTTTATGGCCCTGGTCATGGCATGCTTTAGTTAGACAACAGGAGATGAAGGGTAGAGAGCTGGGAACCTTATATGGTAGCGTGTGTGTCCCGGGCTTCTGCCTAGATCAGATCAGTCTCCAAGGAAAATGCATAGATGCTTTGGGCCACTGAGACTCAAGATCACTCTGTTATACTACAAAGACCTCTATACAAAATACCCTCGTGTTCATTACAACTTTGAGGCCTTTCATTTTTCTTGGATTGACCTGTTGTGACTTGGATTGCATTTCTGGCCAGCTCTGACCTATGAGGTCAGTGCTGTCCATCCATCAATGGGGCTGATTCCATTCCCTGAATTTAGGTTTTGAAATGGCACAGACCTCAGCTTCAGCTGATGGGTAAGTCTGTCCTGGGCTTCATAGGTTGCTTGCTTTCTTCTGTCGTATCACCTCTAAGTCTAAGTACTCTTCCATTTACTGGCCAGCTTGATTTCTAGAAAACCCTTCACTCGAGTAAGGCAGCAGGAGCTGCACATTGGCCTTTCTGCTTCTGTCTCCGTGATCCAGGGCTGTGCCGCCTGTTCCAAGTATGCTGAGGCCGCATCTCAGAGGTGCAGGCTGGTCATTTGGTCTGGCGATCCTGAATGTGACTCTGTTTCTGAAGTCACTGCGGCCACAGTGGTCATAATCACCCACATGGAGTCGTCCTTGGAACAATGCAATAGGAAGCTATCAGTGACACTGCTGGGTGTCTGGCTCCTTGCTTTCTACCCTCCTGGTTAAGGAACGGGACTAGGAGACCAAAGGTGAGTGGCAAGTTAGTGGCCCTCATGGAGAGTACCACACCTAACTTTGTCCTTGGGGCCTTCTACAGAGCTTGAAGTGAGAGGATGAAGTACATTTCTTTAGGGTCAATGGCATGGTTACAGAACAACCCACTTATTGGAAGTTCACCTTCCTTGCAACCTTAGACACATAATCAGCTGACTCGAAGATTCAAGGAAGCCTAGGCTCCACAAATGAGATGCATGCAGATGGTTTAGTGGAACCAATCCAATTATGACCACAGCGCATGATGTGGCTCAGGAGGCACGCGTCAGATGCACGCTTCCCCTGTAAATTGCTACTCCAGCCCTCTAATCAAATGGCTAATGTGGATGAAATTACAGTTATGTTTGTTTGTTTTTCCCAATCCTTTGTCTGAGAAAAGATGTTTGAGACAGTAGGTAGTGGAATTCTATTTAAATAGGTCAGGTTTTATCTAAGCCTTTTTATTCTAGTGAATCAGAGTCACTGAGCATGTCAGCAAACTTACACTGGATTTTTAAAGAGACACTATCTCTTCGGAAGTTCCGTCTTTCCATTATCCTGCCACTCATCTATTCCCACCTGGTACCTGGGTGTTTGAGAAGGAGTGGGAGTTTTCTGATCTTTGGTGATGATAGAGGATGGTGAGCTAGATTCATTTACTGTGTAGGTCAACCTGCAGCCTCCCCGGTTTCTGTGAGGAGAGTTGTTATGCTGGTTATACAATCTATGAAGAAGGACTAGGTCCTTCCCGGGGCATGCTGTGGGTATTTGCAGCTGAGGTCTAGTTCTAAATTCACATGTGATCTTGCAGGCTGGAAAAAAGGAAAAGCATCAGCTCTGCTTGCTGAGCGGATCCCACATCAACCTGCAATGCTAAATGAAATGACTCTGGGTGTCAGAATAGGAAGTGGCATTCCCTCCTGGGCATGCATGCTCAGCATTGGTTCCCTGGGTACCTTGCTGTAACTACTGTATCTCTGTACAGGACAGGTGAGACACTCACTCTAAGTGCTAGTGAGAGATAAAGGCCATCTACAAAGAAATGACCAGACTCTGCTTGAACAAACCTTGCTTTCCAGTTCACTTGGAAATTGTCATCTTGCTTTGAAGGAGAGGTTGATACCTCAGGAAGCATGTGTACGGGGGCTGTGTGCCAGGCATCTCCTTCCAGAGTTTCCTAACGGGAATGGGCAGGAGCCATAGTGCTGATGGATTCATTAGCTTTACCGTTCTCTACTCAGATTCCCACTGCTGGTCATTTCATTTCCGCTCTTCATTCTAAGATGTTCACTGTATATACTGGTTAATTTTAAGTGTCAATTTGACTGAATTAAAAGAGCTAATAAGACATATTTCTGGGTATGCCTGGGAAGATGTTTCTGGAACACATTGACCATTGAAACAGTAGAGTAAGCAAGCCATGTCCTCCTCCCCCTTTTCTCTCTCACTGTCTCTGTCTGTGTTTCTCTATCCATCTTCTCCTGGCTTAAATATGAAAACCTACACTGTCTTTTCTGAACTCTGGGAGTTGCACAGCACCCGTCCTCAGTTTCTCTGGTTTAAGACAGCATAGTGATGTCTTAGCATTCATAATCATGTGAGCCAGTTCTCTAAATATGGTTCTATTTCTCTGATTAATACAGCCAGTGTCACAAAGCAGTATTTATTCTCGATGTAAATGATAGATTCAATCTGCATCCCATTCTACTTGTTTCTGTTGTGTGCTAATCAATAAATAAGGAAAAGCAAACAAAGCATAGCAAAACAAAAGTACTAGAAAGAACATGCAAGAGCTTGTCTTAATATCATTCAATTGATTTTCTGACACACGCACATTAATGGATTACAGTCTGCAGTGTGGAAAAATTCCTTCCTACCCTAATGACTGGTGACTGTTGTTACAACTAGACAAATGGTAAGTAGGGAAGCCTGGGTTCAAACTCAGAGTTTCTTGGTGGTGCCAAACCCTGGGGGTACTAGCATCAAATCTTCAGTCCCATTGGCAGTGAGTGTCAGGGTAGAAGAGAACTATGGAGGATTTGGCTTTGCACAGGAGTTTGCATTATGGATGGACAAAATGGGATGGCTTTCATTTTGCCAGACCAGTATTTTCTATGTCTTCTTAGCCTTTCGGTAAAGATGCAGAAGAATATCCTTATTCATTGAATTTCTAATATCTCCAAGTAGAAGAGACATAGTCAAAGTGACTCTGGTGAAATCTTGAATCCCAAATCTTGCTCTTCCTTCCTTCCTTCCTTTTTCCTTCTTTCTTTTTTTCTTTCTTTCCTTCCTTCCTTCCTTCCTTCCTTCCTTCCTTCCTTCCTTCCTTCCTTCCTTCCTTCCTTCCTTCCTTCCTTCCTTCCTTCTTTCCTTCCTTCCTTCCTTCCTTCCTTCCTTCCTTCCTTCCTTCCTTCCTTTCTTCCTTCCTTCCTTCCTTCCTTCTTGCTTTCCTTTCCTGTTTTCCCATGTCTCTTTAGTTAGACTCAATCCCAACCAACAGTATACAATGGTTTGCTGTTAGTAGGGAAAACCTCCCAGTCCAAACCCTGTCAGCTTCCTCTCCAGATCAGACTGGCCTCTCCTTTGACCCCTGGTCCAGCTGTATCACAGGTATGTGTGATGGGAAAATGACTTCAACTGGAAGCACTCACTCTGACCCCTGATAGCCGTAGAACCGTCCTTGCTGCTGATACTTCTGAATCATCTTCCCTCCCTTTCCTCCTGAAGAGAGCCTGAGACCAAGGCCATGCATGACAACAGGTGGTGTCCCTGGTAAACACACATGCAATTGAAAGTTTAAAACCCTCTGCTCAAGATAGATCTGTGTACTGCCCCAGCTCCCCCTGCCCCGCCTGACTTCAGTGTTTCTGTCTATCATTTAAGGGGACCCTATTTGGAAGGCAGGTTTGCCACTTCCTCTTTAACAGGCTGAAGGAGACTTGGGTACCCTTCCCAGGCTTCACTCTCAAATAAAAGCTACTGGACTCTCGATGTTTGCCCCTATCTGCTCTGTTCCTTTGCTTACAGTGTGAGTAGACATGGATCAGGGCCCATTTTAGGAGGGGGTAGGGATATTCTAAAGTAGTTATGGTTCCTAAATGGAACATCTTAGTAAAACTGGCTGCATCAGATGAGGACAGGCACACCCTTCTCATGGGACAAGGAGGCCAAAGTGACTAACGAGGTCACCAAGGTCCGGCAGCCACACATACTATTTCTTCTACTGCACCTCACTGTTCTCACAGAATTGAGGGTAATGCTGGTTACATACAGCACTGGTTCACCAATGTAAAAAGCTATGGAAAAGTGGATCAAGCAATGAGTGAATAATAAGCATATAATTGTGGTGTCAACATAGACGGTATGGGGCATGTGAAAAGAAATTCAGCAGCATGTTGGCTGCTGATCTTAAAACTCAAAGCATTGAGTTTATTATCGAAGACACAGATATAAAATGCACAGATTCTAGCAGGGTGCTGGTGGCTCGTGCCTGTCATGCTAGCTACTTAGGAGGCTGAGATTTGAAGATCACAGGTTTCAAGCTGTGCTGGTCAGGAATGTCTCTGAGGTTCTTATCGCTCATTAGTCAACCAAAGGGATAGGGCTACAGCCTTCAGAGAGTAAGCTAAGGGATAGCATTGAGATCCTAAGTTCATGCCCTATTACCAGCACACAGGTGCATGCTCACACACACAAATTACATGAGTTCTTCACTCCTCTGAGATGAACATTGTTGGGAATATTAAACATATTGAACCAAAGATCAAATCTGAGCTTGCATGATGTGAGAACCTTAATTTTTGACCTTGCACAAAAAATATAGCTTTGATTGCCAAGGCTTGGCTTTTTTTTAACTGTTAATTTAATTATGAGCAGTATTAAAATGTACATAATCCATGATCTTTCATTCTATGAAATATTTCAGATTCTTTTGACCTCAAATAACACTAATCTCCCCTATTTTCTTTCATGCTTTCCCCAGCCTTCCAACCGATCTCATTATCCAGTGCCAACTTTCAACCCCCAGATAAACTCTCCTTTAATTAGGATCTGTTATATAATTATTCACAGTATAGTCTTTCATTGAAATATTAGCAAGTTGTTGACAGTCTATTTTGCCTATCAATGAGTTGCTCTTTGACAAGTCTTTGTGGCTGTTCTTAGTGTGAGTTTCAAGGCAAACAGTGTCAGATTATGAGCTGACAAAGCTGCTTTGGAGTTGTTTTTATTTCCAATCCTCCAGATGTCCTCTCTGAGAAGCAAGATGTAATGAATCTCAGGGGAAGAATTACTGAGGTCTACCTGTCCCATTAGGACATTGTATTCCTAACTCCAGCACAGCAAGTAGTGAGATTAAATATTACATCACTAGGTTTTGGATTAGAAAATATTTTGCTATTCAATCCAATCTGCAGAGATTCAGAATGTATTTCAAATTTAATTTAAAAAAATCAAACCTCAACACCCTCTTTCTTTGTGGTATCTTACTTCTGGAAAAACAAAAGAGTATTTCTAGCCTAGAGTTCACTGAAGAGTTTATTAAGTAAACAAGAAAGAAATTCCCTAACTATTGGTAAATTAAATTTAAAATTTTCATTTGTTCCATCAAAACGCATCTGAATGTCTTCTATGTGTTGTTACTGTGTATTTCTGTACCTCTCTGAAATAGTTACAGAATGTGTGTGAAGATAGACAAATACCATGACTTACTATGTTTCTGATATTAAATCTAGCATGTACTTGGATGCTTCATAATTGAAATTCTTTCCCCCAACTTTATCCTGTGCTATGATTTCTGGGCCAAAGAGGTTACGGGGGCTGTCTGACCCTGGCGGTGACTGAGGTGGTATCACGCCAACATTAAGTGGAGAGAGGAGAGAGTGGACCATTAGCTCCACAGGATTTGAAGCCAGCAGTAGACTCAAGCAGATTGAAATGCTGTCAGTCCATTCAGGGGATAGTAAAGCTCGAGTGCGGCTTTGCTGCTAATGGGGACTGGGTACTTTGCTTCTTTTATTGTGAGCACAATAGTATTTTGATTGTTATAACTGCTCAACAGGATAGCATTTTCCAAAGCAGGTCAGATGAAAATATGTCATCACCATTCTTTGCTCAAGGGCTATAGCTCCAGCATTACACCATCCTGCCAGAGAACACGGGGCCTTTCTTGATCTGCTGGTCAGTGGCTGCAGGACTTGTCCTTGCTAGGAAACCCAGGCCGGGCTCATCACTGAAATTGCTCACATACCCTACTTCTACCTACTTGCACCTTTTCTGTTTCTTCACAAAAATTATTCCTAAGCAACAAAAACAATAAAACTGTTTGGTTACAACAGCTCAGCAGGAACATCGCTAGATGTTGAATTTCACTTTAATTTTATGACTACTTGCCTCTAATAGGCCACAGATCTGCCCAGCATATGTGACCCTGCTCCTATAACCTCAGCATCCCTGCTTTTTTGAGAGGAATATTCCACCCTTCCCTCCAAATTCCTACTATAATATCCCCCTCACTCTCATTAGTAGACTGAATTCCATGTAATGGTTACCAAAAGACATTACAAGAGTGTGCATATGATAACCCTACCTTATTCGTGGATTTGCTATATGTTTTATTGACCATGCATGGTTAAGGATAAATAAGTAAATAAAATAATAAACAATTAACAAGTGAAGAAATTGCAGATTATCTGAATGGGATGGTGGTTTCCTTGGTAATATATACTTGCAGGTAACATGGGACATAAACAGAGGAGACAAAGAGCTACTGAGTGAATGAGTGGATGAGAGTGAGAAAGGAGGGAATTTTTTTTGTAATTGTTAAAGTGTTGCTGTGGTTATAAAAGCATGATATCTTGCTTTACTGCTCACCTCAAGAGTAGAGCCAACAGACTCCTTTGCATTGCATTTTCATTCTTGCATGAAGAAATATTTAATATTTATGGAGTTTCCATACAATTTTATTTGTTCTATGCTTTTATTTATTCCAAGCTTTGATATATCTCAGAGATAAAAATTACTGTCGTCTGAGAACTCACATTCTATGGAGGAGATGTATAACAAACCTACATTTACGTGTATATAGTGAAAAATGCTATAAGAAAATATAAAGTAGTGACAAATTAAAGAAATTAGAAGTGACAGGGATAAATAGCTATAAGGAATAGTCAGCTAACATTTCACTGAGTCAGCAATATTTGCTCCGAGTCATCCATAAAAGGAGAGGGAAAACAGAAAATAAGGGAAAGACATGAAAGAGGCTAGTGTATCACTGGAATTGAATGAGAAGACCAGCCACACAGATGGGATAAAAGGCAACTGGGGGCAGCAAGCAGGTCCTGGGAGGGTCTGTGTACAATGGCAGAGGTGTTGACTGAGAAGAATAGACATAAGAGCAATAACATGATCTGACAGTCTTAACAGGGTTCCAATGGTGTGATACTACCTCCAGCTCAAAGGCCTGGCATCTTAGGAAAAAACTGGTGGTATGAATTATATATATATATTTTGGTATAAAGACCTAAAGACACATCAGGAGGAATTGGGCATCTCACTTCAAGAAGACTGAAGAATTTTTCTATGTTTTTTTTCTCCTTTTTTTTTTTTTGTCGGTTGTGGGACTTGAACTCTGGGCTTGAACCACTGTCCCTGAGCTCTTCAATTCAAGGCAAGTGCTCTACCGCTTGAGCCACAGTGCCACTCCGGTTTTCTGGTAGTTTATTGGAGATAAGAGTCTCACGGACTTTCCTGCCCGGGCTGGCTTTGAGCTGTGATCTTCAGATCTCACCCTCCTGAGTAGCTAATATTACAGTTGTGAGCCACCACCACCTGGCTTTTCTTCAATTTTTTAAAATATTAGCTTCTCCATGGATTAAATGATGAACACGCACAGTGGTGAGGGTTTTCTTCTTTGTTCTGTCTGCTGATTTAAATGCCTGTTTCTTTGAGAAGCTGCTGAAGAATCACATTCAGAATTTTTTTTTTTGGTAACTATCCTGGAACTTGAATTCAGGGCCTTGTACAGCCCCTAAGCTTTTTTACTCAAGGCTAGCACTCTACATTTGAGCCACAGCACCATTTGCTTTTTTTTCTGTTTTATTTTCTGTTTTTTCTTTTTTAATTGTGAAAATACCATACCGAGGGGTTACAATTACATGAACAAGGTAATGAGTACATTTCTTATCAAGCATTGTTGCCTCCTCCTTTGTTTCTCTTTCTCATCCCTTCCCATCTCCCCTCCACCCAGCCACTCCCCTCACAACCACCCCCGTCCCTCCTCGCACCAAAGTTGTAAAGTTCATATTTTGACATAACGTCTTGTACTTCTCATTGTTGCAATGGGTCCACCTGTATCCCTGTTTAAACAATTTGTTTTTTTCCTTCCCCTCCACAAATTATACCAACATCAAATACAGTGAAAACAGGGATTATACTGTGGAGGAGGGACATACAAAGCAACAAAGAAATCATCTTATAAATATGTTAGAAACAATAGCAAGAAAGAAAAACCATTTGAATCCTTATCTTGGGGCTCATTTCACCTAATATCAACTTATTTGACCATTTCTGCTTGTCTCAGACATATACTAGTTATTGCAAATAAGGGAGACCATGGGACCTATATTTCTTTGGGCCTGGCTTACTTCACTTATCTAATTTATTCCAAGTCTTTCCATTTCCTAACAAATGGGGTGATGTCATTCTTTCTGATGGAGGCATAGAATTCCATTATACATACATATATATATATACCAATAAAAGATCCTGAATAGCAAAAATGAGCCATAACAGAAAGAAAAGTGCTGGAGGAATATCAATTCCAAATTTAAAACTCTACTACAAAGCCATAGTAATAAAAACAGCTTGGTACTGACACAAGAACAGACCTCAGGACCAATTGAAAACCCAGAAATGAACCCACAGACCTATAGCCATCTAATCTTCGATAAGGGAGCTAAAAAATAGAATGGAATAAAGACAACCTCTTCAGTAAAAGGTGCTGGCAAAATTGTTTAATCACTTGTAGAAAACTAAAGCTAGATCCTTACATATCACCCTGCACCAGAATCAACTCCAAATGGATCAAAGACCTCGGAGTCAAAACAGATACCCTGAAAACATTACAGGACAGAATAGGAGAAACCCTAGGTCTCCTTGGCACAGGCCGAAATTTCCTTAATAGAGACCTGGAAACACAACAAATCAAAGAAAGGTTGGACAAATGGGATTGCATGAAATTACAGAGCTTCTGCATGGCACAGGGCATAGCTTGCAAGATCAATAGAAAGGCCATAGATTGGGAGAAGATCTTCATTAGCCACACAACAGACAAGTGCCTCATATCTAAAACATACCTGGAAATCAACACATTAAATCCCTCAACAATAAATCCTCAAAGAAACAACTGCCCAATAAATAAGTAGGCGAAAGACTTACAGAGAAACTTCTCTGAAGAGGAAAGAAGGATGGCCAATAGACACATGAAGAAATGCTCAACCTCCCTAGCCATAAAAGAAATGCAAATCAAAACAACATTGTTATTCTTTTTTTAAACTTTATTTTCTTGTAAAGATGCTGTCCAGAGAGGTTACAGGTGCATCAATAAGGTAATGAGTACATTTCTTGTCCGGCACTGTTACCCCCTCCAGTTGCTTTTTTAAAATTTGGTGATTCAAGGTGATAAGAGTCTCATGGACTTTCCTACCTGGGCTGGCTTTGAACCACAGTCCTCAGATCTCAGCCTCCTGAGTCGCTAGGAGGATACGCATAAGCTATCAGTACCTGGCTCCACCAAGGGAATTTTAATTTAATTTATAACAAGTGAAATTTAACTTCATAAACATGAACAGATGAATGAATTGATGGTCAAAGGAATAAAGTGTTAAAATCCTGTCTAATCCTATTTCTTGATATTCAGCCTTGAACATTTACCATTCATTATTCTAGATGACAACAGCTTCTCACTAAAGTAAAACTGTGACTCTCCCTAACTCCTACTTATGAAAGTTCATTTAACTGCTTACTAACCAAGGAATTGTTCACTGATTTGCCTTGGAATTGGAATAAGATGGACACTTTCTTATTCATTCGTGTCATTTTCAATTAATACAGGCTCTGAGAGTGAAATGCGCAGTCTATAACCAGCCAGTTCACTCTCTTTATCTGGCTACTTTGGGAGGCTGTTGACACCTTGCAGCTTCTCTCGCAGAGCCAGTACTTTCATCAGCAGAAGCAATTCCAACGCAGGAAGCCAAGGGCAGATAGCCCAGAGTCCATTATCAAGGAAGCATGACCAAATAATTAGTTTTAGTTGCTGCCATGACCACCTCAGGCCAGTTGGATTTCAGACTCGTTAGTTACAAGAGGGTCATGCATTTCCCATAATTTAGGCTGTGGAATCTCATTCATGGTTAACATTATAGGCATTCTTATTGACATTTATTTGTTTTGCTTCTCCCGGGGTTCTTTCTCTTTCCATGGTGGCCTCTACCAGCTTTCACAGCTATGCGGTCTTCAAAAATTAAGCATTGATAAATGTTTTAACGATGAAGAGGAAAGCTGTTTAGAGCTGACATGAAATTTTTTTCCCTTGTTTCTTTAAAAGTTGTTTGCAAGGGCATGAAAAGCTACAATTACGTTAAAACGTGGTCATGTGTTTTCACACTGCGGCTGGATGCACAATCACTCTTGGCTTCAGCAAAGCTTTGAAAAGGGAGACACAAAAAGGTAATCAACTGGTTGTCTTTGGCAGACAAAAGAAGAATGATTCAGAAAGAATCAGAGAGGTCAGAGGAGCTGGTTGATGAAGGGGGCAGGGAGAGGCTCTCCCCCCTCTCCACAGAATGTTCAAACAATCGATCGACTACTTTCAATCCTCCTTTCTGGTTCTGGCTATGGAATAGTTGGTCAGTTTTCAAATAATCAGGAAGGTTGGTTTACCTTCACATTTGATCTTGCCAGTCTCAGCCAGAAATGGGACAGGAGTTGATTGGGTTTTAATCATGAAATTACTTACCCAATGCACACTCTGAATGTGTAACAGGTGCTTAAAAACTGCTTTTGCTGAGAAACACTGACTCCTTGTTTGGACCTATAAATGAACTAAAAGCAGGAGAAAAATGAGTGCTTCGAGACTCCACATTTTCTCTATGTCCTTTGCCCTGAGCTGTTTTTCCCTATGGTCACTATGTAGTCATCTTGGAAGTCAAGGCTAAGGGACTACGTGCAAGATGTAAATGATTCTTTTTATAGCAAGGGGTCATCTTAGACAAGGGATTGTCAGACCACCTCAGATACCAAGTCTGCTTTCCTCTAAACACCAGTGGCTGAGACTCTTTTATGTTTGCATACTTTCTCTACACCCCCGCCTCTAAAATTTCTTTAACTCATGCTAGAAAAAGTGGCTAATGATGTACTAATTTGCTCTCTTTCCATGGCTAAATAAAACTTGTAATAAATCACCTTTTACTATGCTTCAACCCATGCCTTTATTTGGCATCAATGAATGGATAGACAGGATCTGTAGAACTACTGGAATTTGGGCTTGGGGTATAAAATCTGTTTTCAAAAGCAATAGTCAATGTACAAATTTGTAGCAGGAAATGGAAACCCACAATAGACTTGCAGTTACCTCCTCAGCCTTGAATCTTATCTACCTTAGAAATTTCAGAGAGTTTATGCCCCACCAAAATAATGTTGGCAGAGAGAAGAGCTTTGCGTCCGGGTGGGAGGAAGCTTTGGGCATACGCTGCCAGTCATCATCAGGATGACTTTAGATGTTTTACTTGGCTGGGCAAGGGTTTTCCTTAGGTGGATTATTAACTTTTGTTTTACAAATTTGTTGTGAGCTTTAGGAAATTAAGGTGAGATGTGTACTGAAGCGGAGGTTAATCACAGACAATAGCCCGTCGCTAGGCAGATATAGTTATCAGACCAAAAGTATATTTTTCCCATTTTTGTGGCATTTTAGTATTAGTTGTATTGAATCCTGAAGCCAGGGAGTCATGTTGGACCTTCTGCTGACCAAACAATGAAGAAGGAAAAGGACAGGACTGATCTCAGAGGCTTTGTGATTTTGTTTCTCTTCACTTGCTCATGTCATCTCATTTAGCCTTGCTCTCTGTCCCCAAACTCCTACTCATCATTTCAGGTCACAGTAGTTTTACCCTAAATGTAGATGAAACTGCATGTCTGCCTGACTATGAAATGAGAATGGGGTTTTACACATGTATCACTCACTTTGAGGGGGACTTAGTTCATAGAGATATTGTAATAGATGGGACCCAAAGGACGGCTGAACTTTAACTAAACTTCAGATTGGCTTTTTGTCCAGACTGGGACCTGAATCGCTTGTAGAGAACCGATCTCACAAATCTTTTCAGTTTGCATTCTTTTTCTATTCCTTTCAGATATCAATCTTTTAAATAGAACTTCACCTGTTCATACCACAGAAATATATTCTTCAAGAACCTGGGGGACACAACTTTGAAATATCATTGTCAATGATGAGAGTTTGTATCTATGCCTGGCTACCTAACTTTGATGGAAACCAGTTAGTAATCCAAGATGGTCTGATCTTAGAGAAAAGCATTCACCAGCTCTGAAATGACTCACACTTCTGATACATCTTATTGATCAATTTTCCTGTGCTCATGTCATATCACCATTGCTTTCCTTTGGCTACTTCAGTGTGCCCAGTATAACTTTTGTTTTGACAGTTGTATTTAAGCTAGGATCCAGAATATAGTGCCCTACCTTCCAGTAATAAATATGTATTTCATGTGTGCTTTATGTAACGAACACACAAAAGCACAATGATTCACCAGCACATCATAGTATCCTCATTCACTGAATTGAAGAACGGTAATATTTCTTATTGACATTGTTGTCTTCAATTCTTAACAGATTCTGGGAATTAAAGGGTTTCCCAGATATTTGAAAAGCATATTTAATGACAAAAATTCAATAATACTCTGCATTCAAACAATAGACTCACAGGAATATACTTCTACTTTTGTGCCATTAAATTATGATTTTTGTATGATATTGTGTGCTTATTCTATTCCTCAAGGTCCAGAGCATACAAATAATAAGGCAATCAAGCAAGCTAATAATTATCACAGTCCAGAAGAAAGTGAGAGGTTTGTTACACACAATTGCACTAAATAAGGAAAGAATCATAAAACACGTAGGTACACTAAAAGCCAAAACAACAAACAAACAAATGAAAACTATAAAAGCAAAGAGCGATAGAGTTTGATTTTGGAAGTGTTTCCCAGACTTTCCTAATGCTAAAATTCACTGAAACATTGTATAAAATGAAGTTACTATCTGTGCTGGTGACTCACAGTCATTATTCTAGATATTCAAGAGCCTGAGGTCTGAGGACCATAGTTCAAAGACAGTCCTTGGCTAAAAGGTCTATGAGATTCTTATCTCCAAGTTACTAGCAAAAAACTGGAAGTGGAGCTGAGGCTTGAGGGGTAAAGTACTAGCTTTGAACCAAAACCTTATGGACAGGGCAAGGTTCTGAATTCAGACCCCAGCCACAACCTCCCCTATGCACAAAATTATTATCATCATCCTCTTCTAGAGAGTCCAGTGCCAATATTTGGAGTGATATGTCTAAAGTCTGGGAAGCGCTACATAAGAAGGTTTGGAAAAGATATAGATATCTCTGGGGTTTGAGATGGTTTCTTAATGCTGGTAGGATATGTTTAGGGCATTTATAAGATTTTTAAGTAGAGAGGAACTACTAAGCAATGGACAGGATAAATTCACAGAAGAGATTCAAGATGTCAAGGTATGCCAAAAAAGGATGCAAACAGACTAGAGTATTTAGAATATAAACTGAATACAAGAAAAATGTGGAATAGAATAGAATAGAATGGTAAAAATGTGAACAGGTCTGGTTTTTATGTACACACAAGTCAAAAGAGAAACTGCTTCTACCAGCAACATTGTTATAGTAAATAGTCTCTTAAAATGTTGTACAATGTGGTCAAAAGAAAAAGAACTCTGAGTAATATTTCTGTATAGACAGCTATTCTTTACACACCAGGAAGAAAAATCCAAAGGAGAATGTGGTACCCTATTAATGTGTATGAATAGCAATTTTGAATTCACAACTATTCATATGCTTCCAACTCTTCTCCTCAGTCTGACCTGGTGCACATCAAAATTCTATATTGTAAATGATTTTGAATTTTCTCTTAATGTCCCACATTTTTGTTCCCCGGATGTCAGCCTTCAGTAAATGGTACAAGAATCTATTTTGTTAGTGATTTACCTATGGGGACTCTTTCATGCTTTCTTATTTAACTTCCACTTTGAATTTAAATGCTTTGTATTTATATTTTACTCATAATCATAAGCCTGAGGCTAATGAATGAATCTTGACTGAAGAAGTAAGTAAGCTAGCTTTATTCCACAACCTCATTCATTTCTGGTGAACAAGTTAGAAGCTTAAAGAATTAACTCTTTCACAGCAATAGACTCTTTCAGATGATCTAGTTCTGCTTTCAATTAAAATGAATTTGTGAACATGAGCAACCATGTCTACTCTCTGCTCTTCCCTTTCTCCTGCCCTTCTCCCCGCCCCCCCCAAAAAAATTAGAAGTTATGTTGTAAATTGATGTTTCTTAACCTATGATTTGATGTGGGTGTATAGATTAGGCTTAGAAAAACACTGAATTATTATTGTTTTAAAATACCTTTTTTATTGTGAAAATACTGTACAGCGGGGTTACAATTACATGAGCAAGGTAATGAATACATTTCTTATCAAGCATTGTAGCCTTCTTCTTTGTTTTCCCCATACCATCCTTTCCCTCCCATCTCCACAGCTACACCTCCCCCCCGCCCGCCCTCTACGCCCCCCCCCCGCCCCCGCTCTGCCTAAATTGTAAAGTTCGTTTTTTTTTGACATAGCATCTCATTGTTGCAATGGGTCAAACTCTATCCCTATTTAAATTGTTTTTTCCTTCCGCTCCCCAAATTACACCAACATCTGTATGAGAAAGTTATCCCTGTTTTTAAGTTATGCTTTCAGTTATACCAAAATAGACAAATATTTAGTAAATTAGAGAAGCCACTGGTTTAGATTGTCCTGTAAAGTTTAGTTTCTACATAAAACATATAAACAAACAGCTCAATCCAGGCAAGTTATTAACAATCTAGACATGTTCAAAGGGTACCAGTTCATGTAATTTAATAAACGTAAGTACAAATGCTTGCAGCAATATTAGAAAGTCATAATCATATTACACTATGAGGCTTAAGATACATGACAGCAAGAACCGCTTTTTCAAATTTAATTATAGATGATTTAACAATACCACAAATTAGCTTACTTTCTTCACTTACCCTTTCCCCTTTTTTCCCTTTCTTCTTTTATACTCATTCCTTTCATTATTTCTCTCAAAACTTGTATTGGTATTGGTGCTTTTGTTTGATGATACATCATTCCATCAAACGATATGTCAAATGATATGACAAACAAAAGTCATGTTAAGCTTTATTTAGAGATAGAACCTGGGCTGGGGCAGGATTAAAGACTCTTCCAACATTGAGGAAAGACTAACTCTAAGTTGAGTTGGGTGGAAATGACCTAGGATTCTAGAAAGAGTTCAGAGAAAACATCAACGCTTTGAGAAAAGCCAGCTGGCAAAGGAATCACAAGTTTTCCAGCTGTGAGCTTACTTCTAGATGTGAGTCATCTTCTCAATGTGGCATCTACACTGGATGAATCCGTGGAGAGGGGCGAGTCTGAGGGAGTTAGCCAGAATAAGAAGGCAGGCACTGACTGAAGAGCACAGAGCTGGGGTCCCCCACCAGCTCTGTGCTCACAGGATCTTCCAGATTCCTTCTCAGGAACCCTGGATGCCTGCTACTTCCTCAGAAACAAAGTCCATTCTTGTTACTGCATGTATGACTTTATGCTTCCATCCAAATTATGAGCTAAGAGGAAACTTATGAAATCCAGGACCTCATGCCTAACTTCATGAAGACTGTTCTCTAACAGCAGAGATCAATGCAAATAGCAAAGAATTTACACCAAAGAGAAGTTATAACTTCTCCTAGGGAGGGGACAGAGGATAATTCCTGGCAACAAAGAAGCCAAGCATGCCAAAAAGAAGCTTCTGCAGATGTTTGGTGGCTAGCTTTCCTTTGTTTGAATAAAATTGGATCCAGTTGTGTATTAGTTTGGAACAGAAACACTTATGGGCTTTGGGCCTGTTAGTGTAAGGAGGAGATGCTTAAGCTTTAGTTATTGCATCAAGGTGTTGAAAAGGAAGTACAATGTATACTCAGTACAGACAACACAGGGCATAAGTAAGGGCATAAGCTAGTATTCCAACTTTCTGTGCATTGAAGGGTACATGGCCTCATTTAAATACACATAGTAAGTAAGATGATATGCAATCAAACATATCCTGGGTGACATGAATTAGAAATCAAATGCACATACCCATAAAAAGCCAAATTGACTCAGTTGTAACACCTCTACCCCCGCAAAATACCGTAAATCAATATATTCTCTCTATGTAAACTGAAATGCTGTCAGTTCAGAATAATAGAAGAACCTGGGATGGACTGACATCTTTTACTGAGAACTCCTTTTTATGGGAGACTAAAGTAAGGTAATAAAGAGAGCCCAAAGAAAAGTAAGTGAATGCAACTTAATAATTTAGTCAAATTATAGCATGCTACTGGTAGTCCTCCCAAACTTCAGGAATTCTACGTTGTAACTAGCTAGCTTTGCCCCCAGCCCTTTCTTTTTTCCACAACAAACAACACCCTCAGAAATCCCTGGCTTTTGTCAGCTCTGGGCAGTTCTATGTCTAAGGGGCATTCATTACCTTTTCATTGTATTAGGGACCGTTAGAAATTAAACTAACACATGAATGGACCTGGCCATACTGACTCCACAATTCACATTGTTTATGCCTGTTGCACTTTCTTTGTGACAGTCTGGTGAGTGATTTAGCAGAGAAAATGCCAGAGACCGCATTATGTCTTTGCACTGCAAGGGCTGTGTAGCTTCGGGGAATGCTGAGCCAAATGGATTAATACACTCATGACTCCCAACCTGTTCACAACATGGATCAGGCTCAAAAATTCTGGGATGGAAATGACCAGCAAAATCAATCATTTCCAAAGGTTGAAAAACCCCAACATTAATCATAGACGCCGTTATTCATAAATACACAAGGTATGCTTCTGCATAAATCAGTGGGATAGTAGGTTACAGTTCATGGAAAGGAAAAGAGAAGGAGAGATTCAAGGAAATGACAGTCTTACCATTGCTTAGATGAGCTAAGAACAGGGGTTTACATTCTTGGAAGAGAGTGAAATGCAATGTGAAGGGAAACATTCAGTACAGTTTTGCTTCTCCATCTGTGTGCTGGATGGTGAGAGAAAGAGAAAGTCTACACAGGTAAGGAGAGAGAGTGGTTCTGTGGAGATGACACTATTTGTCTACCCGCATGTGTTGGTAAACAGAGACATCTCAGGGCACATAACATCCCTTTCTCCTCCAGGAGCCCCTGAAACCAGAAGAGAAGCTGGAATGGCCACAATGGCCCTGTTGAAGACCCGCGGAGGGGAAAGACGCCCTCTTGGAAAAGGTGGACAGTGACCCAAATAGATGCAAGGACAGTGGAGAATAAGAGAAAACTGTGAGCACTATTTCAATTTGGATCCTGATTTTCAAGTCTCTTGATCACTTGAACCAAGGAGTCGATACGCTCCTCTCTCCTCTTTCTCCTCCTCTCCTTCTTCCTGGTTCTCCTCCTCCTCTTCTCTTTCCTCCTCTTTGTCTGGCCCCATACAGTGATTGGCAGCTCTCCCAGCCCATAATCCCTGTGAGGTCTTCTACCAACCTGCTAATAGCTAGCGACTTTCTTGAGTTTCCCTGCTGCCTTAATCTTCCTTTCAAATACATATCCTCTGCTCCCACTTTTCCGCTTGTTATTTCTTTATTTGATGCAGACAAAAGGACGAAAGCTCTCCCAGATGGCATCAGAATGAAACTGGGCTTTTAGACCTCAAGTTTAAACTTCAGGAGTTTCACGTGTCCAGTGCAAGTATGTGCACCTCTAATAAAGAGATGCAGTAAAGGGCAGACAAAGAGATTTATGACCGACACAGGAAGGCAGTGCTTCGGCCCATCTTCAGTACATCTCCAGCTGGGTTCTAGGATGCAGATATTTGCCTTCAGCTGAATAGGCAGAACTGGAGGCAGGGATGAGAAGGTGTGTGTAGTTGAAGACTGGCCTTGTTGGCCATGATCTTGGATTTTGGAGGAGTGGTGGTATTCTTTTGAGTTCTTGGCTATTCTCTTTTTGGAGCAGTATCACCTTTTGCCGCCAGAGGATAAGGTAAAGGTATCTCCTGGTCCAAGGGGACTTTTGCTATAAGATCCTGAATGCTGCTCTTCCTGGAGCCCCTGATGATGCAAAATGACCACAGGAGAGAATGGTGTGGATCACAGGGGAGAAATTCTCTACATGTCCAATTCTTATCTTTTAGTTTATTCAGCAGCAAAAGCAGCATTTAAATTGTCTATCACAGTATAAAGTTCCCAAAGGGAAAGATGACTCAATGCTTTGGCAAACACACATAGCTCAGGTAGTCAACTCCAGAATATAGGATCAATAAAGCCCGCACAAACCTTTGGGATTCTGTGTGCCAACAACTGTAACGTGCACCTGTGGAACGATCTTTCTGTAGTGAAGATAACTCAGAGAAAGCAACTCACTTTCATTCCTTAGGGAAATCATTTTCTCATAATTAGTATCGATGTAGCACACTTATTGGAGGTCTACTCGATATCTAGATGTGCTATATAACACGCCAGAATTATAAGAAGCCATTCTCTATTTTGGAGGAGTGATGGCATTCTTTTGAGTTCTTGGCGAGTCTCTTTGGGGAGCAGTATCGCCTTTTGCCTCTAGAGGGTAATGTAAGGCGTCGCCTGGTCCAAGGGGAACTTTGTTACAAGATCCTGAATGCTGCTCTTCCTGGAGCCCCTGATGACCACAAAGAGTCATTTTCATGTGCCACGTTATTAACCTAAGGTAAACCACTGAGCTTCACTGACCAAGATGGAAAATGCTCTTTGCCTTTGGAAGGTAGAGTGAAGGTCAGGAAGAGGATACCTAATATGACATTATATTCCCAAATAGGAAAAAGAAAGGAAGCGTTTCATTCAGCAATCAATGACACATGTCTCCTCTTGGAGAGAGTGGGCTGCTGGATGGAGAGGTAGGCAAGATAAAGCACAGGGTTACAGTGCTGACATTGTCCTAGACAATTACCTTACCCCTCTCCTGTAACAATTCACAAATGGGCGTTCTGGAGTGGCTCACCTGCCCCCAGCTCGCAGAGTCCATTGGTATAGGCCAGGTGGCAAAGGCAGATCCTGACACTAAGTTCTCACAAATGCCAGAGGAAGGGTGGAAAGGGTGCAGAGGGCATCTGTCATTTTTCTTAGGCACCAGCTTGGAAGCTAGCTCATACCCCACTTTGGTCAGAAGGCTACATATGTCCTTAAGGAAGTAATATAACCATGTTCTCAGATTTTTAAAATTTTATTTATTGTAATTAATTAATGTCAGTCATGGGTCTTGAACTCAGGGCTTGTGCACTGTCCCTGAGCATTTTCACTCAACACTAGTGCTCTTCCACTTAGAGCTACAGAACCATTTCCAGTTTTCTGGTAGTTAATTGGAGATTAAAGTCTCATGGACTTTCCTGCCCCTGCAGGCTTTGAACTGTGATCCTCAGATCTCAGCCTCCTGAGTAGCCTAGATAATAAGTATGAGCCACCTGTACCAGACTATTTTTCTTTTTCTTTTTTAATGAAAGAATAAATTGAAGAGAGTTAAATGACAGATAGGTGAGAGTTTTCAGTCTTTTCTGTAACCCCACCATAGCATTTCTATTAGTTGACCTAGGTAAAAATAAGCCTGTTTTCACAATGGAAGCTAGTTGGGGGAAAAATGACAATAATGAAATGAAGTGTCTAGTTGCTGACTGAGATCAAGTCCAGTAAAGTATTATTTTAATGTTAGGATATGACTTAAATTGAATACTGAGAAAAAAGTAATAGTCACGTCTCAACATCTCACAATTCATTCTACTAATTTTCTGTATTAATAGGACAATCATAAATGACTAACACACAGTTATTTATCTGGTTGGATTATTACAGCATTTATTAAATAGACTTTCAAAAAACTAACTTTCTAAAAATTACATCTAAATTCTGATTGCTGGTTATGTGTGTGATCTCACACAAATCTGTCAGTCTTACTGTCCCAAGTCCTTTCACCTGTACAGTGTGGATTGCATTGACCAGGATACACGACACAATGTGTACTATTTTACATGACCATGGGTGAAATAGTAACATTTTCCTACTCACCTCCTAAAATGATCAAATACAAAAAATAAAAAAAGGCTAAAGTTTTTAACATCATTTTTGTTGTTATTGTTTTTTTATTTTGTTTTGTTTTGTTTTATCGGTCGTGGGACTTGAACTCTGGGCTTGGGTACTATCCCTGTGCTCTTCAGCTCAAGGCTAGCGCTCTATCTACCACTTGAGCCACAGCACAACTTCCGGTTTTCTAGTGGTTAATTGGAGATAAGAGTCTCATGGACTTTTCTGCCAGGGCTGGCTTTGAACCATGATCCTCAGATCTCAGCCTCCTCAGTAGCTAAGATTACAGGAGTGAGCCACCACCGGCGACCAGCTAGCATCATGTTTGATGAACTAGATAAGCATGTAACATTCCCAGGGAACTACAAGTTGCCCAAAGTAGCTGTGAGGTCACAGAGCACCAGGTGAGGACATGAAGAGAAGAAAACGATGCAGAAGTTGTCACCTCTAAAAGACAAAGGAGCATCCCGAAGCCAGAAGAGCAAACGATTCCTTCCCAGCAGTCTCAGTGGTAGCACAGCTGATGAATGATGAAATGAGAATGTCTCATGGCCGGAGCCGGCCTGGTAATAGTCAGGAAATCTTGCCATAGCACACAGGCGCCACATTAACAGGGAAGGAAAGGATAGGCTTTGTAAAATGCAAATGTTTCAAAATAACCCTGGCAGGCTCCTGCCTAAATAACCAGCTCATTCAACTAATAGGATTCAAGAAAGAAAATGCATTGCACTGATACCTGTATGCTAGGAAAAAAATAAACTTAAGCAAAGATTAGGTAATGTAACCATGGAGAATATTGAAATTGTAAGCACATAAAGTTTGTAGGGAGAAGCTTCTCTTCCTTTTTGTCTGTTTAGTGCCTTTATCTGTATTTTCAATCGCTTAAGGACAGAATGCCAGGATCTATGAACAGTGTTTTATATATTATGCTTCACTATGAGGAATAAATTAGCCCAAATCCTGATGATGTGGCATATCCAGGCATAGCTATCATTTGTGTGACAGTTCTTGTGAATCAAGAATTTGGGGGAAGCTGGGTAGAAACTGAGAAGTCAGGGATGGACCTTTTCCTTGCCCACCTGCTTATATGTGTGAATGTGTGTGCCGTGGTGATTTATTTACTGCTTGAAATGAAGCATTCCCCTGGACCATGGAGGAGATATCTACTGTTCCTTCTCTCCATTGGGCTTATTATTTCTCAACTGCCTGGTTGAGGGTGTTAATGTATTTTATTTTTTTTTGTAAGGGTATTTGCCACAACTGGGCATGCATGTTCTTAATGCTTCTACATGAGGTAAGCAGCATTAGCTTGACATTCTGCACCTTCTTTTAGGGTGGATGCCATTAGTGTCCTCTTGTCAACTGAGCCACAGGAAACAAATATAGACTTTAACCAAAGAATAGGCATCATCATGGGGGACACATGGATTTGGATCCAGGTTTTTGGCATCCACAGCTTACATCCTAGAATCTAACTCTAAAAATTCCAAAGCAATTACCAACCTTGTTTATAAACTGATAAGCTTAAAGAATGGAATTCTCCATGTTTGAAACAACTGTCCCAGACTAGTTTTCAACCAGAGGATGATACTACTAAAGTGATCTTTACAGTCACAGGTTTTGCTTGGGGAAAGGTTTGCTAGTTTACAGCTCCTTTGTGTGAGTTTAGTGGGATACAGAGAGGAAATCTATGCTATACAATGTCTTTTTAAAAAATATTTCTGATATTTATTTATGTAGGGAGAACATTGTCCCTGAAAGGTGTTAATCTCCATCGCTTGTCACTTCCAATCAATGGATGATGCACAGGGTGAGCTGTGCGACGTTAAATCAATGCCAATTATGACTGAGTGCCTGTGTGGAGGTTCAATTGTCCGGAATCCTGTACCATCCTCAATTTATAGCCTTGTAGCTAGAAAAAAATTTTTTTCTTTGAAATTCTCTCTCAACACTGATGCCCTTAATTATAATCTTTCAGAAGCATCAGAGATAACAGGGCCCATGTCTTTCAAACCAAATTGCTGAATGCATGACGTCTCTGCTAGCTTTTTATAGGCCCCAGGCACACAGAGTCTGGAGGCGCCCCGTGAATCATGCGACTACAAAGACAGCGTGCTCTGAGGGCTGTGTGCCCCACATGCTGGGCAGAAATGGCAGTGCCCTATTTTCTGGGGCAAGAGGAGATGCCCTGCGCTTTCTGCACGCTCTTCTAAAAGCCTAAGTACAGCAATGGAAGAGTGAAGGTGCTCATTATTTTAATCAACAGTGTGGTCATATGAGTGTCCTTGCATTTTTAAATAAAAAGATTCGGTTTCAAATTTTACTACTTGGCCTATGGATTCCTTATTAACTCTGCTTGAGACTTTTCAGGGGAAAGCTTCATTTTCTCCAGAATAGAGTCTTCAGAATTCTTTGCTTTTCCCAGGCCTTGTGACAGCACATTCTTGCCGTTCTTTTGAAGAAAAACAATTGCTCTCTACAGATCGCACTCCCTGAAGCCCTGCTTGTCTCTCCAAGGCCTCACTCCAAGCTTTCTTCTCTCCTAGAAATCTCACTCCAAGTACAGGACAGATTTTTTTTTTCTGCAAGATATGCAATGGGAGCCTGACCTCTTCTGCCAAGAAGTGGAGGAGAATGCAGTGATCAGAAAATCAAGAGATGGTGGAGAACATGCTCTTACTTGCAGTCTGATGAAAGAGCTCACAGGTGAGGGAATACTGGAGGTATGGCCATCAGAAGAAAGTTATGAATAGAAGATTACCTGCAAAATTAATATTAGCATGTGCTTTTCTATGTGTTGTTTCCCTTCCTACTTGTTTGTTGGACTGATGAATTTTATGATACACAATGAGTCCTCACATTTTTTTCTCAAGTAGACAGAAGGACTATATGAGGGAGAAACTCAGGAGAGAGCTGAGTTTGAGTCTCAGAGATAGCAAAAATAAACAAAGGAAGAGAACGAAATGGGAGCATAGGTTGAGAGTCTTGATTTTGTCTGCATTTTCAGGAAGCCTTGGGAGGCTGTAAGACAGGATTAAGGAAGATTTATTTGAAGATATATGACTGTACAGATCTCAGCTAATAATCAGGGCTCTCCATATAAAAGCGCAAGTCCTGCAATTTATGTCATTCTTGAACTGCGGTTGGGAAGTTAATGTGACCTAACTTTTATTTCATTCAAAATCTTCCTTTGTCTGAATATAGTAGACAAGTGTCTCAGACTCCCATCAGCTCAAGTTCATGGGACAGTATCCACTCTCATTCTCAGAGGCACTGTGTTGGCAAATGGAGAGATGAATATGGCCAGTAGATTGTATTGTATCACAAGCATTTAACACAGTGATGGTTCTATTGTGAACTAAGTGGGCTCATGTTTCCTGTGGTCCTATATAATCACCAGAACTGTGCATTGACCAGGAGGGGAAGATGCTTCAGCTGAACTGATATCTGCCCACACTTCCAAGCTCACTTTTTGCCTGAAATTTCAGTGTCCCAAGTAATATCAGAGATAGGAGATATCCCCAAAGGTCAACTAATACCCCTGACTTCAAAGGGTCCAGCAGCATCTAGACTCATTGTGGCTTTGCAACAAAAAAAATATACCAAGATTCAGCTCACTCTGAGCCTTGAATGCAGTAATCTGAAAATTTCACTTTACTCAACAGTTTTGAAATTTAATGATTCCATCAACATTATCTACGGGCACTTATGATTCTTTTTCAACTGAACGTTTCATGTCAGAGAAAGATATTAATTGTTAACACTTTTGGCTACTTCTCAACTTAACAATGTAAAATTTATATATTTTAGCCTTGAAATTAAAAGAACCTCTGCAGTAGCAAAGAAGAGAGGAGATAATTAAAATAGAATTCATCATCCATATGCTGACTTCATAATTCTAACAGAAAATGTCTCTTCTGATTAGACAAGTTATTCCTTGACAACCTCACCATTGCTACCTGAGGGTTTTAGATTCATCTTAAAAGAACTCACATATATTTGCATATATAAATATTAATTTTTTGTTGGTCATGGAGCTTAAACTCTAGGCTTGATTGCTGTCCCTGCACTCTTCAGCTCAAGGCAAGCGCTCTACCACTTCAGCCACAGCACCACTTCCATTTTTCTGGTGGTTTATTGGAGATAAGAGTCTCACGGACTTTCCTTCCTGGGCTGGCTTTGAACCATGATCCTCAGATCTCAGCCTCTTGAGTAGCTAGGATTATAGGTATGAGTCACTAGCGCCCGGCTAAATGTCTTTATTATATCTCCATCTCCCAGCAAAAAAAAAAAAAAATAGAAAACAAAAAAAACAAAAAAATCTTTATAATTAATACAATCAATTCTGTTATATCTCTTATTAAACCTAAATCATCATCATCATCATCCTTCTATCATCATCATGAATCATGATTAAAACAATTTAGGAAGTTTACTGGAAATAGCCCACAATAAGGAGGCAGACATATAAGATAAAGAAGTGCATAGCTCCCACATCTGTGGTGTTTCATTTCCTTATGATCTCAAATAAGTAATACCTGATCTACTCCATGAAGCAATTTTTAAGCTTTTTATTGTGAAAATACAGAGGGGTTGCAGTTACATGAGCAAGGTAATGAGTACATTTCCTATCAAGCATTGTTGCCTCCTCCTTTGTAAATTTTACCCCTACCATCCCTTCCCTCCCACCTCCTCAACTACACACCCACCCCCTCACCACCTAAATTGTAAAGTTCATTTCTTTTTCAACACAGTGTCTTGCATATCTCATTGTTACAATGGTCAACCTGTGTGTGTGTGGGTTGTGGGTCCTGAGTGCTGTCCCTCAGCTTGTCAACTCAAGGCTAGTGTTCTACCACTTGAGCCACAGTGCCACTTCCAGCTTTGTCTGCATATGTGGTGCTGAGGAATTGAACCCAGGGCCTAATGCATGCAAGGCAAGTGCTCTACTGAGCCACCTACCCAGCCCCTCCATGAAGCAATTTGAATGCTTTATTCACTTCCATGTAGTATCTCAAAGACGTGAGGTAATGTTACTTACCTTTTTCTAAGTTATTAAGTGCTATAATATGCCATACAGTGCCCATTTCACATTAGTTTTAAAAAGCAGGAAGCACTTGTTTATATTTATGAGAAAACACACTTTGAAAATAAATGAAGATAAACTTTAGTTTGTCTTGGTAGCTGTAAAGATTCTGTTGCTGGTTTGGAAGACATGGAAAAGATCAAGTGCCCCAGCTAAAGGAGCCACAAACAAAGCAGGCGCCTAGAGGGAAGAATCTGAGACGGTGTCTTGAGACTTGAAGCATACTGCCATGTAGGATATAGGAAGCGTTAAGGAAGCTATGGCTCAAACCTATTCCCTACTACTGAGAAGGTGGAGACTGGCAGACAGCGGTTTGAAGCCAACTCAGCACAAATGAAGTTCAAAGGCCTCCACCTCAACCAATGATGGGGCATCCTGACACGGTTTCCCAGCTGTGAATGAAGCACACTGGCCAGGTGCAGGTGGCTCACAGTGATCCCAGTGATGGGAAGGTGCACATGACAGTCATCCCAGTGATGGGGGGGATAAAGACCAGTACCACAAGCACAGCCATGCTGCCCCTGTCATAAAATTAGAGCCAACCTCCAAGGTTACCAGGGCACAAGGGAGCTGAAGGCCTGGCTTGAGTGGTACTGCTCTTGCTTCACAAGCCCTGGACTGGGATTAAGTTCAGTCCCCAGCACACTCAAAAGCAATCATAAGAGGCCAGGTACCAGTGACTCACGCCTATAATCCTAGCTATTCCAGAGTCTGAGATCTGAGGAGCAAGGTTTGAAAACAGTTCGGGAAGAAAGTCCCTGTGAGACTCTTATCTCCAATTAACCACTCAGAAACCGGAAGGGGTGCCCTGGCTCCAAGTGGTCAAGTGCTAGTCTTGAGCACAAAGGGCTTCAGGGACAGTACCCAGGCTGTGAGTTCAAGCCCCACCACTGACCAAAAATTAAAAGAAGAAGAAGAAGAGGAGAGAATAAGAAATGTTCTTTGTAGACAAACAATATCAGTACTGGATTCATTGGGTTGGCCGCCACATAGCAGAATTCTGCAGGTCAGGTGGGATCAGCATAGGAATTTATCTTCCCGCAGCTTGGAGCCTAGAGTAGAGAGTTATCTGTGTTTGGGCAATTTTCATTTCTGGTGAGGTTTCCTCTTTGACCTGCAGACCTCCTCATCCTCACAGGATCTCTCTTCTGTGGTTGTCTAGAAAGGAGGGCAGGGATTCTGGTGCCTCCTCCCTCAGCACCAGAGGCCCATCCAAGGAGTCCTCCATCCTTGCCCATCCAAGCCCCATCTCAGGGTATGGCCACACTGGAATCTGGGTTTTGTTTTTTGTTTTTATCACTTTCAGAGAAGGCCGTTACAGTCAATAATAGCTGGAAAATAGAACAAAACTCAGGACTTAAATAACTGGAAGCCTCTGCATGTTTAGAGTTCTTCAGAGAATTGGAGCAGAGGTGGGTAGAAATGCCTCCTCACTGGTTAGAAGTGCAGCCACAGCCATAGCCCCTAGCAGAGCACCGCCTGGGGGTTCTGCTAGACCTGAATTCCAGAACAGAGAAACAGAGCCGGCAGATTAGGATGCCCGTACATCCCAGAGGATGGAGATGCCCAAGGCCCTGTGTGCAGGAGACAAATGTGGGGAAGCAAAAAACATGCATACCAACAACATTTTAATTGCCCTTCCTTACACTGCATTCTATAAATGTCTTCTCCCACTGTGATTATGTTAGCAATGGGTTATGGGGTTATAAGGTCTTCTGTCCTCTGTGCAAAGAAAACTGAGTATAGCCTAGATTCTGTGGCATAAAGACTGTGTTTTGCAGATAGCTAAAATACCCTTGAATTTAGTCAATTTGCTACTTTCAAACCAAAAAATTAAAAATTAGATAAGGCAATAAACAGCCTAATGAAATGATCACTAATAATATGTCTATGGGAAAGAGCCTTGGAGTGACAGGATGGAAACAAATATTATGTTGGTGGCAGAGTGAGGGGAGTGGAGGGGGGGAGAGAGAGAGACCATGAAAGTTCAAAACTTCATCTTACTAGTCTCTGGCCTTGTCTTAAGTTCCTGAACCTTAGCTCTCTGTGTCTGTGAGACAGGAACAGGATCTCTGGATTATAGTCTGAGATTTTCACACATCAAGTCCCTCTACTCAGGCTGTGTAAGGTAGAGCGAGCCAGACCATGTCCCTCTGAGATTAGCCGCACTGTCTCTGACCTTGGTCAGGGTGAAGAGAGGTAAGGATGTTGAGTGCCCTGACAAAAACGCTCTGCTGGGAAGGGAAGCCCTCTTGGAATCAGACGCAGATTTTAATCCTTATTCTTTCCCTCCTGGCGAGGGCACCTAGGTCTTTGCAAATCTCTCTGCTGTCATCCATTTAACATGCTGATAGTCTAAGTGCTCATGTCTCTCTGAAAAATCATATGCTGAAATAGAATCACTGTCCCTAGTCACAGAAGGTGGGCTTTCGGAAACTGATTTGGTAAAGGGCAGAGCCCTCATCCATGATGTTATTGCACTTAAAATAAGTCTGTAAGGAGCATCTTAGCCCCTTTGTCTCTAGGCCTGGTGAGGACAAAGGGCATGTGCTGTCTACACGGCACGGGTCCTCAGCAAAGAGTTACTCTGCTGGTGACTTGATACAGAAATTTCTACTGTGCCTAAATTATCCAGTAGCATGTGTTTTTATCACATCAGCCTAAGCAGAATAAGAAACATCTTTCTGTTACAGGATGGCATGGATGTGTTCTGGGTAAAAATGAGAAAATCTCTGAATACATCTGGCATTAGATTGTAGTAATTTCAGTAAAGATTTTTGTGCGTACCACTCAGTGTATGAATACAGGGCCTCCTGATCATCTACCACCCCTTTCATCATTTTGAGGAATATCTTCTTTTAAACTTAATTTATTGTCCTGATGATGTACAGAGGGGTTACAGTTACATACGTAAGGTAGTGAGTGCATTTTTTTGTCAAACGTTGTTACCCCCTTCTTATTTTTTCCGCACTTTCCCTCCCAGTGCCCCTCCCCCTCCAAGTTGTTCATTTCACTTCCAGCATATTCTCTCAGGGGAGTCGCTGCTGTCTTGCCTCACCCTTTGTCCTGTTTCTCACCATTCTGTTGTTTTCCCTTCACTTCCCTAATTCAGATAAATATATATATCAAAACCAAATACAGTGACAACAAGGGATAAACCATGGGGGGGGGGGGGAGGAAAAAATAAACGAAAGATAAAAAGAAAGAACTTCACGTAGTACATTAAAAACAACATTGAGGAGTATCATGATCACCAGTAGCATGGCTCTGCTGACTGTGCTTCTTCCTTCCTCCCAGGACCCCCACATACTCCCACCTGGGACCCCTTCTTGTATGTTCCTGCTCCAGAGACTGGTTCTGCCTTCTGCTTTTCAGTACTAGTGGTTGTAGTCAGCCTCATTTTTAATCTTTGGAGCATCCTCTCCAAAGCTCATGCGGGTGGTGATTTGTTTTCCCTTATAACAGTATTACGAGCTGTGACCTTTAAGAAGTGATTAAGACTGCTCAAATATAGTGGCACACTACACACACACACACACACACACACACACACACTTAATCCCAGCTACTTAGTAAGTAGAAAGAAAAGAATCTTGGTTCAAGGCCCACGTGTGCAAAAGGAAGAGACCATCTCTAAGAAACAAACTGGAAAGTAGAATATTGCAGCCATAGATCAAACTGTAGAATACTTACTGATCAAGTTAGTCCCCAGTGCTGGGGAAATGATAAAGAATGGGTTGATGAAGCTAGGCAGGAAACAGATTCGAATAAAGTAAGTTTGGCTCTGTCTTGAACATACTCACATCCCTTTTGCCATTAGGAGGCCCTGGGAGAAGGCTTTCATCAGACTCAGATCTTTGACGGAGACTTCCACACCTCCAAAACTGCTACCCAGTCTGTAGTATTCTGTTTAAGAAGTACAAAACAGAGTAGAACACCAATGCTTTGAGTTTTTTTTTCAGGCTATTGCTTTACAAACTTTCTATTTTAAATCTCTTCTAATGACCTGCCTGCTCTGATTCTCATTTCCTGCCAGGTCATATGTCTCTTAGGGAGACTGGACTAGATAAGAAAACTCGGCATCCTGACCTGCTGGCACATGACAAGTTTAAAATAAGAAGACAGAGTAGTCAAACTGAGGGTGATAACATTTTACAAAATTTAGCCAGAATTGTAGGCCATTTTATTCAACTTTGCCTTTAGAGCACGAAAGCAGTCAAAATAGAGATATGGCTGTATTCCAATAAGCTTTGCACATGAAAACAAACAAACAAAAGCCCTACAGGTAATCAGACAGATCTGGCTCACCAGCATTAGTCTGCTGGCCTTTGGGCTTAATGCAACAAGACATTATGACAATTAGGCACATGGGCTGGGCAGGGAGTTGTCTGATGAAGTTTCTGTTGGGTAACTTGATTCCTTTCCAGTTTTTCCAGAGAAATTCTGAAAATAATTCAGCAAGATCTGAGCTAATAGACTAAAGCTGTAGGGACCTGGCCTTGTGGGAGAATGCTAATCACAGCAATGAGAGATGTTGGGATGAATCAGATATTGGCTTCAGTTCCTGAAATATATCAATGGTAGTAGGTTCTAGCACTTATAGTGATTATAGTCTCACAGGGAGAGAGGGAGAAAGTGGGGATGAGACAGAGACAGAGAAAGAGAGAGAGGGAGAGAGAAATGGAGCCGGAGAGAGAGGGAGAGGGGGAGACAGAGGGAGAAGGAGAGCCACAAATAATTGACTTTTGACAAATATCATAGTTCCCTTTGGTGGAATAATCATTAGGGTATCTGAAATCAATCAAGAGACAGCTCAGCTTTCATGCTTCACCAAAAGAGACAATATATTTTATTCCATGTATATTTTGAAAATTAAAAATCAAACCAAACTGCTGTCAATGTAAGAGTGAAAATATTCAAATGTGTGAAATCAGGTTAGCTATATAAATAAGAAACTT